>NC_136855.1:20521010-21121010 GCF_951799975.1 Gobius niger | reverse complement strand
ATTGAAAAAACAATGGTATTAAATGTAGCCTAAACATACCAAGCTGCCTTTTGGATATTTCGTTCAAGTACATGATGCTTAAAAAAAAAAAAAAAACAAGGGAAAGGGTACACATTGCATTTTACTTAGCAGACCTATGGAATGAGGTTTTTTAATGATTTTCTCAAATTTTCAACACACGCACAAGCATCAAGACTTCATTAAATACACCATCTTCTTATATAATAAAGAGTAAAAATAGCCAAACAGTATTCAACAGTTCATCCTTGGCTCCCCAACTCCCCCAGTGACAGCACTTAATGCACATTTACAGGGCTTCGCTACAATTTACTCACGAATGATGATTTAAATGTCTTTGTTTCTCTGTCATGCTGTGATAATATGAACGCATGTGTCTCCATGTCTCAGATTAGACTTTTTTCCAAATTCCACTTACCCTGCCAAGAGTTTTGTTTTCTTAACAGTTAAGACTTGCCTCTCCCCGTTTCAGTGTTTCTTTCCCCACCTTAATGTAGTCACACTGTATTACAGAAATGCTTTTAAATAGTATTAAAACCAGCCAATGTGTCATGTAAGCCAAAAGATATTATAGAACAATAATTATTACGAACAGATGTAAAATACAATTTTGTGTAATGTGATCAGGTTTCCCACAGGTCTCACATCACCATGGAGATGGCCAAGTTATAAACCTTATCGAATATTGCATAATATTAAGGTAATACAATTATAGCAGTCTACATAAAGACTGCAAATGCTAGTTTATGCTATGCATCAAATGAATAATCCTAAATATTTCAGGAGTGTACGTTATAGATTTACACGAACACAATATCCTTTTTACTTGTGTCCCTGACCCTGACAGTGATAAACTGATAAATAGGGTAACATTCCCTGATCACTTGTCACCAGCCAGCAACCTGCTCAACAAGTTTGGACTGAGAAAACCTTGCCGGCTTTCCTGTGAGTCTGCTCATTAAAAATACTATTCGCTAAATAGTGAACATGTATTAATGCTTACATTTAACTCGGGACCTTTATATTAGCTCGCTAGTGCTTCTCATCGCCTAATCAAATCAATGGAAACAGCGTCTCCCCAGCGCTGACTTTTTCGAACTTCAATGTTACAAAGTTGCCCAAATACATGACTGATGATGCCAGGACGGCCACAGTCGGTCTGATTTTAACATTATTAGGGTTGGATCAAAGTTATACTCCTGTTAAGCGAGCAGTTTCGGGCTGCGTACCTCTTTCAGCGCGGCCAAGAAAAATCACCCACTTCCGACTTTTCGAGGGGATTGTGGTGATCATTCACGGCTCCAGGACGGATCCTCCAACACAATGAAGAGGTATAGTATCCCAAAGAAGTAGATATCTGAAGCTGTTCAGATACAGACGCTTTTTCGACTGTGTGGACCTGTTGCTGACAGTTCTGTGTGTCACACCAACAACATGGCTGACGGAGAGTGTGAACTGAGCTGAGGCTGGGCGCTGGTAACTCCGGAGGGAGGAGAGAGAGAAGGGCGAATCATTTATGGGAGAGCCAGGCCAGCACATTATTGGGAAAAAAATAATATAGGGAAACAACAAGCACCGCCACACCGCACGAGCCACTGTACGGTCGGCTATAAACTTATTAATTTTTTTACTGTTGTGTGTTCATATGTGTGTGTGTATAGTATTTGTTAAAATGACCTAAAACAAATGTAAAAAAAACAAAAAACAAAAACGATTTCCATAGATCGTTTTCCATAGGCCACTGATGGCCTTTTCCTCTCTTTTTTTATTTTTTTTATTTTTTTTATTTACATCATTATTTATTTCATGGACACATCATGTAATGTACTTCATGCCCAATACACCGATGATTTCATTACATTATAATAAATAAATAACACACTTCACTTCCAACTACATTGACCAGCATGCGTTGTAACTGTTTTACGTCAGTCTCCGCGACATTAGTATTCGATTTAAGTTGTGCCGTAAAGCAGTTTATTTTATCAACTGTCGTGTTGAAAACGAGATGTTCAACAGAAAACCCAAACGAAATTTTAGACAGAGAAAGGGTGGTTCTAGTGACGAAGAGGAAGAAGAGAAGAACAGTGGAGAAGACAAAGACAATGACAGTAATTCGGTTGTGGTAAATAGGCCGCAGAAAGTGTCCCAAAACCGCGGTATCTCCTGTAGCTCCAAAAAGGAAGAGCGTCCTCCGAAATCAGACAGCAGCGATGCAGAGGAAGAGGATAAACAGGAGCTCACAGAGGAGAAAAGGTCGAATAAAGCAAGCAAAAACAAAGCTAACACACTTCTAAGCTTTTCCGAGGAAGGTAAGCCCTCTTCGCTTAGACTACACTTTGTGATCATCATGTTTCTTTACTGTTTGTGCTGTTCTTTCACAATAACAATAAATATGTCCAGGTGGAGAAGCAGAATTTACACTGAAAAAATCAACAAATAAAGCAGTGTTGTTTCAACTCAGGAAGGAGGCATCTTTATTGGCCAAGGCTTCACAAAAACCCTGTAAGTTTGACATAAGGTTGAATTTTATTTTGCTTTTTAGTTAGTTATACCGTACTTTGACACTAGGACAAGGCTCTTTTTTTTTGTTTGTGATTTTTTTTTTTCCTCTCACATATTTTGTTCTTAGCTTCAACCAGCACAACTGTTCTGCAGAGTCAAGAGACTGGGGACCAAGCTTCACCACAGTCTTCAATCCAGGACAGTGATGATGGCGACAGCAGTGATGATAAAAGGGATATTAACATTGAACTGGGTTCCTTATCTCCTCAATCTAGTTCAGGATCCAGCTATAGGTCTGTCCCTAAGCAAGGTATTTAGCATTTCACCTCGATAATATCTTTTCATAATCAGACTTTTTCTATTTTTGTTTAAGTGACACAAATGTGTTTGTTTTTTGTAGCAGTTTTTCCTTCTGCCAAAGTAATAGAAGCCGCGAGGAGACGCCGGCGTGCCAATCGGACAAAGAAAGAGTATATTCCCTTGGACAACGAGAGCCGTAGCTCTGCTGCTAGTACTCCAGACCGCTCTAGCACAAAGGATGAAGAAGATCATGATGGTGATGATGATGACGAGCTTGATGATCATGAGAAGAGAATAGAGTTTGCACCTCGACCTAAAAGCGTCCGAGAGAGAATAGCAGAACAAATGGGTAGAGACCTATATAATGAAATTACAGTTATTCTGTGTTTGTTTGCCACGTTAGACTCATGCACTGGGTTTGTAGGAGACACTGATGACGAGCCGTCTGGAACAGATGAGGAGCAGGAGCTCTGGGAGGAAACTCAAATAGGAAAAGGAATGAAAAGGCGACTGGGAGAGCAGGTACATGTCCAGGTTTTTTTTTTTTTTTTAATTTATAATTAATTTGATATATAATGTAATTTTCCGTCAGAGTCCATCGGGAAGCGAATCAAGTAGTTACAGCAGTAGCCGACGTGAACGGCAAAGGCAGAAGAAGAGGATTCCAGCTCTTCCCTCAGTCAATGTCTCAATGATCAAGAAGAGAATCACTGTTAAGTTAGTACATATTTTAATTCTGTAATAATGCACATTATATAATACTGAGTGATCTTTCTTTACTTGGTCAAACATTTTAGGAACGTTATATTAGTGTCACAGTGACTAAATTAAGACCCACATTTGTCTAGACTGGACTCTTTGAAAGAGGTGCACAGAGCTCGTCTGGCAGAATTTCGACTAATGGAAGGGGATATTGAAAATGCAAGATGCTCTGCCGAAAATCTGGAAGAAAGTTCCTCGGAAAGTGAACTAAGGTTTTACAGGGACATGAATCTATATGCCCATAATCTAGTGGAATGTCTGCGTGAAAAGGTAAGACATGAAGAAATGGCACGTTTTACACAATTTTTTCATGTAATTCTTTCATGACTGAAAACTGTCTCCTATCCCAGATTGTTGAAGTGAACTCTTTGGAGCTGGATGTGCACACATTGTTGTCGGACCAAATGGAGTCACTGTTGTCTCAAAGGCGGCTGAAGTGCAAGGAGAGAGCGGAACATCTACAGCAGCTGAGCTGTGATTTACTTTTTATTCTTTTATAATAATAATACAGTACTTGATTTTATGTTTTGTATCGCTTCCTCTCCAACAGTTTGTACTATTAGATCCATTTGTTTACGACATAGTAAAATATTAATACTTATTGTATTATTTACTAAATTATTGTAGATCGAACAGATGAACAGGCTGCTAATGGAAAAGAGATTTCTGAGTAAGTGCAAACTAGCTCAAAATAATGTACTGCACATCACATGTGTATTTTTGAGATAAAAGTACATTATATTTTATTCTTTTAGTGGCCCAGCTTCTACTTTAAAGTCGGAGGAATACTTTCACATGCCTGATGACATACAGCCATCACCAGAAGAAGAGGAGCAGTGTCAAAAGCAAATGGGTACATTGTTAACTACATCACATTAACGTATTAATGACATATTTCCAGTAAATTATGCTCTCCGTTCCAGAGTATATTCTGTTGCGCTCCAAAACTGTGTTTTCTGATGTGAAAGAAGATTTTTATGACGTGAAGAGGATTTTGTCACGGTTTGAGGAATGGAGACGATCCCACTCTGATTCATACCATAACGCATATATCTCACTATGTCTTCCCAAGTTACTGCATCCAATTATAAGACATCAGCTACTGTCCTGGAATCCTTTAAAGGTAATTTCTGCAAATGTTTGAAGCACAAAGTCTGTGTAGACAATAGTGGGTGACTGACTGGCAATAATGTTTTTTTTAGGACAAAAGTGAAGACTTTGAAAACATGCCATGGTTCACTGCATTGGAGACTTTTTGTCATGGACATGGTCATGAAGAGCTGGAGAACACGGACAGACAAACTCTGACTAATGTCATAGAGAAAACTTTGTTCCCAAAACTAACAGGTATTATTAATTAAAATACTCTCCATGTTGTTCACCTAATGCTTAAAGCTATGAACTTCATTGAACTTTCTGTTTTCAGCTTATGTCGAGATGGTGTGGGAACCTGTGTCACTGCATCAAACGGTTTGTCTGACTGATGTGTGTCACAGACTGAAAGAAGACTACTCCATCTTTGAAGGAGAGCCAAGTAAACCGGTTAAGGTGAATCCATTAACTGTTCAAATGCATCTATAGTCTTTTAATCTGTATGTTTTAAATAGGCATTCATAGAAGCTGTGGCCACTCGACTGAGAGACTGTGTTGATGAAGATATCTTTATTCCAATCTATCCCAAAAGGTATTGTTACACTTATCATGCATCCGTACCATGTAATGACATTTAAAAAAAAAAATCACATTCATTTCTTTAATTTAAATGCAGGTTGTTGGAGGATCTGTCTTCTCCACAGTGCCAATTTAGAGACCAGCAGTTATGGACAGCAATAAAAGTATTACCTTAGCAATCGCTACATCATTGGTTTCACCCTTAAAATGTATATTTTTTTGTCATTTACATCTTGTTTTGTTTCTGATTTTTAGCTTCTTTGTATCATGGGAAAGTGGGATTTTGTGCTTCCCGAGTTTGTTTTAAAGGAACTAATGTTGGACAAACTTCTCAGCCGGTACCTTATGATCGCCTTATCCAACTGCACTCGGCCTACAATTGAAGCCTGCAATAAGGTATTAAAAACCATTACCATCTTCATTGTGGTTCAGAGTATGTTCAAGTCATGCTAAATTACAATTGAACTTTTTTACAGATTGCAGAGAGCTTGCCAAGCTCTTGGTGCGAAGAAAATACCTGTTTACCACAGCTTCAGACTTTCAGAAACTATTTGGTTCAAGTGGCTCATTCTATTTGTAAAGAGCAATCGCCAAAGGAGCCAAGTACAAAGTAATGCATCTTATATCAGCAATTACAAAGACGTTTAATATGCTCTTCACATTGTTAATTTTTTTTATTATTTTTTAGATCCACTGTGATTGAAGTACTGAAGATATTAAGTCGCATCAGGTGCTATGACTCGATAATGGCTATAGCTGAAAAATACCACTATGAAGACGCCATCTATGCTCATCAGCTGTTAAATCAGGATGCAGAATGAACTTTGTAATTGAACTGTCACTCAGAACATAAACGGCAATAAGCTGTTTTTACCTAAAGCTATTTTTATATTACATTCATCAAGTTGATTAAAAGAAAAAAATAAAGATGTACAATGATTGTTTTATGGGCATAGTTAAATTAATCAAATGTTTAAATAAATAGTATACACTGTCCAGTCTGAAGTGGTGGGAAACTGTCATAAGACACTTGTAAATGAGACAAGGCTAGATTCAAAATGCGAGTCAAATAAGTAAAAGCATTCCTTCGAGTTTGCTTTATTGGAATATTCCCATATATTAAACAAGATCGCCACACTGGACCTAGAGCTCTACAAACGATACAAGTATGAAGTTAATATTTGGTCTAAACTGAATTAGTTCACTCAACATCAAAAAAACTAAATTATTAGTGTGGATGTTGCACATACATGTAGAGTTGCCATTAGACAAGGCAAATGCACAGCCTCTCGACTGGATGTTGCATGTCATGTACAAATTGGTCAAGGATACTACTACTAAACAGGAAAAGCACTGAAAAGTTAAATCTTATAAAAAGGAAACATTACAAACGAGCTATGCCAGTTGTTCTTATAGTATGCGTTGACTGGGTCTAATAGGGGCTCAGTTTATTAAATAAATGGGAGATAATTTAGAGAACAGAAAACTGAACGCCATGTTTGTTAAGCCGGTTGATCAGTGTTGTTTTTGCAAAAGCAGCTCCGGGTGTGTACACTCCTCCCCTAGAAGAGAAGGATTATTACTCAACAATTTTAACATGTGTTGCTGTTGGATAATAAATAATGAATTTATTTAGAGCGATAACAGCTCTCTCTAAAAAACTCACTTTTTGGGCAATGCAGAGGATTCGTTAAGCATAGTGAGAGCAGCCTGTACCATAACGATGGGTGTGGCCACATATCCAGCCTCTGAGATGTAGAAGGCGCAAAACAATAAGGTAAACTTGAAATGCATACATTTTTTTGAAAATAAGTACATTGCAAGTTTTCACTGACCGGGTCCCTGAACAACAGTGCGAATTTTGCCATTTGGTTTTCCATGATGGTCCTGTCCCTCAGTGTATCCCTGCCCATAGAAGGCCATCTTGAAGGCAGACCCCTCCATCTAAGAATGACATAAACACATTTAAAAACTGCATGATTTACTCAGAAGTGTCTTCATTCAGTGTGTAAATACCTGCTTTCTAGTTGGCCCGGCCTTAGAGAAGACCCCACCAGAAAAGATTTCTGGGTACTGTGATGTAAATACATTTTAGCACAGGTATCAAAACAACATAAAAAGATATTGTGTTTCTTTTTACCTTGATGAGGAGGTTGCGTCCAAAACTGAACTTAACCAGAAGCCAGAACATGATGCCAACAAACATCAGCTTGATAACATTGCCCACGCCTCCAACCCCTGCATATGCGCCATATTGGACCTATGGCAATAATATAAGTTTCAAACACAGTGAAAGCAAACAAAGAACAAAAAAAAAAAGAAGAGACTTACTTGTGTGGCCTCTTGTTGTTCCACAAGATAACGCTGTGTCCTCTTCACAACAGAAGGATCAGAGCCCATAAACGGCACAGTGTATTGCTGGATTTCATTACTGTAGAACAATGAGCCTCTAATATGTGACACAAATATAAATGATTAGTCAAAATTATCATCTTCTATTTTTAAGATGGAAAACAAAACGGAGTATTCACCTGCGCTTGAGTTTTGAACCAACAACGGGAATGGGTTTGTGATTAAATTTTCTCCGGAGACTCAGAAGTTTTGGGCCGTCAGCAAATCCATATACAGCCGACTGCCAAGTGCCATCGTGGATACAGCCACCCTGGCAATCAGAAAAGTTAAAAGTACAAGCAACAACAAAAATGGACCAGTTATTTTAAATTGCATTAACGAGATAACTTACATCAGGTCCGGTGTTAACAGTGAGAAAGCTTTCTACAGATGTCAGTGTCCCTGAAAACAAATGAATGTCTTAGTATTTATTTAAATAAACTGACATAGAAGGTTATAATAATAATAATAATAATAATAATAATAATAATAATAATAATAATAATGGCTTACACTTATATTGCGCTGTGTTACAAAGTTTCTCAAAGCGCTACACTGTCGTCATTATTCATTCACTCTATAATCGGTGATGGTAAGCCACAGCTGCCCTGGGATACAGTGACGGAAGCGAGGCTACCAGTCTGTGCCATCGGCCCCACCACACACTCACTCACCCACACTATATTCATACAGGCTTCCTGGTATGTGTGAGCTCCACTTGCTTGCTTGGTTGTATGTGGTTTGTGTGGCTGTTTTATATATTTTATGTTTTCTGATCTAAAGGAATTGCCCCATGTGGGATTCATAACGTTTACTGAACTTTACTGAACTGAACTGAACTGAACTGAACTGAACTGAACTGAACTGAACTGAACTGAACTGAACTGAACTGAACTGAACCGAGTTCCCAAACCAAGTACCAACCAGGCCCTTTCCTGTTTAGCTTCCGAGATCTGACAGGATCGGGCAGAGCAAAGGTGGTATGGCCTGAAACGCAAGTAATAACGTATAATATTATAGAGGGTATGCACAACAGTTATTTTCCTTCTGAACAGAACCCTCAGCATTCCACATTGAGTGTCAAAGCAAATATTAAAAACTAAAAGTCGACTCTCATTTGGCTTCCATTGCCTTGCTGGAATGTCACCTGCATAGAGTAATACCTTTAAATTGGTCTTTGGTGAAGAGGACTCCCATGTCTGCAGGAATAGAGTCAAATCCACAGCTTCCTATTATGTAAACGTTGTTATCTGCTGCTGAGCTGTCATAATTTAGTTGCATTCCTTCCAAAAACTATAACCAAACAAAGGGAAAAGGAGACATTGTTGAGAGTGTTGTTTTTGAGAGAACAAGACAATGATACGAGAACATTTGCAACATACCAAGGTTAGCACAAACTTAAAATCAAAGTATTTAAAATTACGTACCTGAGGCTCTCCACACAAGTCAATATGATGTGCTCCATTCTCCACACTAGCCTTCACCACTGGCTCACCATAAAATCTGTACTATAAAAATCAACATGAAATAAGTAACTAAAGTGACAGAAACATTGACATATTTATGGGATAAAATTGTGTGAAACTGTGACTAAGTTATCTTAATTTGTTTAGTAATATTAGTTGATTCAGTCACACAGCTGTCAAGTGCAGTAATAAAGAAGGCATTTTGCAGCGAAATAGCAGCAAAAACTAATGCACAATGCCATCTATTGTAAACTGCAAGTATGTTCTTTCATTGTGAGTGGTACTGTACAAGTCTACGAGAAGCAAGTGATAGAAAACAAAAATGTTGAAAACAAAAGTTGTATCCGTTTAAACATTAAAGTAAACAGATGAGGAGTCACAGTGGGAAGGTGAGAGAGTGGTGTTAATCTTTATGCGCTGAACTTACAGGTCCAACACAGTTCAGAACAATGACTGCTTGTTTGCACATGGCTGCCAAGGAGTCTGGCTCTCCAACATCAGCAACAATGATATCCACTTCTGTTCTGAGCTCAGGCTTGCCTGCACACACATATGTAGGACACAGACATTAGATCAACATTTTATTCATTATAGATAATTAGCGAGTAAGTTATTCTGCACAGAAATGTTCCAGCAGCTGTTGTGCTCAGAAACAAAAGAAGGTGAGGGACAAATCAATTACCAAATATACCTTTTTCGCAACCCAGTACTGCACATAAGGTTATCGTAATAAAGTAGATTACAATTTTACACAGTTAACCGTGTCATGGTTATCTTGTTTGTACTTTGGAATCCAGCCCTACCAGTATAACCAGCATGTACGTAACTCTTCATAATCCGTTTGCAGCAAAGGGATACACGACCACTGAATGTGTATAAAATAAATAAACAATTGCAATGTACGTACTAAGGGCTCCGGCGGCTTGCTCCAAGATTTTCTCTAGCTTTTGCCTGCTTCTGCCAGCCACGGCCCACTTCAAACTCCCATTTGGACCTTCGGAAGCAGTCCGAGCTACCTCCTCCACCACAAACTGTCCAGTGAATCCTGAAGCCCCAAATATCACCAGCTGGTAGGGTCGGTTGGGTGAAGTCTCTACAGATGCCATGGTGACTGGAGTCTTGGGAAGAAGAGTGGAGAGGTAATCTCACGAAGGTCCAGTTCCTTCGATAGCACAGGACTGACTGTGCTGCAGCTTCAGTGCGGGTGGCTTCACTTCCGTAGCCCTGTCAGTCAGTTCCACATGCTATTTCATGATAAAAATAAATAAAATAAATAAATAAAAATAAAAATATCGACTGATATGTAGCGCACAATAGCTTACATATACAAAAGTAAATGTGTGTATGTTGTTAAATCAGGCATAAAATAAAATGCACATTTAGGTCTTCGCACCTTCTCGAGATTTGATTGGCTCTCACGGAAGGTTTTTTTCATGACGACATTTTCCTGCGCCGTCGCACCACCACGAGAGACGGTCTAAAAACAAATTGCGAAGGGTCAACATGCTGGCTCTTCAATGTCAATGGATTTTAATGCAAATCAAACAACGGCAGTTCAGTTTTAAATGACTGATACCACCAAAGGGAGATATCTAAGATTCTTGCCACCCGGGTAGGTCCTTTCATGGAGTTGATCCTCCAAAGAACACGGCGTACATTTAGCAGCTAACATGGCTAACAGTAAACATGGCTAACATGGACTACATTTGGTGGTCCCTGATCTTAATTATTCATCAAAAGGTGTGTTTGCCATCAACACACCTTTTTATTTTGATTTCTGTCTTTCTCACCAATTGTTAACGTTATGACACATTATTTTAGATATGAACAACCCCATTTATTTGAGAGCCTATAAATGGAGTCGTTTGATAAGTTCACAGTTGCTTATGCATAAATGTTTTGATGTGTCATTACAGACGGTGACTTTTTAGGAGGGCCATAATTCACCTTTTGGCCATTGGATGCATCAACATGTCTACTCAGATTTGCAGTGCAGTGGAGTTGTTGATCAGATCTGCTTGTTACCATACTCTCAGAAGTAGATCACTTTTGGACAGACAAGTACTGGGCCATGTGAGACCATGTGGCCATAATGTGCCAGTACTTACAGTAGTTCAAAGAAGAGCATATAGCCTGGACAGATTGTCTTCTCTTCAGTCAACTAAAGGTCAAAATTCCCAACAGCCTCGCCCTGAGAGGTTGTCCCCGTCTTCAGCACTAACCCAAAGAAATTTGTCTGCTGCTGCTGTCCAGGTAAGGCAACTAAGAGACAAAAGCTGAGCATACTGACAATTGTCTGTGATCTGTGTCTAAATCGAATAAATTCTTAAATACTTTTTCTTGTTTCCACATTGCTAGTGCCGTCCCTTATGCCAGTATGAGTTCTTAGATGTTGGGGATGTAGAAGAACATGTGCGTCGTGCACAGAGCTCCAAAAGAAATAGACATTTTATTGTCAACCCAGATCTTGCCAACCTTGTGACACATCACCTTGGACCTGACATAGAAGATTCTAAAACTATATTGTTTGAATGTAATCCAGGTAAGAGAAATCAGGACAAAAATGCGTTGTTGTTTTTTTCCACCACATAAAGTAAACTTTAGTTTTCTCTTTGCTTTGACAGGACCTGGTGTGCTCACAAGAGCACTGCTGAAGGCCGGAGCACAAAGAGTGGTGGCTCTTGAAGGCGACAAGTCCTTTCTACAGGATCTGCAGGTAGCAGATCGTTCTTATTCAAACAAATATATAGTGTCATTATTGTCCCTTTAAATTTGCATTAAAAATACACAATTCAGCAGTTTATTACTATTGTTGTTGTAGGATTTGGAGAGTCGCCTTGATGGTCAGCTGGAAGTGGTTCATTGTGACTATTTTAAACTTGATCCCATCGGGAGTGGACACCTTAAACCCCCTGTTATGTTTACTGACAAACTTTTTACTGATCTTGGAATATCGGAGGCTAATTGGACTGATGGTAATTAATGATATAGCTTTAACTTATATTGAACGTTATAATGCTAAAAGCAAATCAATTATTTGTTATTTTTTTCCACAGATGTGCCTATAAAGGTGTTTGGTATTTTGCCTCAGCACAATGAACGTGGTCTGTTGTTTAAGATGGTTTACGCCTTGTTTGAACAACTGTCAGTGTACAGATATGGAAGAATTGAGCTCAACCTGTTCATAAGCGAGAAGGAGTATCAAGTAATTCTTTTTTACTTTGGAGGGGGGGAGGGAGGGGGGGAGGCATTTATTTCTGATGCTGTAAAGTTTGTAATTTGATATTTAGTTTGTTCATATTTTTATTGTAGAAACTGATGGCATCCCCTGGTAACATGATGAACTACAGAGCTTTTGGTGTCCTGTGGCAAATGGCCTGTGATATTCAACTGCTGCACAAGGTAAGTCTTTCAAGTCACTTAAGTAGTATTACTAATTATATTTTATTAATTTATTTCATTCCATAATATTTTTATTTTATTTTTAAGTATACAAGGTACAGTAGATAATATGTTGGACCTTTTTCAGGAGCCCTGGGACTCATTTGTGTCGTCTTCAAAACAAAGAGCCCCAGTCTCGAGAGGCAAAGTAAAACGGATTATTGCTCTGCTTTAATAACATACATTTTGACATGAATATAAATGTGCCAATATCTTATTTTTTCTTCTTCTAGCTTGCTAATGACCATATGTGTCTTGTACGGTTGCGTCCTCGAGCAGACTTGTTCTCTTCAGGTCTGACAACCTCTAATGCCTCCACTCTGCTCATGATGGTTAAACAGTGTCTGGCAAAAAGGAAGATTCAACTCATTGAGAGGTTGAAGTAAGTACTGCCCAGTATGTTGTGATTTTAATCTCTAATGAATATTGCAATCTCTAATGTATACTCTGTCGTTTCCAGTCTCTGGTCTCCAGACAGTGGAAGTAAACTGCTGTCCGAGTTGGGTTTGCCTGAGGACGTTCTAACTGGTCATGTATATCCAGAGCAGTATTTACGACTCTTCCAATTAATGGACAAGAGCCAGGAGTTCACACAGAGCTGGCTTTATGAGGAGTTTTTGGAGAACACACAAAGAGAAGGATGGGGTTAATTCTATGTAATATATATGTATATATTTATATATATATTCTGCAAACCTTTCAATAATGACAAACAATCAGAAAGGATAAACAGCAATTAAAGAGAACTTTTGAGTAGGGTCATTATATGATAAGTTTAGGATATATACGATGAACAGGAATAATATTCAGACATGAAATAAATGGCCGAACAGCATTTGGCCATTTATACTTAATGATATTATGGGTGGCTTATATACAATTTGTGTATATTTTACATGGGTGAGCTTTGTAAGCTTTTTAAATAAAACAATAAGAACAAAGTATGTCGTTATTTACACTGAGTCGTACACGCTGTTTTTAAGAAAGCAAAATACAGTTCTACGTTGGCTGCACCCCGCCGCATTGACAGCAGGGGGCGACAATTCGTGCAAATTTACCAGCCAAGGGCGCATGCGCAGTGAAATGCGCTTGACAGTACGTAAACACATCCTAATATCATTTGTGTCCGATGCTCGATGTTATGCCATTCACGACACCGGTGACCTGTAAGTCCTGATTATGTGGTGACACGACCAGTGTTCCACATGATTACTTATTTTGTCTCAATCAATTTGATGTTAGCTTAATTTTGTAGTCATATGGCGTTTGTCCAGGTGTGGCTAGCTAGCTAAAATTAGCAACAACTTCATTAAAATGGGACATCATACTTGCTGGTTTGGGGTTTTCTTGTTTTCTGATGTCCGTAATAGCGCTACGGTTTAAAATGTTAATTTTATAGTCATTCACAGCAATGCAACTGACAGGTAGGTTAGCTTCTGAAAACATTTACAAACATCAATGACATTAGTGAAATGGCCAATGGTTGTGCTATTTGTAACTATATGTAGGTATTATTATCATCTGAACAAGCATTTCGAGGCAGTATTTTGTGCCACATTACCTCATTACCTTCTTGTCTTGAAAACTCTTGACCTAGGCCACCTTGAGCTGTGTGACTGGGGCAAATGAACATGTCAAATGCAAGAGTGGAATGGTGGGCTGCATGTTGTTTGTGCTCAGTGGTTAATCCTGTAAATCTTGCTAATTAGTTATTTTTTGATGTCTTAAATATTGTATTAAATGCTGGGATGTCTATGTCTCAATACAATACAGGACATTAACCTGGACTTTTGCAAGATATCACTGATGTACCTGCACTCCGTTTACACGGTTTATAGATAGACTTTGAGCTACATCAAAAACCTAAACTAACGAGGTTTGAAAAAGAAATTATACTCTACTTACTATACTTTCGTATCTCTTTTCCTAATAATATACGGCCCTAAGATATAAGTGATAAAACAGAGATTGTGCTGAATAAGGTTTTTTTTTTGCTTGTGGCCTCAGGGTTTGGCTTAGGAATGGAAGCCAACCTGTTTGCCTCTCTCACTCATTTTCTGTTATTACCTTTGAGCCTAACATCTAATGGTGCACTTTCTTCACTCACGTTTTCCATCCGTTAATCTGTGCAGACCGAATCGGAGACACAAGCATTGTGTAGGCCAATGGATCATGGTGGTAAGTTGACAAAAAAGGCCAAATTAAAGCTTTGTAAAGTTGATAGTTTTATACAGTAAATGTTTTCCTGCTTTGACTGAAGGGCGGTCTCAGTTTGGAATGGAGGACAGTATAATGTCAGAAGAGGTCGATCACTGTGACAGCCTCGCAGTGTCCCCAGAAAACCTCAATGAACTCGCACAAACACAAAGTCGCCTTGCCTCAGAAAATGAGAATCGAGTGCAACCGTTTCCGACAACAAAAGCCTCTTTTAAAAGCAATGGAAATTACGAGGTGGATGGACAGGACAAAAACATCTGTGCAAGACAAATGGAGGAAGACCAGGATGAGGAGATGAAGGAGGAAGAAGACTCTGAGGAATCCAGTTTAATTCGCTGCCAGTCCCCCGACACTCCCATGACCGACTCCTCGTATTCAGAAACAGGTATGTTCCCTTATTGCGTAACAATCACTCTCTTAACACAGGTTACAGAAATAATCATCAAACCAATCAGATTACTTGAACTCACACCAATAAACGTTTAATCAGGTAATCACTAAATCCCAGTTGATTTTATTGAGCGGGCGTGTGCCTTAATGTGTCATGGACAATCACCTTATGCATCACTGAGTTTGTGCATGTTTAACTAAAGTGACAGGAGATATGTACAGTATGTACAGCATTATTAGTAATTCTCAAGGTGTATAATATTTTAGACATCTTTAATTGAACAAAAAAAGAATCTTTTTAACATTCTGTGATTGAGGGTATGCACTTGCATGTTCACAACTAATTTGCCTTCTTTTGATATGCTGTAACAGCACTCGCGTAACCTACACAAAACAGAAGCAGCACACATACCTTTCAGTATAATTAAAATGTGTCTTGTCAGTGGTCACATGCTCCCAAGCACAGTGCACGTGAACTGATGCATGTACAGTTTTCACCTCAGGACTGCAACATTGACTTAATATTCTTTTGTCTTTGTAGGAAGTCTGCTGGAGGCAACCTGTGGTTTCAGCCCTGGGACTAGTCCAGAGCCTGTGTCCCCTGTTCCCCTCATGGGGGGCCCAGGAAAGCAAAGTCACAGCAGTGCATTGGATTCATGTTATGGGGACACTAAAACTGAGTTAACCTTTGCAAAATCATTATCCAGCTCAGAACATTATACCTCATGTCAAGAAACTGTCTTAAACCATACACGGCCTCCTGAAATTGGACCCAGTGCTGTTTCATTTGATGAGAGAGAGCTACTAAGTCAGCGTAGTGTGTCTTTTACTGCTCCTACTTTAGCTGAAATAGAAACTTCAATTGAACCAACTTGCACCACAAAGATCACAATGAACCAAGAACCAACACAGCTCCTTGGATTTCTGGATCAACTGGCAGAAAGGGGTGATGACACACACCTTCCTCAGTACCTTCATCAGGTAATTGTTTGATTTACCAGAGCTGGTTGCGCTTTACCTTCAGTACTTGGTCTATTTTGTGCACTTTGTATTGTACAACATTTGCACTTTGCACTGTGAGGTATGGCATGGGTGTGCTTCACCTGTGTGTCTGCCACTGTGGGAATGCAAAGTGCCACACACTGCAATTAGATTAAAAACAAAACAAAAAAAAACGTTTTTGAGTAGCTTGCATGACTCAACTTGCCTGTTTCAGGGTGTGCATTTTCTGTCACTTTGATTTAAACTTCAGCTTGACATTCCTGAGCTGCACTGACAGCCAGGCAAACAGCTGCAAGTTTGAACATTGGTGAGAGATCATAATGACTTTCAATTTTAACACGTCAGTGTTTTATATAATTTAAATGGAAGGAAGTGAAAGAATCCAGTACCCAGCGCCCCATTACAAATGCAAGAGACATTGTGCCCTCCCTCTCTCCTCCTCCTCTCCCTCATTCCTGGCTTTTCTGTCACTGTCTCTTTCTTACACACACAAATGCATCTGTTGTTCTGAGGTCGGCTGATCTGAGCTGCTTGAGAGAGAACTTGCTGAAGAGAAGTAACCTCTTTCTGTCGGTCATTTATAAGCCTTTGTCTCTTTTAAATGCAAGTGTTGACTTCATAAGATATAATTTTATCATTCCTCTATTGACAATGATTACTTTCTTTTTTTGTACAGATAGCTGAGGCGTTTGTCTCCCGTGAAGACTGTATCCTTAAGGCTTCAGTGTAAATGGGTTTGTGTAGTTACTATAACCACAGAACCAATGGCATTACAGTAGTAAGCAGTTTTTAAGTTTAAGTTATATATATATATTTTTGTATAAATTTAGAAATGTTTTGAAATATCAATAAATATTACTAGGTCAGTTTTGCATAGTAGTTTCAAAGACAAAATGTCAATACATTGAAAAATGAAAAGGCAAAAAGATTTAGAAGGATCCAAAACAAGCCTTGGAGTAGGAAAAGCTTAGCTCTGTGAGGCGTATACAGATTTTTTTTTTTTTACATTAAGTATTAAGTTGTAAAAAGCTTTTGGTGTGTTACAAGAACTGAACAGGAATTTGGCAAAATACACTTATTTTCTGCTTTTTACCTGTGCAGACGTT
Source organism: Gobius niger (assembly GCF_951799975.1). Taxonomy (NCBI): domain Eukaryota; kingdom Metazoa; phylum Chordata; class Actinopteri; order Gobiiformes; family Gobiidae; genus Gobius; species Gobius niger. Next base: position 21,103,741 of record NC_136855.1, on the reverse strand, counting down.
ACGCAATAGTGTTTCTTAACCTTTTGATGTTCAGACCAAAGGGCAGTTTGGTGCTTACAACTTGAGCGACTCTATCACCAGAGACTACTGGATAATCTAAGTGCTCTACAGAAACAATGGGGTAAATATAGCTGCAAAGCGGCGATTATCGGCCCTCGCCGACCGTCCTGCCCAAAGCAAGGGGCGTGTCTTACTCAGTCTTCGATTATGGTATTATTGCTACTGCCTTTAAGTTGGTTTGTTTTTTTAGGGGTCTTAGTTTTTGGATCTTGGAATGAAATATTTATGGCGATTTTGAGTTATTCTTTTGTCTGGGGGCGCTAACGCCCTCTCAATACCTGACAAAGTGAAAAGGTGTTTTTTGACTCTGCTATATAAGATTTTAAGAGCAACTTCTCCAGCCCTGATGGTGCTTGGGCCTAATAATAATAAATACATATTTTTATTTTTTCCTTTGAAATTGATGGTTAATATTGCTGTCACTTTTTTCTATGGCCCCAGAGACTCGATGTAACAAGACATCCCCTGCACTGACAGCTCAGCATCTGGACACTCTCAAGCATATCTGCCTCACACACAGCCGGTGAGTAAAAGGAGCTTAGAGTGTAGATATTATGCAATGACCCAGACAGTTAAACAGTCATTTTAATGCACCAAGACTCACTTCAATATTTTTTCCAACTTTGGTGTCACACAGAGACTATGTCCTTGCTGTGTGTAAATTGAATATCTGAATGCTCTCATGCATCTTGATGTGTGATAAATTAAATCAAATGACACATGGCCTTTTTAGGGCTGGATTTCATTAAAGATACCAGTGTGGTATCGAAAAAAACAAAGTTTAGGTACTTCTGGTATCGAAAAATAAAAGTATCGGAAGTACTAAAAAAAGTACATCTTTAGAGACTAGGTTTTGATGCCTGTTGGGTTTAAGGACAGCATTAAACAAAGTTACTTGGTTGTTTCAGCTCCAATAAATGATTCAAATTGAAAATAAATGGTCTTTTAGATGGAATAAATATATATATGGTTTTCTGATTGTAGATGACAAATATTTGAGTTTAGATATCGAAAACGGTGTAGTTCAGGTATCGTTAAAGTACCGGTATCGGAAAAATGTAACGATACCCAGTCCTAGCCTTTTGCTGCTTCAGCAGCAACCATATTTAGACATTTGAGCCCATGACAGTACTAGAGTTTCATTTTGCTGCCTTGTAGCGACTTGTGAAATTTGCTGTGGCTAATATTAAACTGGGAGACGAACGAAGTGTAACTCTTTTTTACACGTCTACATTTACTACATCAGTGCTCACAATCCTATTTATTTGTTTGTTTACAGACCAAAGGCGAGTGATGCTGTGGTAAGTCCCTTCTGAAAAGTTGTGTTGTGTGAATACTAACAAAATAAACTGTAATATTCCCTGTAAGACGACATTGAGTGTGTGTGTGCGTGTGTGTGTGTGTGGTTTGAGCTTGTTAGTGCTTTTCTGTAGTAATACGTATTTGCCCGTATTGACATTTTAGTGTGCTCCTCTGGATCCTATGGTAGTGCCTTCATGCAGCTTAGGTAAATACCCAGGCTCCGTTATATTTTATTTTGTTTGTCTATTTGCAAATGTATACCCAAATCACAGAATTTAATTTATGTGCTGTGACTTATTTACATTTTCAAGCAAAAGGACGAATGGAGCAAGTAAAGAAAGAAGATTGCTCTGGTAGTTTTTTATCGTCGCCCTCTATTGATCAGAGTGATCCAATGGATTCTTCTGAGGTCACTGAGGGTGAATGGGAGGATTATAATTTGGAAAGGACCGACAGTTTCCAGCTGTCTCAATCGAATGAGAAGGAGGGAAATGAGTGTAAAGTAGATGAGCCCAAGGGCGGGCTGGCATGCACCATGTTGGCTGAGGAAGATGGGATTCCCCCCTCTGACTCTAAGGACATGGACCAGTCCAAAACCGCAGAGCAGCAAGGAGCAGATCCAGCCCAGGAAAAAGAGCCCAATCCAGAGGAGGAGCGAGATGTAGAGGAGGCCACAGAGGCTCTGGACATGGAGGATGACGATGAAGCAGAGGAGGAAGAGCACAATGGAAAAGCTTTTTGTCCCGAGACACTTCCAGTGGAGACTGTTGTCAGTGCAGCAGCGGTGGAGATCCGACAGCAGGAATCCAAAAGTGAACAGGAGGAAACGCAGCTCAGCCCAGAAGACATACAGGTGCACAATTATACATTTAGCGTTTAGTTAGCAACACAATGGAAGTGTGAACTGTTGACAAAGTGTAGTTTTATTGCTTTTGCTTTACTTAATTACTTTTATATGGCACTTTGCAAAACTGTCAAATATACTTTTAACTATATACCATTGCATAATCTTAATAGTTGTGTATAAAGCTTGCCAAATAAAAGAGGTTACTATAATTATGATAAATAATGCGTATCCACAGGCAGAAACTACAAAAAGGCTCAAAAGTTTAAAAGCAGATGCGTTTTCTCTCTAGGGTACTGGTAAGAACTGTCTACCCTCCGAGATGCATCCCACTGAAGAGTACATCTGCCCCCCCAGCCTCGAGGATGTAGGGATAGAAGAGGAGGAGGAGGACTATGAGGTTGAGCCGGCAGAGCTCATCCGAGCTGCTGCCACATTAGATACTCTGGCTAAACTTATCACTGTTGAAGAGGTGTGCATATTACATGTACCACTGTTTTTGGTGTGTTGCTAGTTTTACTTGCAAGCCTGACATGATGCAATGTGCAACCACCCAGGCATGGCATAAAGACTATTATCAAGCTCTTAATGCTATATATTTTCCCTGATGGATGTAATACATTTTGTCCATCTCCTTAAAGGAATAGGCCACCGTTTTTACATACTGAGATATGTTCCTACCTAACCTTAGTCGAGTTAATATATCCCCGTCTGGTCTTTGTCCGTGCGCTCTGTCATGCAAACGGAGCACATACGCAGCCTCTCCCACATGTCATATAGCTCCAAAAAAGCTCACGATAGAAGCTACCAAGCTCTTCCACGTGTTCCCTATTTAAATAAAGTTACGTGAAGTGTTTTCATGCGAAGTATATTTACACAGAAAAGTAACATGTCGATTTTATAAGCAGATAAAAAGGGGTACTTTATTGTGAGGCGTAATGATATGAGGAGCACAACGTCCGCGCAGTAACTCCTAAAGACTTCCCCCGCTCACTTCCGTCAATAGAAGCTGCGTGACTTGTAGAGAGCCTTTTACAACAAGCAGAAAATGTATTTTCGGAAAGTGCTCTCACATTCCTACCTCATGGTCGAGGTCCTGAGTCCTGTGTCGTCGTCCGGGGTGAGTTGGAAATCTGTGAAACATTACTACACTATATACTTTCTGCTTGTTATCACAGCCCGGCACGATGCGCATAAAAGGCATTGTTCACAAGTTATGGACGCTTCTTCAACTGTTCTCTGCGAGCTCTGTACAAGTCACACAGCTTCTATTGACGGAAGTGAGCGGGGGAAGTCTTTAGGAGTTACTGCGCGGACGTTGTGCTCCTCATATCATTACGCCTCACAATATAGTCCCCCTTTTTATCTGCTTATAAAATCGACATGTTACTTTTCTGTGTAAATATACTTCGCATGAAAACACTTCACGTAACTTTATTTAAATAGGGAACACGTGGAAGAGCTTGGTAGCTTCTATCGTGAGCTTTTTTGGAGCTATATGACATGTGGGAGAGGCTGCGTACCAGACGGTAATATATTAACTGGACTAAGGTTAGGTAAGAACATATCTTTGTATATAAAAACGGTGGCCTATTCCTTTAAAGCAGCAACATCAGAACAATTGAGAATGGGCTGTGTAATCAACATCTTATTTGCATGTTACACTGCTGTGTAAGCTCCTAATACATCCATGTCAGGCAGCCTTGCAGCAAACAGCATCTTGTGTAATGTATAGTGTGGACAATACCTCCTCAGTGTAGTAGTAGTGATGTAATGGTGCCTTTTATTATAGATGGTTCCTGCCCCTGGCCTGGTGTCTATTTTGAAGAAGCGAAGCGTATGTAATGAAAGTCCAATACCTGCCAGTCTAGCGCCTCTGCCAGCAAAAAGACGAGTTCACTTCAAAGTTCCTGATGACGGCTTTGACAGCGGTTTGTATGACTTAACTGACTAAACGTAAAACAAAGAATAGTTTTAAATGATGATGAAATGTTTTCTTTTGCTCAGAGATGGGCGGCGGGGACTCCTGCCTCCTCCTCGTCCTTCTGTGCCTGGTCACTGTAGTGATCAGCATTGGAGGCACAGCTCTGTACTGTGCGCTGGGGGACACTCACTCGTCAGTCTGCCAGGACTTTTCCAGAAACGCAGACTTCTACATTGGTCAGATCCAACGGGGAGTAACTCAAATCCAACTCTGGTTTGCTCCATCCTCTTAGACGGGCATTTTTACTTCAGATTATACACTTTGCTTTTGGATGTTTCTATCTCTGCGTTAGTGAATCTCCACTGATGAAACTGAAACCCAAGAAGCGCACCTGGGGTTTTTAAAGTCTGGGTTGACTTTTTAAAAAACAACTTGGATTGTTTGTTTTTTTCGTTAGAAGTGTAAATTCATCAGCTCTGTAAAGGTCAGTGGCTTGTTATTCAAACGCTTCAGCACTGGACTCTCTTAATCCTGTAAAATATGGTATGAATGTAAATATGACCATAATGTATAGCTTGTGAAAGATGGCATGTGGACGCTGTCTGCACATACTGCACAAATAGGAAGTTGAGAAGCTGATGCTGGTTTTGTTAAAAAATTGAATGATCAAAAAGCATTGTGTTTATGACTTGGAATGAACTCAACATGTCTTAAGTGTCTTTATGTGGATATTGTACACATTTTATAAATCTTTTTCATCTAAAGAGCCTCTGAGAAAAATAATTAAGTTAATGCAGCAGTACTGTATGCTACTATTACAATGACCTAAAAATCCAACATTTGCCCAACAAGTGACTGCTCCAGTACTTGAGTTGTGTAGCATTTACTACTTGTATAAGAGGCAGATTTTTAATGTACTCTTTGTTAATATAATGTTTGCACGAGAGGTACTTTTTTAATTTTACAATATTTCTACAAGCCAGTCTTAAATTTGTATCCACAGTCTGTATGTGAAGTCCAATGCAATAATGCGTCTGGCATTAAATGTTATTTTGTGGATGCCATATGAAGTCACTTTAAAAACCACACATCTCCCGAACTCAGACAAACAGGACCGTTTATACTATGCATATTAACTCCATATTAACTCAAAGTTTTGAAAGTTGTAAGTTTATAACAGACACACACTTGAGATTTGAGGTTTTTACAGGGACATCAAACCTATTTTATTTGCACCTTGTCTGGCTGGTTCAGACGATTTTACTCAGAAATGTAGTCTTTTCATTTTGTTATTTATTATACAGATGTTTAATTGTCATTAAGTTATGTCTTCTTTTTAATATTAAAAAGGTTTACTGTAGATCTCAAGTTTAACACAGATTGTAATTTACATTTTACACATTCTATATGAATGTATCAAAACCTGTCTTTTGTGTTAAAGATATTATGAATGACAATGTTCATCCTTTTATTACCAATTGATGAGAAACTTTGATTGTTTCAGAAAACTGCCTTTCCTCCTGTTGAATAAAATATTTGACAGTGAACCAGACTGTCATTACTTCATTCTGACTGTACTTTTGTAGCTTATTGTTTTATACAGATGCATCATAATCATAGACTGATAATAATACGTAATTTGTGACGTCATTACGCATCCAGCACGTCTAATGCGGATGTAAACAGAGCAGCGTTGCAGTAAGGGAAGGGAAACCTCACATGGCTCCGAAAGTGGACCGGTTTGTGAGCCCTGGAAAAGGGAACGGGCTGTGGGCCACAGCCAGCATCAGGAGAGGAGAGCTCCTGTACTCCGCGGAGCCCCAGGCCGCATGTGTCTCCAACAAATGGGCCAAAAATGTCTGCCATCACTGCTTTTCACGGTAAGAATGAGTAGGTTTTCTATGTCCGTTTGCAGATTATTCACTATGTCGATTATCTGTATCCATGTGAAGAACGCGTGTTCTTGGCGTATTTGACACCTGGATGAACTTGGCAGATAAGTGCTTTTGTAGGCTATAGGCTAGTGGTAAATATACATTGAAAGCAGCCGTTGTTTCTTGGTTGAGTTTGCAGCCTTTCGCACTGTGTGATCTCATTTTATTATTGTCGATAAACTGAGGAAACCTTAGGAAAACAGTTTGTGGCGCCACTAGCAATTTGTGGATAATTATTTGAACCAGCAGAGGGCGCCATAGCCGCATACCTAGAGTGCGACTTGTGATTAGAAATACCATTAGAAAAAAGTTGATATAACAATATGTTCCTAATTAGACTTTAGGCTATAAAGAAATACATTTCTATGGCTACAGTACCTATTACAGATTTTTAAGATTTTTTTTTCTTTTTCCGAAAACGTTTTTTTTTTCAAAAAGTGTTTGTAGGTTGGAGGCCATGAGTCCTATCTCCAAATGTATGACAGAAGTATGTCAACCAGAGAAATCAACTTGAATTTGAGCCTGAGCTTGAAAAAACAAAACAAGACACTTATAGCTGTTCTGACTGAGCAAATCATGATTCGAGTCTTTCAACAAGTGTCACTGTTGCATCTCGCACATACTGAATATTGTTTTGAATTGTAATCTATTAATTATACTGGGTGTCATTAAAAGTACATAGGGCCATACACAATTTGTTTTCACTTAAATATCATCTTAAAGGATACTTCTCAAAGCCATACAGTACTATGTTCATGATGTAAGCTTTAATGTGGACTCTTTGGGGATGTAGGAAACTATGTTGGGATCAAAGCTGTGTAATTACAGACCTCGAGTCATTTAGACAAGTAATGACTGATACACTGGAGAACGGAATAGATCATATGAAAAGTTGAAAACTGTGTGTTTTGCCAGAGGTTCACAAACAACAAAGTTAAAGAAGCTGTAATGATGTAACTGATTTGCGGTTTATACAACCTATGCCTTCTCGGTACCTGGCAATGTGAAAAGGTGTTTTGTGACAATGCTGAGCGCTTTGCTCAGCTTTAGTTGAGTACAGAGAAACATTGTATTCATTTTTATTACCCCATATGTGCGTATTGAAGCATATTTTAGTATGTTGAGATATCAAGATTTTACTTAGGTTTGCGAAAAATTCATAAAGACTATCCAAGTAATTTGTATAACCTTTTATTCCAGATCATTTTCACCAGGTTTTGCTCATTCAGTTAAACGTGAGGAGACCCAGGCTCTCAGTTGCCCATAGACTTTAATGGGCTCTGTAAATTTACAATGTTGATTTTTGCATTACATTGACGAGAGATGTGTGTAGTGAGTGTTTGAGGGGAGGCGAGCGCGTTGCCCGCTCATTTTGTACACTTCGCACACTGCTGCCAATAACAATGTTAATTTTTCTGATACTTGTGTTCGACGAGAGGAGTGCGTAAGTGTGTGTTTGAGGGCAGCGCTTCCCTTCGCCAGCCCTGATGGCACTCGAGTCTAATAATAATGCATTGGTTTTAGGTATCGCTTTACATTGCATTATTCATTCACTCCATACTTGGTGGTGGTAACTACCATTGTAGCCACAGCTGCCCTGGGGTAGACTGACGTAAGCGAGGCTGCCAATCTGTGCCATTGGCTCCACCAACCACTCACTCACTACATTTTCCCAGGCTTCCTGGTGTTCCCCAGCGGTCTCCATTCAAGTACCAACCAGGCCCTTCCCTGCTTAGGCATGGCCTGTGTGCAGTGTTTGATGATGGTACTACGTGGTTGATGTGGTTTATCTTTTAAATTGACGGATTTTGTTCTCTGTAATTATCTGCTAGAGGTGTAGTCCATTCACAACCTTAGCTACATGGATTTGAAGTTTTAATATGATTAACATGAGTTGTTGGCCTTTTGATGTTGACTCTTGATGTTGAATAAAGATAAACAGGACAGACCACAGCTTTCCATAGAGAGTAATTCCAAAATGGGTCCCAAAGGCTCAAGTCATCTGTCTTTCAATCTAAAGTCTTATTGCTTTATCTGTGGCAAAGTCTTTTTATCCACTGGCAATCTTTCACTTGTTCTCTATTGGGACCGCACTGTGGAACTTTGAAGCAGCACTGACAAGAAATAAAAAAAATACACTGAAATGGTCTGTTTACTGAATAAGCAATGATTGAATTGGGTAACATCATTTTCAAAGCATGTTTGACAGATGAGAGAAATAACTCAGTGGTGGTTGAGGTTTGCTCTAGTTTAAAATTGAGGCTTTTGACAGAAAGGCTCTCAAATGATTTCCCCGTTGTTTGTTGTCAGTTGATGGGAAAGAATATGAGTGCTCATAGTTACTAATTTGTGTTGATTTTTATTCAAGGCAAGGCTGTGGTGTGTGTGAGCGTGTGTGTGAACAATCATGTATCAACTTTAGGAATGTCTTAAAGGAATAGGCCACCCTTTTTCTTACCTAAGCTTATACGAGTTGATACGTACCTGTCTGGTCCCTGTGCCCGTGAAAAAGCTTGGTCGCTTCTAATAATATAATATAACTTCAACCCGTTTGGAGCTATAGGAATACATTGGGAGAGGCAAAATGCTAACAACATCTTTGGTCGTTTTGCGAGCGCACGCACAAAGACCAGACAGGTATTAATCAACTCGTCTAAGCTCAGGTAAGAACATATTTCAGAGTGGAAAAAAGTTGGCCTGTTCCTTTTTAAGGGTTTATTTTAAGTGGGGTTCAGCTTAGTTGGTATGTGATACTGCAACAACTATTGATTATTTATCGCTGTCAATAAAAGTTGACAACTGATGGTAAAGCGGGTCGTCTCATGATCGCAACGTCGGGTGTTGAAATCCCACCTCCTGAAAGTGCACACTGTCGTTGTGTCCTTGGGCAAGACTCTTCACCCACATTGCCCCCAGTGTCTGCGTACATTGGTGTATGAATGAGAGTATGAATGGGTGAGTGGGTCCTTGCTGTAAAGCGCTTTGAGTGCCTAATGTAGGTGGAAACAGCGATGTATAAGTTGAGACAATTTACCATTACCATTTATCATTTAGTAATTGATCATTATCTCTTTTAGACTACACACAAACCCTGTTTGCAACACAAAAACAATTCAAACTGCAACATTGAACTAATGCGTTAATTCATGTGTAGTTTTATGTAGAAATGTAACTATCCATAAACACAGATGGCTCTTTAAGAAAGAGTGAGGCTGAGGAGCAGACGAAAGGTGACAGTTTAAAAGTCGTTTCTCTGCATCACTGGTCTCATCCATCCATCTGCTCCGCTGGTTTTACACTCCTCCATCTGTTTTGCATTGCTTCTCAATTATAATTTTTTATCCATTCTTCGATATATCTCTTTTCAGTGATCCGGAGAACACAAGAAAACTGTAAACTACAAAACAAGCATCTTAACACATTAAAGATGAAGGAAAAGTGCTTTCCTTGTCAATATACTTACCATGAAAATTACAAAATTAGATTGTGAGTTGGTCTTGACTCACAATTGTAGGCCAACTATGGATAGAAATGTTTTTCTCTGTAACCTGATCTGAAAGTTATTATAACTACATTATATTCCATTGAATACAGACTATTGTGTCCTCAACTTCAGTGTATTTCAAAGTTTTCCAGTATGTGTGTCCACTGCTTCGTCCTGGTAATAAAGCCCAGTTGGACTTGTCCCATGTGAGTCTTCAGGTGTGGCTGAATCATGCTGTAAATAACCATTAAGTTCTCAGCAGGGCTTCACTCACAGCTATGAACGGTCTCACAGCTGGTCCCTCTGTCTCCATCTCCCTCCTCTCTCTCCATCTTTCCTCTCTCTCCATCTTTCCTCTCTCTCCATCTTTCCTCATTCTCTCAGTCAGAGCCCTCCAGTGTGTGGTGTGCCGGTGCGTCACTGCAGTTGTGCTGGAAGCGCCTGCAGCATTTTCTGAGCCTTTGTTCTCCAGTTAATGCTGTTGCGTTCAGAGGCACTAGAGGGCAGTAGCGTGCTGAGGCTCCTCGATGATCAAACTGACTGACAAAATGACTATATAACGTTCCTCCATATTAACCGCACTAATAGCTGCATCGTTTTCAAAACTACAATGTTTGGTCCTTGTTGTTTACTTTCACACATTATACTTTTTATGGATGCTTCTCTTGCTACAATGACGGGAAGTCCTGCCCATGGCTCTATCTACCAACTCTCCTGTTGGCTCCACAATGCCATTGCCACTCCATCCATAGGCTATTTCATTCAAAAAGCACTTTGTATCACAGCATTTCTTACATTTATCTGAGACTGGTCCTGCATATAACACATTATTTGAATACTTGATGAGTCCATGCATTTGATGATCCAGATTTAGTATTATATTTTCACAAATAATTGATGGCTACAGTATAAGCTACTGTATCACAAGGGAGTGAGTTTTGTATCATGCCGTGTTAGTCTGGGTATATAAGGAAACTCACTGGTGCCTGACAGGACGGCCCAGAAAAGAGGAGATCCACACTAATTATTAACTTACACGCGTACATGAAGTAACTGTAGTGGCTACTGTGCAGGAACAGGACGCTAATTAACCAGCCCTTACACACACACACCCCAGACATGCTGAGGCAAGCCAAATGACTGAGCTGGTAGAGATGTACCAAGTTGACTCAACGTCCGAACCCATGGAGGGTCATTGTCTTTGGGCTGTTCGAGCTTAATGCTTAGCAGCTCATGGTTTTGGGCCAATGCTAAACATTTTTGCTAAATTATAAGACATTATGCTGCTATTCACTCTTGTACTCTCAATACATTGCACATCTCATTAGAAAAGTTGCAGCACCCCCTTATTAAGCACTGAGCTGCTGCATAAAGCTTCAACTTAAGGCTAAGGTGTACTTTTTTTTGGCCCTGCAGGAACATTCATCATCTACATTTGATCATCAATGCCACCTGGACAATCTGCCAGCTTACAATATTGACCTTTACTTCAGCGAATATTTAATTATATTGTCATTTCTCAGCTGTGAGCTTAGTCCAGTTATTATGTGCCGAAACATTGATAATCATTTATTTTTTCTAAGATGGGCACATGGAAGGAAAGAAAGAATGGAAAAAATGGAAAACCGGAATGAACTAATGAAAGATAATCCTCGCAATAGGAAGCACACTGTTGTTATCATGCAATGGCAAATAATGAACAGAGGGGATTAAGTATCTTTCATGCAGCCTTTTTTAGTATTTGCAATGTTCCATGATTCGTGACTATATTTAGTAAGATTATTCATGCATTACTCACTAATCATATGGTCCTGGGCAAGCCTGACTCAAAGACCAGGGCTGGATCATTTGTTTAGTTTAAATTATGATCGTGTGTGTGGTCGACTGCAGCCACATATTGGTGAATTGAATTGACGTCACCTGTTCTTGGATTTAGGTTTAATGATGTTTAGGTGTTTAAAGTGGCAATGGTTGTATATTCTCAAACATGTTGGGCTTTGATTGGAGAAGCATCATTCGTTGAAACATCGCCCATTGTTTTTGTCGCAGTAGTTTTTAACCTACTTATATTTTATGATATAAGTGGGTGCTTATTTGTCTGTTGGTGGTGTTTGGACTTGGAGGGAATAGAAACCTTTTACATTGAATGTTTATGACATATTAGTGAAGAAAAAAAAAGTTGCCTTTGATATAAAGAATTGAAATAGAATTAAGTTTGATCGATGCGAGGACTAGGGTTTGACAATAAAACACACAACCCCCAGATTGCTAGCAATAGCTCTATAAAGAAATAATATGCGCAAATTTAAAGGCATATTTTCTATTTATTTATTCATTCATTCATCAGAGACGATGCAATTCACAATTCAACGCATAAAGAGCTTCTCACTAATACTAAGTCACAGCATTGGTTGGGCCTTTTCTACACATTTACAAAAGTAAAATACAGTATTAGAAAATGTATATTAAACATTTTCAATCACACACATACAGTACAACACAGGCAGCAGCACAGTCTTTCGTTCACACAGACTTAGTGCTATTTACAAAGGGGAACTGCTTTGGTTTGTTTTCAGCCAAGACTTAATCCTAGAGGTGAACGTTAGAAACTCAGATATGATTTTATAATAAGTTCCACAGCTTTGGATCTTTGTGCGAAATGGCAGACTGACCAAAGTAAGTCTTGGCTCTTGGGGAATCGTACAGTTGTGTCTCTCGATTATTGATACATTTGAATATTAGTTTGAGAAAGTTTTCAAAACGTTTATGCTTCTCAAGAATATTGTAGTGGTGGTAGTGGATTGGCTTTTTGTCCATAATCTTTATTACTGGATTGCAAGTTAATTATGGCTTTATACGTTTTGTGGCTGAGGCTGCGGCCTAGCCCATGCTGTTATGAACTATATGAAGTGTGTGAGAATATCATATCATGTACAGGAGGGCTGCCTGGTTTGGGAGGTAGTGTCTAATTAACTTAAGAAATGTAGATTGCTTTATAGGCCTTTTGGTTGTGAGATTTTGTTATGTTTATCAAACTTCAGTTGACCAATCCAAGGTATTTAAGGTGTTTATCATAGAATGTCGTTCCAGCCATCTTAACAGCTGAGATATTTATTCCTATAACTGTTTCTATAGATGAGATTTTTCCACGATACCAACCTGAAAGTATAGCTGTAAATATGGGGCTGTGGTGACATAAGATGGATAGACTTGCTGTGGGGTTTCACTGTGGTGTTGTGGTCGATCTGTTTGTGTGGTTGAATTATGTTTGGAGTTGAAGCTGCAGAGCCTGTGCTCCCGATCTGCTGTTATTGCTTTGTGACCCACATTGCGGGACTGTGTTTAACAGTGGGTGGATTCCGTCTTTCTGCAACAACTCAACTTTAGCCTGTGCAGGAATAAAAGTCACTCATTCATCTAAAACCCTTAAATGTTTTAGAAAAGTATCGATCAGCAACTGTAAAAACGTGGCACAGGCACGTGTGTGTGCAAATAGCCTATTTATTTCAAATTAGTTTCATTTATTTGAGGTGAAACAAAGTAACTTCCTTTGATGCTGTCCCTGGACCCAACAGGCATCATGTTGGTCTTTAAAATTATAATATTTGTCTATATTTATCTTGTTTCATTTGATCTTTTTTTGCATTTCATTTCTTTTGGTGGTTACGGCTGGGCGATATATCAATATTTAAGATATATCGATATATTTTTGAATGAGATATGAAATTAGACCATATCACGTATATATCGATATAGTTCAAATTCAGAAAAGGCATTAAGTTAACAAAAAGAAACATGTAGTGTCATGCTGATGTTTAAAAAAGTTTATCAATTGAGCACTTTACTTTGTTATCCCTTTATATGTAAATGCCTCAGAAAAAGATTGACCTATGTTATTTTATAGGCTATTTTTATTTAAGATGTTTTTTTTATTTAAATAAGTACATTACAGCTTTGTTAAACAGTGTTTATGTTCACATTTTATAGTGAGTGTTCAATAAAACTACTTGTATTTGGCTTTGACTTTGATTTAACATTTCATTTCACAGCTCTCACTTTGCGGAAAATATATCGGGATCTATATCATATATCGATAAACCTTAATGTATCAGGATATGACCTCACTGATTGAGGTGTTGGTTGCTTGAATATTTAGGGTAAATGGACTCAACTTTTATAGCGCTTTTCTACCTTTATCAGGCCCAAAGAGCTTTACATTCAAACCCCAAGGTACGCAGACTGGAGGCAAGTAGGGTGAAGTGTCTTGACCAAGGACAGTCGGCACCTTCAGGATCTGGGAATCATAACCGCAACTTTCTGATCACGAGACGACCCGCTCTACCAACTGCGCCACCGTCGCCCCTATTTAGGGCCACAGGCATTGTTTTTCTTTCACAGATGTTGCATTTACATTGTGGATACATATGGTGTCAAAAGAAGTTTACTCGTTTAGAAAGAAAATAAATTGATTACCACAGCGTTAACTTATCTAAAAGTGCGTTTAACTTTTTTATGGATTGCTTGTTGTGTAGTTGTTTAGAGACAGAGATTGTGTGAATTAGATACCATGTATCCCTTACTATACTTTACTGTTAGTCTCTTGCTATAATTGGCAGAATCCAACAGGGCCTAGGCTTGTTTTCAGACCGACAGCTGAACTGGAGGACAGCAGCATCAATACAACTAACACTCTGACACCAGAAGAACACTCACTCGCGGAAGTCAGTCAGGCGCACTGACATTAATGCTTTGTGGCAGCGAGAAGTGCTTCTGATGAACTCCCTTTGGATGACAATCTGATCAGCAAGGAAATAGATTTCTGTCTAAAATGATCAATTTAAAAGTTACAAGACCATCATACAAGGAGGAGGATCCTGATTGATTATGGCTCAAATTTCATAATAATTTTAACTTATGATTTTTGCAGACTTTTCTATTTTATATTTAATACTTCTACTACTTCTGCCTTTTATTTAAAGCATTGATGATCATGAGGCTGACTATTAAAAGAGATCAAAACAATTTGTCCACAGTGATTTTTGGCAAAGTTTCACGACTCACTTAAACTGGTCCTGAGACTTTTGGGTCTCCACCTTCCTGTTAAGGAACCAATGGCATTGACCATTTCAACGGTAACTCTACAGCAACTGGCACCTGGCTTTGGTCAATGGTTCATAGTTGGCCCTTTTTTTTAATGAACCCAAAGCTACTATTCACTACTACTGACAATGCTAAAATCCCTGATGGATGTTAAAATGGCTGGTCTTTTAAAGATTTTCTAAATCTAATATTTGGTTTCAGATATATATCCCGATGTGTCTTACTAAATCCTGACTGACATTTCTGCTCCTTTCAAGTAATCCTTTTCTCTCCTTTCAGACATGAAACCTTGTTGAGGTGCTCCCAGTGCAAAATGGCCCGCTACTGCAATATTACTTGCCAGGTATAACATGTTCTTATATGTGTGTCTCTCAGTGCGTGGATATTTTTGTGAGTTTCAATTTGGTGAAATTGTCTTTTTGCTGCAGAAACTAGCCTGGCCTGTCCATAAGAGTGAGTGTAAATGTCTGAGGAGCGTGTTACCAAGAATTCCCACTGACTCTGTCCGTCTGGCAGCAAGAATCATCTTTGCCTTGGTAAGATTTTCAGGTGTTTTTCATTGGCAGAACATGCAAGAAAATAATGAATTGAAATAAATCTTCCTGGCTATTGAAGTGACCCAGAATAAAGTGACTATATTTGTGAATGAATGCAGTGGTTTGTAATGGTCCTAAGAGCTATGTTGTCTGGGACATCATGCCCCTGGTTGAGTCTCCCATGGCAAACAGGTCCTTGTTGATGGTCAAAGGCCAGGAGCTTAATAGCCCGGTACACACACTCACCCATCTGGCTGTTAGGCATGAAACGCCACATGAACGTCTTGGATCCCCCCTGAACAGCTGGAGGAAGTGTGCGTGAATAGGGAAGTCTGGGCTCCTCTGCCCAGACTTCCCGATCCATGCACACCTCCTCAGGCTGTTCTGGGAGGACCCCGAGGCGACACCAGGCCAGCTCGGAGACATAGTCCCACCAGCGTGTCCTGGGCCTTCCACGAGGCCTCTTCCCAATAGGACATGCCTGGAACACCTCCTGCGGTAGGAAAACCAGGAGGCATCCGAAACAGCCAGCTGAGGTGGCCATTACATTTTGCTGCAACATCACAGAAATAGCCTATTATTCGTTGAATATTGTACCCTACATGACAAGCTGTTTGTATTTGTTGTCCACAGTTAGGCTCCACTAAGGGCAATGGTGAGGACCTCTACACCCTTGAAGAACACGAGTCACGTAAGTTTTAAACTACAGCATTGTGGCTCAGAATAATCTAGGTTAATATTAAATGACAAATGGATCATGTCAAACAGATCTGAGCTCTTTATGTGAACAGAAGAGAGAAGGTTTGTCCCAGCTGGCCTCCATGTTACAGCTGTATCTCCAAGAGGTCCCTGCACGAGATCAAGTCGTATCATTGCTGCCACCCTCGTGTCAAGACCCCATGAGCCTCATGGCAAAGGTCAGACATTCCCCAATAAACTTGATTTCAAAGTTTAGCATTCATTTTTATTATCTGCTCCAGATAGTTTTACTCAGGTCCTTTGTTTCAAATCACTCCAGCATATGCTTAAGCTCTTCCCAGCATTTGTGATTAGTTCTCATCGTGTGTCTCTTCCCAGAATAACTCAAGGTCCTATCCCCATAAAACACCAGCTGCTCTTGTTACATTGAAACCACAAAATCATTACACGGTCCAGGATGTGTTGTAGTTCAGAGATATTTTATAGTCACTCTAATCTTTTCCTGTTTGGAATGGTGGTACAGCAGCTTCTTTTGGTGGTCTGAGGGAGTCCTCTCTCTCTTGTTCACCTCTCTTTAATGTACCCTTATTTAAGTCTGTTTTAGCTCTAGTGTAGACTCAATTTAGATCTGGTTTTATTGAGAAAGCAAAATATTTCTTTAATTGTAAAAAAAAAAAGATAAAGGTTACATGGTTGTCTCCCTCCACTAGACACTCAAAATGCTTTACATCCAAATCAAAGAACTACTGTCACACATACTCCAGTGAACATAGACACTGCACAGGGGTGTGTGCACAGAGAAGTGTGTGAAGCGTCTTGCCCAAGGTGCAGTATAGAGCTGACATTGCATCACTGACTTTTGGACCAGTGGGCAATCTACTACTACTGTTTCCCCAGAGGGAGATGTTTAGTCTGTTAAGAACCACAGAAATACTAAAAGTACATGACTATTTTTTGCATTAGAATCATACAGTAGACCTTTACAACTTGAATGAATGAATGAACTGAAGCTCTTTGATACAGTTTTTTAGTGCATGACAAAAATGGGGAATAATGGCCCAATTTAGGGTATTCAGTCTTCTTAATTTCCCATTTCAAGCTTACTGATTTCTGCGTGGATAGAAACTGCAAGTTGCTGCCGCCACAAGCTAATTGTGGTGCTATTTTGTTTGCTTTCCACATCAGTTTTAGCACTTTTGCACAAGGTTGTTTAGTCAGCAGTCGTTTGTTGCCATGTTTACATCTGCAGAAGAAAACCAAGCACCAAAGGGAAATTGTAGCGGGGTCTAATTGACTGGTCTAAATTGCGTGGATTTTGAAGTGCCCTATCCGAATAGGACTTGAAGCCTGTTTGTGCAAGTGAGAATTAGCTGGAAAACTGGAAAGCTGCTGATTAATGTAGTTGTAGATAGCAGTGGGAATTCTCCTCCATTCTGAAAGAGATGAAAGGCCGACAACACTGAGTGGATGAAAGAGAGGGGGACGTGGCTTGAAGAAGGCAAAGAGGAGGTCAGGAGTGGAGGATTGTCCAGTTCAGTCAGTCTTTGTGCAGCACCTTTGAGATTATAAGCAGTGGATACATTTAGCTTTATGCTATTAAGATTATTTATTTGCAACAATATCTTGTTCCTTGTAGCTGAATTTAAAGCCGCACTTTTGTTTATTATTTAAGAACCATAAGAGATAGAGACTCACTGTTTTTTGTTTCGGAATCTGCTGATTTTTGTCTTTCATACAAGGTCCCTTTGACCTTCTAAACATGAATGTCCTTTAAAGGATGTCTTTTAAAAGGTCAAAATAAGTATTTTCATCCCCTTACATGTTCCAGTCATGTCCTAATGCGTAGAATGAGCCCAGACCTGTTCACCACAACTGCCTCTAAAATCCTGCACTGTCACTCAAAAAGTTTTTACTTCAGGTGTGAAGTGCTGTCATACATGAGCTTAATATAGAAGCTGCAGTTACGCACAAGACCTGAGGTGGCAGTAGTGAGTATAAAAAGACCAACTTGCATCTAGTCTCTTTAAGGCAGAACTAAGTAGCTCGTGCCCCTAGAGGCCATAAGCACCACTGTAGGTGTCATAGCATGTTGCGTTTTTTTACTCATTAATTGTCCGTGAGAGTAAATACTACGCTGAAAAGACAAAGGGAGAGAGGGATATTGCACATCCTATTACACAATTTTTTTCACTCAAACTTGGCTGTAAATACTGTTTAAGTGGCGCTAGCCCACAGTTAGCTCTGCCCGTTAGCCTGTTAGATTCTTCTTCGTGATTCCATTAGTGTGTATTGGTGGCTCCGACTCGTAGGCAGCAAAGTTGTAATTGTGGTTTTGTGGCCAGAGACACCAGGGGGAGATGAAAGACCCCCCAATCATCCCATTAACACTTGTTTTACCCCGAGATGGACAATGAAAAGGATTTATTAAGAGAAACAAGTTACTAAGTTTGTCTTCAAAAATCACCCCGAAATATTGGTGGTGCACATCGGCATCGACCAATCAAAAACCCATAAAATTTGCATTGGCATCAGTCGACCTCTACAACAAACATGCCAGACCAAATGTGTCTAAACCTTATCTTTGTCTACCTGACAAAGCACAGCAGTGGCCTCTTCATGGAGATGATTGACGAAGGTGGATTATCGGGCCACTAGCAGTAAATATGACAATGGAATACCTCTTGTCCATCCCTCCATGTCATTCACTCATTATCTGCCCCAACAGTCAACATGAATATTGTTCTGTCAATAGGGGGCACTGTGAATGCATGTAGCTCTCTACTGTAGTTACTTGCCTTTAAAGCACAGTATTCCTTGGTCTAATTCCTCCTCCTCTTTGCTCCCCTTATATTCTTATGCACATATATTGTTTACTGTATCCGCTCTCATCTGCGCTGTAACTCCGTCTCTCCTGTCCTGGCCTTTTCTATTCCTATCCCCCTGTCCGCTGTTATATCTGTGTGCTCATTATTCTTACCACTACATCCAGCTCTGCCTCTCTGTGCACTGCAGTCAGATGCCTCGCCTCTGCCCTTCTGCTCTTTCTCTCTCCTTAGTGGCTCAAATACACAACAAATAACACATGAACTTTATTATGCTGTGCTTAACAAAATGGGTCATTATAACGTGCATGTTAGTCTAAGAGATTTTTTTCTCCCCCCTTTTGGATGCAGCATTTGGAGCTATAAACCCCATTCTTTATGCTAATAGCTTATGCCTAGTGCCATACGTGCACACAAGAAGTAGGAGCACAGCATCATTACTGGTCTTAATATCCCCAGGAGGGCCAGTTGAGGCAGAGAGAGGAGAGAAGGAAAGGAAGAGGGAGAGAGAGAGTGGCTTATAGCTGCTACAGTAAGTGCTGGAGGAGAGGTGTAAGTGTGTGTTGGTCACACTGCAGTGGTGCAATAAGCAGTGACAGATGAGACCTGGTTGCAGCGCATTTTATTGCCTCCCTGGAGCAACTTCCCCTTTATAAAGAATGAGTGTTATATGTCTTTTGGTGCGTTTCTCCTAATGTGGAATTACACTTTCTGATTTGGTCCCTGTATGGCACACATGTGAGCAGACTTTGTTTCATGAGGATGTTTATTTCAGGGGTCCATTATGCTCCTTTGCTGTTTCTTTCCACTTTTACAACATAAGGCCTGTTTTCCTGTGTACTCTCCATGACCTGACGACAACATGAAACAAGTAACCAAGCCTGCTCTAAGCCTCTGTCACATGTGCATTTAGCTGATAAAAGTGGCAGTCCTTCTTATGTGCTTCTTGTCAAATATCCAATGTTGTTTCTTTGATTAACCTCTCAACCCCCACCTGAACCGAGAACATTTAATCCAGTTTGGCTTTGGATCTTAACACATTGAGTGCCAAAAACGGAAAAACTTGTTTTTTCGCTCCCATGCGTTCAGTACCAAAAACGGAAAAAAATGTTTTTGCGTGGCTTTTTTAATTACTAAACTAGATACTCTAATACACCTTATGTGTGATTTTGGTAGCTCTGTGATGAACAGAAGTGAAATAAATGACGATCAAATCTTGTAAAAAGTCAAGATCTGGACATATTATTGCGTTTGTTTTCTTTTTGTTTTAGTCCGAGGGGTGTGGTGTTGCGTATCGAACAGCTGTAAACCCGACACTTCTTCTCGCTCTCTGGAGCGCGTTTGACAAAGCAGAGCGGCTTCCAGTGGACAGATCGATTTTAACGTTTCTCTGAGTTTTTAAATGGTCAAAATCGGTCCAAGGAGAAACATCCGGGTTAAATCTTCAATCCGAGAACCAGGCAGTTTAAATGCACACACGAAAAAAAGCGATCGATCTGCGGCAATACGTGTCAAGAATGTTGTTGTTGAAAATTGACTTGAAACAAATATATTTTGACATTCCCATGACGTTAGTGCGAGAGGAGAGAGGTGGAGTGAGGAGTTAATCAGAAAGGAGAGTGTTTGATAAAACACTAATTATCTCTGAATCTAGATTCTAGATCTGATCCAAACTAGCCTCTGTTTAGCTTCGATTTCTCAGGAACCGAGTCACTTAGAATTAAACACTCAGGGCCAGATCTTGTGGCGGCGCACGGGGCGGCGCAGGCTCTTGGCAAATTATTTTCCGAGTGGCGGCGCTATATGAGCCATTCGCCTCCGCCACCTGTGAGGGGGCGTCACAAGAGGAGGCGACTGCACTGATGGAAACACAGCTGACATTCACTTCCTCGTTTACATTGCGCTGTCTTGCGTTCTTTCTTAAGCCTTAGGCTCTCACAGGTCAAACTAAAAACTTTATTTACCCCATCGTGAGCTATACGATCGAGAGAAAAAGAGCTACAGCGTCCGCTGTGGCGCGGATCTGCCCGCGCTTGGCGTGAACGCGAAGCAAAACAAAAGCACATGTTCACTCCACACAACCACTCTCCTGGACGCGGAGTCGATCTGTTTGGAGGAAAATGTGTGTCTCAACCCACTTAAATGCGCCAAGGCTGGAGTGGCAAGATCACAAAGTGCGCTCCTACTGAGCGCAAAATGTCACGCTATCGTCTCCGTTTTGATGCACAAGATCGGGCCCTCAATGTGTTAAAGAAGATCTCTTGAAAAAAGTGTCAAAATAGCACAAAAAGTGAGACGATTAAGCGATGAAAACACACAAAAAAAGCCAAAAAGTGACAGAAAAGGCATTAAAAACGTGACAAAAAATGTGTCAAAAAAGGGGTCTAGGTCTTAGTTTTCAAATGAGGCGTTACACTGGCCTACAGACTGGACTATAGACTGACCTATAGACTGTGACCTTATGGATTTGGGTAAAGCTGAACTGGAGAAAATGCACTCAGTTAAGGCAGGGGTTAAGATTCTTTAAATGCTTTGATATCAATTTATTTTCAGATTGAAATGAAACCCGTACGCAAGGCAAACACATAATAATAATGTAAATCGTTTTGAATTCAATAATTAGAATCAACATTAGATCGGTATTGGAACCTATACATGAAAAAACTACAGCGTAAACCTTTGATTAATGTCGAATAACATCTTCAAAAGTAAGAATAACGACGTAGTAGTGCTTTTTTAGGTATACTTTGTCCTATCAATTGTTCCTTTTTCGTTTGGTTCATTTCATAAACATCTGGATCAAATATAGCTGCTGTGTTATACATTTAAATGCTCTTCTTGGTAAATGCTGCTAAGTTTAAAACTGATTTGTATTGTTGATAATCTGTATTATGTTCCGCTCAGGAAGGACTTGTTTGTATCTAAAGTCAATGTAATCTAGACGTTATAATTTATTGTATTATGTAAATGTATATTGAATTGAATATGGGGTTTGCCGAAGCTTATTGTTTCAGCCGTCAGCCATTTTGAGCAAGGTTATGAATTTTGAAAGACAAAATGAATGTAAAATTGCTCAAAATAAACTAAATATCTGTTTATCTGAAATTCAAGCCATTAACTGTAAAACAAGCTCCTGCCACACAATGAGAAACCTTACAGCAAGTAAGTCTGGAAGTTTCATATGTGATTACAATGCCATCCATGCAATTGACAAGAGATTAGCCATTGCTTTTGTTTTTGAATGTATGGTGTGCGTCAATGCTGAAAGATGTTATGGAGAGCATGGAGCATCACAACATAGGAGGAGCGGAGAAAGCCACTGAAATGGGATAAAACAATAACCGGTATTTACAGAGAACACACAGCACTCAATAAAGTAGCTCCATTAACGGCTTTGCTCTCAAAACACTTAAGCGTAAACACTGTAGAGGAAGTCGACTCTTGTAAGTGCAGTGTTGTTTATCGGTTAGAGGGATCATTCATCATATTGAGGACATGTCAGAATTGTGTATCCACTGAACGCCACACTGACTTTATCCTAATTTAGTAGAGAGCGAGTCACTTTTGATTTATTTTGTGTGCAGAGTCGCCGAAAGTTTTTTGCCGCCCCTCTTGCAGCCTGTTTGCTTGCGCGAGTTTGTTGTGATAAAGCTCGAGAGGGGAAGTGTGTAGCTGCCTTGTTGTGTCTAGTGTGTACGTGTAGGAGTAATTTATTCTCCTCCTATTCATTGCCCATCTGTTTAGCAGCTAAATAAGAATGAGAAAGTTACAGTAGAACATGAACAGAGTCATTTGTTAAACTTAAAGAAACATTGGATATATCAGGAAGAGACAGAAAGGATTTATATTATAAGGGCGGTACCTGTTTTTCTTTGAGCGCTTTATCTTGAACATTAAATGTGAAAGGGCACGTCTGCTGTGTATGTAATATATTTTTAAGATTTTTGCACTTCAGATTCTGCTGGTACGGTTGGCCTCCCCTGGGTGTTTTTTTCCAGTCCTTGTGCCTGTTTATATGTCGATATGCTTTGCCTTATCTCCCTAACATTTTCCCTGGCCTGCCATTGTAGCTGGCAGTGCCACAGGCGATACCTAATTAGCTTAGGCTTACACATACACACTCGCGTGCAGCTTAGTGTAATGGCTTAAGTCTATCATAAATGCCAGTATAATAGAAAGCGGGAATAAAACCATTTGTGTAATTGACTTGCATTGTCAGCGTGTGTGGGGGCTTACGAGAGGGGAGGATGGAAAAGGGGTGGGGGAAAAAATGAAACAAGTGAAGACTGAAGAAAGTCCGACAGTGCATAAGAGACAGTGCCAATTAAAAAGCACAGTGGGGTTTTGAGATGGTAACCCCAGAAAAGCAAAGTGTAAGGAATAATTGAGGGGTGATCTTGCAAAGATGTAAAAGTGACAGACGGCAGCAAAGGACAGCTCCAACGCTGTGCACGAAGCAGTGTAAAATGATGATAATTTTAATGGTAGCAAAACACAAAGGCTGCTATTATTTCGGTAATGCAATAATTTAGCAAAAAAACTCAATAACAAACATATTCTGAAATACATATAATTGTTGTATTAGTTTGGCAGTAGTTTGGCAGTTGTTGACTTATTAAAATGCACAATGTCTTGATTTTGAAATTTAACTTGCAAATCTAATCAGAATTGTCAGAAAAATATGTTTATACTAAATAGAGGAGCAGTCTGTGACCGTACACTCTGCACTCAATGTTTCATGTTTGAGAACATTGAAGTTAAGGGTGTGGTTGACTTAATGAACATCTTTTTAGTCCATGTTGCTCCAGACGCTCTATCACTGTTGTCGCCTTTATTCTTCTTTGTTGGTTTCCTCCTCCCGTTGCCCCAAACATTTACAGTAATTACTGTCCTTTGGTCTCACAGAAGAACAAAAACACAGAGATGGAGATAGCCAAACCACAGTGTTTGTGTGTGTTATACATTTCTGCCCTAGAGACAAAACAGTGGCATCTCAAAGTCAGCGTTATCTGCATGATTTTTAACTCTGATATTCTGCTCCAGAAAAGATGGCTGTTGTGTTCTTTGCCTTCTGCAACACAACCTTTGTACAGTCACATTAAGTGCATTTCTTTAAAGACTCAATCACTATATAGACACTGCGACAGTGGTGCAGTTGGTTGAGCAGGTCGTTTCATGATCAGAAGGGTGGGGGCTCAAATCCTTGAGATGCACAATGTCGTTGTGTCCTCAGGCAAGACACTTCACTGGGTGACTGGTTCCTTGCTGTACAGCAATTTAGACCGAAAGCAGATAGAAAAGTGCTAAATACCGTAAGTTGAGACCATTTACCATAATGATAGCAGTATTTGCATTGTACCACAATGACCACATTGTACAATTATTTTACTACATTTTGACAAATACAGTTTCACCTCTTGTAGGACTCTTTGCATAATTGCCATGAGCATAAGGCTAATTATTAATATACTTTCTAAATTGGGCTCTTTGCATCTTTATCAGCAGAGTAATTGTTTATTTGGTGGCTTTGTTGATTTTAGCCTTGAGAAGGAAGAATGGAAAGTGCAGTTATTTGTTCCTCTGTCATAGCGGTAAATTTATAACAGAATACCTTTCTATCCAAGGTTTAATCGAGCATGTTTTTTTCCTCCTTAATTACCACATCTTGCCATGTGACAAATATATAAAGGAACATGGACTTCATGAGACAACTCGACTTGATTTCATATTCATTTGTGGTAATTAGACATGTTTCATTAATATGAACCACAAAGTCTTGGGGTTGGGTTGACAGACTGGCACCTGTGAATGTGACACGGGTCACTTTCGTTTCTTGTAATAAACAAAGCGGGCTTCATCATGATAATTGGGTAAATTACTCTCTCTACATGTGAAATTCCCAACATTAGTGTGCTAGGTTGTGAAGGCATTTATATTTAGCTGTGACTAGCTGTCAGATAGTTTCTCTGCCCCTCTATTCAGGCTTTGAGAGGACTCTCATCCACCCACCTGCTGTACTCCTGTCTTTTCGATGGCCATTAGCGCTTTATGCAAACGTCGGAAATATTCCGCCTGTGGACACACAGGTCTGGTGTCTCTGAATATTAAAGTTTCCTTCGAGCTAGTTGCTTTCCATCTCCTCCTCTCTGTCGAACATCACAAATACTAAACCTTTGCTTGTGGACACGCGCACCCCCTAACTGCCATTCTCAATATGTCCATGAATTTTCTGCCAAGTCTCAAAGAGTACATTAGCATACAGAACTCGGGATAAGGCCATTTTCTGCTGCTCATTACGAAGTGTATTATTTTTAGAAGCCAGCCCTTGTCCATCAGTGTTTTATGTACTTAATCTGTTGTTCTTGTTCTTGTGGTTAATGCTCCATGGTTTTGTGGGTTTTCACGCTGGGCTTCCTCTTGTTAAACATTAAGTGCTTACAATAAACATAAATCTTATGTGGATGTGCACAAACATGCTTTATGTGCATTCTCCAAATAAAAGGCTTTATTTTTGTTGCTACTTGCAACTCTCTAACAGACTTTCCAACTCTCTTCATTTTGGCTCCAGACAGTTCTCAGATCATTTAAAAGATCTAAACCTGCAGGGACTGGCCCTGTTGGACGGACGTATCAGTACTGTTAAACCTTTAGTTGTATTTGTATCATACTGTACACCGCGTTCCAAATTATTATGCAAATGACATTTTTCTAAGATTTTCTAAATTGTCAACTTAAATGAGAGTCAGCATCATTTTCAAGTCTTTAACTGGTAGAGGATCATTTAAATGTGGTTGAAAAAATCTCCCAGTGATAACAGTTTTTTTTTTTTTCAAAAATGAATGTAGTAAAAACCTCAAAATCCACTGTTCCAAATTATTATGCATCTCATCGTTTCAATACATTTTAAAGCTTGTAATTAACTGAAAATGGTCATTTGTTGAATTTGCAGCATCAGGAGGTCATACTTACTGAAATCAAAAGCTATTTCAATCAAAAAAATCTTAACAGGTCAAGTTATATTTTACCATAGAAGCCCTTGTGTGATAGCAGCTTCAAAATTCTTAAATCCATTAAACTTGTGAGTTTTTGGACAGTTTCTTTGCAGGATGTTAGAATAGCCTCCCAGAGCTGCTGTTTGGATGAAAACTGCCTCCCACCCTCATAGAAGTTTTTTTTTTGTTGAGGCTCCAAAGGTTCTCAATAGGGCTGAGGTCAGGGGAGGAGGGGGTCCACATCATGAGTTTCTCTCCTTTTTTGCCCATAGCAGCCAGTGATGCAGAGGTTTTCTTTACAGCAGGACATGGTGCGTTGTCATGTATGAAGAGGATCTTGTTCGGGAAAGCACAGCTCTTCTTTTTGTAGCATAGAAGACAGTGGTCAGCAGAAACTCCACATAATTTTCAAAGGTCATTTTCACACCTTCAGGGAGCCTAAAAGGGCCTAAAAGGGCCGACCAGCTCTCTCACCATGATTCTGGCCCAAAACATGACTCCGCCACCTCCTTACTGACGTCACAGCCTTGTTGGGACATTGTGGCCATTCACCAACTATCCACTACTCCATCTGACCATCCAGGGTTACACGGCCTCATCAGTGAACAAGACTGAAAATGAGTCCTGGAGGGTCCTATACATTGATGTTCGGGAGACTCCAGAGGCACCAGCAGCTTCAAATACCTGTATGCTGCTTTGTAGCATCTGTTCTCTTAATCTGATGTGTTTGTCTGGCAGAAACCGTCTATATTGTGCCGTTATCTGCACAAACCGGAGTGTGCTCTGAATCATCCACAAATCTCTTATCTGTATGATGATTACACTTAGTCTTTCATGAAATATCGAAGGTTTTCATACCTAGACCAAGGCATTCAACTATTTCACGCTTTTCATCGTCGTAACCTGAAAACTAATCATCCCAGGTCTCTGAGATTAATGTCAGTGATTCATAGAGCCGTGAGACACAATACCATCCATGAGTTTCATTATTTTTTTTACCTTTTTGGCACAAAAATACAATTTGCATAATAATTTGGAACGCAGTGTATGTTGTATAATGCGCCAAAGGATCCTCCGACCACTACCATTCATTCACTTACACATACATCATTCATCCTGACCTATTGTACATGTTTATTGTGGTAGGGGAAACCAGAGTACCCGGAGGAAGATAAGATAAACCTACGCAGACACCACACAGACCAAAATCCAACACCAAACTCCTCTAGCTGTGAAGCATAAACGCTAACCACTGCGAAAACCTGTCAAATAATGTATAGTACTAACCTTATTGATGTATTATGTGATATTCATGAGTTTTATTTGTGGCCCACCTATCTTTAAGCTGAATATCTTTATCTGTGCCAGTCTTAGATCAGCCATTTAGTTCCTAATGAACGGTTGGAAACACGCCCAGTGCAGATGAAGAGTGAGCTAAAGAGTGGGAGGGGCGGATGACAGGAGGAGGACAAAACACAAACATAGCCATCCCAGTGGAACCGTATATCTAACATCACCTAATTACAACCGGGAGCTGCTTTAATTGACTCCTACTGCTAACCCCCGAGTCTCACAAGTGTTTCCATGCATCTGTGCGGGAGAGCAAGGCTATTTCACCTAACTAATGAACAAATATAGGGGTTCTTAGTTTGAAAAATGTGTGCAATTTAGTGTGTGACTCTTCATTTGATTTTAAATGAATATAATTTTGTACTGAGCCAACAGATGAAGATTAAATTCATTGAGTCTGTTCAAAGGATATTTTCCATAGCCTGGCGAGACCAGAATCATACCCGTCTTTATTTTTTTTATATGGAGGGAGATCAGTCTGGGACCCATGCCATTGTTGGCGGCAGTAGAAAACTCAAACGAGCCCGTGCAATCAGAGTAGTTTATTTGCGGTCACGTGTTGTTTCGCGAGCAGCGTCACTCACGGGACGCGAAAGTCCCTTCAGTAATAATCTACGAATGGTGCAGAGAAAGAGCTTTTTGCCAATCAGCGGTAAATGACCAAAAATACATCGACAGTTGGTGAGTTCTGTCATTGATCTTGTGTGAATATTAACGCAGAACCGATAATAACACTGCATCAACAGCAGACGCCCGACCGACTGGTTTACTCCGCTTCCTGTTTGCTTACGTATGTGCTGCTGTGGAAATGGAGTTGATGCCACGGTCACCAGACTCAATCACTGGTACAGCGGTGAGTCCCGGGTTCCAGGCAATATTTCCTTGTCATGTTTCTGTAGTGTCTATAGGAATGTTGCAGGCCAACTGCGTTCTTCTGGACAAAATTAGTCCTCTTCCTTAGAGAAAGAACATGAGATCCGAAGCACACAAAATCGGCTACTAGGGAAATGTATTAAACGCCAACACGTTTCGATGTCACATGTCATGTGACAGTAAAAAATGTGTCACGTGACAGGACATATTTCAAAATGAAAACATCGATACCGTCATGATGGATCATATACTACAACAATGTACCGAGCTGCACAAAAACTAGGAACATGACATCACCGTAGTTTGTTGACAGTGTGGCAAATGTACATGAGCACAAATAAATCACAAATAAATCACAAGAAGAACCTTACCGTAGTCAATTTCTTCATTCAGGCCAGGATGACAAGTGGCCTGAAGTTTATGAATCAAAAAAAGTCTTGTGTTTTAAAAGGAGCTTGAGTCTATCTCCACCTCTTCTGTTAGGTGGTACAACCTCAATAACCATGGCTTTTAAAGTACAAGGATTACTGTGTCCCGTAGGGTTGTTTGCTTTTTAATCCTTTTCCTTATAGGAGCAAATTAGCATATTGACTTGGCAGGGTTCTCAGTTTATCCAAGCTTAGACTGGCTTATGACCTCATGTGAGTGGAATTTGTCCTGCGATTATTGCGCATTATTAGAAATGATTTATTCCCAAAATTCATTGCACTCATTATGAAATTTAAACAATAAATGACAACAAGTCCTCGCAGCTGAAAATGACATGGAATACTGCTAGCAAATAAATAAAATGAATTATAAATGCGTAAAGGGTAGTTCTTCTAACCCTTGCAGGTTCCAGAAAAGAGTAGCTGAAAAAACAATCCGTGTTGCCTTTACGAAACCTGTTCAGTAACTGCTACTGTAAGTGTTAATGTATTGATGAATATTATGTATATTCATAATAAATAATGTTCTTTTGTCTTGTAAATACACTGCAGTGTTTTTCTGTCCTGCATCAGTGTGGGCAGCAGAGACAGCAGCCAAGCTTTACTCCAAGTGTCCTGTCCTCACTTCATGATAACACAGGATTTGTGCCCACGAGCCAATATCTCTGTGTGTGTTTGCTCTTGTGAATTCCCGATTCGGTCAGATCTCGGAAGCTAAACAGGGTAGGCCTTGGTTAGTACCTGGATGGGAGACAGCCGGGGAGTACTGGATCAGATGTGTGCTGCGTGCCAGTCTACTCCAGGGGAAGCTTTGGTTACATATGAACAGCTATGGAGTGAGTGAAAATCCTCTATGTAAAGTGCTTTGGGTGACTTGTTCAAATAATTCCCCCTTGTCTTTTTTTTTATCTGTCCCCTGGTGATACATGAGCTAATTTCTTCCAATAGATACATGAATAATGATGATGATCACATTCATAATAGCGGACAGGTTTGAGAGAGCGAGTGCTCATGCTGCCTGCCCTAGTGTCAAGGACAGCCTCGAGTTTCACAGGTGAGCGAGTAGACTATTTCTGCCAACAAGGAGAGAGGAGACGAATGAGGAAGAAAGCAGAGAAAGAGGACAATGTTCGTCCTGCCTATCAAAGAAAAGTGTTACCTTGTCGCATTGTCCTACTTTACACCAGAACAGTTTGGCAGAGAAACAATGACCACAGGTCTTTCGGCATCAATCAAGTGATGAGAGGACTTGAGAAAAATTGCCTACCTCTTTTTTTTTTTTTTTTTTTTCAGATTTTTGGCCCATAGGTTTTTGTTAGACTGGGCAGTTCAGGGTGAAAAGAGCAGGGAGGGACATTGATAAATTTTTCGGAGCCGGTACTCAATACCACAATGTTTAGGGCAGAACACTGTTCGCTGTATGTGCTGCAGCCTTAACCACTAGACCTGGGGTGTCAAACTCCAAAATTCAGCTCCCGCGGTGGGTCTTGGGCCACATATAATGTGGAGAATATTTTTCCAATAAATGAATAATTATAATGAGCTGTGATTTGGTCAAAGCCCCAAGTTGACTGTAGCCTAATCAATGGGCGAGGAACGTGCTTCTGTATGGTCCTTTTGGTGGGGAGCTGACATTGCTGTAATACCACACCCTGGTGGCCAGGGGGGCGACTCCAAGAGACACTTGGGATCATTGACCACACTAGCTTTTGTTTGTCAACCCGAAATTTGGAAGCATTTTCAGTACATTGATTGGCTCCAGAGCCTGTCAATCAAGCTGTGGAGGCTCTGCCCGCCCCACGAGCGCAGGGCTTCCCGCCTTTTTGCCTTTTTAAGGAACAGGCTGCGTAGGAGGAGATAGAGCGACCATTAAGGTTCACACAGGACTCGGGAACCTTTTTCAATGAATGGGACTGAATGACCCGCTCATCATGATAATATTATATCTATGAGCCTAATCAACAACGGCTTACTTGTATTGCACTTTACAAGCCAGTGTCTCAAGTTTCTCAAAGTGCTATAGTAGTAATTATTCATTGACTCCACACTCGGTGGTGGTGGTAAGCTGTTATTGAAGCCACAGCCGCCCTGGGACAGACTATCCATTTACCACGTGGCTATAATGTGTTGTTCAGCTACACGTGCCTACTTTTTTTCATACTTCATACGTTTCTCCTTTCCTCCTCAATTTGCTGTGATTTGGACCACATTGACGTGACAGAATCTCACTAAATTGAAGTTTGGAGCCCTGAGCTCTGAGTTCAGCTCTAGACTGTGCCCCATGATTTCTTATATTGTCCTCATTAAGTATGTGAATGCTCTGCTGTTTTGGATCTGCTCTTCTTTTCTGCTGAATCTGCTATTTCATACTTAAGCACCATGAATGCTTTGCTGAGTAGAGTGAGGTTGACTTATGCTTTTCATATTGACATAAATGTAATTCGGTTAAAGGGGCTAGATGCAAGTTGAAGATTATATTCTCAGCACTGCCACCTCAGGTCATACCTGCACCTTCTGTATTAAGGCACATTGAGTTGCCTTGTGTACGAAATGCTCGGTATAAATAATGTTGCCTTGCCTATTAAGCTCGCGCATGACGGCAATTCAGACCCGAATTCACACCTTTTTGAGTGACAGTGCAGGATTTTAGAGGCAGTTGTGGTGAATATTTCTGGGCTCATTCTACACCTTAGGACATTGCTGGTACATGGAAAGAAAATACTTAATTTTCACATTTTTAAACTCTGTATAGTGCCTTCAAACTCATCATATGGTCTTTCTTTCCTCGTCAAAAGATTTTGTAATTTGCACCAGTGTTTGATCCAAAGTGAATCTAGATAATGTTGGTAATGTAATTATTATTCTGCGCCCTTTACTGACTAATAACCCTTCAGCAATTTTCCGGTAACATCAATGCACGGTGTGTTTCTGTGTAGACCAGCAATGTTAGCTTGATAATAAATCCTGAAGTACATTTTTAACTTACAATTCACCCAAAGCACGTTAATGATTAGATCTTAAAACACTTTTCCCACTTTTAGTAAAAACCTAATTTGCTATTCCTCATCTATCACGCTCCTCGCATCTCTGTGGGTGGTATCTCTTTTCCTGTGGCTGACATTTCACAGATTACAAGTTTTTGATCTTTTATTCCACCTCACAATCTCTGCTAACCACACCCTTTTCACTCCCTCCACCCCTCCCTCGCACCCGCTTTCATCATAGGCCGGGGCTAGACATGCACCGCTCTGAAGGAATGGGCAATGAGCCGATGAAGAGAAGGGTGAAGGGGGGATGGGAATCATGGTTGAAATGAGGAAGATGAGAAGACGACGAGATGAAGGCAAGAGACTAAAGTTTAGCAGGGAGACTGGAGACAATGTTATCTCCCCAGCTATTTTAATCATTTACAGATAAAGCACATCTGACGCGTCCTCCAACACTCTGGTATCACGTTTTATTTTGTTACCCTTTAATTTCGAACGTTCTTGACAAATTTTCTCTCCATTTTGATTAGCCTCCTCTCACATTATTCTTAGGCCGATTCAGCGAGCTTCATAGTAATTGCGCTGTTGCTGAAAATGCATGAAATGTAAATGAGAAAGCTGCCATTTTCTCATTGTGGCGACGCCTATGAATGTGTTGGTACAATTAATATTCGCTTCTGCTAACAAACTGTGCAAATAGGGCTGTGCAATTAATCACAACAGAATTGAAATTGGCTGCACAATATCCTATAGTGTAGAGAAAAATCCGAGAGTCTACGTAAACATTTTATTTTTTCCTCTCTTTCTCTGTAGAGGTCACCATTAATATCTTATTCCTTGAGGGGGCTCTTCAAATCAATAAGTCACATGCGCACATACATCTCCAGAGTGGCTTCCAAACGACACTGACATATTCCATGTTTCCTCACGATCTCTCTAAACCTGTCCTTGTGCTCTCCACGCTATTTTCTCGCCCTGCACCAACTGTCACATTTCTGCATAAAGTCACACTCACAACCAATTACTAATTACTCAGGCACACAAGAGTTGCCAATATTCCTGGCGGGGACAGTATTAGCCGGGTCTGATAACCTCCGTGCCATGTACAGCTGGTGTGTGTGAGCTCCACCGAGCAGAAAAAATGCTTCTGCAGCACCGTGGACATACCATACAATCACTAGTTACACATATTCTGCACGGGTCTTATACCACAGCACGGAATCAGGTCCCGTCTGTTGCTTTAATAAGACAATATTGTGCAATTCTCCTGATTTTGTATTCCCCCCTTTCTTCCACCCCGCCCACTTTTTGCCACAGATCGGTACTGCTGTTATAATGACACTTGTTTGACACATGTTTGCCCCTAAAATATGATGTACAGTAGATAGATTTTTTGCGCATAAAAACAAGGTAAAAACTCTAAATATAACCTGCATTTTATTTAGTATAGGTACAATATTAAAGTGGCCTCTATGTTGAGCGCTTATTTAGTGAAGCGTATGAGACACACTGGCTCGTATATGGTGAATCGGCCTGTGAAAGCGCGCTTGTTGCTGTGTCTTTGTGCGTGGCCATGCATCCAGTCACGCTGTTAGGAGCTGCTGGAAAACGCTTGCCTCTAGTCACCCACCTGCTGTTGTTGACTTCACACCAAACATATGTGTACATTTCTGTAGAGAACCATCACTGCTTTCTATTTCTTACTTAAGTAATCTGTCCACACGGATACTTTATTTTTATTTTAAAAAATCCTTTAAAGGGACTATACAGAGTTAGAATTAAGTATTTTCCTCCCCCTACATGTTTCAACAATGTCCTAAGGTGTAAAATGAGCCCAGACATATTCACCGCAGCGCATTTCTATGATATCAGCTAGCCTGCATTAAAAACAGTCTGACCCGCTCCACAGTGCACCTGAGGCAAATCACTTATAACGCCAGACTAACCATAGAAATGTCTTTTTTTCGAGATAGGGTGAGGAGCTCAGTTACTTGGGAGGAGGTCGAAGTAGAGTCGCTGCTCCTTCACTTGATGGCTAATAGTGGCTCATTTCTTCTACAGCAGAAAGCACTACTTGGATTTTCTTGTTCAAAGTGTCTTCCGCATTTTAAAGTCCATAAGTCATCACAGACTGGACCCGTTCTTAGATGTTCTGCACTCGAACTGCGTTTAATGTCTGCAAGCAAGTCACAAGATGCTTGAAAGAATAGTCCTCACAAACATGTCAAGCACACACAGTAATTTAAATTATGATGCCTGTATGTTAAATATCAATTGCTGAAATCCCCGATTTGTCCTTTAAATAAATAAATACAGGACATGTAAATGCATGTGGGAATATCCCCTCACATTTTGACACACCCAGTTTTTGTCTGTTTTAAACACAGCTTTAATGGTGATGGTGTCATTATTATTTGGATGAGTATTGACTAAACACTATCAGAGCTATAAAAACCACCATTACCAGCACAATGATTTTGCTCAAAGCACAAAAGAGCGCACACAAGGGTGTACCTGCTCTGCTGTGGGCCAGGTCGTATAATGTGCCATTTTTGACCATAAAAACAGACACCATCACATCCTACACAACAGACACACAAAAGAGCGGCGGCACACAGGAAGCACACACGGATAATTGGATGAAGCATTTGGCCTTTAACCTGCGGTCATCCTGGAGAGGGTGATAATTGTACTTTCACAACCTCAGGGATTTCTGCTATTGTGTGTGCGTGAATGTGTGTGTATAAGGTCACAGTGTCTCATTGTGTAATAGGGAAGTGCTATGCAAGCCAGACATAATGACAAACAAAACAGCAGCACAGGCTTTTATGTATCGCAAACTTTTATGGCAGCAATAATCTTCCATGTTTCGAAAAGGTTAAACAGTGGGGCCACATTTTATTGAGGGTGCATTTTTGGGCCTCAAAAAAAGCTAGTTTGTTTTTTTACAGACTGTACATTCCACTTAAGACTTTAGATTTTCTGGAAGCATTTACTCAATGTATTTTTGGACAGTATTTGCATGTTGCAGGCCTATACCAAAACTTCTAGCCTTCTGCAATGCGTTCCTCAAAAACGCTACAACATGCTGTATTCCTTATTATGCTCAAGGTCTTCTCAAAAACAATGAAGACAACAAATATACGCCCCTTGTTTATTTTATTAATAAATCATAAGCCTGTTCTTGTTTATTTACTCTGAAACAGCATATTACTGCGCTTAGGTTTTCGCCTGCACTGCTCGAGGATGCAAATGAGACATGCTCTGAACAGTGTATGAAAGTGCTGCGTTGGTATTTTCTGTATGTTTTTTTCCACATTGCAGATGCACAGCAGGTTTCCACTGCACCGTGCTTCCATTTATGTCTGTGGTAGCAGTGTACACAGGGCTGCAGGTTTAGCACTACAAAAGTAAAGTCCCTCGGCACTAGTGTTGAGATATGCAGTGTAGATAAGAAGTAAGGCGAGACACTGCTGGTGAAACTCTTTTCTTTTTTTTTCTCTCCGTTTTTTAGTTTTTGGGCGAGATTCGTCTGGAAACAAACAAAAAGTCCAATCTGCGCTATAGTCGCTTTCATTAGTTCAGCGACTAAACTATCCTTAGCTCAAAGGCAGTCTTCTCAAAATGCTTTCTTCCTCATAGTCTACAGGAAACATCGACCCGTAGCACCTACAAACACCACATTTTTCACTCGTGCTGGTGCTGGGAGCTTGAGCAACGTGCTGCCGGGAGAGGCTTGTCAATGGTGCAGTTACGCCTCCATGCCCAGGTAGTTGCCAAAGTTGGTGTGACTTATACTCTGGAACGACATTTTGCCTTTTTTGGCTGGTGCAACTTACTTGGTGCGACTTATAGTCCGAAAAAAAGTAAAGTAAGTGAATTTTAAATTATGCACGTAATGCGTCCCATAGATTTAGACCTGGTTTCATTTTGTCCCTTAAAATAAAGGTATTTATGTCCGTAGTCTGGTTCCCAACCTTTTGTGTCTCAGGTACCATTTTCAGTCTTTCATTTCTACTCAAAGTACCCCTTAACTCTAAGGTGCAGCCAAAATGATCAGTCAAACTCAGATTTATTAGTATTTAGTTGTGTTGATTAAAAAAATAAAGCAAAAACACTTACAATTCAAATTGAAATACTGTTCAGTTTAAAGGGACTAGATGCAAGTTGGTCATTTTTATACTCACTACTGCCACCTCAGGTCTTACGCGTAACTGCAGGTTCTATATTAAGCTCGTGCATGACGGCACTTCGGACTCGAATTAACACCTTTTTGAGTGACAGTGCAGGATTTTAGAGGCAGTTGTGGTGAATGAGCCCAGACTTATTCACCACATTAGGACACTGCTGGAACATGTAGTACATTAAATACTTAATTTAACATTTTTTAAATATTTCCAAGTACCCCCTGCTATGTGCTTGCTGGGTCCCAGTACCCCTGGTTGGAAAAGACTAGTCTACAGCAAAAGTGTTAAAGGGATATCTCTACATTTTTTGTCCTATTGTTTGCATTGTCTTGCCTTGAATCTGAAAGTAGTAAAATATTATAATTTATACCATGGTCCCGGTGAATATTCGATTCTGATTGGCTGAAGGGTGTAGGTTAAAAAGTGATATTCTACACCTACAGGTCAACAAGTTAGTTAAATCACGTTCTATATCACTCCACTGCAGCTGTTTCCATAGTAACGATAAACAATTGAGCTGGAACTAGCTTCAGGTAAAACAAATTAAAAAGTGAAATAACTCCTGCCCAGGACTTAAAAAGTTTCAGTTTGTGGGACCAGGGTATAAGCGGGATAATGCCGGACTTTGTGTCGACACCTCATATACTGTAGCTGAGTTTGGAAAGAGGCGGAGCTGTAACCAGGCAACCATCAGAGCGCTAATATAATAACTGGACCTCAAAACCTTGTCCACGCTGAGTATTTGTCTGTCTCTGGGCCAGGGCTTGTTCGACAGAGACCCCGTGGTGTAATTCCAGCGCACTCGCGAACTGCTCAGTTATGACAGAGCTCTCCAGGGAACCGCTCTCATGTCACTCAAACCATCACTGCTGAGTGGGAATATGCAGATCAGAATACATAAGAACAGAGACTCATTCAATGACGCTCCATTCTGGTAATACCTAACCTTTTCATATTTGCTAATAGAAATATGCAGGTCAAGCTTTAGACCAACCTGTAGTTTTTTGCAATCATTTATTTTACACATTCAGCCTTAACAATGCTTTTTACTGATGAAGTTGAAATCGTTCTGTTCATATTTTTCTTTCTTTCAAAGCATTTACAGAAACGTTTAAATCTACAATTGTCATGTTTTTTTACATTATGAACAGGGATTTCTTTCTGTAATGAAGCAAGATGCACTTTATTTATTTAATCAATGTGTAGAAGGAGTCACCGATCTTTAGTGGTTTCCGCGCGGCAGGTTAACGTGAGCAGGAAGTTGTGATTGCTCAGTGGGAAACCCTTTCAGAGCTGGCAGGCGGCTGCAGCCAGAGAGCAGTGCCCCACGAAACGGCTTTGATTTAAACTGCACATGAGCAGCCAAGCAGTGAAAAACAATTTCCTTCAAAGAATACAATACTGAAGATAGTAAATGCTCTTTTTGTCTTCTGCCAAAAGCCATCCTTATTCTGCAGAGGTCCCCGGTCTCTGCCTGTCTGCTTGGCTTTGGTCCACGCTAACATAACTGTGGCCTTTATTGGCAATTTAAGGAAGAAAATGGACTGTCTGAGCACTGCCTGCGACTGTTGTATTACCCCTCGGAAACACTACTTGCTTATTTGCAACGGATGAGAAGGTGAAAATACTGGTCGACTGTTTCAGAAGTTAGAGCTACACCAGGCGTGACGCTTTTAGGGCAGTTCACAAACGATTGGTTCAAGGTTTGTCGCCGTAAATAAGGGCGGCGTAAGCAAATTGAGGTTTGTGTGGCAAAACCAACATTGTGTTAGTACATTTTGTAGTCTGTATGATAGGTTTATGGTGTGAATTGACAAATGAGGACTGGAGTTCTTCAGCTTTTGCACTCAGGCTGATATGACACAAACATACAAACATGTCACCTTTGTACTCATTTGTTCCGGAAACAATTTGATTTCAGGAGGAAATGATTCTGAGTATGTAACGGGAAGGCTCCAGTTGGATTAAAGCCTCAGGCCTCGTTTGTGCATATGTGAGTGTTACATCTGTGAGAGTCTGAACCGTATAGAGAATATATAGAAAATGCTGCTTAACGTAAACTCCTCTGGCATACAACATCAGACAGGAAACGCAGTATTCATTATGTATATCTTATGCAATATCTTGTTATTCTGATTCTCCACTTCAAAACGGTAAACAAAGGACATATAGATCTACTGTAGTTGCCGTTAGTTTTTTCTCTTTATGTTGCTCCTTTTTGCTCACTCATTCTTTGATAACTGGCAAGATCTGCACCTTATATTTGAATCAAAATCTGAGTTTAAATTTATTTTATAGTTTTAAAGGAATGTGCCACCGTTTTTACATACTGAGGTATGTTCTTACCTTAACTTTGACGAGTTCATTAGGACCTGTTTGGTCTTCACCCGTGCCATCTCCCCCTCTCCACTATAGCTCCAAAACAGGTCAAGATAGAAGCTACCAAGCTCTTCCACGTTTTCCCTATTTAAATACACTGCGTTCCAAATTATTATGCAAATGACATTTTTCTAAGATTTTCTAAATTGTCAACTCAAATGAGAGTCAGCATAATTTTTAAGTCTTTAACTGGTAGAGGATCATTTAAATGTGGTGGAAAAAATTTCCTAGTGATAACAGTATTTTTTTCAAAAATAAATATAGTAAAAACCTCAAAATCCACTGTTCCAAGTTATTATGCAACTCATCGTTTCAATACATTTTAAAGCTTGTAATTAACTGAAAATGGTCATTTGTTGTATTTGTAGCATTAGGAAGTCATATTTACTGAAATCAAAAGCTATTTCAATCAAAAAAATATTAACAGGTCAAGTTATAGGAGCCCTTGTGTGATAGCAGCTTCAAAATTCTTAAATCCATTAAAATTGTAAGTTTTTGGACAGTTTCTGCTTGGATTTCTTTGCAGGATGTTAGAATAACCTCCCAGAGCTGCTGTTTGGATGAAAACTGCCTCCCACCCTCATAGAAGTTTTTTTTGTTGAGGCTCCAAATGTTCTCAACAGGGTTGAGGTCAGGGGAGGAGGGGGTCCACATCATGAGTTTCTCTCCTTTTATGCCCATAGCAGCCAGTGATGCAGAGGAATTCTTTGCAGCAGGACATGGTGCGTTGTCAGGCATGAGGAGGATTTTGTTAGGGAAAGCACGGCTCTTCATTTTGTAGCATAGAAGACAGTGGTCAGTCAGAAACTCCACATATTTTTCAAAGGTCATTTTCACACCTTCAGGGAGCCTAAAAGGGCCTAATGGGGCCGACCAGCTCTCTCACCATGATTCTGGCCCAAAACATGACTCCGCCACCTCCTTACTGACGTCACAGCCTTGTTGGGACATTGTGGTCATTCACCAACTATCCACTACTCCATTGAGTTGACCTTGAGTTGACCATCCAGGGCTAAGCGGCCTCATCAGTGAACAAGACTGTTTGAAAATGAGTCCTCATGTATTTCTGAGCCACTGCAGCCGTTTCTGTTCATCAGCTTCAATTAACCGTTTAGGGGAGGCCCGGATAGAAGGTTTATGCACAAATGCAGCCTCTGGAGGGTCCTACACCTTGATGTTTGGGAGACTCCAGAGGCACCAGCAGCTTCAAATACCTGTATGCTGCTTTGTGGCATCTGTTCTCTTAATCTGATGTGTTTGTCTGGCAGAAACCGTCCATATTGTGGCTTTATCGGCACAAAATGGAGTGTGCTCTGAATCATCCACAAATCTCGTATCAGTTCGATGATTACACTTAATCTTTCATGAAATATCGAAGGTTTTCATACCTAGACCAAGGCATTCAACTATTTCACGCTTTTCATCAGCAGAAAGTCCCTTTTTCTTTACCATATTGCTTGAAAATGATGATCTGCATAATAAAGTGGAACACCCTTTTCAGCAGTTTTTCCCTTAACTGGGCTTAACCCGACAACTACTCATCCCAGGTCTCTGAGATTAATGTCAGTGATTCATAGAGCCCCAAGACACGATACCATCCATGAGTTTCATTATTATTGTATTTTTTTTTACCTTTTTGACACAAAAATCCAATTTGCATAATAATTTGGAACGCAGTGTATGGTTACGTGAAGTGTTCCACTACAAATTATAATTACACAAAATTAAACAATGTGGATTTTCTAAGCGGATAAAAGACTAACTATATTGTAAGGCATAATAATACCAGGAGTAGTTAGAAATCCACGCAGTAATATCTTCACTTTACTGTGCGGATGCCACACTACGCCTTGTATGATTACGCCTTACAATATAGTTCCCCCTTTTATCCGCTTAGAAAATCCACATTGTTTTATTTTGTGTAATTATACTTGGTTGGTGATAGCCCCCACTCAACAAGCCCTCACCCAGCTTCCCTATCTTACAACTTTGTGGAGGATCTTTGTGTCCTGTTCTGTGGGATGCATTAAAAGGTGTCAATTAGCGAATCATGAAGGCTGCCATTTTTTACCTGAAAACAACAAAATATCCAGGTGCAGATTGGCAGCCTCGTTTCCATCACGAAATTTGACTTATTGTGTAGGAGTTTTGTGATGACGCACACCACAAGCAACAAATGATATAAATGTGGATCTCACACTAGTGCTTTAACTGTATAACCTAATATCGCTTTCATTCATAGGCACATTAACACAGTTTGTTTGATGATTTTTTCTTTATCTCTCCTTTGTCTCAGTGTAAATGTTTCCCTGCCGAGCGACAAAAGCACCTTGATAAGGCCATAAATATTTGATCAAAGTGTGTTCTGGCATTGATGGTTATGACATTTAAGTGCGACTGATGCCTTTTGTAGTATTTTCTGGATTGACAGTAATTGAACCGTTTCCAACAACATTAAAGGCCCCGCTGCATCTAAGCACACATTTTTGAACCAACATGACAGGGCCAAGCAAACTGGTCCTGTGGCATGGATTGGCCATGACGGGACCTCCTGCTTTGTTCAGTGGCAGACCCCCGGCCATTCACTTACAAACGCACAAACGTCACTAGAATCATTTGATCTGCCTTGCCTCCATGAATAGTTAATATATCCTGTTTAGACAAGGGAATCCAGTAGAGATGAGGGAAACTATTGTGGTTAGTTTAAGGCTAATCCATCTTGATCTATAAACTAAATCAGTTTATCAAAGTAAAGCTAAAATGGAACTAAATTAGAAGAAATCAAAGCCAGATGGAAGACCTGAGGGATATTACAAAGCATTGTGGCTTCTTGTGCCCTGAATATTGCTGACCAAATGTTAATTTTGCATTGTTATTATGCAGCTTTTGTTCATTGTCAATACAAACCAGTGCACACCAGGTGACGCCAGGTCTTTTTGGGTGATAATTTTGCTTGATTTTTCCACCTCGCAAACAAACCAGTTTCACAGTTCTCTTCCACCTACGCTGCCACTCGTCAATCTCCAATTCAAGTTCCATCTAAATCCAATCTGCAGATATATTGTGAGTGACAAACAATCGGTAAGAAAGAATCAATACAGACGAAAGAGAGAAGCCCTTTCAGCAAAACTGCACACTCTTAATGCAGTGATTATGGGCTGTGACGGACAAGAAATCATATAAAATCTCATGCTTTCTCCATTAATCCCCTAGTTTAAAAGCAATTCCTAGTATTTTCAAGGTATAATTTATGATATTATACTGAAGATGAAAGGGTTGAGTTATTTCTCCATCTTCACTGCAGGGTGTTTGTAGGTCTGTACTGTGTCCTCCTTGTGTTAGTGGCGTCTTTCAACTGCTGCCTACACAATATATTGCCAAAAAAATATTGTTATTACAAGATATTGCAAATCTGACCATCCGACTGAGATGCTTTTTGCCACAGTTGAAAAACAAAAACGAATGTGGCTTACAAATTTGTAAAAAATTCAATTTAAGTCATGATTTTCTTATATTGCT
The DNA here is from genome assembly GCF_951799975.1 of Gobius niger. Taxonomy (NCBI): domain Eukaryota; kingdom Metazoa; phylum Chordata; class Actinopteri; order Gobiiformes; family Gobiidae; genus Gobius; species Gobius niger. Next base: position 21,062,321 of record NC_136855.1, on the reverse strand, counting down.
TCCAATTTAGCCCGTTTTTGTCCTGATTTTGTATTTCTGACTTAATTTGACATTTAAAGAGACTAGATGCAAGTTGGTGATTTTACACTCACTACTGCCACCTCAGGTCATACGTGTACCTGCACCTTCTATATTAAGCTCGTGCATGGCGGCAATTTGGACTTTTTGAGTGACAGTGCAGGATTTTAGAGGCAGTTGTGGTGAACAGATCTGGGCTGATTCTACACATTAGGACATGGTTGGAACATGTTGGGGGAGGAAACTACATAATTTTTAAACTCTGTATAGTCCCTTTAAGTAAAGGAGAAGATCTGCAGAGCCCCTCTCCCCTCTGTTAAGGACATGTACTGTCACACGCAATGCCGTCAAAATCGCCAGGGACCCTACACACCCATCACACAGTCTCTTCAAGGTAATGCCTTCAGGGAGGAGACTGCGGAATCTACGGGTCAGTTCCAGTCGACTGATGAGCAGTTTCAAACACAAGGCCATCGGGAAGCTGAATTCACATGGTTTGACAAATAAAAAATCTTAAATCTCCTATTTTACTTCCAATTTTGCCTGTTTTTGTCCTGATTTCGTATTTCTGACTTAATTTGGCATTCAGATTAATTCACCATGTAGAAATGCTTTAGTAAAATATTGCAATTGTTGTTTTTTTAAACCTGCTACAAGTAATGGTCAAAAACACACCACCGTTCTTGCATGTTTTTTTTTCTAGAATACAGCAAACAACACACACAAAACATACCCAGGACCGGGCAGAGTTTTAATGACCGAAACTGTCGGTAAAAATAACCAGGTAATCTGCGGCAAGAATCCCTACCATTTTGAAAGCAAGTGGTCATCGCCATGGTTACTGATGGACCACTGTGCATAAGCCCTGTATCCAATGAACAAATCTGCCCTAATGGTTTTGGCGTGAGTCATAACCAAGTCCAGGGAGACATCATTGAAGGCGCACTTGAAAACGGGAGTCTTTCATATTGTCGCTAATCGAATATTGTGGAGATGGAGAGAAATCGTGTTCAGTTACAATGCTGTGTCAGTAGTGTAAAGCCTGACCGTTCACTGTAGCTTGTGGCAACTTTATCATGTAGCTTTCACCCGCTCATTCAGAAAAATCATAGTAACGTAATAAAAAAAAAGGAAGGGCCTACAGAACAAGTGGTGGTATCCTTCACATTCATACTAGTTTTTGGATTATACAAACGTAACATCCCAGTTTTGTATAGAAATGGAAGGATTGATGGGAGATTACGCGAGCTTGAAGGCCATGCTCGCATTTGCATTTGCACTGTGTGTGTGAATATGTGTTCGAATTAGGATTCAGCAGGCATATGCCATCCAGCTCTGCAGATGTGGATGTTCTGCTAAATTGATTCTCAACCCTCAAGAGGCCCGGTGAGCGCGAGTGTGTGTTGGTGCGACACAGAGATATCTGCCCGGCTCCGTGCCCTACCTCTGCTTGTTTAAATTTACTCCACAATCTGTCGCCTCCCCTGTGCTCCTTTCAAAAAAAACATTCTTAATGCCCTGTGTGTTGCGCCACGCCTATCATCCTAACCTGCAATGAGTGACTATTAATAAGGTGAAGGCTGCAGGAGGGACCCAGAAGCCCACAAAATCACGGATTTGTAAGCAGCGAACAATACTGCTTCCCTGGAGTGCTTCCTCGTGTATTTTTCCTATCACAAATATATATCCTGAATAGTCTTTGTGCCAGTTTCAAGCTTAGATGAATGAATGATTAAAATGGTAAATGGTATATCACGCATTTCAATTTTCACTGAGCATTCCTTTTTCTTATTGCCAAATGATTTACACTGGTATAGCCTGGGAAAAAAAACAAAATAAACCCAGCAGGCACCGCCATAAATGGGGAAAACCTTTTTCATAGTTAATAACTTTGCGCCGACACTTACCCGTTACTCATGTTTGATCTATTGTAATTTGTTTAGCATCTTCCTATGAGATCTGTATCTGTCTCCATATTTTATCACAGCGTTTATGACAGACATGATGGATGCCGATGAGCACAGCGGAATAACAATGACCGAGCGTCTGTGAAATGAACAGAGCGGCGATACATTGTGTATGAGATCCTGTGTGGAGGAGATTTTACCATAGATTTAGTTTGTAATATGTTTCCTTCCGTCAGAGAAATCCCTCGTTTCCCAGGAGGCCTCAGCTCTAATGGGGTTTATTAGAGTGCAGATTCAAATGAAATCGTTGCAGTGCTGTCGGTGACTTTTTTGCCGGATGGAAAACATCTGTCTGCTACTTCCCTTTAAATCCCGCGCTGGTGGATCCCTCGTCTTCTTAATGTGACATGTGAATACTGATCTCCCCCACAGTAATGGTTATTTATCTACACACAGGCCCTTTTCCACAGATACTCTTGTTTACCTACAGCTGGACCGGCTCAGTTATTGGCACTTCAAACACCCCCCCTTCATTTTCACTTAGAGCTTTGTTGTAACTTATTTTATGTCTTGTTTATTGCAGCTCTTCTTCCCTTTAAACAACTCTCATTTGTTTTTTTTATTATCCACATTTTTTATGTGTCGCCTTAAAGTTTAAGACGAGTCATAACATTTCAAATGAATTACCAATTAATCTCCAAAGCCAGTTTCCTTTGTTGCCGTTTGCATTTCTAAGCCTTGTCTGAGTGAGTTTGTGCTTTTTATTTAATAAGAGAATGTTAGGACCTCGAGTCAGCTAGTGTAGTTGCAGGTTACAGCACCGTAGTAATAACACCGTAATAGGATGAATTTAGCATGGTAGCTTTTGGACTAAAAGAGGATAATGCATTTCGTAGCCTTGTTTCTACATTATTACCAAGAAAGTATCATGTTTCTTGGTTATTTACAGTCTTTATACTGGGTTAGAGGTAGGTTTAGGACTATTTATTGAGTTATCATTATGCGTAATCATTATTTTTGCCAGCAGGGGCTCTGACTTAACCAGGACAGGCTCAGTGTCGGCCCGGTCACAGCTTCCGGCGACCCTCGGCAGGCAAGATAAAGCAGGAGATACATTTAATTTGTAGTCGAGGTCTGATGACTGCTGGAGGTATAAAAGCCTCTGAATATGCTGCGCTGTAAAGAAAGTGCTACCAATACTGCATAGTGCCATACTGCATAGTGAGCCATAAAACCTTTGCAGCTCAATTCAAGATACAATTCATGTTAGCGATACATACGTCATTATAATATTACTTTACGCCCATAGTATTTACTTATAGCTCCCACTTTTTACAGTAAAAGAAAGATTTCATTTTTACAGAAAGAAAATGAGATCAGTTTTTTGTTTATTTGTTTGGGACAGTGCATGATAAAGCAGTACTAAGTAACTCATGCAACTAGAGGCCAAAAGCGCAACTGCAGGCGTCGCAGCATTTTGTGTTTCTTCTTTACTCATTAATTGTCCGTGAGAGTAAATACCATGTTGACAGAAAAGACAAAGGGAGAGAGGGATATTGTTCATCCAATAACACAATGGAGATAATGGAGATAAAACTTGCTGTAAATACTGTTTATGTGGCGCGAGCCCGCAGTTAGCTTTGCCCGTTAGCCTGTTAGCTCCTTCTTCGTGATTCCATTAGTGTGTATTGGTGACTCCGACCCATAGGCAGGGAGGTGCAGATGTGGTTTTCTGGCCAGAGACACCAGGGGCAGATGAAAGACCCCCCCAATCATCCATCAACACTTGTATTACCCCAAGATAAACAAGTTGCGCACTCTCAAACACACTCTCATTCTTCCTGGCCTATTATACATGGTTTTAGTGGTAGGGGAAACCATGTACGCAGAGAAGGGGAGAACATGCAAACTCCACACAGAAATGCCCCGTCCAGGACCATCTAGCTGTGAAGCACAAGTGCTAACCGCTGCGCTACCGTGCCGCCTGTATTAATTTATACACCTAATGGCTTTTTCTTTACACCTTTTAAAAACCTGTCACAGTATCGCATAGAACTGAATATACAAAGAACACATTTTGACAGGTAATAAAGCAGAAAGTGCCATCTCTCATAAATGTGTGAATACTTTCAAAGCCTATAATTAAGAGAGTTTGTTTCTGTCTTTCAGGTGACATGCAACTGCTTTACCATCAGTGACGCCGAGCTGCAGGAGATCGGAGTGGGACTGTATCCAAGGTAACATGTAAGAAGATAGACATCTTAGAAACAACAAAAAGCTTCATTAATTTCATGGATGAATGGATAATTTCCTCATCAGTTTTGGTTTGGTGTAAAAAGATGAATTAAAGTTTCTCTTTTTGTAAATCAAATTGTAGTAGAGGAGCTTCCTAACACATCAGTGCAACATAGATGGTCCCACCTCCTAATGTTCATGTTCTTAGTCAGACACACTCCCCTCATCGCTGTCCTGACAGTCCTTTGAAGTAAAAGGAGTTGTGGGGAAAAGGCATAAAGAATTTTTGTTGAGGCGAAAAGTTGAAAATGAATCTTGACAGAATGTTATAACAGTGTTAGGGAGGATATCGCACAAAGGAGTGTCAGCAGATGAAATGCTGTTCTAGTGCAGGGCTGATCCAGGCAGTGCAGGACGAGTAATCCCTGCATTGAGACCTGGCTGAACAGGGCTGGGGCCTGTCAGAGCACAATGTTGCTCACAATAACACTGTGCCTCTGTATTCACACAGTTTAACTGGGATTTCAGATAATCAAGTGACTAAACGCGGTGTGTCAGTGTTCAGGACCATCTGTGTCATAATTCATCCATAAACAATGCCCTCTTCACAGGACGCCCCAAGTGGATTCATATTTTGGGTTGCTTAGCAACCACGGTTTATCCAAGAAATCGGGATTTCTGTGTTGGGAATATGCCCTAAGTCAATATCTTTTTACTGTTAGTTTTAGAGTTTAACTTCTTGGTATAAGCTGCAATATTGTATTTTCTCTTTTCTTTCGAGCTATAACGGTGTTTCTCCTTGATCTTTTCAGCGTTGTATTGGACTGTGTGTAAATAATTGGTATGAACTGCTTAGATTAGGATCTGTACCTGTGCATTGGTATTTTCTGTGTATTTGTGTCAGTGACACAGCGATAAAAGAACGTGTCACGCTGACAAAGGAAAGGGCAGGTATCCATGTCCTGCTCTTGTCCCTGTGTGCAGAGTAACAGTTAGTAAAAGATAGAGTGGGGCAATTTTGGTAATGTGCAGCAGGATTGTGTTAATTAATCTAATTAGTATGCAAATGAGCTGCTCTTCGTCAGATAAAAGCGTTGTTTGGAGGTTTGATTTCCACTTGATATTCAACCTGCAGCGTATCTGCCATACAACAAAGACCGGAGGTTGGCTAACACACTCACAGCTCTGTGAATGTGATAAATAATGTGATAAATTAGAGCCGCACTAATGGAGATGCTGATAAAGCTCACAGAGCTCTTAAGAATTAACCAAGTGTGCACTCACACTTGTGTTTTTATAGTCACTAAAATACTAAAACACTCGCTTCAGCAGCTTGTATGCTTTCACTGGAGTAATTTACCAGTGGCTATGTTTATCATGTGTCACCATGGTTACTGCTCTCTGAGTGACGTCATTGAAAGATACAATATGGTTTCTTTGGCAGGCCTAGTTGAGACTCAGGTCCCTCCTGTGTCCCAAGTTTGTATGATCGCACAGACAAGAATGCTGAGCGACACGAGGATCTGCTCTCATTTTGTCAAACGGTGCTGGTAGATTTCTGTATTTGCATGGTTGTTTGACTTCTTCAGAGCGTCCCAGATTATTATCCCGAACAAGTAGGTACAAGATCTCTCATCCCCAATGTTTAACCCTTCGACAGCTCCACAGATGAGTGATAAAGACGTCTGGAAACGCTGCTGTCACTCTGCTGGATCCGCTGGGTGGACGCTGGTCTTAAGGGATTTTGTGCAGGGATTTCGTTGCTCGTCTGTTGTCTCTTGTAGCAGAAATATGTGGATGCCAATTACCATTTCTGTCAGTTCTGGTCTGTGTAAAAGCCCTGAAGAATTGGACATGTGGATGAGTCGTTTGTTGAATTTTTTAAAACTTTACCGAGATGCAAACCGCTTCAGGGTTTATTTACCGCCGTTCCCTTCACTTTTATCTGTTGACTTTTGGACGTATTGTAAACAATGTGGATTCTTTGTTGAATTGTACATGTCTTCTGCATTTATTACCAGTTACCGTCATGCTCTTTTAATGTTATTTTTTCACAGCTTATCCTTGTTAAATCATGACTGCAGACCGAACTGTGTGATGGTGTTTGAGGGCACCAAACTCCACCTCCGAGCAGTAAAGGACATCGAGCTCGGCGATGAGGTACAGCCCTCACCTGATCAAATAATTTACAGTTTAAAAGTTATTTCTCTTCAATAATGCATTTTCCGCCTCCTTTAGCTCACAATAAGTTACATTGACTCAATGGCACTCACTGATGATCGACGGAAACAACTTGAAGAGCAGTATCATTTCACCTGCTGCTGTCAAAGATGTGACTCCAGAGACATGGTAACATCCACTGGTGCATCACTATAGCTACATAAAGAAGAGGAAGTTGGAAATGGTTGGATATTTAGGTGATATTTTGCCATGAAACGTATGGATTTGAATATTAAATCCTTGTTGTGAGCAGAACAATCTGGCCCGATCTTGTGTAACTGAACGCAGGCTTTAGACTAGATGTTTGCGCAGATGAGGTTCGCTCTGTGTAATCTTCTGCTCCAGACTAAACCGCAGTGAGTGGGATGAACAGGAGCTGGACAGACACCCATGGCCACTGGTTATGATTCACAGTAATTCCTCCCCAAGCTGCTTCTTCCTACAGACCAATGTTTTCCGAGCAGCGGGGGTTGGCGGTGGGTATGGAGGGTGTGAAGGGAGCACGTTCTGGTGTTTTGATCACGTTTCTGCAGCATGTAGAGCCACGGTGCTCTTCACGATACCAAAGCCAGCGGTATGTTCTCTTTCTCTCAGGACAGGGCCTATGTTTAACTCACAGTGGAATAAAGTTTGTTGTTTATCCCGTATGAGCTTGAAAATGATGCAGCTTAAATGTAGGAGGAAGTTCATGAGGCAATGTTAATGTTAAGGTGAGGAGAGAAGAGGGGAAGAAGAAGCAGGTGCTTGTTGCAGTCACGGCACGCCTCAGCCGATCTCCTCTTTCTAAGCCCCGCCCCCACGTCCCCCGGCCATGCAAGCACTGGCACACCGTTTGTTTGCAGGCAAGATGTCACTCTCTTCTGCGCTAATGCTGCTGTTGCGCCAGGCGGAAGAACGGGTCCATTGACTTTTTACCAATAACTGAGCTTTTGTTGATCATTTTCTAAATAATTCGCTGCATCCTCAACCTATGGGGTATTTGAATAATAAAACAACGGTCTAAGACAGGGGTAGGCAAGTTTGCGTCATGGAGGGATGATTTTCATCATTGCCAAAACAACAAGGGCTGAACCTCAGTATTGTAGACTAAAGTTAAGAACCATTTTCAGCAAATGCCAATGTTTTACATCAGTGGTTCTAAAGTGGTCTGGCTCCGAGACCCGCCATTACCTTAATAACAAGCTGCAACCCAAATAAAACTGTAATTTGTCATTTATCTTATTTTATTTACCACACGTTTTTATTGAACAAGCTGTAGATTTGCTTTTAAGACTGAAATTATGATCAAAACAACCCAATAATATTAATTTAACAGACTCCAGTGTGTTTCTGTGTAGTTTCAGATTGGAAATATTGAAAAAAAAAGTTCCCTACAGGCTCGTGACCCACTTTTGAGTCCTGACCCACCAGTTAAGAATCACTGTTTTACATTATATGTGATCAAGTGGGATGTTCTGCAAAGACATTTAAAAAATACAATATAAAAAGAAACTATTTCTCGACTACTTTAACAGGTATTTGATCCCTTATTTGCATAATAATATTTCTCAAAATCATATTGGAGGCCAGAGGTTCTGCGCTGGAGGGCCAGATTTGGCCCCCGGGCCTAACATTGCCTACCCCTGGTCTAAGAGATGCTTGAGACAAAAAAGGGTTGGGAACCACTGATATAAATGATAATGAGTTGTTTTAAATTAATTTAGTGCCAGGACATAAAATGTAATGGCAATGTTTAAAGGCAGTCGCTTATTAAATGTTGTACAACAAACAAACAAACAAAAACAAAACAAGTACAAGTTTGTGTTTCCAGAATTTAGTCACAGAGCTTTAACTACAGGAGGCCTGCACTAGCACTAATCAGGACTTGATTGGGGACGGGTGCTGAGATTTTGGTGGTGAGAGAGTTAACATCAGGATCCAGCAGCTCAAAATACGACGCTCTTTCTACTTTCTGATTAGATACTTGTCTCAAGAACTAAAACAACAACATTACAAATACTATCAGTTCAGTCAACATTTGGTTTTCTACATACTGCAGATGGATATTCTTTATGAAATGCTACATAGCCTACCTTTAGCTGAGAAAATTAGGACGTTACTTATTGTTGCGCCAAAAAGTTTTGCTGCTTTTACTACATTTTATGAGTTAAGCGCATGCATCTATTCATGGGAAAAGATGATATTGTGTGCTGGTGCATCTGCATAATAGCTCAACCTTGTGAAATATTAAAAGTCAAAAGCAACTGTTACTTTGCTATATATAATGCTGCATAATTTAACATAATTATTGTCACTCTCTCTGGACCCCATTAGACTTTGTAATATACCTTCAGACTTGCATAGAGTTATTGTTGGACCTAAAATGGATAGAATAGATGTAATTGTCCTTAAATAAATGAACTGTTGTGAAGAACTCTCCACTTGCAACAATGCCCAGTGCTCTTTAGGAACTGTGTCTCTATGTCTTATATAGGATAAGCCCTTTTACTCTGGGCACTACAGGAGGTTTCCGCTTCAGATTTCTCTCACTTTGAAGGTTGAAAAGGTGGATTTCAGATGAATTTTCACAGACCAGCACACAAGGACATGTTGTTGATTCAGAGCAGAAGAGCAGAGCGTTACATGTTACACGATAGAGGCCTCTCCATTCTTTGCTCCTGCGCTTTAAACCTTCACACTGGCTCTTATCACCCGCTCCCCTCCACTTCCTGTGTGCCTGTCATGCTCCGCCTCTTCTCGAGCTCGCAGTCTTTGCCTGAAATATATCCTTGTCTTTTGTTTTTCCATCTATCATAATCCAGTCTGTCTGCTCCGCTCTCGATGACACTTTTGTCTCACTCGGCTTTAGTGGTTTGAAATCAGTGTTTGTGGAGAGAAGCACTTTAGTGGGTGATCCAGAACAACGGCTTATGTTTTTTTATGCTTTGGTCAGGACAGACAGGCCTTTGTTTTCCCAGTCTTTGATTTTTAGGTAATAATGATGGCAGGTTGGGACAGGTATAGGGTTATGACGTGTTGTCATAGTGATGAGACTATTTGTCGGTGGTACTGCATTTCGTGCATGTCATAGGCACTACCTGGTCATACCATTTTGTTACATTGTAATTCTTAAAAAATAAATGGCATGCAATTTGATAGTATTAATGGATCATAATTTTGACCTTAAGATTTACAGCAAGCATTTGAAGTGGAAAAAAAAGAAGGTGTTTTTCATTGTCATCTGTTTTCAGGATGCATTGATGGCATCCGGTGAAGAAGCAACGTGCAGTCTGCTCAAAGATGCTCTCCCCAGACTGGACGGACTAAAAGCGGAGTCAAGTATCCTTTCAACTAACTACCTTAACTACTGCGTATGACACAATGATGATTCACGTAACACCCTTTTGTTACCTTAATTCAATCAACTTTTTATTTGTTTGATTGTTGTCTTTCCTTAAGTCATTTGTTAGACTGGCCTGAGCTCCTGGGCCTCTGTAAAGAGCTGCTGTCCAAAGCCGGTGGCCGTTTTCCTGATGAAAATCTATCCAAGCTCAAAGTCACAGACGTGGCTCTTGATGCCTGTATCCAGCTCGGACTCTGGGAAGAAGCGTTAGAGTTTGGACTGAAGACACTTCCGGTTTATAGGTACACACAAAACATCCGCCGTAGCTTACAGAGCGTGTATGTTTTAGGATCTGATTGACTAAACATTTGCACAAGTGAAAAAACGATCCAAATCCAAGTGCAGTTGAGATTTGCATCTTTCATCAACGGCAAACGGCTGCAGCACAAATTTGACCTGTGGGACCTAATGAATATGCAAAAGAGGAAGATTTTCCAATTTGTAATATTTGAGGCGGAGAAGATGCAAATAGTTTTTTTTTAGCAGGTGCTGCTGTTGCCCCCTCGAAATCACCAGGGAGAATCAGTCGGCTTTTCAAAGTTTATTTCGAGCTCAAATATTACAGAAAAGAAAAGGGTAAACATAGGTCCCCTGTGAACAAAGAATAAAATAGTTTAGCGTACTATGGATTAAGTTAAAATGGACAAACAGATAAAACGACACTTACACGTCCCAGATGTAACAAGGCTTAGGCCACGGCCCGACTACTGCGCCACAGCTTCTGCCCTGAGGCTGTGGGCCTAGCTCTTTTAAACTAGAATAAACAGGTCACGTGATGGACGCGCTTCCGGTTTCAATTATAAAAAGACAGTGTTTAATTTAGCGAAAAGATTAATAAATACTGTTATTTACAGTGAACCATTTACCAACAATAAGAAAGCGCTTAAATACTTTGTCGAAAATGGGCTGACAACACCCTCCCCCACTAAAAATAATGTTAAACCAACATTCCCTTAATCCTACTGGGGGGTCTTACTTGACTTAAACCATAAATTGTAGCAAATAAACAATTTGAACCACAACAATCCTTCACAAAAGAGTCCAGGCTAAATGAATAGTGTCCGTCATCCAAGAGTCCTTTGGCACGGCGGTACGCGCAGGTTTAAAGGTCCATTTCCGTATTTGGGTAGATAGTCCGTTGAAGCATTGGTGGGCCCCAGAATCTTCAGAATTGGCTCAAGGAAAATACCTTCGACCCAAGATTTTGTAGCAGCATAGCAAACCAACTTAATAGCATGTACTACTTAAACAATAATTAAAGTACATTTACTACTATTGCACATATCTCTATTGCACACAAGCCACATACTTTAAAGTGCAAAGTGCAAAGTGCAACTCAATTAGCAGGTACATAAAGTGCATGTTACTACTGCATTACGACTGGGAATTAAAAAGGATATAGGTTGGCCGAGGTGCTGAAGAAGCCGTCTCGGACCCTCGCTGGTTTGGACACACCGACAGGACAGGTCTGCACTTCCCGGACCGTGGGCTCACCAAGCTGGTCGTAGGTGTAGAAGCGCCTGGGCCGTCTAGTTCTGACAGGTCTTGCAGGTCCCTCCGAGGAGTCAGAGGAGGATGCCTCTCGCTCAGATGAATCCGCTTCCTGTACTGGCTCTGGCTCCGGCTCAGGGTCAACCTCTGGGATCAGGATCACCACTTCAGCTCTCTCCTCAGCAGGTGCAGCTCCCTGTTCCGGCTGTCTTGGAGTGGGGGCTCTCGGTTGGAACTCTCTGGCAGTTGGATTGAGCGGCTGAAAAACGGGTTGGGGTGGCATGACGAGATGATAGTCTTCCTCACTAGAGCTCTCTGTACCTGCAGGCTGGATGTTGCACTTAACACTTGTCCCTCTTCCTGGCGACGTTCTGGTTCTCCTGCTTCTCCTTTTAGGGTTGGGGACGACAGGCGCTGGTTCAACCAGGTAAGGACAAGGTAAGAGTAAGTTTCTGTGCAGCACACGTCTTCTCCCTACAGCATTCAGAGGCTCAACCACATAGACAGGGCTTCCAGGGCCTTTGCTCTCCCTCACCACATGGACAGTGTCCTCCCAGTGACTGCGAAGCTTCCCCGGACCACCTCGAGGCGTGAGATTTCTCACCAATACATGGTCACCCGGGTTCAGCGTGGAGCTCCAGGCGCGCTGATTGTAATAATCTTGGCCCTTTTTTGCAGACTTTCTCATGTTCGTCAGGGCAATGGCATAAGCTTCCTGCATTGCCTCTCTCCACTTCTCCGCATAGCCAGCAGGGGTCTGTTTCTCTGCGTCACCAAGCTTCTTGGGAAACAAGAGGTCAACTGGGAGGGTTGGTTCACGTCCAAAAAGCAAGAAGAAAGGGGAGTACCCTGTCGCCTCGTGGATGGTGGAGTTGTAGGCATGAACTACTTTGTTGAGGTGCTCCTTCCATCTGGCCTTTTGTGTCTCCTCCAGTGTCCGCAGCATACTCAACAGAGTCCTGTTAAAACGTTCGGCAGGGTTAGCTTGGGGGTGGTAAGGTGTAGTGCGAGAGTGTTGAATACCACCATATTCCTGGAGCTTCCGAAACAGCTGGTTCTCAAACTCTCTCCCTTGGTCGTGGTGGATCCTGGATGGAAACCCAAAGCGTGGGATAAATTCGTCAAACAGCTTTCTGGCAGCAGTTTTCCCGGCCTTGTCTTTGGTTGCGTAGGCCTGAGCGTATTTAGTGAAATGGTCCACTAAAACCAGGATATACTCTTCCCCTCCGTTGCTTTTCTCCAGATGTAAAAAGTCTATTGAGACCATCTCGAATGGTGCAGAAGTTTCAATGCTTTGGAGTGGTGTCCTTGTGACTCTGTTGGGCCTTTTGTTTTTGATACAGCTGCAGACACGCGTAACGTAGTGCTCCATCTCCTGCCTCATTTTTGGCCAAAAGAAGCGCTCTCGGGCCAGGGCCACCATCCGGTCAGCACCCAAGTGTCCCATCTCCTCATGGAGGTACTTGTACACCAGGGGCTTCAAGGGCTCTGGCACCACCAGTTGCAGCCTGTTGTTGGTCTTCCTCCACAGGAGTCCATCTTCACCCAGCTGCAGCTTTGGCCATTCTCTCAGGAGAACCCGGACTTGCTCACTCTCTGCAGCTTTGTCTCTGTACTTCAGGTAAGTGTTTTCTCTTTTCAGGTTGGAGACCCTCTGGATGGCTGGATCTGCATTCTGCTGGGCCTGGATGTCTTGGATGGAGAAGGGCTGAAGGGGTGGTACAGCACTGCCATCTGGTGGTAGGACATCCACATTACAGGTGACAGCAGAAATCCAGTTGATCTCACCTGTTTGGCTGCTTTTGACTGCTTTACAGATGCTGTCCATGACCTCCGGCTCACACTCTTCCGTGCACTCCTGCATGATGGTGTTGATGGGCTTAGGTCTGCGAGAGAGAAAGTCAGCATCTGTGTTAGCTGTTCCAGGTCTGTACTTGAGTGTAAATCTATAGTCTGCCAGCTCTGCAACCCAGCGGTGACCCGTGGCGTTGAGTTTTGCCGACTTGGTAACATAAGTGAGTGGGTTATTGTCACTGTAGACTGTGAAGTGTGGCGCGTGGAACAGGTAGTCACGGAAACGCTCTGTGATGGCCCATTTCAGTGCGAGGAATTCCAGTTTTCCTGAGTGCAGCTTGTAGTTCTTCTCTGCAGGCGTCAGGGTTCTGGATCCGTAGCCAATGACTCTCAGTGCGCCATCTTGTCGCTGGTACAGCACAGCACCGAGCCCTTGCTCTGAGGCGTCAACATGGAGAATGAAAGGCTGCTCGAGGTCTGGATATGCCATAACAGGTGGATTTGTAAGTTGGTTCACAAGCGTCTCTAAAACTGCTCTGTGTATTTCTGTCCACTGAACCGGAGAGGAGGGTGGGAGCTGAGCACCTGAATGTTTTGTCCCCTTTTTGTGGCAGTGTTTTGGCTCACCTTTGGGCTTTGCCAGCAGCTCATACAGTGGCTTTGCAGTCCTGGAGAAGTCCTGGATGTAAGCTCTGTAGTAGCTCAAGAATCCCAGGAGCTTCCTCACCTCTCTCACTGTAGCTGGGGTCTGGTACGTGAGCGCCTTTACCGCCTCCACCTCTCTTGGGTTCATCCTGTATCCTTCTGCAGAGATCACACGACCAACATACGTTACTTGTGGCTTAAACAACTCACATTTTTCGGCTCTCAGCTTCATCCCACAGGCTCTCTGTCGCCGCAGGACTTGTCTGACGTTTTCCACATGTTGGTCAAATGTGCGGCTGAAAACAAGGACATCATCCAGATAGGGCACACAGACTTCATCCCTCAGATCTCCCAGGCATCCCTCCATGTGGCGTTGAAAAGCAGCCGGGGCATTTGAGAGGCCAAATGGGATCCTGGTCCACTCATAGAGTCCCCATGGTGTAATAAAGGCTGTGTATGGTCTGCTCTTCTCGCTCATGAAGCCTTGGTGGTATGCTTTGCCCTGGTCCAGGACGGTGAACCAGGAGTTTCCGCCCAAGTTTTCCAGGATTTCTTGGATCCTGGGGATGGGATGACGGTCTGGCCAGGTCTTCTCATTCAGCAGCCTGTAATCAATGCATAACCGGAGAGTGCCGTCCTTTTTCCTGACGCAGACTACCGGTGAAGAGTAAGAGGAATAGGACTTTTGAACCCAACCTCTACTCAACAAATCCTGAATGTGAGCCTTGACTTCCTGATACAGGTGTCGGGGTATGGCATTGTATGTTCTCTGGACAGGAACAGAGTCTTTCAAATTAATGTCCATTTGCAAACCAGTGACACAACCAGCATCCCACTCATCTCTGGCAAACACGTCACCCTCCTCCACCAGCATCTGACGAACTCTATGCTGCTGCTCTGCCGAGAGGTGACTCAGATCTACAGGCGGGACCCAGGGCTCCCTCTGTGGTGCTTGACTGGGCTGCTCCGGTGAGGATGTGGCACTGCCCTCTGGTGACTTGGGCTCTAGTGGATAAACAGCATCAACACTGTGTAACCAGCCAAGCGTTGTGCGGCCACAAAGAGTAATATCACAGTCCGTTGTGTTTTCAACAGTTACCTTAATCCTCGTATTCTCTTGATGTTGAATGAGCTGCTCTCTTACTTTGAGTCCTGTGGGCCACGGTGTCTCCGGGTTAGGCTCCAACACGACGTGAGTTCCACAGAGCAAACCTTGCTGTAGGTAGTTGCATTGCACTTGGATGGCGTTCCTCTTTGGGACAGTAACTGGCATTCTTCCCAGACGAGCAATGTGGGGGTTGTTTTCAGGTGACGGCTTCTGTAAAACAGTTAGAACAGCCCTCGCAGTTTCCTGACCCACATCAAGCGCTGAACAAAATCTCCTTACCATGTGACCAGAAGGAAAACAGCTTCCAAGACCCTCATTTGCCAAAGCCAGCTCCTCAATTACATTAAATCCAATAATAGGACGTTCCAGATCCGTAGAGGCGACTAAGATAGGAACAACTACTGGTTCATCACTCATCCCAGCAACAGCATCTTGTGACAGTGCAAACTTCACTTCAATCCAGCCCTGATATGGAATCTTTGTCCCATTTGCTGCGGACAGATCCAGCCCTCCTTCTTCCAGTAACTCTTCCACAGGCCTCAGAGTAACATGGGGTAAGTGTCTCTGCTTCCACTCATCTCCAATAATGGACACTTGTGAGCCAGTGTCCCACAGCACTTTGGTGTCAACATTGTTCATTGTGGCTCGAACAAGGCACCTCCTCCCCACCAGCTTAGCAGTTTGATGTTGTTTACCAGTGAGGGGCGCTGTGGTGCAGAATATGTCTGTGTTCTTACCAAGATGTACGCTGGTTTCGATCTTGTTGGTGGAGGCTGTGGTGTTCCTAGGCGCTCTGCGGCAACCAACGGCCCAGTGGTCTATGCTCCCACACTTGTAGCAGTGGTCACATTTCCCCCCTGGATTGGTCCGCTGGCACTGGTGACACTGCCGGTTGGGGCGTGTCCTTGGTGGTGGTCTGTTGTAGTTGTGGCTGGCTTGTCCCCATGGTGGTGGTTGTCCGGGTGGCTGGTGCAGGCTTGACAGCTGAGTGGTGAGATTCTGAATGGCTTCACAGATTGCTTTGTTCCCCTGGTCTACTTTCTCCATCAATGGGTCACGTTTTTCAAACTTTTGCTTTTTATAACTGGTAGAGTTACTGTCATAACTGCTGCTCTCTGAATCAGTGAAATGTGGATCATTACTCACCGCTAACACCTTGGCTCTGGATTTGCTTGACAGCTTGCCCTTCCTCTCCATCTCCAGGTTGTAGGCGGCGGTCATTTTCTCCAGCAGAACTTCATCAGTTATTCTTGGATTTTGCAAATATGGCTTTAAGTCAATACGGATGGTGTCATCTTGAAGTCCGGTAAGTATGGTTTGCAAAAACTGATTTTGGATGAGCTCTGGGCTGTACTTCAAGCCAGTGTCTGCTCTTTCTGAAGCAAAGAGTATCTGTTGCCTCAAGTCCATAGCTCGAACTAGAAACTGGACTGGAGTCTCTCCGTGATCTTGTGCATCACGAGTTAAGGAGTGGTACAGCTCATTAGCATCTTTTTCAACAAAATGAGTCCGCAATATTTGTTTCAGAGCTTTCAATGACAAATCATCTCTACTTTCCAGATAACTTCGCAGTTTTGTTCCTGGAATAATAGCTTGAAGGACTGCGTCAATAATTTCGCATTCATCATATCCTTTCTTTAATGCTTTTGTAATTTGTCTTTCTAAACTTGAATATCCCAGCTTATCCGTTTGATTATGTTCACCAATTTGTCCATTAATTTTCAAGTCTTTTCTATACATTGGGTGAACAACAGTTTGAGTTCTTTCAGACAAATTATTAACGGCAGTAAGCGTGGTGGCAGAGGTGCGTGGTCTTACCACAGGTTCCGTGTTGCTGGGCGCAGTACCAGCTGTGTCCGCCAGAGGGCGGCGTGGCGACGTGGGACCAGACGTAGACAGCGTTTTTCTCAGTTCATCAATGCTGTCATTTATTTCCAATAACAATGACATTCCTCCATCTTCAAGCGACGTGACATCCTCACACTCCAAATGCTGCAGAATTAGCCTTCTCAATTTGCGAGGTGAGTTTTTTTCTTCATCTTCAACGTTGATTTCAAGTGTAGTGCATATTTTAAGAAGTTCCGAAGCAGGTAAGGCAATTAGCTTTCCCTCGATTTCTTCCAGCATATTTTCCCATTCAGACACTTGTTCGTTAAAGTCTGGCATGATTGGAAAGTCTTTTACCTTGGCTTTGATCGTGACTTGCGGTGGGTTGTGTCGTCTTCCTTGACCTCGCTTCCGTTAGCATTAGCTCCGTGATAGCTTCGTGTTGGCGTCTCTCGTAGCGTATTCCACTCACGAATATAGTCCACACACGCGCTCCGGTAGCCACAATCCACGGTAGCGGTCCAGGTCATCCACAAACTTAATCCAACCGGGCAGAAACACCAAGATTTTGTTGCCCCCTCGAAATCACCAGGGAGAATCAGTCGGCTTTTCAAAGTTTATTTCGAGCTCAAATATTACAGAAAAGAAAAGGGTAAACATAGGTCCCCTGTGAACAAAGAATAAAATAGTTTAGCGTACTATGGATTAAGTTAAAATGGACAAACAGATAAAACGACACTTACACGTCCCAGATGTAACAAGGCTTAGGCCACGGCCCGACTACTGCGCCACAGCTTCTGCCCTGAGGCTGTGGGCCTAGCTTTTTTAAACTAGAATAAACAGGTCACGTGATGGACGCGCTTCCGGTTTCAATTATAAAAAGACAGTGTTTAATTTAGCGAAAAGAGAGGGGTACAAAGATGGCGGCGGTGTAGACAGCCGCGTTTTTGAGAGCTCTCTTCGTGACCGCAGATTTTGACGATTTAAACTTGTTTATTCCACCCGAATTAAAACGATGAGTTTGCAGCAGTTACTTAAACCAGCAACACTGCAGCCGCCGGCCTCTTCAACTTCTAAAACATCTGAAAAGCCAAAGAAAGCTGAGCATGACTATTGTGCAATGGATGTAACTCTGCAGTCAAAGCGGGAACGCGGACCAGACTCGACGCCGCCAACTCCGAGTAAGGCTTTAAAAGAAAAAAAAGCTAAGCCAAACAATGAGAGTGGAAATGCCCAAGCTTCAAATAATGATATCCTGGAAGCAATATTGGAGCTTGGGAAACGTGTGACTGGAATTGAGTCGCAGCTAGGCGACATCAAAGAACAAAACCGACAGAACACCGTTATGATCGCTAGCTTAACCAAGACTGTGGAGTTCAACTCGGAAGAGCTAAACGGGATTAAAAAGAAAGTGTTGGACTTGGAGAAGGTTAACAGCCATTTACTGGAGGTAAACAAAGATTTGCAGAAGAAAGTGATGGAACAGAAACGATACAGCATGAGGCCGTGTCTCCGAGTGAGGGGACTAAAGGAGAAGAAAGAAGAAAACCTTAGAGCGACCATCATTCCCATACTGAAGAAAATTGCTCCAGAATATGCGTCAGACATGGAGCGCGCGGTGGATGTTGTTCATAGACTTGGCAAACGAGAGGACGGTCGCACCAGGCAAATTATTATCCTGTTTGCACTGAGACATGTGAAGGATGAAGTATGGCTGAAAACCAAAGACTCCCCAATATGCAATATGGAGGGGATCAGCTTTGCGGAGATGCTTCCCAAAGAGGATTTGGAGGCACGAGAGCGTTTGTGGCCGCTGGTCGACCAAGCAAGAAAGGCGGGGAAGCGAGCCTTTTTCCGGGGGCCTTACGCATACATCGATGGACGTCGTGTTGAGGACAACGGATAACAGACTGCTTCAGGAAGATAAAACTTCAAGATGGATGGCGGACTTTTTTCCAACGGCCTTACGGGTACACTGATGAACGCCGTGTTGAAGACCATGGACTACAGACTTTTCAAGGTTAAAACTTTAAAGGTGGAGATTTTGTGAGCGGTTCGAGAGTTCTAACATGCTTCATTTTTTTATTTTAGTAGCACAGTCAAAAGTATATATTTTTTTTACCTTTTTTTGTTGGTGTTTTTTTTTTTCTCTTGTTCCTTTTCTTGTTAGTTCATGTTAAATGTTAAAATTTCATTTGGTTCTTTAAATGTTAGGGGCTTGAAAGAACTTGTTAAACGAAAGGCATTGTTTTTATTTTGTAAAGGGCAAAAATCTCTTTGTTTATTTTTACAAGAAACTCATTCCTCAGAAGCTGATGCATCGTTCTGGTCGAATCAATGGGGCGGAAAGATCCTCTTCAGCCATGGCTCTTCAAGATCCGGAGGAGTAGCGATCTGTTTCAACAACTTTCCTGGAGAAGTTATCACACATCGGACTGACACAGAAGGTCATTGGTTGACAGCTGTGGTAAAAATTGAAGGTTTTTTCATTATATTGTTCAACGTATATGGGTATAATAATGATAACCAAAATAAGACTATGTTAGATGATATAACAAATGTGATTTCTGAACTTAAAGGTCGATATCCTACAGATTATATTTTATGTGGAGGGGATTGGAATATGACTCCAAATGAGTGGCTTGATAGGTGGCCTGCAAGAGTTGGGAGACCCCAATATAATACTCTAATTAATAACTTTATGGCTGACAATAACATTAGTGACATTTGGAGAAAAATATACCCGGGAATAACAGGTTTTTCATGGTTTAGACCAAATGGAAGCTGTAAATCTAGGATTGATTATTGGTTGGGTACTGATGATATTATAAGTCACGTTACAAAGACAACTATGACAAATGCACCTTTATCAGATCACTGTTTCATAGAACTAGTTTTAGAACCTATAAACAAATCAACATATAGGAAAGGCTTTTGGAAATTTAATGCCAATTTATTGCATAATGAAGAATATTGTAGTAAAATTAAAGAAATAATTACTGAAATCAAAAATGATAATACAATTATTGGTCATATTAACAAATGGGAATTCATCAAATTCAAAACTAGAGAAATCAGCATTCGGTTTAGTAAAGTATTAGCCAAGAAAAATAAAGAAATGGAAAGCAAATTATTACAAGAAATACATACATGTTGTAGCAACACCAATTTAACCTCTGAAGAAAAAAGCCGACTAGTCGAATTGCAGAACAAATTAGATCAACATTATCTTGACAGAGCACATGGCGCTTTCGTCAGATCGCGAGCAAAGTGGATCGAGTCAGGGGAAAAGAATTCCTCTTATTTTTTCAATCTTGAAAAAAGCCGACAACAAAAAAATTGCATCTCTAGTCTTTTAGTAAACGGAGAGGAAAAGAAAGATTCTAAAATAATAGAAAATGAAGTCTACATGTTTTACTCCAAGTTATATTCTTCTCAATTTATGAAAGAAGACTGTAATTACCTCTTTCAAAATCTTTGCCCACTAATCCCTCAGATTGATTTGTCTTTTAAAAAGATCTGTGACTCTGAACTTAAAATCGATGAACTGGATGCAGTTCTTAAGAAAATGGCTTCAAATAAATCCCCGGGATCAGACGGTCTCACAGTTAATTTCTACAAACATTTTTGGGATGATTTGAGAATTATATTATTTGAAGCACTAAAAGAATGTATAATTAGAAAAGAATTGATGACCAGCATGAAACAGGGTGTAATTACTCTGATTCCAAAGCCGGGGAAAGACAAACGGCAATTAGACAATTTAAGACCGATAACACTTTTAAACACAGATTATAAAATATTTTCAGGGTCCATTGCAAATAGACTCAAAAAAGGAATAGCAGACATAATAAGTGAGACTCAGTCAGGCTTTATAAAAGGAAGAGTTATACACAATAACATCAGACTTGTCATGGATTTATTAGATTATAGTAATTTAATTGATGATGATGGCTTTATACTCTTCCTTGATTTTTATAAGGCCTTTGACTCTGTTGAACATGAATTTATTTTAGAGACACTTCATTATTTTGGTTTTGGTGACAAATTCAAGGATATTATACAAATGCTCTATTTGGATATAAATAGCTGTGTGTCTTTGGGTCATGGAACTTGTAAAAGATTTAATATATGTAGAGGAATAAGGCAAGGTTGTGGAAGCTCCCCCTTGTTGTTTATAATGGTTGCAGAAATTCTGTCTATTTTAATTAAGAACAGTGTGATAGAAGGTCTGAATTTGATGGGCAAACAAATAATTATAAGTCAGTTGGCTGACGACACAACTTTATTTCTTAAAAATGAGCTCCAAATTCCTATAGCATTACAAGCTATCAATATTTTCTCAAAAGCTTCCGGACTTCAGTTAAATTTAAACAAATGTGAACTATTGCCCTTAAAAGACCAGTCTATGCAATCATTATACAACATAAAGGTGAAAAAAGAAGTAAAATACTTGGGTATTGTGGTGACTAAAGATAAAACGATCTCTGAAAAACAAAACATAAAAGATAATGTAGACAACTGCAAATCATTCTTAAATAGGTGGCTACAAAGAGATCTTTCTATTTTTGGCAGAATATTACTTACTAAAATGGACAGTTTATCAAGATTAATATACCCAGCTTACTCCCTACCAATAGCACCCAAAATAGTTAAAACTATCAACAAACTGAATTTTGATTTCATATGGCGAAATAAATGTCATTATATAGCCAAGCAGGATTTAATTAGAAGTTATGAGGATGGAGGTGGTAATGCAATAGATTTTGATTGCATGAATGGTATGTTGAAAATTAGATGGTTGAAAAACTATGTTCAAAATCAAAATTCCTTGTGGTCTTACATTCCCAATCTGATTTTTGAAAAAGTTGGCGGAATTAGATTTCTTTTAAAATGTGATTTTGATCTTAAAAAGCTTCCTATAAAACTTTCAGATTTTCACCAACAGGTTCTTTTATACTGGAAACTTATATTCAAGCACAATTTCACACCACACAATACACCAGTGTGGAATAATAGGTATATATTGGTGAATAGAAAGTCTATTTTCATTTCAGAATGGTTCTCTAAAGGTGTCTGGGCTATTGCCCACTTAATGGATGAAGAAGGAAATATTTTACAACATAATGATTTCTGTGACAAATTTCAAATTAGATGCACCCAGAATAAGTTCAAACAGATTGTGAAAGCTCTCCCAATATCACTTGTAGCTATGATTAAGCAGGATATAATATATTCAAAAGTCACTCCTACCTTAAGACAACTTTACATTAATGGTATTGATTTTCAGAATTACAAATGTAACAACAAACATATAAGAAACTGTTTACTTAACTGTCAAACGAGCTCTCTCAAAAGAGATTATATTCTTAAAGACTTTGGGAAGGAGATTGTAAAAAAGATTAGATGTAAATATTTAAAATTCCCAGTCCCGCCAAAGATGAAAGAAATTCAATTTAAAATAATCAATAGGATCTATCCAACTAGTAGTTTTTTAAAACAGAGATTTAAAATGGATGTAGGAAACTGTAGCTTTTGTGAAAGTGAACCAGAAGATTTAGATCATCTTTTTTGTTTGTGTGAAGTTGTCCAAAGGTTTTGGCTGGACCTTCAACAATGGATTGTCTCTAAAGGAACTCAGATTATCAACCTAACAATTAATGATATAAAATATGGTATTTTTCGCAATAATCATAATGATTTTGGTCTTAATAATATTATTTTGTTAAGCAAACATTATATACATAAATGTCGTTTTTTCAAGACAAAACCTAACATCACTCATTGGAGGAATGAGCTGAAACTTTTTTATAAATCTCTAATATTGATCAACACCCAAAATGCAGAAAAACTGGCTTCTTTTATAGACAATCTTATAGAATGAAATGCCCTTTACATTTTTTTATTTTTTATTTTTATATAACCTGCCCCATGTTCTAAAAATATATATATATATATATATATTGTATTATGTGCACTGTACATAGTGAGGTCTTTACGCTGTACCTTTTTTGTTTGTATTTGAATAAAAAAAAATAAAAAAAAAAAAAAAAAAAAATTTAGCGAAAAGATTAATAAATACTGTTATTTACAGTGAACCATTTACCAACAATAAGAAAGCGCTTAAATACTTTGTCGAAAATGGGCTGACAACACTGCCGTATTTATCACACCTATGTGACGTAAAGATGTGCGAAAAATGTCCTTGTTTGAGAAGCGGTTCTAAACAGAATAATGCAGTTTGGGCACCAATGTGGCGTTTAAAATTGCTAGAGTAAATCAGGTTCTTGGTGGGTTATAAACACTGACTTCTAAGCCTGGGTTGTCTTAGGGTGCATTATTACCTTAACTATCTAATGTTCAGAGCAGCATCAATGTTGTTTCACACTTAAAAATATACCCTTAAGATGTAGGTTGCCATTTATCAAGCGGCCAGATGGTGTTTTGTAACGTTTTAAATCACAGTATTATGGGAAACTGCACACATACTCAGTCTCTTGGGTCTGGACTCCCTGGAGATATTTATTTAAGGGACAATGCGATATCTAACTAGGACAGTGCTGTTCTGCAAAGTAGTGAATTTACGAAACTAACTGGATCATATTGATCATATTACCAATAATCCAATTGGATCCAAAACGATAATCAGATCTGATGTGTTTTTATTCACTTCAGAAATCAGAGAATCCAAAACTCCGGGTTTGCATGTGCCAGTCCAGTTGTGGATTTTTAGAGCGATTGAACAATCTCTGCACCCCTCTCTTCGATCAGACCCACCTGCAGAACCAGGTGGAGAATAATGCGCCTCCATATTTGGACTTGGAGTTAAAGGGCACTGGAGCTTGATAAACCAGTGGACACAGCACAGGTTTAATAACTCAAAGATCAATGGTTCAAAGTCAGCTAATTATGTTGTTGTTTCTCCTTCAGTAATTGGCGCAATCTCAGGAAAGTATAATTTAAATAGCACAATTTTTTCTTGAACTTCAGGGAAAGACATTTCTGTAAAGAGTCAGAACTGGGACTTGAACTCACAACGCTAAGGATGTAGCAATGTTCTGTCATATGTGCCTTTAACTACTCGACTGTCGGCTGCACACTGTGCTCTCTCTACAAACAAATTTGGGATTTTAATCTCTGTGACATTACTCTTGCCTTTTTGCTGTCTTTCCTGATTAGAAGAAGAATATCTTTATTTATATAGCGCCATGAGACAATTGTACATTCACTCCATACTCGCTGGTGTAGCTTCAGTTTCCCCTGGGGGAGACTGACAGAAGTCCTGTCGCGACTGCACACGTCTGCGCCAACGGACCCTCTGACCACCACCATACATTCACTCACACACATCATTTATCTTGTACATGTTTTTAGTGGTAGGGGAAACCGGAGTACCCGGAGGAAACCTATGCAGACACGGGGAGAACATGCAAACTTCACACAGAAAGGCCCCGTCCTGGTGGGAATTGAACCCAGGACCTTCTAGCTGTGAAGCGAGAGCGCTAACCGCTGCGCTACCGTGCTGCCAATTAGTTTCAGATTATATTAATATCAGATAATGTATGCCAGATTACGCATGCCACTTCAATAATCTGAGAACTCCCAATACCAGATCATGATCAGATTTTTGGTTTGCATATATAAACGTAGCCATTATAACAGTGACCTTTAATCACAAGATACCAAACAATCATGGTCAAGTGGTTTGTCAAATACCACCAAGTAAAACTTAACAAAAACGTCTGCACCTCGTGATAAAACGTGGAGTAAATGTAGCTGCTCTTCTCCTCACTAAGGGTTGATATTTCAATATGTTAAAGTAAAACCTGATGTAAGGTTCAGATTAACCTGTTGTCAAGTATTCAAGACACTAGACAGAAATTGGGCAAGGAAGTCGTATTCGTGCGAGGTGTAGAAGGTCTGTATCAAAGGCGTTTGAGAGGCAGGACGGACATGCTGGATGAAAACGGCGGTGCAAACTGATATTGAAGGCGAGTGCTGAGGAGTGAGAGTGTTGTAGATAAGAGTGGGAGGAGGTGTTTTCATCTATGTTCCTCTGGGCTCTTCAGATCTGCAGCTCACAGAGGGGAGCGCTGCAGGAGCCTTGCGTTGTCCTTCATTCACTATCCCTTTCTTCCTCCTCTCTATCTCTGCCGGTTATATTCCCATCCTCCTCCTTGTGCAGTTTGTTTATAGCTGAGGTAGACAAATTATTGTAAGTAAAGTTATTTTCTTGCATAGGCCTGTATTGTATGTTGTTTTTGAAATTTGTGGAACGAACAGACCACACACACTGTTAGTATCTAAATATAGCTCATTTTTAGCGATTGCAGACACAAGATGGTTTAAATCCATTTGTACAGCGACCTGCTTCACTATCTGACAAAGCCCGAAGCTGCACTACCTGAAGCACGACAGAGATAGTTGGAGGTAGTTGAGTAAAATCTCTCAGCTGTTGTTTGTAGTTCTCACAGACCCTCCCGCACATCCCATTTGCTCTTTTTGAATCTCTTAACCCCCACCTGAACGGAGCACATTTTCTCCAGTTTGCTATTACCCAAATTTTAAAAGAAGAAGAAGAAGAAGCTGAAAACGCAACAGCAACAAAGAGCAACAAAAAAAGCAATGTGACAAAATATGACAGAAAAGCTGCAAAAAAGCAACAAAAAGCTCAATAAAGTTATGTCATGTGACTTGCACACAAAATGCGACGCAACAATAAAGCCACAAAGAAACAACAAAAAAAGCCATGAAAATGTGACAAAATGTGTTTTTTATTTGAAATAAACTTTAAACAGTCTCCTGATCTTTGAAGAAAACTTCTCAGAGTCCTGCTCATTAAGATTTCATAATGTAGCTACAGTTAAGAAAACATAACCAAAAAGTTGCTCTCAAAAGTAAAACCTCTTAATAAGCCGTGGAGTTTTCAAAAGTGAGTTTTATCGTCTTCATGCCTCAGCTGTGATTGACAACCGTCTCCATGGAGACTCAAGGGAAAGGGGCGGAGTTAAATCGTCCGCTCAGAGCAGAGTGAGAGAAAGGCACAGGAGCAGGCCGGAGGACAGTGGGAAATTGTTTCAGAGGAAGAAAACTCCACCGTGTATTCTTACAACACGTGGCCTTTGTGAAGCAGCAGATCGTCAGAAAGTCGCTGCTTCTCCGTTGGTGTCATTTCACTACGGATCAGTTTTGTAGGTCAAAGCGTTACACTGGCCTCAAGTCTCTCGTCCAGAAGCTTTTAGATTTGGGTGATGCTGAACTGGAGAAAATGCACTTGTTTTAAGTAGGGGGGTAAGATCTTAAGTAGATTAGAAGCACTTCTAAACCGTAGTTCATATCGACATAGAGTCCTGAACTAAGCTAACACTGTGCTAATTTAGCCTCTGACTTCCTGGTTCGCGCTTGAACAAAGCGTGCTATATTTAGACACACAACTGTGCACATGGTCTGTTTTTCTGTCACAAATGCATTGCCATGTAGATCTATGGTGCTAAAAGGTTTACTCTACTGATCACCTAAATAAATGAAACTTTGGTAAACAATCAATGGGTGGTTTTACGAGAGCTTGTACTAGCAGTAAATTAGTTTCATGGCTTTCACACTTTCACATAAAAGTTTGTGTTTTGTTTATAATGTCATGAATAATTCTACTTCATCAGTACAAACATAAAGAAAAACTCAATTTAGTACGACAAAAATAAAGCATAATTTCCAGTAATGTTATACAGACCTCCTCCCCCGCGCCCACACCTGCTGCAGCCTCCGCACATCAGGCTGACTGAGTATATCCATATCTCCACATTCCACTGCACACGTACATTCATGAATACATCAGTGCTTTCACGCCTGTAAGAACACGCATGCAGAGGTGTCTGAGGACGTTTGTCGGCGCACAGGCTACACTTCCCGGCCTCATTTTTCTGAATAGATTTATTTTTCATTTGTTTCACAGGCTGATCTCACGAACGGGCAGAGGATAACTTTATTTTCCCAAGCATTTGTCCAACATTATTCACATTTTGAAGTCTTGGTTTTGTTGCGAGTTAATCCAGAAAATATCTCCACTTTTTCTGCTTATTTGTTATTTTGTGTTTAGTGAGAACTTAAAATGATACTTGCTGAAGGGGTCATTTAATATATCTGTATCAAGTGGTACTTTTGTAATAAGACTACGTGCAATTGTGATAATAAAGAAACAAATCCTTATCCAAGATATCAGGGCTTTGTGCCATGAAATACTCTCATCAGGTGTGGTTACAGCAGGAACAGTATCGATATATCGATACCAAACGGCTACTTTTTAAGTATCGATATTGGGCAAAAAGTATCAATACTAATTTGCATATGTTAAAGTAGGCGTGGCAGCAATTTTAAACATAAAAGGACAATTTACATCTTTGTTCTGAGCCAAAACAGTCCACAGGAGCAGGGGATTGAACTAAGCCAGCCATATCATTCTGGTTCAGATTCTGTTTGTTATTAAAGTATTACTTTTAAACTTTAACAATGTAACATTATCATTGTATAATTAACCAGTTAAAGTAATATCATTTTAATCTACCTATTAAATGTATAAAATAACCAGTTATAGAAATGTATATTGATTGAAATACATTCACCCATACAAAAATGACCAGTATCGGTATCGGTATCGAGAAAAATGACCCCAAAAGTATCGGTATCGTATCGATTCCAAAAAATGTGTTATCGCCCATCCCTACCTTGTGCTTCTTGGTCTTTGTATATATTTCATGCTGGTTCTGACACTTTCAGGCCTAAATATGGCTCTGACGTTAATGATAAACTGGGTGATAATATTCTCTTTTCATGTGTGTGATGATGTTTATACTGGTAAACCTCGATGTTGCCTTCTTGTGCACAGAAAACAACCCTCCTTGTTACTTCTGCATAATCATGTTCTGCATTAAAGTGGTGAAGTTCAGTAAACTATGTTCTCTCGGTAATAAGCAAAAGGAGCCCATGAGACAGCAAGTTAATACCATGTAAATTGTGTTGTGTTTTTATGCAAAGCTAAAATATAATTAGTGTGGTCTCTGTACGGTGGAAGTCTAGACCACAAAGTCTTACTAATTAAATCAATATTGTAACTTCTTATTCACGTAGGAATTATATTGTTGATTTGCGTTTTTGAACTTCCTGTTAGAATGTCTTGAATCTCGGCCTGTTGTAATTGCATGTGTATGAATAATAAGTGGATACAAAGTATGTACAAATATTGCATTAGCAGAGGAGATTCTACTGGAAGACAATTAAGTGCATCTGGCTTCGCTTTGAGAAGGTTAATTAACTTGGACTTGGATAATGTGGAAAAAAACTTTGGTCCTCTGGTAATTGCTTTGCTCTGGTATTTGGCTATTGAGTGTTGTTTACATTTCATATGAGCGTGTTCAAAAGCCGCTCGTGGTTTGTTTACTGTGCTGTAAATCTTGTAATTACTCCTGCTTCGAAAAGGTGAAGTGGTTTTACAAGAACCTGTCATATGGCATACTTGAACATCAGCATTCCTGCCTCTCATTTTAGGTACAGATCGTTTGTACTCTTTGTACGAGTCTGTGCAGCGAGTGTTTATATATGTCATATATAATGGTGATGTTAGTGGTGATGTGGTGTAGAAATCTGCAATCAGCAAAACATGAAAATGAGAAAATAATAGCACCAGCAAATGTGCCACATTAAGAAACCATCTTTGTCCTTCTTGTCTCATGTAAAGCACTTTGTGACCATGTCAGTGAAGGCGCTAAACTAAACAACTACTTCTTCTTCTTCCTCTTTTTCCTCCTTTTCTTCTTTTTCCTCTTTTTCTTCTTTTTCTTCTTTTTCTTCTTTTTCCTCTTTTTCTTCTTCTTCCTCTTCATCTTTTTCTTCCTCTTCTTTTTCTTCTTCCTCTTTTTTCTTCCTCCTCTTCCTTTTCATCCTCTTCTTCCTCTTCTTCTTCTTCCTCCTCTTCTTCCTTTTCATCCTCTTCTTCGTCTTCTTCTTCCTCCTCGTCTTCTTGTACGATGTACGTCTTCCTCTTCTTCCTCCTTCTTCCTTTTTCATCCTCTTCTTCTTCCTCTTCTTCTTTTTCGACCTCTTCTTCCTCTACGTCCTCTTCTTCCTTTTTTTCCCTTCCTCTTCCTCATCCTCTTCCTCTTTGTCCTCGTCTTCTTCTTCTGTTTCTTCTTCCTCTTGCTCATCCTCCTATTCTTCCTCCTCCTCCTCCTCCTCCTCCAACCCTGTGGCCACAGAAAATAATTAAATGTTTCTTTATCCGTCCATCCTTTTTCTCCTTTCACAGATGTTACTTCCCGGATCCACATCCAGTCCATGGGGTCCAGTTAATGAGAGTTGGGAAACTGCAGCATTATCTGGAACACATCACCGATGCTTTGGACACTTTGAAACAGGTGCACTGACAAACTAACATCACACCTTTATTCACGCTGACCATGACTTGTCTTTTCAGGCATATGAAATCCTCAAGGTGACCCACGGCGACGCTCATCCTTTGACCTCTGAACTAAAGATGAAGATGGAGGAATGTCGCTGTGAATTAAATCAATAAGAAGAAACAACTACAATGTCACGTTAGATCTAGTCATTTGATTGATATCCCTGTAATTAATAAATATTTTTATACTCAGCCTGTCTGTGTGCCCGTTCATTTGATAACAGATGCCAGTGCTTAGAATAGCATACTTTAGTTTTGCCCCAGTTTATTTTAAGCTTTACCCGTGTGGAGCGAGCCCAGTGTCTCGTGTGCATAATCTACACATACCATCTGGATGACTGATGTGTTGCCTGTTGTGTCACTCTGTGCTTGAACACGGCTATGTTTTCTTTGTTAAGGCAGCCTCTCCAAACATCCATCTTTGCCCCGTACACATCGCGCACACAGACTTCCCTCTGTAATCCCTGCTTTGCGCTGCGCCTCTGTTGGTGTCCCACTGCCATTGGGTGTCTGAAGCTCTGTGTTTCTCTCTCTCACAACTTCCCCATGGTAATCCCAAAGTTGTCCTGTCTGCAAATTGATGACACCATTTCCTCCTCTTTGGGTTACAGGGAGTCAAGGCGGTATTATGTTTGCATATCCTTTTTCCTAACCCTTAGTGACTGTCAAATCCTAAAATATACTTGTTTTAAACCGCTAATGCTTTTCATAATCACTTCTATTAAGCCTCAAACTGTTTTCATTTTCTATTTAATTATTACCTTTTTCAGGCACATAGTACCATTCTATAGCATACTCAAATAACTATACTCCCAAAAATTGTTTGGAAAATGCAGCAAATATCAAAAACATCTAAAAAGAATTTTCCCTTACAGCGATTTTGCCTCTGTCTCTTTAAGAAACTCCACACCCATGAGCACTCCCCCTTCAGTACGTTGTTGTTGTTTTATAAATGTATCCTTTTTATGCGTATATAAATGAGTACAGACAACATAAGCCAGGGGTTTCTTACGAAAGTATTTAAAATATTGAAATTAAAAGCCAAGTCTGCGTAGGCTGAACTGGCTGAACTGAGGACAAGAACATGGGAGGGGCCTCGTCCCCAGGTGGAGCCTCGTCCCCTCCAGCAAAACAGCAGGAAAATGGCTGCTGGCAGGAGATTCAAAGATTACTCAAAAATACATGAATCAATCTGAGCAACACTGGAGGCATGTTTTTCAGGAGGGAATGACACACCAACATGATAAAGAGCTTATCAATAATTATTATTGCTTCACAGCAAGAAGGTTCCGGGTTTGATTCCCACCACGATGAGGCCTCTGTGTAGAGCAGTGTTAATTTTGACAACATATTTTATTTTAGTTTTAGTCTTAGTCTTTTGACTAAAATGTAATTTAATTTTAGTCGAGATTTAGTCAAAAAAAGCTTTTCAATTTTAGTCTAGTTTTAGTCGACTAAATTTAAGACTAATTTAGTCGACTTTGCATTTATAATATTCATTATAATCATATTAAATCAAGGTCCTCGACTTCATGGAGCTGCTGCACATGAATAAAGCACAAACCTGTTCATTTGGCAGTGAATTTAAATGATATGAGGCTCTTTCAGACGGTCAATAGAAGTTTGGATGATTTTAGTCTCTCCTTTTCATTTTTATTTAGTCTTATTTTAGTCGACTAAAATATCTGGACATTTTAGTCGTTTTAGTCTCATGAGAAACTTTTAATTTAGTTTTAGTCTAATTTTAGTCATCAAAAATATCACTTTGACTAAAATTAAGACTAAATATTTTAGTCGACGAAATTAACACTGGTGTAGAGTTTTTATGTTCTCCCCGTGTCTGCGTAGGGCGGCTGTGGCTGTAAAGGTAGCTGATCACCACCGAGTATGGAGTGAAAGTAAATTGTCCCATGAAAAGCGCTTCGTGACCTTGTCTGTGAAAGATACAAATAAAGTTCCTTCCTTCTCCAAACTAGACCAGGTGCTGAGATGGTTGTTGTTGTGAGAGCAAATCATCCAGCCCCTCAAAGCCAAATTGTAGTCGCCCCGCAAAGCCTCTGCGCCTAATGTGATTTCATTGAATTAAAGTGACTGTATCCAATTTCTTCTAAAACCACTGGCGGGTCATGTAGCCTATGAGCTATTTTTAGTTATTCTAGAAGTAACACCATGAACTGAACAGTTTTGCTTATAAAGTCATCTTTGTGAAGAATCTTAATGGTAGAAATAAGGTTCTAAGTTTGGATTTAATTTATCATTTTAACCAAACTAGCTTTCTCTATTTAAGAGGACACCCTTTTGACCACTGAAAAGAAACCTTAAAATGAGATTTCATTAGTTTAGCGTTTGATGGAAATGTCCCTGCACTGACCAGCAGTTGTGGTTGAGTATTTCCCGGCAGTGTAAGCGCTCAGTGTGATTGAATGGTGGTCGTCTGAATGAGAGCTGGAAAAGAGTGTCCGGCCGGTTCAATGCTGCTCAATCTGCTTCCATTACTCACTTGGTTTTCGTCAATGCCCCTCTCCTGTCTGGCCTCTTGCACCTCATAATGTCCATCAAATTAGATTTACCATCACTTACCCACAACTCCCTGCTCTCTTCTCTCTTCACCGCCTGTCTGTCCTTTTATAAATTAAACCCACTGCTGGCAGCCAATCAGAGAGGGAGCAGCACCATGGAGCTAGTTTTACACAAGACTCTTTCAATTTTCACTCCTGTAACCTCGCTCCTCTCCCCCTCTCTGCGCTGGCTCCTTCTTGTATGCTTTGCCCTTTTTGAATAAAGGAGCAATCAGTAAAGAGGTCATGGCGTCACTCGAACATAATGGGATCCAAGTCTCTCATCAACCTCACGGCTTCATTAAAAAAAATTACAAATCTGCTATTAGTTAATGTTCTCTTTTGTGTGTAATCGTGTTAAAATGAACCGCAATCACAGTGAAATCACAATTTGAATGGTTTAAATGCACAGGGTCCTTGAAGAGGTCTTTTTGTCTGTGTAGCCTTCATGCTGCAGGGATGGTGGATATAACTCACTGTCATCTCTTTCATTATGTCTTCCCGTGTTTCCTGGAGGGGTGATACCATGGCACGTATTATGGCTGGCTACCAATTGAAACAGAAGAGAGAGATCAAGACAAAGGTGCTTGGTTTAACGCTTTTACTGGCAGCCTCTCTTTTCCCTCTTTGAGTTTCATTTAAAATTTCACTGTAATGTTATCAACCTTGCTGAATCTATCTATAGTTGAGCGCAATAAGGAGACAATGCATTTCTATTAATATAAAGATAAGGAATAACAATGGCTTCCAAGGTGTTTGTTAAAGGATTGTCAAAAGGACTGCTCCAGTGATCCACTAATCTCCATGAGAAGAGAACTACAAATGCTAATTGAAAGTGTGAATAATGTAGTAATGATTGAGACATGTTTTTTTTTTAAATTGTCTGTGAGTTACGAAATTGCAAAAGACGCAATCAAGGCTCTAACTGCTTTTTATAGTTGTGTTCTGTAAGATTTGTTTTGTCATTTGTGTTTCAAATTGCATCGTACTCTCAAATATGAATGACATATTTTTACATGTGCAGTTGTTTTAAATATTTATCCTGCTGAGACCTTGCCCATGCGTTTCTGTCCCCTGTAGTGGACATTGGTCTTGGGTCTGTAAGTCAGGTTTACATGCCGTCTATCTGAATCCTATTGTCATATACAGAGGACAGGAGCTTTCTAACAATATATAACTTTATGGACCCAAAGTTATTAAGAAGAACCACATCAATCTTATTAATTCTTGTAGAGAAGGGTCTTTTTCACTTTTGTAAATGAAATGTTTACCAATTTTTATACCTTTAAGCCATTTTTAAAACATTTTCTTGCCATGTCCTTTGTAACGGACATCAGGACTAATGAAATCTAAACCTCTATAAGAAACTAAGGCTTAGATTAAAATTAGAACATTTTGAATTAATTAGTGACAGAAGATTCAGACTTGTAACTGTGAGAAGATGAGGTTCAGTGTTAGAGGAGGACACCGCAGGTCTGAGGACGCAGGTCTGAGGACCAGGTCTGAGGACACCGCAGGTCTGAGGACACAGGTCTGAGGACACCGCAGGTCTGAGGACGCAGGTCTGAGGACCAGGTCTGAGGACACAGGTCTGAAGACGCAGGTCTGAGGACACAGGTCTGAGGACACAGGTCTGAGGACACCGCAGGTCTGAGGACACCGTAGGTCTGAGGACACAGGTCTGAGGACGCAGGTCTGAGGACGCAGGTCTGAGGACACAGGTCTGAGGACACAGGTCTGAGGACACAGGTCTGAGGACACCGCAGGTCTGAGGACACCGCAGGTCTGAGGACACCGTAGGTCTGAGGACACCGTAGGTCTGAGGACACCGTGGGTCTGAGGACACAGGTCTGAGGACACAGGTCTGAGGACACAGGTCTGAGTCTGTGCTGTAGCACTAATGTCCATTATGAGGGAGTAATTATTGAGTTATTATTGAGAAAAGGGTGTGTGTGGTTCTGTTTTCTAAAAGAGTCCATCACTGCTCTGTAACACTCACATCCCAAACACACGTCACACCAGTGGACACACAGGTGTGTGAGGGGTCAGCGTGACTCTACATTCATATGTATTTATGAAAGAAACGCCAAACTATAATGTTAACAACTATAGAGGTTATTTTAACTTGAAATGAAATCTTAATGTAACATACTTTAATACACTAACTCTCATAA
The DNA here is from genome assembly GCF_951799975.1 of Gobius niger. Taxonomy (NCBI): domain Eukaryota; kingdom Metazoa; phylum Chordata; class Actinopteri; order Gobiiformes; family Gobiidae; genus Gobius; species Gobius niger. The sequence goes on along the minus strand of NC_136855.1, from coordinate 21,028,511 downwards.
ATTATATTGATTATGATATTGATTAATGTAAGATTTATCAATACAGTAAAATGACTTCATCAGTTATGAGAAACATATTTCACCTGTATCGACCTCGTGTCCTCTATAATCTTCTTCTTCTTCTTCTTCTTCTTCTTCTTCTTCTTCTTCTTCTTCTTCTTCTTCTTCTTCTTCTTCTTCTTCTTCTTCTTCTTCTTCTTCTTCTTCTTCTTCTTCTTCTTCTTCTTCTCTATAATCGACATATCATAAAAATACATTTTTAAAAAACAAAATTGTGAAATGTTTATTTTAACCCTTTCACTCAAATTAAGTCAAAGAAATCAAAATACACAAACCTCTTTTTCGTTCAGGTCCCGGGAGGATAAAATATAATAATTAGTACAAAACATCATATATTTTTCTTTCAGCTGTGTATTTTTTTATAATCCAGTGTCTTCAATCGTTTCCTCTGTTATTGCTGCTTCTTTTTTTCACTTAACCTGTCGTCTGGCCTCTCCTTTTCACCAAATGCATTTTTCCTCTCCCTTGTCATGCGGGCCCCTCTCTCCCCCTGCGCTGCTCCCTGGTTTTGGCAGCGTGCGTGTGATCAAAGCGCACTCAGAGGGCATGGTATCACACAGAGAGCTGCCTACAGCGAAACACCAGGCATCAGGCGAGCACAAAGGAGAGGTGCACTTGAGAGCTCCACCAATTCAGACAATAAAAAAACACTGTACGGAGAATACAGGCATAAGCTTTGTGGTTTTCAACATTTAAAACTGTCGTTTAAAGACAGTTTGGGGGGCAGGACATTGGCTAAAAACCTCCAGGTAGGTGCTCCACTGTCATCACCTGCTGCTGCCAGTGTTTCACAGATTGAAAGATATTGAAGAAAGGGAGAAACATGTATTGGCACACACTATAGTGCCAGTGCTGTTGTTACAGAAAATGTAAGTTAAATGTGAATAAATCATAAATCCTTGACTCTATGCTGGGCACTTTACTGGCCTCTCTCCTTCATCCCGTTTCACTCTGAACTGCTCTGTCTAAAAAGCCCACGGGGCAAAACAATCTTTAAAAAAGAATCCTTTAATACTTATCAGGCAGGTTGGCTCAACCAGGTGTGAAGAAGGTTACAGAGAAAAATGTCTACTGAGTGTTGACTGTGATTCTTCTGACAAAGAACTGCTGACAGTGAAGTGTCACATCTACTGTATCCTCAGCTTTGATATGAAGAGTCTGAAACTCGTGTAGTGTAGGAGCACAAAATCCCAAAGCGGAATTTTGCATTTGTCAATTCAGCAAGTAAGTCATCTTTCCCCTTGTAGAGAGGTTATACAGTTTGTACTGTTTGATGGATTTATCTTGGCTTAGGACAGGCACAAATTATACAGTTTGTGGTGGAATTTAAATTCTGTCATTAATTATATCGGGGAGATTCATCATTCTCATCATAACAATTATTCCACTACAACAGATGAGTCCAGATTCAATCAATATAAATGAACTCATACTGTGTCAGTCTGAGCCAATAACACAATTCTATATTTATCCAGGCTTGGGACTGGCACTCTTCTGTTGCAGTGTTTTAATTCAGTCGCTATTTCAAATTTCAGCCAAAATTCATTTTTATTATCTTTGCAATTATTCCTCACTATAGCAGATGAGGACAGATTTAATCACTGCATTATAAATTAACTCGTACTGTATGTGTTGGTCTTAGGCAGACAGGGTGGTTATTGAAGACTGAAGCCAGTCCTCGTCCCGTCTGGCGTGTGCATCTGTCGGTGATTTGGTGCAGAAAAAGATGGAGACTCGCTCATGTCAACTCTTCCAATACATTCCTTTATTTACATCCCTCCATCTGCTCTGCTGTCGACACAATGTGCTGGGCCACATTTCCAAAAACTGCAAATCTGTACTCTGGCCTTCAATCACAAAAGCTGCATGTTTGCCCGCTGTCTCGCTCTGTGCCAGTCAATTTACAATGGGTCATTGTGAACAGCACTAACAATATTTGTCAATGCTGTAGATACATCTACTGCGAAATATGAGGCCAGAAGCAAACATTGACACAAGACATTTGCAGGATGTTTAACATGCTATGTGTCGGTCTATATAATACATGATGTAACCATAATATAGTACAGTGAAAAAGTGTTTTATCAAGAAGAAGTGGACCGATATCTCAGTTTATCTCATTTTAGTCTTATTTTAGCCGCATTAAATCTGCAAAGGCCACCATTTGTTTAGGCTGAGCACCAACAGATAGGCCACTTTAATCTTTATTTAAATGCTTCAGTGCAAGTTGGCACCATTAGATTCACTATTAGGGGCGGCGCGGTAGTGCTTGGGCTTCACAGCTAGAAGGTCCCGGGTTCGATTCCCACTTGGATGCAGCCTTTCTGTGTTGTGTTGGCATGTTCTCCCCCTGTCTGCGTAGGATTCCTCCGGGTACTCCGGTTTCCCCTACCACTAAAAACATGTACAATAGGCCAGGATGAATGAGAGCATGTTTGAGAGTGCGCATGGAGGACGACGGATGCAAGTTATCCCAAGGCTACAATCCGGCATGGCGTCTTTACATGCATGAGTCCCATGTTTGTTCATCAACATGCACTGTCCCGACCAAATAAATAAATAAAACATTTCAGCGAAGGGGGGGCAGTACTGTTCCTCTAAGTGTAAGTGCAAAGGGGTTCATCCTTATCATTTCCCTTACACTTTTCCCCTGAGGTGTAATGCACTCTATTGACTGAAACTGAATTGTTGTGTTGTTGTTGTGCTCGTCGGCTGCTGAGGATTGTAGAATTTCCGCAGGTTTGGAAAAACATAGAACAACATGCATTATGGAAAAAAACAAACATATCGTTCAGTCTCTATCAACAAGTGTTGCATTGAGCTTGAAACATTCTTATAGCTCAGTGGTTACAAGGGACCAAAGCAGTTAAGTTGTACTGTCTCAAAATGAAAGGCTATTTCTTATGTAAATTATTTGTCCACACAACAGATCTGTTTGTTTTTATGACAAAGACAAATGAAGTTATGTGTTTTTAAATCACTGCTATTGTGAAACTGGTTCACACTTTTGTACATCACTATAGTCTCCAAAACACTGGCTGGACACACATTGTTGTGCTGTAGTAATGACACACTTCCAGAGTAAATATTGCTTGATAATAGTATAATAAAGTGCAGCATTGGCAATGAAACAAACCGAACTGATCCCACACATAGCATGTTAATTCTCTTTGACACAAATCCCGCTAATCAAACAACGGATCAACATGAGAAGTAGAGGTATTACAGAAACCTGGCACAGTAAAATAAATAAGGACATTGACATGGATGAAAAAATACACCATCCATCATGACTTGTTGTGAATTGCGAGTTAAAAGCAGGAAAAGATCAGAGCTTTGTGATGGCGACAGCACGAGATCGTGTTTCACCTGTCGTGTCAGCTGAACGTGATGGAAAATTAATGACCACATTTAGACTTCTCATCCAAAGAGTCTTGTTTTAATGAGAGGGACATGAACAGGCGTCACCACCGCTTTGCTTTGCTCCGGGAAATCTGCCCTTTTCCTGCTTCAACCTTTCAACAGCAATAAACTCACTTACCCAGAATGCAGTGAGAGGAGCGACATGTACAAAGCAGAGGAGGCATTCAAAGTGTGTAGCGTATCTCAGAGGGAAACGGACTTCCTTATATATTTATATTTGTACAAACATTTTATCATAAACATCTCAAGCACCATAGAACAAATGAGAAGCAGAACCAAGCAGAGACACATGCCTCAGATTTTGGTCTTTTATATTATATTAATTTATTTTATTTGAATATATTATTTTATTTTTACTGTTCTGTCTAAAATCATTTATTTCATAGAACATACTGTAGCCTCATGTTTTCCAACTTAACATGAATCGCCCAAAATTGCAGTTAGAGCTCGTACATTATTTGGCTTAACCTTTCTTACCCTTTATCCTCTTTTCTACTCTATTGTGATTGGCAAAGTCTCTACGTGGTTCCATTGCACTCAGAAAGATGAATATTTGTTATTACAAAACACACACTTGACACATCATTCACTTTCTTTTAGATTAGAAGTCGAACAACACATTACAGATAACAGACATCGATGATGTGCTCAACACGGAGTGATTGACACATTTCATTGCTTTGTAAACACAGAAAAGCCGTCACATAAGCACCAGGGACTTAAGAGCACACAGTAATGAAAGCCTGTGAGTCAGATCCAGTTGTGCTCTATTTGTGAATACACTTAATGTAATAAAAGACAAACATCACAAAACCTTTAGTTCACCTGTGTCTTTGTTCAGTTGGTCTTGAATACTGTAAAATTGCGTTTTGTACAATATTCCGCTCATAATTGGATTTTATTTAGAAACACTGACTCAGAAACATTTAAAATGGCTGCAGTAATGCTAGCACCGCACACAGGTCGGGCTTTTACACAAAGAGACAAAAGGTCACAAGGCACTTTTTCTGAAAATCATTCATTTCTTCTTTGCTTTTATTGGCTGGGTTTGTTTGCAGCAGCAAAAGGATTTCTAGTCCAAGTGTCTCTCAACCCAACATTTCCTCACACTCTAGAAAACAGGCTTCTAAAAGGGAGGGATTAACTGTTCTCCATTCCCTCTTTTCTTTTTTTAAACCAAGTCTTGATAAAAATGGCAGTTTTCTTAACACTGTTGTGTACACTTTTGTAACAGTTCCTTCACGTTCTTCAGTCAGTGGTGAAAGTTGTATTATTGTCTGCTGTGATGATGTTCCTGGACCGCTCCCATACATCTGAATCTACAAAATGTAATGTGTAGGCCTTGGTCATTCGCTTGAAAAATATCCTTTGTAGGTCCAGTGAAGTCAGTCGTGTCTTCCCTTCTGGTTTACCGATGTTTGGATGACACGTCAAAGCATGTGATCATCATAAGATGTGCTTTGCAGAAGTTCACTCTGGTCTCCAGTCGATCGGTCACCAACTCAAGAGCCTCTAAATACTCCAGGGAATCCACCTCAAAGACTTGCTGCAGCTCAACTGGAAAAGGACACAGAAAGTATTCAAACCACTTCGTATAATCCTTTGCTAGGCCTGATAGTTAAAGATGTAATTATCATATTTTATTCTTAATAGAAAATGAAATATAATCTGGCTTATATAGAGGTTGTAATGTTCTGTATTATCGGCATGAATATGAACATGAATATATGAATGGACTTTTTAACAACAAATACAATAATGGTTCTAATGCAACAATGGTCACTATGAATTTTTATTATACGTTGAGTTTTTATCTATAGAAAAGACATTTATATAATCTCAGTGTCATGTTACACTTTCGGGCCGTACTCACACTCTGTGGTCCACATGTGCGGCTCCAGCATCAGGTGCTGTTTTGTTTGCTCCAGCTCTTTCTTCAGACACTGGTACTTGGCTTTGACCTCACTGATGCGCTGCTGCCTGTTCTCCAGCTTACGAAGTTTGCCGCTCACGTACACCAACTCCTGTTGCAAAAACACGAAAAAGATATTCACTTTCTTCAATTCAACACATGATATGCTTTGAATTACTTGACTTTCACCCATTTCCCTGTCCTCTAGCACCTCGACTATGGGTCTGACACTGGTCACTGTTCACCTGAGCCGCTGGAAATGAAGTGGCTTTTAAAAGACTGCGGTGGGAAAAATCTATATTTCATGCTTTTTTTTTCCTGCTCCCCATTTCCCAAAGCCCACAACGCCCTCACTCTGAATACATATAGATTTATGAGTAAGAGCAAAAACCTGCATTCATTTCAATCCTGTAGCTATCAGCAAGAAAGGAGAATATTTTAGGGAAAAACACACAATAATTATTCGCAAAGAGCAGGTTGGATATTAGCTTTGCCTCATATTAAAACGTTGCTCTATTCCCTCTTCTTGTGCAGGGCATATGTTGCGTGTCCTCTATTGTAATTATCTCATATTTTCCCCGTGGCGGCACCTTTCTGTCACCTTCCTAACGCCGCAGTCCCTCACGCTGCCCTCTCCTTGTCCCGCGTCATTTTTCCTCTCGTCTCACCTTGCTGCCTCCTCTGTCTTTCCTCCTCTGCAGACGCTCCACATCATCTATCTCATAAACCTTGATCTCGAAGGTCTCTGTCGTTGCCGTTGGTGGGACGCGGTGGTTAGAAGAAGCCGGCGGTCCCAGCGGGCCGTCGACCCAGCATGCACCTGGGCTGGAGGAGGACGAGGAAGAGGAGGTGATGGCCTGCTTCGAAGAGCGGTGCGACGGGGAGAGAGAGGCGGAGTCCAAGGTGAGGGCTGGGATCAGACGCCTGCGCTGGAGACCTTACAGAATATTAAAAAACGCAAAGTTATGGATAAACTGTGAAGATTTTTGAAGCATCCAGATAGTTAAAGCAACACTGCGTAACATTTTACCCAATAAATGACACAAACACAAGCAATGTCCCACTTGCTGGCTCACTTTTTGTCAGACCTAAGTCCAACTTAATTTTGCGGTTACACTATAATTGGAATCACTTTATTTTACACGACAACAAATTGTTTATATGCCCATTTCAAGCCTGTGCACAGCTTTGAGCAGTGGCAAAGTGAAGAAGGGGGGACCAACCCCAAAATAAACTGCACTAATTTAGATTGTACTTCTATTTTCCATTTCTCAATGACAAATTAGGTGATGATGACCAAGTAGGTCTGTTTTTTGCTGTGTTTACAACAAACTCTGTGGTGGTACAAACAAAATGACTCTACAACAACAAAAGGTCAGGTACCCCAGCTTTAAGTTATTACAGTGGGGGAAAAAGTATTTGGTCAGTTCCCTATAGACGTTCTATTGGATTTCGGCCAAATACTTTTTTTCCCCACTGTAAATGGTACTGCAGAGGATATCCATTGTTTGGTTTGAAACGCCTTTTTCATCAACCATACAGTGCCTCTCGAAAGTATTCATACATCTTGAACTTTTGCACATTTTGTCATGTTTACAGCCCTAAACATAAACATTTTATTTAGATTGTTTTACTGAACGTTCACACACAAGTAACAGACAACTGTAAAGTGAAAGCAAAATGATACATGATTCTGTTATTTTTCAAAAAATAGAAAACCGAAAAGTGACAAAATGTGCAAAAGTTCAAGGTGTATGAATACTTTCGAGAGGCACTGTATTTATAAAAGTCATTTGTTTTAAACATAACAAATATATTGATTAATTTGAATTTTAGATCAATTGAAACATTCTGATTTATCAATATGAGTGCAGTATGAAGGTCACAGAGCATAAAGTCACCGAGGCTGCAAAGAACTCGGAAGTCGAACACGAAAGACTAACCAGGTGAAATAATCAGATTCAGTGGGCGCTGAATGATAAAGAGTTCGAAAGAAAGTTTTAATAAGAAGGAAGCTATTTCTTGGTCTCAGGGCAGTGTAGAAAGGTCAAGCAGAGACATTTGTATTTAATGATAGAGTAGGTGTAAGTGCATCAGGGAACTGGAGCTGGCCAAGGGATAAGAAGAGCAATGCAATTGTGTTGGAAAGACAGGAAAAGTGAACTGAGAAGCTAGAAAGAGAAAAATAAGTTCATCAGTTGAGGTATTGTGGTCTGTGAATGTGTGATACAAGAACCTGTTACATTAAGTATATGGAAAGCCAGATAGGATGTGCCTCTGCATTCACAACGCACGAGAGGTGAAGATTATTCCAATTCATATCCCTAATAAGGCCCAGCCAAGCCTCTGTCTGATCTGATCACAGGCTCAGATCCATTCTCACTGTTAAGCAGCGCGGAGTAAGGCCATTAGCAGGCTCTCCGCGTTACAGTCTTCGGGAATATGCTGTATTCATTAGAGGCTGCACCAGCACAATCCCTTTACCATTTCACAGACGGGTGCTCAGGGTCACCTTTACCTGCCTCATTCACATCTACAGCTGCTGCAATTTGTCCACTGTGAGCCACATATAGAGGTAATACTGTGTAATTTTACAGTCCGGGTCTCTTGCTTTACAGTTCATGAGCGAGCATTAGCACTGGAGCCATTAAATAAAGCGTGTTGTTTTGAGACCTGTGTTGCTGCGGCTTTTCTTGTTGCTTTTGGAGCTCCGTCTCGATGAGGAGGTGGCGGTGCTGTGGTCACTCAGTGAGTCCTGGGCCGACGAGGTGCTCCCTGTGTTCTCGCTGCTGTCCCGTAGCATGCTCTCGTACCCACTGCTGCCTCCACTGTGATAAAACAGGGCAGTCTTCCCCATGGCCGGAGGCAATTCCCCACTCAGCACACTGCTGTTAGGTGCACAAGAAGTCAAATTACATTTAAGGAATAAATGAAGTTTCATCCTTCAGTGATCATGGGATACCTGTTGTCACTGGCATGGCCACTGCTGCAGCGATGGGGCTTCCTGGGAGCAGTGATCTTGCTGTATGGAGAGGGCAATGTTTGGACACCTGAGGGTTTCTCCTCTGTCGTGCCAGCACCCACTGTCCCTCCACTAGGAATAGGATACACATATTTCAGCCAAAAGAATAAAATACAGCACAATAAGACTCGCATTTCCGATTTACTTCAAATGAAAATGAATAAACGGCGGAACTAACTTTGCCCCAGCTGCGCTCTTGTCCTCTGCAGGTTCAGCGCCGGCTCCTGGGGTTTGAGTCCTGGACCTGGAGCCTGCGCTGCCCTGGACTAGCTCAGAGATCCGACCGTTCACAGCTCGAAGCGGCAGTTTTGCAGCCAGACTTCCTCCTCGGCTGCGACTCAAAGACTGTGTCGACCAGGACCCAAGTGCAGGAACCTGCTGCGGAACAGGCCCCGGGACTGGTGGATTTGGAGACTGACAGAAGAAATTGTTGTTAATGAAACAAAAAAAAAGCATTCATCCTATTTAAAGAAGAAACTCCATACCTTTCCATTTGGTGGAAGGCTGGAACTGCGACTACTACTCTGACTTAAAGACTTTGTAGAGAAACTCAGTGTTTTAGTGCTTGAAGTAGACAGACTCCTGCCTTTGGGGCTGGTCATTAGCAGCTTACTGACAGCAGAGATTCTTGACTGGCTGCTGGTTTTAGCTGGAGTTTGGGGAGCACTGCTCGACCCTGGGATAGGACTGAAACCAGGGCTGGTGTTGGTGTTTGAGGATAGTGATCCACCGCGGGTAAGGCTACGGCCTGTCCGGGGCAAAGTGCTGTCCCCTTTGGCTCCTGCTCTCAGGCTCTCCCCCCTCTCCAGAGAGAAGCAGTCATAATGGTACGACCCACTGTGGGAGCTGTTGGTTCGCCCCAGAGAGTTGGTCCTACAGGCGAGCTGTTCAAGTTTGGCACTGAAAAGTCTGCTGCTGTCGATGCTTGCACCACGCTGCCTTGTCACTCCAGCAGAAATACATTCATCCTGGAGAAGCATCCCAGGTTGGTGAAGTGGGCTGGCTGCTCGATTCCTCTGATCCAGGCTGGATTTGCGTATTGGCGGTAGAGGAGGGATTCCCCCTCTTCTGTGAGAGAAAAAGCCTTTTCCATTGGATCCCCGCCTGTCAAGTGTTGCACGTGGGCTACAGGGAGTCGAGGAAGTAAGATTTCTGTACTCAGTTGTGTTATCCAGACCGTCATGGCGGTTGATGCGGTGCCACCCACGTGGCAGACTGGCAGTCTGGTGAATGTCTCGGTTGTAGACAGTAGTGAGGCTTTCCCCCTGTGCAACAAGTGCCATAATCTCACAGCCATCCAGCACACGTTTAATGGAATCTGGAGACAAAATGACATCACTGCCGAAGGTGTTCTGATGACAGCCTAGTGAAACAGGAAAATCCATACATGATCAATACATATACATACATATATATATATATATATTTCTTTGATATTGTTCAACTATTTTACAATAATGACAAAGAACATCTTAATAAACAAACATCTTACCATCTTTACACAAACTGTGCTGCTCGCTCTTGCTCTCTGGGCTATGGATGACCTGTGAATGCTCTGGCTCCCTCTTCTCAGGCTTCACCTCACACACGAGCTCATTGGACCTGCCCTCTTCAAAGCCTCGTTTTAACCAGGGATCTTCAAAGCTCATCTCACTGGACATAGAGCCGGAGAGTAGTGTGGTGCATTTGATGGGCTCGTTAATTAGACCGCCTTTGACTGGTGAGGAGAGGACTGTGTGCTCTTTTATTACCATTGGTTTTACAGCCACACACGGGTGAACACTGATGGTCGCTTTAAAGGGTCCAACCAGAGTCTGAATGGTAGTTTTAGTCATTGGTGGAGGCAACTTACGAAGCTTGTTTTTCGTTGGTGTTTGTTTATTACTTCCATTCTCTAGCTGTTGTCCCTTATTTTCACACTGCCCCAACTCGTCTGGTCCAAGAAGCACATTATGTTCAGGCTCAGCCATGGCCTCCCCCTGATGGCTTTGAGACTGGCTGAAACTGTGGAGGGACTGGTCAGCCTCACTGCACATGCTCAAGTCACTCATCCAGGAGGACATTGGTGAAGCGCAGCTGGACATCACGGTGGCTAAGGCCTCACCTTCAACACGTAGCCTCGCCATGGCAACCTGAAACACAATATGTGTAAGATTTCTTACCGCTTACAGAGAGTCTCCTTTATATTGTTATCTACAAAGGACTCCACTAACATAACAGTTACAGCTTTTATTGCTGTAAACAAAGGTATTGCTTTCACCTCTGCCATGGCCACAACCTCTGTCACCCCTGAAGTTGTGAAGGGAACGTGGTACTCCTCCATAGAGCCATTAACTTCTTGAGAAACTGTCCCAGTCAGAGAGTCACCGTCGCTGGTAAAGCTGATGATGCTGGTTTGACAATGTTTCTGTGCCTCTGATGTAAGGCACTCCTCACTAGTGGCCCCAGTGTGTGCAGGAATCTGGGTATTAGCGGTCGGACTTGAGCCTGAAAACATTTTTAAATGGCAGTCAGTTATGTATGTGTGCCTTTACTACAACTGAAATGCATAGTAATAGTTACCATCTCGGTGCATGTCCAGAGGTATCGGGGGCACATCATCGTCACACAGCGTCTCCGCTGAGCCCAGGCTGGCAGACAGAGACGGCACTGGCTCTTTCACTTGTGGACTCATGCCCACAGGAGAAGTCCTGGACAACACAGAATCTGTCGAAGAGCGACCACTGTCTGCAGCCAAACTGTCTGAAAAATCACAAACATGCATTTGACAAGTCAGAGCTATTGTTCTCCAAGAACATAACATGTACTCGCTGGTTTCCTACAACAATACCAACTGGCAACAGAAATTCTATCTCCAGATATTGTTTTATATCCGAGTTAAGAAATCCTTTTCTCAGATTGATGAACACTTAATAGTACAGACTCTACTGTATAAATACGGCACAGATGTCCATATTCACACAATTCTTTACTATAGAATTTAAAGTTCTATCTCTCTAATGAGGCATATGGAAAGAACAAGTGCAGATGGAGAAAAAATGTAGTATATATTAATAGTGAAAAACATGCACTCACTGTCTGAGGCCTGAGCGTCTGTGCCGTGGCCGTCCTGGGCCAGAGTATTTGAAGACAGAGGGGGGGTTGTTGGCATCACACACTTCTGAGTGTACACTTTACAGCGCTGGGATGGGGATGATGGAGGTCTGTTGAAAACAATGAATAATAGTAATGAACTGTTGGACTTGCCTGATTCATTGTTGCAGTATATGGATCTCTCACCTGTATTCAGATGTTTTGGTCAAGCTGGCAATGCCCAGTCGTGGGGATCCCAGTGTGCGGGTCTTTCCATCACCATTACCGCCACTATTTAGATTTTCCCTGCTATTTAGTTACACAAAAGAAAACTGTTACTAGAAGTACATCTTAAATAGGAAGGCTGTTTCTGTAAAGCATGGGCGATGTCCAAACCTGTCATTTAGCTGTGAGCTCTTGGCCCTGAGCAGTGGGTTGGAGGTGCTACTGCTGCTGCCAGTCACACTCCTGGTGCAGGTGACAATAGGGGACCCAGACCTCTGTGTCAGATTGTGGATCATGGTCTGAGCCAACTCTGCCTCCTCCACCACCTCTTTAATGTCCTGCAGCTGCTGGTCATTGGTTCTTCTGGTGGAATCAGCTGAAACACAATGAAGAAGTCACGTCAATCATATCTGTCACTGCTCGTCTTTGTAAAGGAATATCCAGCCCTAGAACATACCTGTGTCTGCGGCAGCACAAGGAGCAGCTACCACTGGGTTTGGGACAGCAGAAGGTGGACAAGCCTCATATTTGGCTCCTTGTCTGTTCACAGGAACTTCCTCAAAGGGGAACTTGGCCACCTGAACACATATGTTTTGTATGGGAAGAATATAAATAGAAAAGCAATTCCACATCAAAGCAACACTCTAAAACTGATTGAACGTCTTTAGGAATACATTATTTACAGCCTTTCTGAAGGTAATAGAAAGCTCACAAATCATTTATTGAAGGTAAAATAAAACAAAAACACATTTGAAAGTGAAAATCAACTGGAGAGGAGGATTAATTTAGGCTTGTCTATTCTGGTTTTGTATTTGGATAATTATGATACGATAAAAGAAGAGTTTTCACCTCCTCGCTGCCGTCAATACAGTCCAATCTCTCCTGCAGCTCTGCAAAGGTGTTGCACTTCAAGCACTCAGCTCCCTCTTCTGGGACAGGGGGCAGGGGCTGACCCAGCAGTGACTGGGCACACTGCGGGTGGGGGGAGGCACTCGGCTGCTCCTGACTTTCCGACTAAAAGAAGAAAAGCTTTAATACCGTTGCATTACACCTGATAATGTGCATGAATTGTGTTTTAAGTACCTTACTCACTACTCCCACTGACTGATTTTGCTGCTCAAGTGCTTTACCTCGGAGCAAAGCGGGAATGATTGGTACAAATTCAGGTGGTCCCTCGTTGTCGGTCAGTTCTCTGTCCGACACAGCAGCCCCGTTGGGCCCAACATAAATAACGGTATCACAGGACTGTTCGCTGCTCGAGTACTCGTCCGGGTCACTGGAAAGGCGCAGCAGTGGCAGGTCTGAGTCAGTGTCACCACGGTGATGAAAGGCCCGCAGGTGAGTGGGGCGACGCATGCGCCCCTCTTCACATGAGCTCTCGCCTCCAGACGAGCTGGACGTGTACTGCTGTGTGAAGAAGTAAAAGAGTTTGTTTAGGATTTGTGTTTGAATCTGTAGAAAGAACAGAAAGTTAAACATGTGCAGAACATTTGTAAAGATCCTACTCCTTTCTTTTTTTTAAGATACACATTTAGTAGTGGCCATACCGCCTTTGCTCTGCCCAATCCCGTCAGACCTTGGAAGCTAAGCAGGGAAGGGCCTGGTCGGTACTTGGATGGGAGACCGTTTGGTAACACCAGGAAGCCTAGCGAATGTAGTGAGTGAGTGGTAGTGGTCGGAGGGGCCGATGGCGCAGACTGGTTGCCTCGCTTCCGTCAGTCTACCCCAGGGCAGCTGTGGCTACAATAGTAGTTTACCACCACCGAGTATGGAGTGAACGAATAGTGCAATGTAAAGCGTCTTTGAGTGTCAAGAAAAGGTCTATATAAAACCAATGCATTATTATTATTATTATAGTACAAAACTGTAAACCAAATTGTGCACACTTTACAGAATACACAGAATTGACAGCTACTCTTCCTGGGGTTAAAGGGATATTTCAGGAATTTTGACACAAGACTAATTTTCTAGTTATCCAGAGTGTTCACGCAGCATATTTGAAGAGTTTAGCGGTGCTAGGCTAGTGCTAAGCTAACGCATGTCTATGGTAACTAGTAGCCTGCATTAAAAACCTCTTCAAAATCATGGGGTAGTCCTCCAAACGTTACCATAATTTGATTTGCAGAAAGCTCCTTCGTGAATTCCATCTGTAGTAATGCTGGCCGCAGGTAAACAAACTACTGTAACTACCAACCAGGAAGCTGATGCTGCTCAAATATAAGTTCTTTTAAATGCAAAAGGATTATTTCAAAAATGATTCAATCAACGTGACATTCATATAGACTGGTGTTATAAGTGATTTGCCTCAGGTGCACTGTGCTTGGGTCAGACTGTATGTTAATGCAGGCTACTAGTTACCATAGAGATGCGCTAGCCTAGCACCACAAAACTTTTCAAATATAAGGACTGCATGAATTAAAAAAAAATATATATATATCTCTAGAAATCAACAATACTCTGGATAACTAGGAATTTGTTCCATTAGAATTATGCAAAAAAATACAGGCAATGTTTCTTTATCAGCAGATTGTGCCAAAACAACACAACAAATAAAAGACTAAAAATAAAGTGAGACCAAAACAAGGTTAAAATAGAAATAAATGAGGAAAATCATGACTAAAACAGAACTTGTGTAGCCCTATCATGTAACTTTTCTGTAGTTATCAACTTTGCTATATCTCGCACTCACAAAAATGAAAAAGCCATTACATAAACGATGAACTTGTACAGAGCAGTGGAGGAAGAGAATTAGCTCGGACTCACCACTGTGACTTTGGTTTTCTTCTTCTTCATGCGGAGGACGCGGGATGCGATCTGGATGGTGGAGAGCGTCTCTGAGAAGTCTCTGGGTGAGGCAGAGATGTGAGCAATCATGGTGGTCCGGCAGTTCATGTTGCCTAGCGACTCTCTTAGCAACATGGTGAGCTTGCTGTCCCTTAAAACAGACATACAGCCAGACATGAGCCTCGCAGGCACTCACAGGCAAAACGGATCGATCTCCCTCCAGACGCCCACGCAGATGTGACGAGTAATGACAAATTATTAAAAGCCAATTGTCGCCAAATGACAAACATTCCCTGCTCTGCTGAAGACACGCACCATAAACATGACTCACCATACGACAAGGTGAAGGCAATGAAAGCCACTATTGATATTTATTGATTGATGCCACTCCTGATTGAGTAGGAGGAGATGATGTTTTCTTATCTCTCTAAAAGGATCAACTGCCCTTGAGAGCAGTGAAACTAAACTGCACTTTTAACCTAATCTCCTAGTGCAATTATTTACTATGTTATATCGCATCCTTATAAGTAAGTATAAAACATGCATGCGGACAGTCAGCACAAGTCCTCTGTGGTCCAATGCTTCATCTAAAAACACCACTCTCTCTATGTGTACAGCTACTATAACACACGGCCAAACATTCAAAGCAAGTATATGTTGACCTCTATTTCCACAGCCTTGAATTAAAGTCTGTTTGCTGCTTTGTTGCGTCAGGCCTCAGCAAACTCCCCATTTATTGCAGTCCCTCTAGATCAGTGGTTCTCAACCTTTACACACCATAAAATATTTAACCTTCAAAATACCACCTCATAAATTATCATACCTTTCACGTACGGCCTAGATCAGGAATAAATCAGGACTAAATTGGGTTTAATATAGACCTAAATTGGATTAAAGTGTATCTAAACTGTGTGTACACCTGTAAAATGCCTAACATAAACACATCACTGCTAGAGCACTGCTATTATTATAAAGGAATTTTGCAAATAATATCATACAAAAGAATCCTTCTGTATTGTAGTTCTTGACTCAATGAGAAACACATGTGTGCACCTTTTCCAGTCTGGGCAGCTGCAAATTCCCAATGTCCAATAACGCGCTGAACATGAAATCACTGGTTACCTAGCAACAGTACTGGAACAGGACATGGATTAAGGGCCAAACTGGGACCCAAAGTGATGGGCCATTGTAGAACTGGTTTACCATTTAATGAGCTACAATAATGTCCACCTTTTCCACCACAGCTACAGGGGATTATTTTTATGTGGTTCGTGGGATGATGAAATTTTGTTTGACCCCCAGTAAAAAGTTGTCTCATAACCCTAAGCTCAAGTTTGTGGTGCAATGTCAACTTAATAAAACTGTCCTATATAAGAAAGGAAGGGGATTTCGAAGTTACATTATTTATGAGTGCAAGAGTCAAAAGTCGGAAGAGATTGTGTGGGTTCTGTGGTTACACTCAATGGTAATCTCTTGGATTATAGTTGGTTATTCCCAAAGGGATTTGTGCATTTCTGGCTTCACTTATACCGAGATTTGTAGTTGTGAAATGCACCAGACTCAGGATAATATCTTGATTTGGAGATTTATTTTAATATTGTCAACATAAATGTAATTATTTCTAAATGTCAAATTATCGGATTTTCGCAAGGGGAAACATGTCTTTTTTATAATAATTTTATATAATCTATTTATTTTGTATTTATTTATGTGTCCATTGGCTTTTAATGTTTGTTTTTATGAAATGTGCTATAGAAATAAAGTTGGATTGGATAATTGTGATAAAATGACCAAAAAAAAAAGGCTACAAAAACCTTTTTTCATATTATTAATTGTCATAGAGATTTTTTTTATTTTTTTTTGGTCAAAGTCCCCCCTCTAATTAATATTACCCGAAGTCTATGTAAGAAACAGTGTTAATAGTCTAACCTCGTCCTGGCACTGACTTGACAATAGTTCTTGCATATTCATGTTGTGACAGTGCTGTAATGCCAGCCGCCTTAGAAGCAACAGCAGTGATACTCCCTCCATTATTAAATTGCACCCAGCCCTTTTATAATCCGACAGCATCCAAACTGCAGCTTTACACCCTCAGCACTACACCAGGCTGCTTTGCAATTTAAATGTAAAAGCTGGTGATTAAATTAACTGAGCGCGCGGTGGGATAAATAACATGCGAGTGGGATTTGAACGGTAATATAATGACGCATATAGGCTGCTCTTCTTTGTTAAATGTGTGCATATAGAACCAATTTCAACTTTATTGTCATTGTAGTTTTAGTCATTGCTATTCAGCAAACATGCTAACTAACTATGATGAATATGTAACAGCATCTGCTGTTGTTTATGACATTAAGTCCCCAAATCTCAGTAACCTTCAAGTGAGTGTTGATTTTTTTCTTCTCTTCCCTCCTCTTTCCACCTACTGTGTTGTTTCTGTGACCTCACCAGGGACGTGTGTTATTGTAATGCCAATCTTTTTATTCACGACATTTACTTGTATGGGATGTGCTTGCTGCCATTGACCAGTGCCAGGATGACGTTGCCCAGAGCAGACAGGGAGAGGCACAGAGGTGCAGAGCCGGCTACGTTCTCCCTGCTCTTTCCTCCTTCTCCTTCAAGCACTCGAGCATCACAACTGCCCAGGTCCAGCAGGTGCAGCCGGCTACGCCCTCCAGACACTGCAAAACAGGTGTAAAAAAAATAAAATCCGATTAACATTTTCTCAATTTTGAGCAAATCTTTGATCCAGTATAGCATTGGGCTGCTGCAGAGCATCACTGGCTAATTTGAAACTTGGACAAACACACAACAAATGTCAAGTTCATTGTCGTCTATCAAAGCTGTTCAAGTTTTGGTTTGTGGCAAAGTGGTTCTTGCCTAACCAAAACCCAAAGCCTGCACAATAGGCCAAATCCTTCAGCAAGGGAATCCGAACCAAACTTAGGTCAAGATACACTACCGGGTCAAGACCAGACCATTGCAAATTGTATTGTTGCATGAGCTGGACTTACTTCCTCCCTTGCCTGCCTTCTCCATGCGGTACTGGTAAATGTGCAGTGTGAAAAGCATGTGCGAGTTACGGTGCTCCTCTTCGCTGGTGATGGGGTGTTGGCTGTTGTGCCGAGCTGCAATGGCCGCATCCAGGAACCAGGCCGCCTTCTCTGGGGTGGGCGCTCGCAGTTCAGACTGGTTCTGGAGCTGTGAACGTGTGGGAAGCAAAACAATGTGGCGTGACTATCTGGCAGAGCTTTAGGTGATAATGAAGCAGCTTGTAGTGACCAGAAGATAAAGAGACACCCAGGAAGTGTTGGATCCAAGTGAGAGAGGGGCTGGCCTTGTGGGGCCCCCCGCAGGATATCATTACTGATGAGATTAGGTGAGATTAGTCTGGGATTACACAGATGTGCTTGTATCAGAGTCTGTAATCCTATAAACATTACAACCTAAACCACAAACACACACGTTAGGACCAAAGGTTCATGGGAAAATTGAACCTTAATGGTTGGTGTTGATGAATAAAATTATTTATTTTATTTCATTAGTTTGTTACTATTTTAACTCTCCGAATACACCATGTATTTCCAGGTTTTGTGTGTGTTTGCACAGGTAATTTACGTGTTTGCCTTTGTGCCATATGCCTTTCTTAACAAATCCCCTTCTCTCCTGCAGCAAAGGCAGTGGAGCAATCTGCTTCACCAACTCTTTAAACATTTCTTCATTGTGTCTTATGGTTTTATTTGATAGTATGATGACTGGGGGCAGAGGACACATTTCTCTACAGGTGAAACTCGGAAAATTAGAATATCTCGCAAAAGTGCATTCATTTCTGTAATTCAACTTAAACTGTGAAACTAATATATGATATAGACTCATTACACACAAAATGACATAATGTCAAACCTTTATTTGTTTTAATTTTGATGATTATGGCTTACAGTCATTTTAAAAATATTCTAATTTTCTGAGTTGTTTTTTTTTACAAGCTGAGCCATAATAATCCAAATTAAAGCCGCAAGCGGCGATGAAGGCCCTCGCCCTTGGGGACTCGTCCCTTGCAACCGCCCCCGCTCGCTCTCGTTCCTTGCGGCCACCTCCGCTCGCTCTCGTTCCTTGCGGCCACCTCCGCTCGCTCTCGTTCCTTGCGGCCACCTCCGCTCGCTCTCGTTCCTTGCGGCCACCTCCGCTCGTTGTCATCCCTTGCTACCACCTTTGCTCACTCTCACGCCTTACGACCACCTCTGTTTGCTGTGGTCCCTTGCGATCAATCCTCATCACACTGATTTAAGTTGTATTACAGTGCATTTTATGCGAAAGTCCCTTAAAGTTGCATTACAGTTCATTTTATGCGAAAGTCCCTTAAAGTTGCATTACAGTTTATTATATGCGAAAGTCCCTCTAAGTTGCATTACAGTTTATTATATGCGAAAGTCCCTTAAAGTTGCATTACAGTTCATTATATGCGAAAGTCCCTCTAAGTTGCATTACAGTTTATTATATGCGAAAGTCACTTTAAGTTGCATTACAGTACATTATATGCGAAAGTCCCTTTAAGTTGCATTACAGTTCATTTTATGCGAAAGTCCCTTTAAGTTGCATTACAGTTTATTATATGCGAAAGTCCCTTTAAGTTGCATTACAGTTCATTATATGCGAAAGTCCCTTTAAGTTGCATTACAGTTTATTATATGCGAAAGTCCCTTTAAGTTGCATTACAGTTCATTTTATGCGAAAGTCCCTTTAAGTTGCATTACAGTTCATTATATGCGAAAGTCCCTTTAAGTTGCATGACAGTGCTTTATATGCGAATGTCCCTATTAAGTTACATTATAGTGCTATTGTGAAAATCCCTATGTAGTTGCATAATTGTGTTGTAATTGCAATAATCCCTATTTTGTTGCAGAAACTGTACAAACATGTTGATATTGCAGAAACTCTTAACACTGTATAAACGGTTAAAATCACTGACAGACTGCACTGTATCAGAAATTCTATTAAAATGCCGACAAAAAAAGAGAAAGGATTAGAGAAGTGTCACAGCCATGTTTGAACTGGCAACCTCCTCCACCAAAGACAAGCACACTATCACTGAGCTGTACCTCCATGGTAGTTAGACCCCGATGTGGGCTACTTTTGTCTAAATTATTGAGCAGAAGTTAGTTCCCAGCACACCACTGGAGGAGAGAGGTAATTTCAGGTCATGCACCCCACCCATACATTGGGGCGGGACCATAGGTGCGGTTATAAAAAAAAAAAAAAGAGCTAAGGTCAAAATTGATCCATTAATGTCATGATTGACAAGCCAATGCACAAGCAGTAACACTACACAGGCACAACCAATCTCATGAAACGTCCTGTATTCATGTGTTTTAGGCTGTGACAATGTGTGCAGTTGCCCATGTAAAAGGTGAAAACAATATAAAAGTGTCATGGCTGTGTTTGGACTAGCTACCTCCTTCACTTGAAACATGGGCCTGATGATGGCTTGGTTTCTCCAAATTCCCAGGCTGGAATTTGATTGCAGCAACACACTGGAGGAGAGGTTATTTCCCTGTTTTTAGTGAGTTCTTCCTGGAAGGTGCTGAGTCCAAAAGAAAAAGGAAATAAAAGAGTGAACATTAGGATTGGATCCAGCAACCTCCTGTACACTAGTTCAGCTCTCTACCGATGGAGCTACTCCAGCTGAGTGAGTAAAACAGCAGATTGGAAATTAATGTCATGAGAGATCATGCACTTGTGTGTTTGCAGGAAACGGATTCACAGTTTAGATCCCCCCACCCCCCCACCTTGAACATTTCCCCGATTGTTTTCGACATATTCCCCAGTGTTTCCTCAATTGTCTCCCTACTATCCCCCATTTCTTTCTCTTTAGTGACGCATGTTTTGAAGCGTTTTTCATGAGGGTGGGACCATATTTGCGGTTTAAAAAAAAAAAAAAAAAAGGTAAAGTCAGAATTGATCCAACAACCTAATGGTTGGGAATCCAACGCTCAAGCTATGATGCCACACAGGCACAAAAACTTCTGCAAAATGTCCCTTACTCACGTGTTATAGGCTGCGACAATGTGTGCAGCATCCCATGTAAAAGGTGAAGGCAATATGAAAGTGTCAAGGTCGTGTTTGGACTAGCAACCTCCTTCACTTGAGACGACCATGCTATCACTGAGCTGTAATTCCATGCAAACATGGGCCTGATGACTGCTTGGGTACTCCAAATTCACAGGCTGAAATTTGATCCCGGCAACACACTGGAGGGGTAATTTTCCTGTTTCTAATGAGTTTGGAACCATCGGCGACGATTCATGTTTTTACCAGAAAGTGCGGAGTCCAAAAGAAAAACAAATGAAAAGGAGCCTTGGTTGGGATTTGATCCAGCAACCTCCTGTACACTAACCCAGCTCTCTACCAATGGAGCTACTAAGACTGAGTGATTACTGCAGGGGATTTGACATTGATATCATGAAATACCCCGCACTTGTGTATTTGCAGGAAATGGATTTACAATATAGAAAATAATATATTCTATCATTATTTAATCAGGGTAAATTCCTGGCTGCCCAAAGAAACGTTGAGAGAGGGTTTCAGCCCTGCAGCACCCTCGATATTGAAGCAATATTTTGGAAAGACCCATATAGTACGAGGAGCACACAGAGAGACGGACAGGAAACAGACGAACTAAACTTCCTGTGATTGTACTGTTGAGAAAAACGTGAATTTGGAGGCAAAAACGTCCAAATTAAAGCTTCTGTCTGTGACATAGGGGTAGTATAAGTACCTATGAGTCCAAAAGTGTGGCTTTTGTGAAGAAAGGGAGAAATTTGGAAAATTGGCGAATTTCAGGAGACAGAGGCCTCTGACAGAGGCCAGTATGCAGCTAGGCTAAGACCTCTGGCTATTTTCACGGAGGATGGGCGGGCCACTTACAAGCCACTTGAAAGCCAATTGAAAGCCAATTGAAGCCAAGATGGCCGCCTCCCTGTGCGAGTGGGCGTGGCGCTCCAAGTGAGTTTTGGGCTTGTCCTGATGTCCCCTCTCACTGTGCCGAGTGATTCGGGCGTACGCCCAAAAACGCCCCTATTTTTTTGAATTGGGGTCCGCTTCCAGAGGGCGCTGTGGAGCCGTTTTGTTGTGGGCGTGTCCCATTCGTCCAATATCATAAATTTTTTCGCTGCCCCATTGCCTCCGCCAATTTTGGGGAGCTTTCACCCACGTTTAGCGGGTCAAAAACGCGATCCTTTCCGGAGAAAAATAATAATAATAATAATAATAATAATAATAAGAAACCACCCAAAAACAATAGTCCCTTGCCAGGACTGCGTCCGGCTCGGGCCTAAATATAAGGAGAACGGAGCGAGATAGAGGCATGGTGTAATATATTTTTTTGTTTGTTATGATGAGTAGAACACATCTGGAAAGTTTGGTGGAAATCGGACAAAATAAATTTGTCAGGGTATAGGCAGGTGGCGCTATAGTGATGTGCACCGTGAAGTAATTGATCTCTATGGAATCAGACCGTAAGTGGCCTTCTGTCAGCCAAGTAGGATCCAGACTGGATAGAGCGCGTGCCTGCGAGGTGGTGTCAAATTTACATGACAAAACGTGTTTTTGGGGGGGCGCCATTCGAAACGGGGGGGTCTGAGTGAAAAAAAAGTCAGGTATTTTTTGTAGCCCCGTGTCAGGAGAGTCTGTTTAAACAGGTATGGGCTTATTCTGCTGAAAAACCAGGGACTAGTTTGTTGACACACAAGGCAGGTCCAGATAGACTCCCACATAAAAGTCAAAGTCACGCCCACATCTTAGGAAATATGACATGACTATAATGTATTTTTTGATTTGCAAAAGTGTCTAGAACATACTGGCATCATTGTATTAAAAAGATTCAAAAGTGCAGTTTTGAAGGTATGGCTAGGGGGCGCTATCCTGGGAGCAGGCTATACATTAATGGCTTCATTCTGTTCAGTGTCAGGTGGCGCATTAGTGACATGAATATGAGCTCTGTGGGCTTATGCCTGTGAGCGTGAGCTTTCTTCCAAACAACGCGAAATCTACGCGTTTTTTGCCGCGTCGTTACGAGGAGACGGTGAAACTTTTTTGAGAAACGCTGGGCAAATATTGAATTTCAATATGTCTAGATGCACTGTGCCAAATGTGAGCTAAATCCGACGAAAAACCAGGGACTAGTTCGTTAAAACGTAAAATGAGTTTAGACGATGTCCGGGTTTGAAGCCAAGATGGCCGCCTCCCTGTGCGAGTGGGCGTGGCGCTCCAAGTGAGTTTTGGGCTTGTCCTGATGTCCCCTCTCACTGTGCCGAGTGATTCGGGCGTACGCCCAAAAACGCCCCTATTTTTTTGAATTGGGGTCCGCTTCCAGAGGGCGCTGTGGAGCCGTTTTGTTGTGGGCGTGTCCCATTCGTCCAATATCATAAATTTTTTCGCTGCCCCATTGCCTCCGCCAATTTTGGGGAGCTTTCACCCACGTTTAGCGGGTCAAAAACGCGATCCTTTCCGGAGAAAAAAAAAAAAATAATAATAATAATAATAATAAGAAACCACCCAAAAACAATAGTCCCTTGCCAGGACTGCGTCCGGCTCGGGCCTAAATATAAGGAGAACGGAGCGAGATAGAGGCATGGTGTAATATATTTTTTTGTTTGTTATGATGAGTAGAACACATCTGGAAAGTTTGGTGGAAATCGGACAAAATAAATTTGTCAGGGTATAGGCAGGTGGCGCTATAGTGATGTGCACCGTGAAGTAATTGATCTCTATGGAATCAGACCGTAAGTGGCCTTCTGTCAGCCAAGTAGGATCCAGACTGGATAGAGCGCGTGCCTGCGAGGTGGTGTCAAATTTACATGACAAAACGTGTTTTTGGGGGGGCGCCATTCGAAACGGGGGGGTCTGAGTGAAAAAAAAGTCAGGTATTTTTTGTAGCCCCGTGTCAGGAGAGTCTGTTTAAACAGGTATGGGCTTATTCTGCTGAAAAACCAGGGACTAGTTTGTTGACACACAAGGCAGGTCCAGATAGACTCCCACATAAAAGTCAAAGTCACGCCCACATCTTAGGAAATATGACATGACTATAATGTATTTTTTGATTTGCAAAAGTGTCTAGAACATACTGGCATCATTGTATTAAAAAGATTCAAAAGTGCAGTTTTGAAGGTATGGCTAGGGGGCGCTATCCTGGGAGCAGGCTATACATTAATGGCTTCATTCTGTTCAGTGTCAGGTGGCGCATTAGTGACATGAATATGAGCTCTGTGGGCTTATGCCTGTGAGCGTGAGCTTTCTTCCAAACAACGCGAAATCTACGCGTTTTTTGCCGCGTCGTTACGAGGAGACGGTGAAACTTTTTTGAGAAACGCTGGGCAAATATTGAATTTCAATATGTCTAGATGCACTGTGCCAAATGTGAGCTAAATCCGACGAAAAACCAGGGACTAGTTCGTTAAAACGTAAAATGAGTTTAGACGATGTCCGGGTTTGAAGCCAAGATGGCCGCCTCCCTGTGCGAGTGGGCGTGGCGCTCCAAGTGAGTTTTGGGCTTGTCCTGATGTCCCCTCTCACTGTGCCGAGTGATTCGGGCGTACGCCCAAAAACGCCCCTATTTTTTTGAATTGGGGTCCGCTTCCAGAGGGCGCTGTGGAGCCGTTTTGTTGTGGGCGTGTCCCATTCGTCCAATATCATAAATTTTTTCGCTGCCCCATTGCCTCCGCCAATTTTGGGGAGCTTTCACCCACGTTTAGCGGGTCAAAAACGCGATCCTTTCCGGAGAAAAATAATAATAATAATAATAATAATAATAATAAGAAACCACCCAAAAACAATAGTCCCTTGCCAGGACTGCGTCCGGCTCGGGCCTAAATATAAGGAGAACGGAGCGAGATAGAGGCATGGTGTAATATATTTTTTTGTTTGTTATGATGAGTAGAACACATCTGGATAGTTTGGTGGAAATCGGACAAAATAAATTTGTCAGGGTATAGGCAGGTGGCGCTATAGTGATGTGCACCGTGAAGTAATTGATCTCTATGGAATCAGACCGTAAGTGGCCTTCTGTCAGCCAAGTAGGATCCAGACTGGATAGAGCGCGTGCCTGCGAGGTGGTGTCAAATTTACATGACAAAACGTGTTTTTGGGGGGGCGCCATTCGAAACGGGGGGGTCTGAGTGAAAAAAAAGTCAGGTATTTTTTGTAGCCCCGTGTCAGGAGAGTCTGTTTAAACAGGTATGGGCTTATTCTGCTGAAAAACCAGGGACTAGTTTGTTGACACACAAGGCAGGTCCAGATAGACTCCCACATAAAAGTCAAAGTCACGCCCACATCTTAGGAAATATGACATGACTATAATGTATTTTTTGATTTGCAAAAGTGTCTAGAACATACTGGCATCATTGTATTAAAAAGATTCAAAAGTGCAGTTTTGAAGGTATGGCTAGGGGGCGCTATCCTGGGAGCAGGCTATACATTAATGGCTTCATTCTGTTCAGTGTCAGGTGGCGCATTAGTGACATGAATATGAGCTCTGTGGGCTTATGCCTGTGAGCGTGAGCTTTCTTCCAAACAACGCGAAATCTACGCGTTTTTTGCCGCGTCGTTACGAGGAGACGGTGAAACTTTTTTGAGAAACGCTGGGCAAATATTGAATTTCAATATGTCTAGATGCACTGTGCCAAATGTGAGCTAAATCCGACGAAAAACCAGGGACTAGTTCGTTAAAACGTAAAATGAGTTTAGACGATGTCCGGGTTTGAAGCCAAGATGGCCGCCTCCCTGTGCGAGTGGGCGTGGCGCTCCAAGTGAGTTTTGGGCTTGTCCTGATGTCCCCTCTCACTGTGCCGAGTGATTCGGGCGTACGCCCAAAAACGCCCCTATTTTTTTGAATTGGGGTCCGCTTCCAGAGGGCGCTGTGGAGCCGTTTTGTTGTGGGCGTGTCCCATTCGTCCAATATCATAAATTTTTTCGCTGCCCCATTGCCTCCGCCAATTTTGGGGAGCTTTCACCCACGTTTAGCGGGTCAAAAACGCGATCCTTTCCGGAGAAAAAAAAAAAAAATAATAATAATAATAATAATAAGAAACCACCCAAAAACAATAGTCCCTTGCCAGGACTGCGTCCGGCTCGGGCCTAAATATAAGGAGAACGGAGCGAGATAGAGGCATGGTGTAATATATTTTTTTGTTTGTTATGATGAGTAGAACACATCTGGAAAGTTTGGTGGAAATCGGACAAAATAAATTTGTCAGGGTATAGGCAGGTGGCGCTATAGTGATGTGCACCGTGAAGTAATTGATCTCTATGGAATCAGACCGTAAGTGGCCTTCTGTCAGCCAAGTAGGATCCAGACTGGATAGAGCGCGTGCCTGCGAGGTGGTGTCAAATTTACATGACAAAACGTGTTTTTGGGGGGGCGCCATTCGAAACGGGGGGGTCTGAGTGAAAAAAAAGTCAGGTATTTTTTGTAGCCCCGTGTCAGGAGAGTCTGTTTAAACAGGTATGGGCTTATTCTGCTGAAAAACCAGGGACTAGTTTGTTGACACACAAGGCAGGTCCAGATAGACTCCCACATAAAAGTCAAAGTCACGCCCACATCTTAGGAAATATGACATGACTATAATGTATTTTTTGATTTGCAAAAGTGTCTAGAACATACTGGCATCATTGTATTAAAAAGATTCAAAAGTGCAGTTTTGAAGGTATGGCTAGGGGGCGCTATCCTGGGAGCAGGCTATACATTAATGGCTTCATTCTGTTCAGTGTCAGGTGGCGCATTAGTGACATGAATATGAGCTCTGTGGGCTTATGCCTGTGAGCGTGAGCTTTCTTCCAAACAACGCGAAATCTACGCGTTTTTTGCCGCGTCGTTACGAGGAGACGGTGAAACTTTTTTGAGAAACGCTGGGCAAATATTGAATTTCAATATGTCTAGATGCACTGTGCCAAATGTGAGCTAAATCCGACGAAAAACCAGGGACTAGTTCGTTAAAACGTAAAATGAGTTTAGACGATGTCCGGGTTTGAAGCCAAGATGGCCGCCTCCCTGTGCGAGTGGGCGTGGCGCTCCAAGTGAGTTTTGGGCTTGTCCTGATGTCCCCTCTCACTGTGCCGAGTGATTCGGGCGTACGCCCAAAAACGCCCCTATTTTTTTGAATTGGGGTCCGCTTCCAGAGGGCGCTGTGGAGCCGTTTTGTTGTGGGCGTGTCCCATTCGTCCAATATCATAAATTTTTTCGCTGCCCCATTGCCTCCGCCAATTTTGGGGAGCTTTCACCCACGTTTAGCGGGTCAAAAACGCGATCCTTTCCGGAGAAAAAAAAAAATAATAATAATAATAATAATAATAAGAAACCACCCAAAAACAATAGTCCCTTGCCAGGACTGCGTCCGGCTCGGGCCTAAATATAAGGAGAACGGAGCGAGATAGAGGCATGGTGTAATATATTTTTTTGTTTGTTATGATGAGTAGAACACATCTGGATAGTTTGGTGGAAATCGGACAAAATAAATTTGTCAGGGTATAGGCAGGTGGCGCTATAGTGATGTGCACCGTGAAGTAATTGATCTCTATGGAATCAGACCGTAAGTGGCCTTCTGTCAGCCAAGTAGGATCCAGACTGGATAGAGCGCGTGCCTGCGAGGTGGTGTCAAATTTACATGACAAAACGTGTTTTTGGGGGGGCGCCATTCGAAACGGGGGGGTCTGAGTGAAAAAAAAGTCAGGTATTTTTTGTAGCCCCGTGTCAGGAGAGTCTGTTTAAACAGGTATGGGCTTATTCTGCTGAAAAACCAGGGACTAGTTTGTTGACACACAAGGCAGGTCCAGATAGACTCCCACATAAAAGTCAAAGTCACGCCCACATCTTAGGAAATATGACATGACTATAATGTATTTTTTGATTTGCAAAAGTGTCTAGAACATACTGGCATCATTGTATTAAAAAGATTCAAAAGTGCAGTTTTGAAGGTATGGCTAGGGGGCGCTATCCTGGGAGCAGGCTATACATTAATGGCTTCATTCTGTTCAGTGTCAGGTGGCGCATTAGTGACATGAATATGAGCTCTGTGGGCTTATGCCTGTGAGCGTGAGCTTTCTTCCAAACAACGCGAAATCTACGCGTTTTTTGCCGCGTCGTTACGAGGAGACGGTGAAACTTTTTTGAGAAACGCTGGGCAAATATTGAATTTCAATATGTCTAGATGCACTGTGCCAAATGTGAGCTAAATCCGACGAAAAACCAGGGACTAGTTCGTTAAAACGTAAAATGAGTTTAGACGATGTCCGGGTTTGAAGCCAAGATGGCCGCCTCCCTGTGCGAGTGGGCGTGGCGCTCCAAGTGAGTTTTGGGCTTGTCCTGATGTCCCCTCTCACTGTGCCGAGTGATTCGGGCGTACGCCCAAAAACGCCCCTATTTTTTTGAATTGGGGTCCGCTTCCAGAGGGCGCTGTGGAGCCGTTTTGTTGTGGGCGTGTCCCATTCGTCCAATATCATAAATTTTTTCGCTGCCCCATTGCCTCCGCCAATTTTGGGGAGCTTTCACCCACGTTTAGCGGGTCAAAAACGCGATCCTTTCCGGAGAAAAAAAAAAAAAATAATAATAATAATAATAATAAGAAACCACCCAAAAACAATAGTCCCTTGCCAGGACTGCGTCCGGCTCGGGCCTAAATATAAGGAGAACGGAGCGAGATAGAGGCATGGTGTAATATATTTTTTTGTTTGTTATGATGAGTAGAACACATCTGGAAAGTTTGGTGGAAATCGGACAAAATAAATTTGTCAGGGTATAGGCAGGTGGCGCTATAGTGATGTGCACCGTGAAGTAATTGATCTCTATGGAATCAGACCGTAAGTGGCCTTCTGTCAGCCAAGTAGGATCCAGACTGGATAGAGCGCGTGCCTGCGAGGTGGTGTCAAATTTACATGACAAAACGTGTTTTTGGGGGGGCGCCATTCGAAACGGGGGGGTCTGAGTGAAAAAAAAGTCAGGTATTTTTTGTAGCCCCGTGTCAGGAGAGTCTGTTTAAACAGGTATGGGCTTATTCTGCTGAAAAACCAGGGACTAGTTTGTTGACACACAAGGCAGGTCCAGATAGACTCCCACATAAAAGTCAAAGTCACGCCCACATCTTAGGAAATATGACATGACTATAATGTATTTTTTGATTTGCAAAAGTGTCTAGAACATACTGGCATCATTGTATTAAAAAGATTCAAAAGTGCAGTTTTGAAGGTATGGCTAGGGGGCGCTATCCTGGGAGCAGGCTATACATTAATGGCTTCATTCTGTTCAGTGTCAGGTGGCGCATTAGTGACATGAATATGAGCTCTGTGGGCTTATGCCTGTGAGCGTGAGCTTTCTTCCAAACAACGCGAAATCTACGCGTTTTTTGCCGCGTCGTTACGAGGAGACGGTGAAACTTTTTTGAGAAACGCTGGGCAAATATTGAATTTCAATATGTCTAGATGCACTGTGCCAAATGTGAGCTAAATCCGACGAAAAACCAGGGACTAGTTCGTTAAAACGTAAAATGAGTTTAGACGATGTCCGGGTTTGAAGCCAAGATGGCCGCCTCCCTGTGCGAGTGGGCGTGGCGCTCCAAGTGAGTTTTGGGCTTGTCCTGATGTCCCCTCTCACTGTGCCGAGTGATTCGGGCGTACGCCCAAAAACGCCCCTATTTTTTTGAATTGGGGTCCGCTTCCAGAGGGCGCTGTGGAGCCGTTTTGTTGTGGGCGTGTCCCATTCGTCCAATATCATAAATTTTTTCGCTGCCCCATTGCCTCCGCCAATTTTGGGGAGCTTTCACCCACGTTTAGCGGGTCAAAAACGCGATCCTTTCCGGAGAAAAAAAAAAATAATAATAATAATAATAATAATAAGAAACCACCCAAAAACAATAGTCCCTTGCCAGGACTGCGTCCGGCTCGGGCCTAAATATAAGGAGAACGGAGCGAGATAGAGGCATGGTGTAATATATTTTTTTGTTTGTTATGATGAGTAGAACACATCTGGAAAGTTTGGTGGAAATCGGACAAAATAAATTTGTCAGGGTATAGGCAGGTGGCGCTATAGTGATGTGCACCGTGAAGTAATTGATCTCTATGGAATCAGACCGTAAGTGGCCTTCTGTCAGCCAAGTAGGATCCAGACTGGATAGAGCGCGTGCCTGCGAGGTGGTGTCAAATTTACATGACAAAACGTGTTTTTGGGGGGGCGCCATTCGAAACGGGGGGGTCTGAGTGAAAAAAAAGTCAGGTATTTTTTGTAGCCCCGTGTCAGGAGAGTCTGTTTAAACAGGTATGGGCTTATTCTGCTGAAAAACCAGGGACTAGTTTGTTGACACACAAGGCAGGTCCAGATAGACTCCCACATAAAAGTCAAAGTCACGCCCACATCTTAGGAAATATGACATGACTATAATGTATTTTTTGATTTGCAAAAGTGTCTAGAACATACTGGCATCATTGTATTAAAAAGATTCAAAAGTGC
Source organism: Gobius niger (assembly GCF_951799975.1). Taxonomy (NCBI): domain Eukaryota; kingdom Metazoa; phylum Chordata; class Actinopteri; order Gobiiformes; family Gobiidae; genus Gobius; species Gobius niger. The sequence continues at coordinate 20,998,523 of NC_136855.1, read as the reverse complement.
AGTTTTGAAGGTATGGCTAGGGGGCGCTATCCTGGGAGCAGGCTATACATTAATGGCTTCATTCTGTTCAGTGTCAGGTGGCGCATTAGTGACATGAATATGAGCTCTGTGGGCTTATGCCTGTGAGCGTGAGCTTTCTTCCAAACAACGCGAAATCTACGCGTTTTTTGCCGCGTCGTTACGAGGAGACGGTGAAACTTTTTTGAGAAACGCTGGGCAAATATTGAATTTCAATATGTCTAGATGCACTGTGCCAAATGTGAGCTAAATCCGACGAAAAACCAGGGACTAGTTCGTTAAAACGTAAAATGAGTTTAGACGATGTCCGGGTTTGAAGCCAAGATGGCCGCCTCCCTGTGCGAGTGGGCGTGGCGCTCCAAGTGAGTTTTGGGCTTGTCCTGATGTCCCCTCTCACTGTGCCGAGTGATTCGGGCGTACGCCCAAAAACGCCCCTATTTTTTTGAATTGGGGTCCGCTTCCAGAGGGCGCTGTGGAGCCGTTTTGTTGTGGGCGTGTCCCATTCGTCCAATATCATAAATTTTTTCGCTGCCCCATTGCCTCCGCCAATTTTGGGGAGCTTTCACCCACGTTTAGCGGGTCAAAAACGCGATCCTTTCCGGAGAAAAAAAAAAATAATAATAATAATAATAATAATAAGAAACCACCCAAAAACAATAGTCCCTTGCCAGGACTGCGTCCGGCTCGGGCCTAAATATAAGGAGAACGGAGCGAGATAGAGGCATGGTGTAATATATTTTTTTGTTTGTTATGATGAGTAGAACACATCTGGAAAGTTTGGTGGAAATCGGACAAAATAAATTTGTCAGGGTATAGGCAGGTGGCGCTATAGTGATGTGCACCGTGAAGTAATTGATCTCTATGGAATCAGACCGTAAGTGGCCTTCTGTCAGCCAAGTAGGATCCAGACTGGATAGAGCGCGTGCCTGCGAGGTGGTGTCAAATTTACATGACAAAACGTGTTTTTGGGGGGGCGCCATTCGAAACGGGGGGGTCTGAGTGAAAAAAAAGTCAGGTATTTTTTGTAGCCCCGTGTCAGGAGAGTCTGTTTAAACAGGTATGGGCTTATTCTGCTGAAAAACCAGGGACTAGTTTGTTGACACACAAGGCAGGTCCAGATAGACTCCCACATAAAAGTCAAAGTCACGCCCACATCTTAGGAAATATGACATGACTATAATGTATTTTTTGATTTGCAAAAGTGTCTAGAACATACTGGCATCATTGTATTAAAAAGATTCAAAAGTGCAGTTTTGAAGGTATGGCTAGGGGGCGCTATCCTGGGAGCAGGCTATACATTAATGGCTTCATTCTGTTCAGTGTCAGGTGGCGCATTAGTGACATGAATATGAGCTCTGTGGGCTTATGCCTGTGAGCGTGAGCTTTCTTCCAAACAACGCGAAATCTACGCGTTTTTTGCCGCGTCGTTACGAGGAGACGGTGAAACTTTTTTGAGAAACGCTGGGCAAATATTGAATTTCAATATGTCTAGATGCACTGTGCCAAATGTGAGCTAAATCCGACGAAAAACCAGGGACTAGTTCGTTAAAACGTAAAATGAGTTTAGACGATGTCCGGGTTTGAAGCCAAGATGGCCGCCTCCCTGTGCGAGTGGGCGTGGCGCTCCAAGTGAGTTTTGGGCTTGTCCTGATGTCCCCTCTCACTGTGCCGAGTGATTCGGGCGTACGCCCAAAAACGCCCCTATTTTTTTGAATTGGGGTCCGCTTCCAGAGGGCGCTGTGGAGCCGTTTTGTTGTGGGCGTGTCCCATTCGTCCAATATCATAAATTTTTTCGCTGCCCCATTGCCTCCGCCAATTTTGGGGAGCTTTCACCCACGTTTAGCGGGTCAAAAACGCGATCCTTTCCGGAGAAAAATAATAATAATAATAATAATAATAATAATAAGAAACCACCCAAAAACAATAGTCCCTTGCCAGGACTGCGTCCGGCTCGGGCCTAATAATAAGAAACCACCCAAAAACAATAGTCCCTTGCCAGGACTGCGTCCGGCTCGGGCCTAAATATTAGGAGAACGGAGCGAGATAGAGGCATGGTGTAATATATTTTTTTGTTTGTTATGATGAGTAGAACACATCTGGAAAGTTTGGTGGAAATCGGACAAAATAATTTTTTCAAGGTATAGGCAGGGGGCGCTATAGTGATGTGCACCGTGAAGTAATTGATCTCTATGGAATCAGACCGTAAGTGGCCTTCTGTCAGCCAAGTATGATCCAGACTGGATAGAGCGCGTGCCTGCGAGATGGTGTCACATTTACATGACAAAACGTGTTTTTGGGGGGGCGCCATTCGAAACGGGGGGGTCTGAGTGAAAAAAAAGTCAGGTATTTTTTGTAGCCCCGTGTCAGGAGAGTCTGTTTAAGAAGGTATGGGCTTATTCTGCTGAAAAACCAGGGACTAGTTTGTTGACACACAAGGCAGGTCCAGATAGACTCCCACATAAAAGTCAAAGTCACGCCCACATCTTAGAAAATATGACATGACTATATTGTATTTTTTGGTTTGCAAAAGTGTCTAGAACATACTGGCATCATTGTATTAAAAATATTCAAAAGTGCAGTTTTCAAGGTATGGCTAGGGGGCGCTATACTTGGAGCAGGCTACACATTAATGGCTTCATTCTGTTCAGTTTCAGGTGGCGCATTAGTGACATGAATATGAGCTCTGTGGGCTTATGCCTGTGAGCCTGAGCTTTCTTGGAAACAAGGCGAAATCTACGCGTTTTTTGCCGCGTCGTTACGCGGAGACGGTGAAACTTTTTTGAGAAACGCTGGGCAAATATTGAATTTCAATATGTCTAGATGCACTGTGCCAAATGTGATGTAAATCCGACAAAAAACCAGGGACTAGTTCGTTAAAACGTAAAATGAGTTTAGACGATGTCCGGGTTTGAAGCCAAGATGGCCGCCTCCCTGTGCGAGTGGGCGTGGCGCTCCAAGTGAGGTTTGGGCTTGTCCTGATGTCCCCTCTCACTGTGGCGAGTGATTCGGGCGTACGCCCAAAAACGCCCCTATTTTTTTGAATTGGGGTCCGCTTCCAGAGGGCGCTGTGGAGCCATTTTGTTGTGGGCGTGTCCCATTCGTCCAATATCATAAATTTTTTCGCTGCCCCATTGCCTCCGCCAATTTTGGGGAGCTTTCACCCACGTTTAGCGGGTCAAAAACGCGATCCTTTCCGGAGAAAAAAAATAATAATAATAATAATAATAAGAAACCACCCAAAAACAATAGTCCCTTGCCAGGACTGCGTCCGGCTCGGGCCTAAATATTAGGAGAACGGAGCGAGATAGAGGCATGGTGTAATATATTTTTTTGTTTGTTATGATGAGTAGAACACATCTGGAAAGTTTGGTGGAAATCGGACAAAATAATTTTTTCAAGGTATAGGCAGGGGGCGCTATAGTGATGTGCACCGTGAAGTAATTGATCTCTATGGAATCAGACCGTAAGTGGCCTTCTGTCAGCCAAGTATGATCCAGACTGGATAGAGCGCGTGCCTGCGAGATGGTGTCACATTTACATGACAAAACGTGTTTTTGGGGGGGCGCCATTCGAAACGGGGGGGTCTGAGTGAAAAAAAAGTCAGGTATTTTTTGTAGCCCCGTGTCAGGAGAGTCTGTTTAAGAAGGTATGGGCTTATTCTGCTGAAAAACCAGGGACTAGTTTGTTGACACACAAGGCAGGTCCAGATAGACTCCCACATAAAAGTCAAAGTCACGCCCACATCTTAGAAAATATGACATGACTATATTGTATTTTTTGGTTTGCAAAAGTGTCTAGAACATACTGGCATCATTGTATTAAAAATATTCAAAAGTGCAGTTTTCAAGGTATGGCTAGGGGGCGCTATACTTGGAGCAGGCTACACATTAATGGCTTCATTCTGTTCAGTTTCAGGTGGCGCATTAGTGACATGAATATGAGCTCTGTGGGCTTATGCCTGTGAGCCTGAGCTTTCTTGGAAACAAGGCGAAATCTACGCGTTTTTTGCCGCGTCGTTACGCGGAGACGGTGAAACTTTTTTGAGAAACGCTGGGCAAATATTGAATTTCAATATGTCTAGATGCACTGTGCCAAATGTGATGTAAATCCGACAAAAAACCAGGGACTAGTTCGTTAAAACGTAAAATGAGTTTAGACGATGTCCGGGTTTGAAGCCAAGATGGCCGCCTCCCTGTGCGAGTGGGCGTGGCGCTCCAAGTGAGGTTTGGGCTTGTCCTGATGTCCCCTCTCACTGTGGCGAGTGATTCGGGCGTACGCCCAAAAACGCCCCTATTTTTTTGAATTGGGGTCCGCTTCCAGAGGGCGCTGTGGAGCCATTTTGTTGTGGGCGTGTCCCATTCGTCCAATATCATAAATTTTTTCGCTGCCCCATTGCCTCCGCCAATTTTGGGGAGCTTTCACCCACGTTTAGCGGGTCAAAAACGCGATCCTTTCCGGAGAAAAAAAATAATAATAATAATTAAAGCCGCAAGCGGCGATGAAGGCCCTCGCCCTTGGGGACTTGTCCCTTGCAACCGCCCCCGCTCACTCTCGTCCCTTGCGGCCACCTCCGCTCGCTCTCGGTCCTTGCGGCCACCTCCGCTCGTTGTCATCCCTTGCTACCACCTTTGCTCACTCTCACGCCTTACGACCACCTCTGTTTGCTGTGGTCCCTTGCGATCAATCCTCATCACACTGATTTAAGTTGTATTACAGTGCATTTTATGCGAAAGTCCCTTAAATTTGCATTACAGTTTATTATATGCGAAAGTCCCTCTAAGTTGCATTACAGTTTATTATATGCGAAAGTCCCTCTAAGTTGCATTACAGTTTATTATATGCGAAAGTCCCTTTAAGTTGCATTACAGTTTATTATATGCGAAAGTCCCTTTAAGTTGCATTACAGTTTATTATATGCGAAAGTCCCTCTAAGTTGCATTACAGTTTATTATATGCGAAAGTCCCTCTAAGTTGCATTACAGTTTATTATATGCGAAAGTCCCTTTAAGTTGCATTACAGTGCTTTATATGCGAATGTCCCTATTAAGTTGCATTATAGTGCTATTGTAAAAATCCCTATGTAGTTGCATAATTGTGTTGTAATTGCAATAATCCCTATTTTGTTGCAGAAACTGTACAAACATGTTGATATTGCAGAAACTCTTAACACTGTATAAACGGTTAAAATCACTGACAGACTGCACTGTATCAGAAATTCTATTAAAATGCCGACAAAAAAAGAGAAAGGATTAGAGAAGTGTCACAGCCATGTTTGAACTGGCAACCTCCTCCACCAAAGACAAGCACACTATCACTGAGCTGTACCTCCATGGTAGTTAGACCCCGATGTGGGCTACTTTTGTCTAAATTATTGAGCAGAAGTTAGTTCCCAGCACACCACTGGAGGAGAGAGGTAATTTCAGGTCATGCACCCCACCCATACATTGGGGCGGGACCATAGGTGCGGTTCTAAAAAAAAAAAAAAAGAGCTAAGGTCAAAATTGATCCATTAATGTCATGATTGGCAAGCCAATGCACAAGCAGTAACACTACACAGGCACAACCAATCTCATGAAACGTCCTGTATTCATGTGTTTTAGGCTGTGACAATGTGTGCAGTTGCCCATGTAAAAGGTGAAAACAATATAAAAGTGTCATGGCTGTGTTTGGACTAGCTACCTCCTTCACTTGAAACATGGGCCTGATGATGGCTTGGTTTCTCCAAATTCCCAGGCTGGAATTTGGTTGCAGCAACACACTGGATGAGAGGTTATTTCCCTGTTTTTAGTGAGTTCTTCCTGGAAGGTGCTGAGTCCAAAAGAAAAAGGAAATAAAAGAGTGAACATTGGGATTGGATCCAGCAACCTCCTGTACACTAGTTCAGCTCTCTACCGATGGAGCTACTCCAGCTGAGTGAATAAAACAGCAGATTGGAAATTAATGTCATGAGAGATCATGCACTTGTGTGTTTGCAGGAAACGGATTCACAGTTTAGATCCCCCCCCCACCCACCCACCCAACCCCACCCCCCCACCTTGAACATTTCCCCGATTGTTTTCGACATATTCCCCAGTGTTTCCTCAATTGTCTCCCTACGATCCCCCATTTCTTTCTCTTTAGTGACGCATGTTTTGAAGCGTTTTTCATGAGGGTGGGACCATATTTGCGGTAAAAAAAAAAAAAAAAAAAAAGGTAAAGTCAGAATTGATCCAACAACCTAATGGTTGGGAATCCAACGCTCAAGCTATGATGCCACACAGGCACAGAAACTTCTGCAAAATGTCCCTTACTCACATGTTATAGGCTGTGACAATGTGTGCAGCATCCCATGTAAAAGGTGAAGGCAATATGAAAGTGTCAAGGTTGTGTTTGGACTAGCTACCTCCTTCACTTGAGACGAACATGCTATCACTGAGCTGTAATTACATGCAAACATGGGCCTGATGACTGCTTGGGTACTCCAAATTCACAGGCTGAAATTTGATCCCGGCAACACACTGGAGGGGTAATTTTCATGTTTCTAATGAGTTTGGAACCATCGGCGACGATTCATGTTCTTACCAGAAAGTGCGGAGTCGAAAAGAAAAACAAATGAAAAAGAGTCAAGGTTGGTATTTGATCCAGCAACCTCCTGTACACTAACCCAGCTCTCTACCAATGGAGCTACTAAGACTGAGTGATTACTGCAGGGGATTTGACATTGATATCATGAAATACCCCGCACTTGTGTATTTGCAGGAAATGGATTTACAGTATAGAAAATAATATATTCTATCATTATTTAATCAGGGTAAATTCCTGGCTGCCCAAAGAAACGTTGAGAGAGGGTTTCAGCCCTACAGCACCCTCGATATTGAAGCAATATTTTGGAAAGACCCATATAGTACGAGGAGCACACAGAGAGACGGACAGGAAACAGACGAATTAAACTTCCTGTGATTGTACTGTTGAGAAAAACGTGAATTTGGAGGCAAAAACGTCCAAATTAAAGCTTCTGTCTGTGACATAGGGGTAGTATAAGTACCTATGAGTCCAAAAGTGTGGCTTTTGTGAAGAAAGGGAGAAATTTGGAAAATTGGCGAATTTCAGGAGACAGAGGCCTCTGACAGAGGCCAGTATGCAGCAAGGCTAAGACCTCTGGAGATTTTCACGGAGGATGGGCGGGCCACTTACAAGCCACTTGAAAGCCAATTCAAGCCAAGATGGCCGCCTCCCTGTGCGAGTGGGCGTGGCGCTCCAAGTGAGTTTTGGGCTTGTCCTGATGTCCCCTCTCACTGTGGCGAGTGATTCGGGCGTACGCCCAAAAACGCCCCTATTTTTTTGAATTGGGGTCCGCTTCCAGAGGGCGCTGTGGAGCCATTTTGTTGTGGGCGTGTCCAATGCGTCCAATATCATAAATTTTTTCGCTGCCTCATTGCCTCCGCCAATTTTGGTGAGTTTTCGCCCACGTTCAGCGGGTCAAAAACGCGATCATTTCCGGAGAAAAAAAATAATAATAATAATAAGAAACCACCCAAAAACAATAGTCCCTTGCCAGGACTGCGTCCGGCTCGGGCCTAAATATTAGGAGAACGGAGCGAGATAGAGGCATGGTGTAATATATTTTTTGGTTTGTTATGATGAGTAGAAGACATCTGGAAAGTTTCGTGGAAATCGGACAAAATAAATTTTTCAGGGTATAGGCAGGGGGCGCTATAGTGATGTGCACCGTGAAGTAATTGATTTCTATGGAATCAGACCGTAAGTGGCCTTCTGTCAGCCAAGTATGATCCAGACTGGATAGAGCGCGCGCCTGCGAGGTGGTGTCAAATTTACATGACAAAACGTGTTTTCGGGGGGGCGCCATTCGAAACGGGGGGGTCTGAGTGAAAAAAAAGTCGGTATTATTTGTAGCCCCGTGTCAGGAAAGTCTGTTTAAACAGGTATGGGCTTATTCTGCTGAAAAACCAGGGACTAGTTTGTTGACAAACAAGGCAGGTCCAGATAGACTCCCACATAAAAGTCAAAGTCACGCCCACATCTTAGAAAATATGACATGACTATAATGTATTTTTTGGTTTGCAAAAGTGTCTAGAACATACTGGCATCGTTGTATAAAAAAGATTCAAAAGTGCCGTTTTCAAGGTATGGCTAGGGGGCGCTATCCTGGGAGCAGGCTACACTTTAATGGCTTCATTCTGTTCAGTTTCAGGTGGCGCATTAGTGACATGAATATGAGCTCTGTGGGCTTATGCCTGTGAGCGTGAGCTTTCTTGGAAACAACGCGAAATCTACGCGTTTTTTGCCGCGGCGTTACGCGGAGACGGTGAAACTTTTTTGAGAAACGCTGGGCAAATATTGAATTTCAATATGTCTAGATGCGCTGTGCCAAATGTGAGCTAAATCCGCTGAAAAACCAGGGACTAGTTCGTTAAAACGTAAAATTAGTTTAGACGAGGTCCGGGTTTGAAGCCAAGATGGCCGCCTCCCTGTGCGAGTGGGCGTGGCGCTCCAAGTGAGTTTTGGGCTTGTCCTGATGTCCCCTCTCACTGTGCCGAGTGATTCGGGCGTACGCCCCAAAACGCCCCTATTTTTTTGAATTGGGGTCCGCTTCCAGAGGGCGCTGTGGAGCCATTTTGTTGTGGGCGTGTCCCATTCGTCCAATATCATAAATTTTTTCGCCGCCTCATTGCCTCCGCCAATTTTGGTGAGCTTTCACCCACGTTTAGCGGGTCAAAAACGCAATCCTTTCCGGAGAAAAAAAATAATAATAATAATAATAATAATAATAAGAAACCACCCAAAAACAATAGTCCCTTGCCAGGACTGCGTCCGGCTCGGGCCTAAATATTAAGAGAACGGAGCAAGATAGAGGCATGGTGTAATATATTTTTTTGTTTGTTATGATGAGTAGAACACATCCGGAAAGTTTCGTGGAAATCGGAGAAAATAAATGTTTCAAGGTATAGGCAGGGGGCGCTATAGTGATGTGCACCGTGAAGTAATTGATCTCTATGGAATCAGACCGTAAGTGGCCTTCTGTCAGCCAAGTATGATCCAGACTGGATAGAGCGCGTGCCTGCGAGGTGGTGTCAAATTTACATGACAAAACGTGTTTTTGGGGGGGCGCCATTCGAAACGGGGGGGTCTGAGTGAAAAAAAAGTGGGTATTTTTTGTAGCCCCGTGTCAGGAGAGTCTGTTTAAACAGGTATGGGCTTATTCTGCTGAAAAACCAGGGACTAGTTTGTTGACACACAAGGCAGGTCCAGATAGACTCCCACATAAAAGTCAAAGTCACGCCCACATCTTAGAAAATATGACATGACTATAATGTATTTTTTGGTTTCCAAAAGTGTCTAGAACATACTGGCATCATTGTATTAAAAAGATTCAAAAGTGCAGTTTTCAAGGTATGGCTAGGGGGCGCTATCCTGGGAGCAGACTACACATTAATGGCGTCATTCTGTTCAGTTTCAGGTGGCGCATTAGTGACATGAATATGAGCTCTGTGGGCTTATGCCTGTGAGCGTGAGCTTTCTTGGAAACAACGCGAAATCTACGCGTTTTTTGCCGCGGCGTTACGCGGAGACGGTGAAACTTTTTTGAGAAACGCTGGGCAAATATTGAATTTCAATATGTCTAGATGCGCTGTGCCAAATGTGAGCTAAATCCGCTGAAAAACCAGGGACTAGTTCGTTAAAACGTAAAATTAGTTTAGACGAGGTCCGGGTTTGAAGCCAAGATGGCCGCCTCCCTGTGCGAGTGGGCGTGGCGCTCCAAGTGAGTTTTGGGCTTGTCCTGATGTCCCCTCTCACTGTGCCGAGTGATTCGGGCGTACGCCCCAAAACGCCCCTATTTTTTTGAATTGGGGTCCGCTTCCAGAGGGCGCTGTGGAGCCATTTTGTTGTGGGCGTGTCCCATTCGTCCAATATCATAAATTTTTTCGCCGCCTCATTGCCTCCGCCAATTTTGGTGAGCTTTCACCCACGTTTAGCGGGTCAAAAACGCAATCCTTTCCGGAGAAAAAAAATAATAATAATAATAATAATAATAATAAGAAACCACCCAAAAACAATAGTCCCTTGCCAGGACTGCGTCCGGCTCGGGCCTAATAATAATAAGAAACCACCCAAAAACAATAGTCCCTTGCCAGGACTGCGTCCGGCTCGGGCCTAAATATTAGGAGAACGGAGCGAGATAGAGGCATGGTGTAATATATTTTTTTGTTTGTTATGATGAGTAGAACACATCTGGAAAGTTTGGTGGAAATCGGACAAAATAATTTTTTCAAGGTATAGGCAGGGGGCGCTATAGTGATGTGCACCGTGAAGTAATTGATCTCTATGGAATCAGACCGTAAGTGGCCTTCTGTCAGCCAAGTATGATCCAGACTGGATAGAGCGCGTGCCTGCGAGATGGTGTCACATTTACATGACAAAACGTGTTTTTGGGGGGGCGCCATTCGAAACGGGGGGGTCTGAGTGAAAAAAAAGTCAGGTATTTTTTGTAGCCCCGTGTCAGGAGAGTCTGTTTAAGAAGGTATGGGCTTATTCTGCTGAAAAACCAGGGACTAGTTTGTTGACACACAAGGCAGGTCCAGATAGACTCCCACATAAAAGTCAAAGTCACGCCCACATCTTAGAAAATATGACATGACTATATTGTATTTTTTGGTTTGCAAAAGTGTCTAGAACATACTGGCATCATTGTATTAAAAATATTCAAAAGTGCAGTTTTCAAGGTATGGCTAGGGGGCGCTATACTTGGAGCAGGCTACACATTAATGGCTTCATTCTGTTCAGTTTCAGGTGGCGCATTAGTGACATGAATATGAGCTCTGTGGGCTTATGCCTGTGAGCCTGAGCTTTCTTGGAAACAAGGCGAAATCTACGCGTTTTTTGCCGCGTCGTTACGCGGAGACGGTGAAACTTTTTTGAGAAACGCTGGGCAAATATTGAATTTCAATATGTCTAGATGCACTGTGCCAAATGTGATGTAAATCCGACAAAAAACCAGGGACTAGTTCGTTAAAACGTAAAATGAGTTTAGACGATGTCCGGGTTTGAAGCCAAGATGGCCGCCTCCCTGTGCGAGTGGGCGTGGCGCTCCAAGTGAGGTTTGGGCTTGTCCTGATGTCCCCTCTCACTGTGGCGAGTGATTCGGGCGTACGCCCAAAAACGCCCCTATTTTTTTGAATTGGGGTCCGCTTCCAGAGGGCGCTGTGGAGCCATTTTGTTGTGGGCGTGTCCCATTCGTCCAATATCATAAATTTTTTCGCTGCCCCATTGCCTCCGCCAATTTTGGGGAGCTTTCACCCACGTTTAGCGGGTCAAAAACGCGATCCTTTCCGGAGAAAAAAAATAATAATAATAATAATAATAAGAAACCACCCAAAAACAATAGTCCCTTGCCAGGACTGCGTCCGGCTCGGGCCTAATTATAACAAATAAAGGCTATACATATCTCACTTTGCATGAAATGAGTCCTTTAGTTTCACAGTTTAAGTGTTGAATAACAGAAATGAATCATCTGTAAGTACTAAAGATTCCACTTGTACAAAGTTGGTGAAGCAAAATAAACGTATGCATAAGTCAACCATTGTCTTTTTTTGTTAAACGATGTGTGAAAAAGAGCTTTCTGTCTTTGTTACATATGAAATCACGCAGCAAAACACTCACACAGCATTTGTACATTTGCAGATACAGGAGTGCCTGAGGCTACTGCGATAAAGCTACAGAAATAACAATGTTTATCCATTTATACCATCGGTACCCTTCAGTGACAGTGCCAACGGTGATTATCTACTTGAGACTAATGTGTACCTGCATGCCACAGATGGGATCCTCACACAGGTAGACGCCAGGCGACTGTCCGTCCTGTAAACTGCCTGTGGCCACTTCAGAGAGCAAGTCCTTAAGGTTCTCATCTTTCCCCCAGACCTACAGGACAGAACATTGAGGAATTATCAAACAGAAAAACAGCCTTGTTCAACCAACACTCAACATCGTTTTCCCTGTCCCGGATTCTTGCATGTAAAGAGAACCAGGTTAGCTACGTGTTAGCATTACTGACCTCCACTGCAGAGACCCGGACAGAGAAGCGTGCCCCTGTCTTCTCTTTTCTCTCATTGATGAGCTTAAAGAGCCAGGATATCGCACAGGGGATGATGCCCAGAGTCTGAAGGGAGTCATCACGGCCAATCATTGTATGGGATTTTCCTGCAGAGACAGAAAACACGAAATAAAAAATGAGAGCACGTTAAAAACATACACATACAGTCTTACATCTCCGTCGCCTTTAATGCGCCACACACCAGCCGGCCCTGTCACGAGCAGGGATCAAACATAGAGCTTAATAATGCCACATGTTGCGCCCGGCAATCTCACCTGCTCGACGCTAATACAAAACGTGAAATAACCGGTGTGATAAAAATGAGACAACTGTGTGTGATTTGTTCAATGGAGGGAGGTGTTTCTCTGCTACGCTCTAATTTCCCATTGTTCTCTTGCTGTTCCCTCGAGCGCATCCTTCATCACAAAGAAAATACGCTTCCACTCTCAAAATCACACTAATCAAACAAAGACTTTTTCAAATGTGACTCTTATTTGACTGAATGTAAGTAAATTGTATACTGCTTGCATTACAGCACTCACATTTTATTACATGCATGTAGCTTCTAGTTCAGCTGTTCACGTTGATCCAAATATAGCAGGTAAATTAAGGAATAAGCGCCGTGAACTCCATTGCTAAGATTACACATTGTTATGCATTTTAAATTTATAATCTACTATGAAGAATTAAATTGAAATGATGAATACTTTGGACGGCCAGAGACTATTAGTGAGATGATGAGCCATTATACGTATTAATCAAATTGTTCATAGCGGATCAATGGGACACAGCTTAAAGACCTGGAATTTAATTACAGGGCTTTAGTCTATTAAAGCGATTCGTTTCTAAATCATTTGGAGCCATCATCCATTTTTCTATGCGTCTGTCCATTTTAGCCTAAGACCACACTGCCAATACAAATGCCTATTGTCTTGCTGATTTTAATTAGAGAAAAGGTAATGCCTCTATAATGCAGCCCCATTATGACTCATGGCCTTAGGTCAGCCATTTACCAAAGTGATCTCACCGGCTTTAGCAGCATGATCACCCACTTAAACAAGGTCAGGGCCTCAATTCAGCATTACCTGTGTCTGTTTGGGTAATTGAAAGGGCAAATTCACATATTCATCATCAAGCAAAAATGATAGATAAATAAATGGTCACATTTATATGGCGACTTTTCTACCTGCTTTAGGCAATCAAAGCGCTTTACATCAAGGAACCACTCACCCATTCACACTCTCATTCACACACCAATGTTCGCAGACACTGGAGGCAAGGTGGGTGAAGTGTCTTGCCCAAGGACAGTGTGCACCAGCAGGATTCGAACCACCGACCCTCCGGTCACAAGACAATCTGCTCTATTCTCTGCCACCTCAAATGCTACACAATGGTTAAAAAGCCAAAAAACGCCCACATTTATAAATCCATCAATTTATTCATTATTTTTAAAGATCTATCTGGCCTGCAAATTGTATTAGACGGCACAGTATAGTGTGAAAGGAGATGAAACATGGGGAGAGACATTTAGCAAATTGTTGGAAACGAGGCACAAACTCATGACACAGAGGCAGGTGTAACAGCTGCGGACTATTCAGCAGGCCACATAAAAAAGACCGTTACACAGGCACATCACCCCAAACAGGCACCGCCACCAACACCCTCGGTCAAACCGCAGCACAAGTTTAGGTTTATTTAATTGACATCGCACAAGTAAATAGTAATGAACACATATAAGGTTGCAGCAAAAGTGTTACACAAGAGTTTCAGTAGTGGCTGGGTTCAGATGGAGAATCAGAGTCCTCCCACCTCGTTACAAGCATTGATTTATTCTTCCTTAAGGACTACTACTCCCAAAGTCTTGTAGTCTCTTATACTGTCAACATTTGGCATCAAATTAGAAAACATTTTAAATGGCAAGATATTTCAGTATTAACCCAGAGTACACTTAACCATGAGTTCAACCCAGCACTTCGTGACGTTGCTTCTTCTCAGTGGAAAGTCAAAGGAATACGTTGGATACAGGATTTGTTAATTGAAAATGTGTTTGCGTCTTTTGATCGTCGGTAATATCAAATTGCTAATGCAGATTTTTTTTAAATTATATATTTACAAATCCGTAGCTTTGTTAAATCAATGCTCCCATCTTATCCTTCGGAGCCTCCCAGCTCAGACATGAATACTGTACTTTTAAAAAGATCAATTTCTAAAATATGTAATGAACTGTCAGATATGGAATACATGCCTTCACTTGATCACCTAAAAGAAGCTTGGCAACAAGCTACACTTTGGAATAAACATCACTGCATCTCAATGGACTAAATCTCAAGACAACATCCACTCATCTTCAGTCTGTGCTCGTCATGATCTGCTCCAATTCAAAGTTTTGCACAGGCTACAACTTTCCAAAGTACGGCTTTCCAAAATCACAGCTTGTGATCGATGTGTTTCCAGGAACAGGCTTCACTAGCTCACACTTTTTGGAACTGTCCTAACATAACAGTTTACCGGACTAGCATTTTTTATTGACGTCTGATGTTGTGAACACAGTTACACCCTGACCCTGTGCTTGCACTTTTTGGAGTACCCCCAGTAACGGCGAATCTTAGTAACAAGCAGAAAACGGTTATTAAACTGATGTCTATCTAGAAGACTAATATTACTAAATTGGATTTTTTTTTAAAAAGCCTCATTATATCATATTTCATTACATGATGTAATGAAACATGTCCGATTAGAAAAAATCTAATTTGAATTGAAAGGGAAAGTGGATGATGTTCATTTGATATGGGATACGATTCTGGGGTTCTTTGAAGGGTTCAAGCAAGCGGATGTATGAGTGGAATTGAATGAATGGCCTGTTCCAGTGGTCAAGGTATAGCCATTCTGCGTCACATTTCACCCAGTAACTACAATAAAATAAACACTTGGGTGTTTTTGTTTTTGGAAAATACATAAAACGTATGTGTGTTGACTCTTTACTGTGAGCGGGCTGGCCTCTCCTCAGACCTGAAATGGTAACTTTGGTGGGAACAGAACATCACCAGCTTGTCTCCATGGAGATGTTGCCTGCTCTGCCATATGGCTTTGACAACAGGTACCCAAATATGAAGTTCAAATACATTAGGTCCTCATTCAAAGGCTTTATTTTGATAGCACATTGCAAAGACAGAATTGTTGGACTCTTGGTGATCATTTGGAGCTCATTAGGTATTGCTGGCTTGGGTTGCTCTTGTGACGCATAAAACCCACATCGTTCCGCAGTGTGGCTTTAGAATACACAAACAAAAGGACTATGATCAACAAAAATATACTTTATGTGTGTACAGTCTGACAGCCTGAATCATTTGTTTGCCATGTCTCCTCCTTGTCAGTATTTGCCATCTGTGTGTGAACATGCTGGATATCAACCTGGATCTAATCTGCGAGTGGAAGACCTGCTGGTTTAACACACTGGAGAGCGACAGTCCTTAAAAGACATCTGTTGGTTTTATTACATCCCCCAGTTTATCTAACAGTAAAAATGTGTGAGAGTGAACATCAGAGCAGTGGTCATGGTAAAGTGGTCGTGGTTTGATCCCTTTGTAGCGATGAAGTCTACGACACACACTATCTTCATGCATCTTTTCAATCCTGGCTGAATCAGAAGATGACTGAAAACAGGATTTCTCTGCATGAGCTTGAGATTGTGTTGTCGAAACCACTATGATTTCTTCTGGGATTAGTTGCACATTCCATGATAGTAAAACAATGTAGATTTTAAGATAAATTGCTAGTTATCCTTCATATAAAAAGTCTTTGGCCCTGTTTGATATAAATTCATCAGTACCAAACCCAAACCTGTTGTTATTATTGCATGCGTATTCACTGTTGATGCTGTCTCTTTGCCCCTGAGTCTCTGTATTCATCTTGACCCTTTTCAAGTTGTCCCCTCTAAAAGCAGCTTCAGAAGGATTAGAGCGACAGAAAGGAGGCCAGAAACACAGTGTGAGCGAGCGGAGCAGTCTTTGAGCTCCGGCAGACACTAATCCTTCCCCCTTTTTTTCCACCGATAGTTGAGAGAGACAGTGGGGCAAAAGACTGTGGCACGCTCCAGAGACGAGCGTGTACAACTGTGTGTGAGATAGTGGTGGTATTTACGGGTCTCCAATGGGAGTCAGATGTTTGGGATCCCTTCATTTCAAAGAATCAAGGGCTGCACAATCACGATATTATTGCAATGTATCAATCTGTACCAAAATAAGAGTAAATAGAACAAAACAAAAGTCTATGACCAAACTTTTGCGTTTATGTTTCAGGCTTTGTTCACAGAAATGTGTAAAGCTCAAGATGGACGACCTCAGTGATTTTTGCAATATATTATGGCTTCTTGTGAAATGAGGTGTGGACTGTCATCCCAGCTGACATAATAGTATCTAAAACAAAACTTAAAGCAGCACTCAGTAACTCGTGCTGCGGGTGTCGTAGCATGTTGCATTTTTTTACTCATTAATTGTCCGTGAGACTAAATACTACTGACAGAAAAGACTAAGGAGAGAGGGATATTGTATATCCAATTACACAATGGAGATCATTTTTTAAACTCAAACAGTAAATACTGTTTAAGTGGCGCTAGCCCACAGTTAGCGTTGCCTGTTAGCCTGTTAGCTTCTTCTTCATGATTCCATTAGTGTGTATTGGTGACTCCTCTCCGGTGGCGGTGAAGTTGCAATTATGGTTTTCTGGCCAGAGAAACCAGGGGGAGATCCCATTAACACTTGTATTACCCCCAGAGGGACTACGGAAACTATATATTAAGGTAAACAAGTTACTTAGTACTGCTTTAAATGTTGGCTGAAGGGGAACCAGACTGATGATTGTTCTTATGTTTCATGTCTCAAGAGTTGAATTGTGTGGATCAGTGTTAATTTTTACATAATATAATATTAACATATTTTAATATAGTTTTAGTCTTAGTCTGTTGATGAAAAGGTCCTTTCATTTTACTCAAGATTTGGCCAAATCATTTCCTTCAATTTTAGTCAACTAAAATTGCATGTAAATTTAGTCGACTAAATTTAAGACAAATTAAGGGCCCGATCTTGTGCATCAAAACGGAGACGATAGCGTGACATTTTGCGCCCAGTAGGAGCGCACTTTGTGATCTTGCCACTCCAGAGACACACACATCTTCCTCCAAACAGATCGACTCCGTGTCCAGGAGAGTGGTTGTGTGGGGTGAACATGTGCTTTTGTTTTGCTTTGCGTTCACGCCAAGCGTGGGCCGATCCGCGCCACAGCGGACGCTGTAGCTCTTTTTCTCTCGAGACGTGAACATGGTTTAGCTCACGATGGGGTAAATAAAGTTTTTAGTTTGACCTGTGAGAGCCTAAGGCTTAAGAAAGAACGCAAGACAGCGCAATGTAAACGAGGAAGTGAATGTCAGCCGTGTTTCCATCAGTGCAGTCACCTCCTCTTGTGACGCCCCCTCACAGGTGGCGGAGGCGAATGGCACATATAGTGCCGCCACTCGGAAAATAATTCTCCAAGATCCTGCGCCGCCCCGTGCGCCGCCACAAGATCTGGCCCTTAGTCTCTTAGAGCTGATCAGAGGATTTAAATGATATGAGGCTCTTTCAAACTGTCAGTGGAAGTTTGGATGATTTTTCATTCTTGTTCAGTCATATTTTAGTCGACATTTTACTCATAGTTTTAGTCTCATAAACAACTTTAAATTTTGTTTTAGTCCAATGTTAGTCAGCCAAAAATAATATATTCAAGCAATAAATATTGCTTTGACTAAAATTCTGAATATTTCAGTCTACAAAATAAACACTGGCGTGGATGATCTGTGTGATGATATTTTTTCATGATTGTTGTACACTGTTTCTTGCTCTGCCAGGGACTACAGATGGAAAGTATCCATTGGTTAATTCTGGCATATTTACATTTATATGTTCATTAATATGCATTGTCCCTTTAAATAGATAGATAAATAGATAAATAAATGGTGTGTTACCCAGTTTGGAGTGTCCAAAGCAGAAGACACAGCCATCTGCTCCATTCACCACCGACTGAATCACCTCGGCAACCGTTCCCGCACACACCTCCGCCTAGCAACAGACACAGACAGCGGACCGCATCAATCAAGGACCTTTACATGTGGGTACGTCACATCATTTCACAGGAAAGTAATATGTGGCGTATGAACAGGACTTTGCTTTAAAAAACGTTACACATTTTTTCCGCAGATTTTGAGAAGAAAAAAAAGTTTCAGTAACAAGGTGAAATTTTTACACTGTAACACCTCTTTTTGAACTGATATATTCCCAGTAGACTGTATTATACCAGACAGTGCCATGTGAAAAGAAGTGAAAAGGCGAGAGACTTACAGAAAATTGCCTGAACTGGGGAGAAAACGTGCAATGCTGAGGCTGGCATATAGTGATCAGTATGTGCCTCAGTCCAAAGTTACCTGTGAGACATCGGGAGGGAAAGCGGCGTCAAACGTAAACATCTTCGGAGGAACCTGATTGGTGGACGGTCTTTTCTGTGAAGCCGCAGTCGCCGTCTGATTGGCTGCCGGGTCCATGATGGTGATTTGCTTCTTGCTGGCGTTGACTTTGAGGAAAGAGCTGGATTCGTCGGACTGGGACACCGGACACACACGGACCATCACCTTGACCTGGAGGCAAGAAAACGAAAACACTTTGAACTCATTCCAGTTTTCTATGGAGTGAAGGGATGAACCTGTAGTCATAACATATGTTTTCTGACTTGCATCCTGTCTCGTCACCTTATCCACTCTGGCACTAAATGTCTGTCTTCCCCTCCCCTCTATTTCTACACCTGTCACTCCAGTTAACAAACTTCTCCTCCTCCCTCTCCTAAACCCCCTGGCGCGCTGAGCTCAATACTGCACATCAAAAAACTGCCAAGATCCTGTTTTAGCTCTTGTCTTGTTGCTTTTCATTTTCACCTTCTTCCGTCTCGAGCTGTTGTTTCCCCAGATAGATCAAGGTGGGAAATGCTGAGTCATTCAAATCCTGAGCCTTCGAAAACTTTTTAGAATTAACAGCTTAACTGACTGATTGGGTATTTTTGGAACATTTGGTTACAGTAATTTCTGTCTAGGAGATAAATAGTTTTGCTTTTGTTACCCACCTTGCCTAAAACAACACAATAATACTGAATTTTACTTGCGATAACTTGGTAAAACTACCAAATATGGGTCGCGATACTGGACCACAGTCAAAAATACAGCAACCTGTGTTTTTGGAATTCTGGTACTATGTTTTCCTTGCACAGATAAGTCTCTGCATGAAAATGTTGTTCCCTTCAGCACTACCGCTTAAACGCCACCTTGGGATTATTCACCACACGGTAATCCCAAAATACTTTCAAACCCCACAGCTGCCACAAACGGGGCTTTAGCAAAAGAAAAGGCTTTCATGTTCGACTAAATGAGCATTCCCAGCGTAATATTTGAATAAAGTACTTAAAACAACAGTGTAATAGTAAAACAAGTCGATCACTTATGTTAATCTGCCTCTTAATGTGTCTTAATGTGTGTGATCTGAGGGCACTACTGTGGAAGGGGCTGCATGGTGTAAGAAAATGGTGAAAATAAATACTGACATTATCGCGATGATTTACTCAGCAATTTTGACCCAGCATGTTCAATTAAATGGAAACAAATTTTGTCAAAGCAATACCTGAATAAAACAATAAGTCAGGTCCAAAACAGGTGTAAAATGGAACACAATTAGAAACATTATGGCTAAAACTTGCACATTTTTCTAATTACCACAGGCATGGTTGTTTTATACGCTGTGTGAGCTGAAATGTGTAAATCTGTTTTTATTTCATGCACATACTGATACTGACCTCATGACAACCTGCCTATCCTGTTGAAAGCTAATAAAACCCACTTTGCAAAAGCAGAGCATTTTAACCTGCACTTTTATTGCTGTAATGCATCGTGTGAAAATAGCAAATTCCACCTGTACGCAATAAATATGTAATCCCAGTGACGTCACCGATGACCCCAGTGAGGCAAAAGCATTACATGACTTTGTCATCAGGAAACATTACGTTGACTTTAATTACTTTTCTGAAAAAAGCATCACTGGTATGCATTAAAATTTAACGCTTTTGTCTCCATAAGGTACAGTCCTCACTGGTAGATAGAGTCTAAACACTTAGAGCCAGGGCGATGCCCCTCCTGACCTCAATAAAGCGCACATCACATCGGTAAGGGCCTGGGGGGAGGATTTTTACTGTGGCACACTTTACAAGATGTTACTCATAACGTTCTCCTCCTGAGAGTCCATTTCCTCCACACACTGACAAACATGAGGGCTACAGTAAGTGTCCTCACCTGTGTGCTATTGAGACTCACTTCAACATAATGTCACACTCTCAATGGCCTTTTTATCACTGGAGAAGCAACTTACACCTATGTTCTTTTTGTAAAACACTGAAATTATCTGCAGAAGTATCATTGACTAGGTACATATTAGATATTAGAAATAATGAGGTTATAGTCATTTTCAAATATCCTCAAAAGGTCCTTCCTTGGGCTACTTTGTCTGGAAATCAATAAGAGTCCACTGTCCAGCCCTGGAGACGACATACACAGAGGGCACTGAAGCACATCTCTTGCTTCAAGAGAAAACTGTGGCGAAATGGAAGCCTCTGTAGTAGATAATCAATACTGTTGTGCATTTATGTTCAATTCGAAACAGTGAAATGTTTGTAAATGCAATGGCCAATCTCTTGATGTAAAAATGATGTTTACTATGTGAAGAGTTTGGCTGCACCTCACTCTGTCTGCATCCTCCCCTCCCCCAGTCTGTAATAATCCAAACAATCTCCACCGGGGCACACTGCAACAAATGCAACAAATTATTGCTTGGCAGCAAGAACATTTTTGCAAAACTTATACATTTTGATTTAAAACAAACTTTCCTAAACGTGCTTCCTTTCCACTTATTCAAAAGTTTCTCAACCAAAAGTACCAGCCGCGACAGTCTACTTATTATTCATACACTTTTTCACAGTTCACACTTCATGCTGCAGTGAAGAAAGATGGTAAGCCGCTCAAACAGACTGAGTCAAAAGGAGAAAAGAAAATTCACTCAAAAGTCAATCTATAGTTGACTTTTGAGATCCTCTGCATGTTTCTATTGACCTAACCTCAAATACTTGGATCACAATGAAGATTTTAACCAATTTATGCAAAGGCATTTACAGTTCAGACCAGAAAACATGCCTGAGGATCGTGTAGCCCCTCTCCACAGTGCTTTATTATTATTGGCCAGAAAATCAATAAAAGGCTCAAGCAGAGCTCTAATTGGCTCCCGCAGACTGCAGTGGGACACACAGTGGAGAAAACATGTGTGCACAGAATTAGGCCCAAATGTCTCATGGGAAAAGCGAGTTCACATCACCATCAATTCTAATTTTATCTGTTATATTCTCTGAGTTCATTGTATCTTATGAAGTCATCACAGTCAGCATGAATGAGTGAAGAACAACATTATGCTGCCCATGACATTATAAAAACGATTTTATTACGATGCATGACATGATTTCATCTCAGGAAGTCACTATAAAGACATCACAGCTTATGGACCAACAGAGCCCAATAGTGACACATTTATATCAGTGCTAAATTAGAACTGTACAATGTAGTAATTAAATGCACTTTTAAAAGCAATGGCTTTTTGGACATGACTCACATCACACAATTCACAGACTGGTTTTGTGTCGATCTCAGAGCATCCTTTATGGGCTCGATCTTCAGCTTGGCGCATGCACACACCTGCTGCGCCAGTGCGTGCGGCCAGTGGCTTGTGGGCGTTGCTTACAAAAAGTCGACTTAGACGCACTGTGCTGCAAGAGCGCTTGCCCTTCGCAGCCACTCCTCATCTCTTCCTCCCTCGTCCGCCTCGTGGGCTTCGATCAACATTTAGGCTACCTCCTTTGTAAGCTCTCACAGGACAAATTCATCCCACTCTGAGTTAAACACTGTCTTCTCCCTGGGGAAAAAGAATTCACTGATGATCCTGCTCGAGTGCTGGTATCAAAGAGTGCTGGGCTCTCCACGCGGCAGAAACTACACCACCATATTGCGAAAAATATCTGGTAAGTCTTAGCCTGGCCTTAGCCATCCGTAAACTCCAGTCAATTATCATTTCCCTACATGTACGTCTGGGCTTGATCTCAGTGGCTGCGTTACATCAGTTGACTTTCTACCTACCATTCAGCGAGCGGGGGAGGCGGGTGTTGTCGGTGACGTCAAGCATTTGCGCCGATTTGCTGGTTGTAGTTTGGCAATGGCGGCGGATATGAAAGTATTGGAAGCTCTTCAATCTGTCCTGGCTCGGCTCCCAAATATCCAGAAATTAAAACTGATGCCTTGGAATGTGCAAGGAATGCCCCCAAGAGCTATGATGGCTCGCGTCACTCACTCACACTAGCGAAGATCAGATCCAATCGTTTCAAAGGAGTTCATTCCTCCCACCTGATAACGGAGCTCAATTGTAAAGTTCCGGACCCTTGTATGAAACGCAGT
Source organism: Gobius niger (assembly GCF_951799975.1). NCBI lineage: Eukaryota > Metazoa > Chordata > Actinopteri > Gobiiformes > Gobiidae > Gobius > Gobius niger. Next base: position 20,975,856 of record NC_136855.1, on the reverse strand, counting down.
AAGTACGAGGTTATGGTAAAACCAGGCTAGGTAAGTCTGTAAAAAAAAATATGACGCACGCCCGCCTTTCGCTGATTGGGTTACTCCGCTTCCTGTTTGCTTAAGTATGTCCCGCTCTACAGATGTAGTTGATGCCGACTCTGACCAGCCTCATTCGCTAATACAGTGGTGAGTCTTGATTTTTCCAGTCAACCTTAATGCATCAGGTCTGCAGCTCAAGATTTCACAGACCACCCAAATTAATGTTTAATGCTCCACCTTTTGATTTGGCAGAAGATGGCGTTATCTCAATCTTTTGTGTGATTTTTACAAACATATCCAAGGTTATCCATTATTTCTTTTTACTTCTCTCTACTTGCTTTTCTTCATTTGGTTAATCTGCCTGTCAATCATGCCAATTCGGAACTGGTGGAGTTAACGCCATGTCCCAGGATGAACGTGGTGCAGAATAGGAAAAAAGTGTAGTCTTGATGGCGAAGCTAATATATACCTGGTTATATGTAGCAGTCTATAAGCTGCTACCTATAACCAAAACAAATCTCCAAATCAAGTAAAGGATCTTCAGTCTCTGTTTACAAAAAATCTTGGAAACCTCTTATGCTGCTTTACAAATGAGACATGAATGTTCCACACGGCAGAACGAGATGAAAAGTGCTTGGTATTCATTGCTGCGGTTTGTTCTTGTAGCTCCCATTCAAAGCAAACGTCTACACAGCATTAATATTTCAACTACGAGCCGCTGAGGTGCAGAGCGGCTACTGCATTCCCATAACAGACTCATTTAGAGACGAGACACAGACACCCGCAGCCGGCACATGACATGGGCACAAACAGCTTGTGGCCTGAGTGCCGTCCTAGTTGCTATTAAAAATTGATTAGCTGTCATAGCATCACTCTCCTTCCCCAAGGTCAAGTCCCAATCTGTGTGCATGTGAAAAAAACGCTTGGCAGGAGATGAAAAGAGCTGAGAAACCCAAAGTCCTTCACAGTCATTCAGAGTAGAAAAGAATAGAGACACAAACACAATAAGTAAATGTTTTAGATGCCACAACCTCAGTTCATGTGCCTGTGCAATCTGTAACCTCCATGTTGCTTTTTTTTTTTTTTAGCTCCGACGAATACAATGATCATATCAACAACAATGACATTTTACTGATCATTACCATGGGCTGATAGTGGAACAGTGGATTAAGCTTTCATCAACACAAGCCAGACCTGAAGGCATTTTTATTTGACCTTTATTTAACCAGGAAACTCATAGATATTCCAGAATCTTTTTCGGGGCATCCAGGCATCCATCTATTTTTAGTGGCCAAGGAAACTGAAGCACCTGAACACCAGGTTACCAGGTAAACCCGCCGTAATTTCGGGTGTATTGTAACTGATGATACAGATCCACCCCCTTCTCTCACACAAAGAACTCTGATTGTCTTGAATTTGAGGTTTCAAACAAAAGAGAGATTGTTTTAATATTAAAGAATAAGCTCAATACAAACTATTTTACTTGGAAAAAAACACAGCTATAACTCAGTTTGCTCACGCATGGAAAAGCAGCCCAATTCCGTGGGATTAACATGGACCTGGCAACCCTGCCAAGAGGAAACCTACGTGGGCACAGGGAGAACATGCAGAAACAAAAACCAAGGGAGCCAGGTCTTCCGCCTGGCGCAACAACAGCGTTGCTCAAGACGAAGTAGCCTGAGGGCGTCACTTGGTAAAAAAAAGGGGTTGGCTGAGGCACTAACAGCACTGACTACACAGAGCACTTCCTCTTCGCTCTCCTCTGTACATTAACATCACCTTATTAAGTGCTCACAGGGCAAACTATTTCTCCCACAGTGAGTTAAACACTGTCCAGCTCCTGAGTCCCACTCTAGCCAGCACACGCGCCCCCCACACCCACTGTAGCAGAAAATATTCCAGTAGTGCGGTCTGTAGGAGGTAAAGATCGGAGAGAGACCGAAACATCCCAGTGGGAGTCTGTCCAGTCCTTGTCCAACCCACTTGCTACACCAGGTATGAAGCGCCCCCATCTGTGCAAAAGTCTAGTCTACAGTCTGCATTTAGAAACACAAGATCGGGCCCACAGTCTTCTCATGGAGAGAACGATAACCACAGCGTCATTATGCTGCCTGGCATTCAGTTGTTGTTTCATTAGGCAAGACATATGTCACATGTTACAGTCCAGTCACATCGGATGGGCACGGATCCAGCATCAACGTCTACAAAATCCCTTTGTAACCTCTGCGATTTCTTTGTAATGCTGATCCTCAAAGATAATGCTTAAATGTCCAAACTCGGGAAAGTCAGACTTCATTGTCTAAAGTACAGTGACGGCCACAGTCTCATTTCCTCCACTGATAGACATCGACTTCTTGCCATCCGTGGACTTGGTGGTGGCTCCGCACTGGCTGATGTGATTAAGGACAGACAGGGCCCGACAACGTCTGACAAGTATAGGAATAACTTGAGGCAATCTAAGGTACACATATCACTCAGGCTGATCCTTGCAGGGATTTATATTTAATTTGAAATCCCTCCACACAAACGGCAGCCCATTTGACCTGTATCGGCTGATTTCCCCTGGCTTTAAATCGTGACGTCTCAATCTGTTTTGTGTCATATTAACGCCAGTAAGCCTGTGTACTTTACAGGATGTATTGAAGATATACCAGGGATTTTGTCACTTCACATATGTCACGGGCTCGCAATAATCCGGGGAATTTGTCTGTGCGGTACAGTATATGCTAGAGTGTGTGTGCAAATGGCATTTCAGTGGGGAGTCGACCCCCACTGCAGGTGACATTTTTACTGGAGAAATGTCACCACAGCCATTTGGACGCCCATGTGTTTGCGCCGCTGTGGAGGATTGGATTGTGGCTTTTATTGTATGCAGATTTGAGAGTGTGTGCATGCAAAAGGTAATAAAATGTAAATTGTAAAATTACACCTTTACACGTCAAATTGATGAGTGGGTAGGAACGGATATTCAAATCATATTTAGGGACATAACAAGGAGGCACAATTTGAACAAGACGATACAAAATGCACTGAATCAACAAGAAGACTTTCTTGACGTTAATTTTGTGTGTGTGGTATAATTAATCCCAATCAAATTGAAATTGCAGTTTTAAAGGAACAGGCCACCGTTTTTCCATACTGAGATATGTTCTTACCTGAGCTTAGACGAATTGATGCGTACCTGTCTGGTCTTTATGTGTGCGCTCAGTCACGCAAAAACACCAACGTTATTGTTAGCATTTAGCCTCTCCTCCTCTCCTCTATGGGGCCAAACGGGGATGAAGTTAGAAGCGACAAAGCTCTTCCACGTTTCTCCTATTTAAATACGGTTATGTGAGTAGTTACACGATCCAAGTATAGTTGCACAAAATGTCGATTTACTAAGTGGGTAAAAAGGGGAACTATATTGTAAGGCGTAATAACATCTTAGGAGCACTTCCACGTCCATGCAGTAAAGTAAAGATATTACTGCACTTCACCCCTGTTTGGCCCCATAGAGGAGAGGAGGAGAGGCTATATGCTAACAACATCTTTGGTATTTCTGTGTGACTGAGCTCAGGAAAGAACATATCTCATTATCTAAAAACTGTGGTCTATTCCTTTAACCTTAACTTCCACGCTCTTGAGAAATCATCATCTTAAGCTTGGTGCTGAACGGTAAGCGAGAGTCACATCCCCCTGTTTTTGCTTCATATTTAATGCATTTTCTTACAGCAGCAGGAAGACAAATACAGTGGGACTTGGGGAGGCTCTCAGTCAAACCGTGGAGGAGGGGGGCACTGAAAACTCATTACATGGACGATCAATATTGCACACACTCGAGGAGCCCGAACCCCCGCACGTGCCCAACACACAGACCCACACTTTTCATCAACTGCCGGCAAATGTGACAAATGACTTTTGTCAGGCTGAAACGCGTTACCCCGGCAACCATTTGGCTACATTTCGGTATGGCAGGTAGGTGTCGGGGCATTCACACACTCTGATAAATCGGCCAAGGTCGTGATGAATATATTTCAGTGCACTGTATGGAGCGCCACTATAGGTCTATGTCACTAAAGCCAAGATAACGGATCGCCCCGCCACTTGTCACAGTCGCGAGCCGAGTGAGTGGCAGTAAATTGAAGAGTATTAACAGACAGACACTCGGGCCGTTATGGATCAATATTATCATTCATGGAGGTGTCCACACTGAGTATTAGTCCAATGACTCATTTGTTTGCATCTTACGGCTTTCAGCGTCTCCTTTGGGAAATATCTAACTAATTTATGGATGAACAGGTTTCTATTTTCAAGAGTAACTCATATATTTGGCATTTAAATGAACAGCAGAAGCAAACAAGTCAAACGACGGATACGCAAAAGATGTTCAAAGGCAGGGGCTCAAGAATTAGCAATAGCATGCAACACTGACTATCCGTTGATCAAAATGTTCATGTTTTGAGGAGTCTTGTCTGGTAATCTATCTACTGCCCTAACGTTGTTGTCCATTGAACCTCAGAACCCCCACCTTAACCGGGCACGTTTTGGCTTTTTACCCAAATCTAAAAGCATCATAAAAAATAGTGTCAAAAAGTGACAAGAAGACAACGAGGATGAAAATACAAGTGACAAAAAAAACCTTTTTACCCTCGACTGTAAACTCCAGTCAAGGGTAGCGCCCTCTAAGCTTTTAGATTTGGTTAAAACTAGAGAAAATGTGCTTAGTTAAGGTGGGGGTGAGAGGTTAAACCTGTGGCTGAACTCTCACCTTCTCTCGCTCTGCTGTGCCATATTGTGCAAATATACTGTATATTGATATTGCCCTATATATCATGTTAACTAATCTTTTTGTACCTTAAGAGTTAACGCAATGTGCCAACAAAGCTTCACTAACTGAGCTGAACTGAATCTACTAATTAACTTATTGTCTTCAAAGTGTTTGTGGTGAGATGGTTAGGGAGTTTGTGTTTATCAGAGTTACCTTGCCGAGCCCAGGGGTGTCTTTGATCTTGTTGGCGGCGCGGAGCAGGCAGGGCGGGGCGGGCGGTGGTGCCATGAGTAACGCAGAGCTAAAATTAGTGGGGAAGATGTGCGGGTCGCAGGAGAGCAGTGATGTCACCGGGGCGGCTGCGGCCACTGTCTTCTGCTTCTTTTTCTTGGACGTGAGGTTCAGTTTCTGTGCCGCTCTGAAACAAAAAAAAGTGGATAAGAAGCAGATGTTGATCATCTGGGTGAACCTGTTGGTGCATAAGAGTGCGCTAATTGGACATGATGTTGTAATTATTTTATTGAAGCTCATCTTAAAGTGTTAATTGAACATCCATATTCCATTATCAAATCAACACTGTTTACACAATGTGACAACATCTGGATGGGTGTGGCTCACTTTCTTCTTTATTAAAGCAGGTCATAAGCGTCACTGCACGTGTTGTAGCATGTTGTGTATTTTTTTTGTCTGTGAGAGTAAATACTAATCAAAGGCAAAGGGAGAGAGGTATATTGTACATCCAATTACACAATGGAGATCTTTTTTTTCACTCAAAGCTGGCTGTAAATACTGCTAAAGTGGCGCTAGCCCGCAGTTAGCTTTGCCCGTTAGCCTGTTCCACTAGTGTGTATTGCGCCTCCGACCCAGTGGCAGCAAAGTTGCAGTTGTGGTTTTCTGGCTAGAGACACCAGGGGGAGATGCAAGACCCCCCAATCATCCCATTAACATTGGTATTAGCCCCAGAGGGACTACGAAAAGGATAGTTAGTACTGCTTTAATTCTAAGCAACATGGAGTAAAAAAAGTAGCCGCATACTTTATTACCACTTTTTATCCTGCAATTAAATACTTTTTGACTCATTAATTTCCCAACGAATACATCCTTAACGGCAATCATTCATTCAGATTAGATATCAATTTACCTGCATGCCTTTGGATAATGAAAGCGAGCCAGAGAAGATACAGTATTATGTGTTCAAGCAATGTGTGACCTGCGTTATGTATCGAATTGCGATGTATCGATATATGATTCCCAGCTCTAACTGTGATAACCCCCAACAACGCACACTTCCTACCCTTCTCTATTTTGTCTGGCTTTACTTTGTGTAATTTAAGTAAAATGTCAAGCATTAATAAGGTAAATGAAGTGGTAGCAACAGGACTTAGAAACATAAAAAAGCTACAAAGAGCAGTGACACAACCAGCCGTCATTGTGCTGGACACACAAGGAAGCCCAGAAGAAAAAAAACATGATTAGGAAGAGCCACGCTTGTCTCCCCAAACTGAAATCCGGGCCTAAATCACGCAAATAATACTGTCTTTTGTTCCAGGCTTTATATCTTCCAGTTTATAACCTTCAGTACCACATGTTAGACACACTCACAAAATCATAAAATATCTTTTACCCTCATATACCCTCACATACAACACTGAGAAGATAAAAGGAGAGAGAAGAGACCTCACAACCCGACGCACTCTCTGTCAAAGAGCCATATTCTCACACCATTGGCTTTCAATTAACTGCAGCAGGTTACAGTAATGGAGGGGCGAGAGAGGAGGAAAAGAGCGAGAGGGGGGACAGTTGTGAAAAGGGGGAGAGAGAGAAGAGAGATGTGGAGGCAGTGACCCATTGAACGATGAAGAGGAGGTGTCTCCCAGGAGATTTGTGCTGGGGTTTCCTCCCTGTGGTCTGTGGGGGGTGTCTTGAGTGGTCGACACTACCACATTAATTGCTTCCCCTCTGTACCTACAGATTTGAGCTGAAAATGTTACAGTCAACACTATTAAAAGCTGTGACATGTTTTTGTCCCTTTTGGGATGTTTTTTAAGAGCGTATTGAATAAGTCAGTGAGCTGCATTTCAGCTTTTAAGCTTAATAATGAATCTAATACTGTGGTGTGTAGTGCTTTTAATGACTTAGGTTTTTACACTTCATGCCTTCCTAATACATCCCTCCATTCACCTAAGCTTGCACTATCAATTTCTAGCAACAACAAATATTTAATGAATTTCCCCACTCAATTATCCCTCAAGAAAAGTTTGTATTTCTTTTTTTTTTTTAAACAATGCCCCCTTATTCTCTGCACAGGCTGCCGTCTCTGCTCTCCGGGCTGACTGATTTAATCTATGGCACTGTTCAAGCGTACCATTGCACGCACACACACAGCCACACTCTGTAATTGGTGATGTTTAATGACAAGTGGCCTGGGATTTGGCCCGAGTGGATCTATTCCAATCTCACCCTAAAGTCGAGGACCCTTGTTTTCCATCCATCTCCTCTCTCTCTCCTTCTCTGTCTCTCCTTTGTCATCCCGTCTCTCCTCTCAACCTCCGTCCATGTGTATTACCGTCATCATCTTCCACTTTTGTTCCTTGTGTTTGGCCTCTCTTAACACCACAATCAGCTCTTTTGGTGATACCTACTCCAATATATTATACTCTCATTATGTCCCATCCATCCCCACAGCGTCCTCCTTGCCCTCCACATATCCACTCATCCATCTCCCCCAAGCCGTTCTGCTTTCCTTGCATGTATTGATCCGTCAGTCCATCCCGCCACTGTCCATGTGTCTCCCTCTTGTTAAAAAGCGCTAGTCCACGCACAGATAAAACGCCCCGGTAACAAGCGGCTGTGTTGTGTTTCTATCCTTTAACCCAGCAGGCTGCACCTTCACGTGTCTAGAGTTCAAAAAGAATCACCAGAAAAAGCGCGCGGCTGATTTACGACCACTGTCTGAGGCCTGCGTTGTTTGGCTCGGGAGCAAATTACGTTCTATTTAACAGGTTGTCAGTGAAGGGAGATACAAGGACGGACAGCGATTGTGGGCATGTGTGTGGAGGGTCTGCAAACATGGAGACAATGCAGGTTACAATCTGTGTGGTCCATCGTAGCGTTTCATGAGAACACATGGTCATGCGCCTTAAAATGTAACTGAGGCCTTTTATTTTCAGTCTGTTCTGCATTCTATGACATCATGATTTAATAAGGGGTACGCAACACAGTTAATGACCGGCATTTAAAGCCCTTGATACACGACAGACTTAAATCATTGGCAACGCTTAACTTTACACTGCTATAAGGCATTGATGATTATGAACATCAAAGTATTAGTTCAAAGAAACAGTACCTCCCACTCCTAGTATTGTCTTCATGTGCGTACTATCCAATTGACTGGTCGCTGAATGGATTGGAATAGATTGGATCATTCTTCCAATGTTCCAGTTGAAAACATTGCTGTGCTGTCTGTTGTCCGTTGTCCAGTGATGCGCATATTGTAATTTCATAAAGCACTTGGGCATGTAAAAGCATTTCTAGTCCCTACAGAGAGAGCAGTGCACTCGGCGCACATCAGAATGATACACGCTATCAAAACCCTTTTCTGCACCTAAAGTATCACAAAGTCAAATCTAAGGAAAAAGGAAATGTCCAATATTGGTCACTTCCTGGTTAATTGCTTTCCATTGAATGCCACTGAGAAAACAAATGCCTTAGCCGGATAGGTCATATGCTAATTTGTTGTTGACTAACTACTCATTTAGGCTATCAATCTAGCATTGCTCACTAATGATCAATACCTCTCCCTAAAGTAAAGACATGTTGCTGATGGTAAACAGAAGCAGCTTCTCCACGGACAACCGGATCCGATATCCCTATTTTCCCCACGCAACTCCTTCCCAATTCAGCATTTCCCAAGAGTCCTATTCATTTACTGCTCTACCTACAGCTGCACACCGCCAGGCCAAATCCCCAAAGATCCAATCTTTGGAGCATGCAGAAAAAATTCCAACACTGATAGAAATTCCCATCCCCCTGCTGAGGGTGAGACGCACCAACACACAAGCCTAATGTGTGTAGCATGTCTCTATCGTGTAGGGCTTTTCCCAAGGGAGACACCGCTGCAACGGGAAGTGCGGAGGTGCAATGGAAGTGCCATATGAAAGACGGATTGGTACTAATGAAAGAAATTAGTCGTAGGGATATCAGGCAAAGAAAAGGTCAGTGGAGAAACTGTGAAATTGTTAGGAAATTTGAAATGTCACGGTGACGTGGTACGAATAAGGAGTAGGAAACCGTAAATGACATAGTGATAGAGTGGCACATTTGGAAGCAATTTGTTGTTTTGTTTCTTCATTTGGTCGGGACAGTGCACGTTAATGAACACATCTGAGACTCATGCATGTAAAGCCTATTGGGCTAATTTCCACACCTTGTCCCACACTCGCACTCTCAAACACACTCTCATTCTTCCTGCCCTATTATACATGTTTTAAGTGGTAGGGGAAACCGGAGTATCAGGAAGAAACCTATGTAGACACAGGGAGAACATGGAAACCCCACCCGTTCAACCCCGGGATAGAACCTGGGACCTTCTGGCTGTCAAGCACGAAAAAGTATTGTGATGTTGTTTGGATTGGCTTATGTTTGGCTCACGATAAACAACATGTCCAGGGGCATTAATAACTGATAGAAACGGAAATATGAACTGAAAACCTAATCCAAGAATCAGACAGCTGAATCAGACAGCTCCAAATCCAATATGCTAAAACAATGAAGTAATTACAATACGGGTGATAGTTGGAATAACTTTTCTTTCACACGCGTAGTGAGTGTAAGGGACACTACAGTTTATGCTAAATCTGCACCGTGTAAATGTAAGCTAATATGCTACATGTAATAAAATGATTTGGTCACGCAAAGAATTACTTCTTATACATTTCTACAAAGGGCTATAGGCATAGATGTGGTGTGTAAGTGACATTATTCAAAGACAGATGGCTGGTAATGGAAGATATTGTGCATTAGCTACTGAAAGAAAAGGTCAGTGCCAGTCCTACAGGTGATTAAAGGCATGGCATATGTTGAAGATGGAAGAATGAGCAAGAAGTAAGATAATAGGAGACAGGGGAAGATTGAACAAGATCAGGTGAAGGCAGACATCTTGGACAAAGGAATTTTAAACTCTGTGGGGTGAGACAGTATAATGAGAACATCTGTATGCACTCCACGCTCGGACCCGAACAGACATGGGATTTTCCGGCGGCTGCAACCATTGATCCCAAGCACACTTTCCCATTTGCACTGGCGCCGATGGACCAGGCAGCCAATATCCCGGGCTAAAATGTGACACTTTTCAGCTCCCCTTGTTTTGCCAATTAAAGTAGAGCGCTCCAACATATACGCAATAATGAGGGCCTGAGAGTGACAGCTGGTTAGAGGATGCACACCGCCTCTCTGCTGAGTGACACCTGCACCATTAAACAAACACGTTTTTACACTTACAGGGTTAATGCTCATAACTACACCCCAAAGACAGGTGCTTTTTATGTGGAACCAGACTTCAAAATGTCCTATTACTCGACAGTTCAGGGGTCACGCAAAGAGAGAGTGTGCTTCTGCATTCCTCAATTCACAACATTTGTCTGCTGCGGGAAACTTTGACAGATAAATGTCAGCGAGTGTGCCTGGGAGTGTGTCATTCTCATCCAAAGCACAACACATAACATTATGTTTCAACACATGCCAATGGAAGAAGCCAGAGAATTGTAGAGAAAAGACCAGAGGAGGGAAGCAGAAGTGAAGGTATGATGATGACTTGTCATTACACTGGATGCAAAGGCAATTCGTCAGAAAGCATGACACACTGATTGTCTTCTGTTGGCTATAAATAATTCACACATTCATTTCAAGCCTGCTATGTTTATTCATCAATTATTCACCCATATTAGGTGTGTGATATTTATTTTGTGTCTGCTGTGTTTCCTGGGATTTGATTGTATAGCTCATCGCTGTATGGTGCTTTGATTGATTTGGGTAAACATGCCAGAATTCAAGTAGATAAAACACAAGACATAATTAAAAAACGGGGAGTTTGAATAAGCAAATTATGTGAAACATTATTAAAACAAGATTGCAAAATAATTGCTTTTTTAATTCAAGAACTCAATGGCCAGTGCATATCATAGGCCTGCGCAAATATAATAATTGTGCAATGCAACTCAATAGACGTCCCACGGTTAAGAAAGAATGGCTGTAGTGACCAAAAAAGCAATAAGATACAAAAGAAGATTTCTGTTGACTTATCAATTTATGAAATGCCAAATCAACTGCTGCACACCAAGGTAGAGGGTAGGAAAGGTTAACGAAGCAAAAATGTAAGAAATGTCATGTTCATAGAGACATTCATCCAAGTCTATCCCAGTAACAATTAGCCTTAATGAGCAGACACGCAAACAACACTGTCCTGTGCAACTGTAGAACCATTACTTTTACAAAATGTGTTTGAGTGGAAGCATGTGTTCCTATGAATGACATATGCAGAGACTGTGTAAAGCGTGTTAAATATCAAAACAGGAATGAGATCTTTACCTGGCGAAAAAGGACGCGGCAGCCGAGGTGTGAGAGGGGGAGTTTGTGTGCGGTGAGGAGCTGGTGTGCGAGGGAGAGCTGGTGTTGGAGCCGCTTTCTGTCCCGTCTTCTCTGGAGGCCTCGGAGATCACCTGGGAAATCTGAGAGAGAAACATGGAATATTACAGCAAACTTTTTCAGAAGCTTTTGTGGCTACACCAGTGGCAGGGTGATATTCTGTACGTCTTTGTAGGATACATTCTCTCTTCTTGGCCCTGGTTTTCTTTCTATCCTCTCAATGGCTTTAAAATATAATCACAATTAACTCAACAATCTCAATAATTGGGATTAACATGGAGATTACATTTGAGACACCTTGGAGTCGGATTTGAGGAGCTACTGTTGGTTATAAAATGTACTGTAGTTGTTTAAAACCACTGTCTTTGTTATAGGTCTAATATATATAAGAACTAAAGCCACAGGGCGTATGGTTATGTTGAAATGAAGTCTACATATAGTGCATAGTAAAGTATGTGTCTGTATGAGAGTCATTCCAAAAGTGGATATGGATTATTGATTATAGTTTTTTATGGGCTGCCAGAGGCCAGACACTGTAGCTTCTAAATCACATCCCAGCGCTGCTATAAACCCATGATGTGAGCCTTAGTGTGTCTCACAGATGTCTGTTGTATTCATGTCAGTGTGTCCTTGTGCTGGCTGGGCGCACCTCTTGCCACCTGTACACGAGTGTGTGTAAATCACTATCCTGAGCGTATATTTACAGCTGAGGGCTATAGGGGTCCAAAGCACGCACCCGGCGTCTTGATAGATTACACTTCGGAAATGAGATGCCTCTACATGGTTTATGGGCCACATTGTCCCTGCATTTACATCCATTCTCATTCATGGGGAATGTAAGGCACCTAAACACCAGAACAATTGTTCAAACAAGCTATGTACATGAAAAAGAATCACATTTTGACAAACTTGAAATAGATTAATAACATTAAAAAAAAAAACTACACTCATTCATGTTCATGGCACATGGTCAATGGTCAATGAGTCTGAGTTTCTGATGTGGATTACCAATGATTATATTCCTGCAGATCTCTGTGCACTTTGTACTTGCTCTAAATTGCAATAGGGATCTGCTGTTGTGAATCTAATGCATCCCTCACACTATGTAATCTACAAATTGCATTGCTATCTCCAGATATCCTCATAAATTATGTGAAATATCATTAGATGACCGTTTAATGTTCCCGTTGGGGAGATTAGGTCATAGCAGCAGGACAGACAATGGCTTAGGTAATAGCAAGACAAATGTAGCGCACTGAGCAGGGAAGGAGGAGAGTGAAAGAACAGGATTCGTTCTCATGTGGGACACGTACTGCAGTCTGGAGGCTGCTTCTGTCTGACTGTAATGAATGCAATTTCAGATTTCCACAGAAACACAAAGAAATGAACTTTCAGACAAGATATCCCTCTCCACAATGTGATAGTGCACCAATTTTCCTAAGCTCTTCCGTAAAGATAGACGCTAACTTATTCATCTTCATTGCTTCATAAGACGCCATGTAGCAACGTTCTCATCTCTCATCTGTCTCACTTACACACAAGTATGAGAGACCCTAATACGGGCTGTCTCACTTACCCACAAGTATGAGAGACCCTAATACGGGATGCATGGCCGTACTAGACAAAGGTAGAAATAGCACATGCATCTCCCTCTCCCTCTCTCTCTGTGTGTGGTCTGGTGTCTGTGTTATCATGGGAATAGTGGAGAGCCAATCTGTAAAACAATCTAACTGCTTACTACAGCAGAATGGATACCAGGGACACGCATTTATCATGAAAGCAGTATACTTTGTACAAACAAGAGTCCAATGGCGCTATTACACCAAAGAGATGGTGAGAGAATAGAGGGACATTTTATACTGATTGGAAACTATAGGCGCTCGAGGTTTAAAGATTGGTGTAACATGATTTCAATTCAATATCTCTGTCCTCTGTGACCTCACCACCAGTCCTTTTCTGAAATGCTCATTGTTTTACTCCTACGCCTCTTAAGGGAAAAAAGGGTGACTTTGTAGTAAATATGAAACATGGATAGTGTCACCTATTGGGGAGCTGACTGCGCAAAAAATGTAATGTCGGCAATAACTCCACTGAATGGGGCCCTTTTGTCAGCCCAGTCTTTTCTGTATCTTTTTATCAGTCACCATTATGTTGTGTCGTTAACTTTCAAGGTCAAACTTTAATGATGTAATTTGGTGTGATTTGTTGTTATTCATTTTTAGACAGCAATTGCAATCATCCTGTAATTAAACCATCAAGGACCCCAGTGTTTTGTGTCATGCACTCATTGACCTCCTTACATCAGTATCTGCGCTGGTTTGTCAAGAATGTCGTAAAGCCAACTTAATTACTGAATATTGGACATACAGTTTCAAATCACGTATTCTTCTTTATTAGCTGCGTACATTTGACCTTGGGGTGGCTGATATTGAACAGATATCTCAATGATATTTTAAACGATACAGCTATTGATAAGTGCAGGTGATACTTTCAATGTGATACTTTTTATATTCTATAAATATTTTGAGGATGTATTAAACCACAACAGGACAGAGATATCAGTTGGCACCCTTGTTTCAAAGATTAGGCGCAAGCTTTTGTTTTCTTCTCTCATTTTTCAGTTCTTATCGGTCTTTCTTGTGAATGTTATGAACTCGGTAGTCATGAGGGGCCTGGTTAGTCAGGATGGGACAGAGAATAGATTGTGGAAATGATGTGTGAGTGAGTGAGTGAGTGAGTGAGTGAGTGAGTGAGTGAGTGAGTGAGTGATTAATAATGTTAATTTATTCCTTTTCCTTCCAGTTAATTTCTTTTACCCCCCCCCCCCCATTTTAACCATTTTTTTCACGTTTTTCCCCCCAAATTTCCCTTTTTTTTTTTTTTACTTTTTTAAAAATTTCCCTCAAATTTTCAATTTTTTCCCCCAATTTTCCTGAAATTCTAAATGTATGTCCTAATTTTTTCTTTCTTTTTCTTTTTCAAATTTTTTTTTCTCAATTTTCCCCCCATTTTTTTTTTCTTTTCTTTTTTTCCCCACATGTCTTTGTTTTCTTTTAAATGTTAAATGTTGATGACCAATAGCATCTTGAATATAAAGATTTATATTTCTTTTCAGTACCTGCTTTTGATACTTTTATTTTTTTGACAACAGTAGTAACTAAACCCTACTTACATACTATCGGAATATAGGACGAAGCACTTTGAGTGACTTGTGTCAGTGATAAATAAAATTCCACATTTCATTCTAAGCAATAATCTTAAATGATCTCATATACAAGGCAAGCTCCCCTCTAAGTTGACCTACATCTTACATCGAACGTCTTAATTTTCTGTCGCAATTCCCATTCTTAGCTCCGACATGTTCTCACCTGGCCCCGTGGGAGAGTCAAACTGAAAGTGATTTATTGCACTGCTGTTTCTCCATCCTTGCTGAAAAATCACTACTGTCAAAGTCAACAACAGAAACATCCCCTTTAGACAGTAAATGAAAAAAATGATTCGACAAAACAGACAAGTTAAAACTGTAAAAGAGAGATGTTTCTTTCACCAAATAGTAGTAAGAAGCCATGGCACTAAAGTGGGATTTCTCAATAAGAATTCACGAAATCAAACACTTAGCCCGATGCATGAAACAAAGTGAAGATCTAATTAACGTAAATGAAACTAAAAATGACACAAAAAAGACGATTGGGTGGTTAGAGGGTGTGAAAAACCTGGACTGGTGTACGAGGGGGAACTCACAGAGAATAAAAAGCAGGCTCGTGAGGTGCCGTGAAATAAAACATAAGTACGAGGCATCGGGAGCAGGGGAGTGCAGGACGGCAGGGGTACTGGGGCTATGTGACATGGCGTCCCAGGAGTCCTAATTATTACCGTATGAATTATTACATGTGTAGAGCACGTGAGCACACACAGACACACCGAGGCGCACACAGCCGTCAGGTCCCCCACACGCCTCCGGACTGCCATCACCCCAGGCGCCTCACCGCCCCCCATCCTACTCTCACACACTCTCATTGTCTCCTACTCCAGCAACAGCAACAATTCACATTCTTACCCGCAATTTTATTTGAACTCGAGTTAGGTCAGACACAAAAAATGATTCAACATATACTGTATATATTTTCTTTTTCACTATTCTTGAGGTGTGAAATGTGACTCAATAAAGAAGAACACTTTCTGGGTGCAGTCACTGTCGCTGGATTTACATTTGAAGTATTGAAAAATCCCCATTACATCAGAATATATCTGTATGGCACTGTATTGCTACATCTACAATGTCTCTTTAATTGGAACATATATATTTTAACCTCTTAACCCCCACCTGAACCGAGCACATTTTCTCCAGTTTGGCTTTACCCAAATCTAAAAGCTTATCGGAAAAAGTGTCAAAATAACAACAAAAATGAGGATGAAAAAGCAACAAAATGTGACAAAAAAGAGATGAAAAGAGACAAAAAACACAGCGACAAAGGGGCAAAAGAGTTATGATAACTTTTGTAGGTCTTAGCTTTCAAATGAGGCATTACACTGTTGCTCTCTAGTCAAGAAGCTTTAAGATTTGGATAAAGCTGAACTGGAGACAATGCGCTCAGTTTAGGCAGGGAGTAAGAGGTAAAAATTCTTGAAGGTTTTGTTGCTTAGTAAATAAACCTCAAGCAATATTCTGTGGTCAAAAGTAAATGTATCATATGATGCTTTATAAAAAGAACATTAAAATTGATAGGTATGTGTTTTCAAGGAAAATTTGTGGCAGTTCAAAAGAATGTGGGTCACAGCAAAGCTTATAATGAGACAGTTTAGTTGTAATTCAGTGTGCGCAGCCAGACAGTAGTTACTAGAAACAGTTTTTATGTGGCACTCACCTGATATGGGTACAGCGTGACTCCTCCATTATTTCGGTTCAGAAGCTGGTGTGACTGCGGAGCTGCAATACTCCCATTATTACTGCTATTACCACTGTTAGAGCCAGAGCTATTTACTCCAATCTGCTGCGGCTGGAGTCCGGCTGCCTTCCCTAAACTGGGCGAGCCGCTCCTTCGCTCTACCCCAGAGCTGAGGCCGAGTGAGCTGGGCTTGTTCCCCAGTCTGTTCCCTGGTCCGGGGGAGTTCAGCCCCACAGGCGGACTGCAGGATCGGCCGTGGATGGGGCTCGGTGTTGGGGTGTGACTTGGACTCGGGGAGGGCGACTGAGATGAGGCGTATGAAGAGTGCGAAGATCCAGCGACGGATGATACGGATGAAGGGAAAAAGGCCGGTCCCCCCGAAGACCGTCCATTGAGTGCGGGGGGCGACGAGGCGGGCGAGAGATCCCATTGGTCGAGCGAGAGGACCAGACGGACGGCTTCCTGTTTCAGTTGCGTCAGGTGAGTGGCGCACACATCGCAGCGGCTGTCGCGCTCGTTCCACGCGCGGCGAGAGCTGTTGGGCACCTGGAGCTTGTCATGGAGCAGCAGGGAAAAGGAGGGATCCTAGAGGAGACAAGAGGAAGCATGAGGTCAGGCTTTCAACAATGTTCACAATAACACACATTCAGTTAGATTAGGATTCAAGCATCACTGCGGAACATTAAGCACTTTTAACAATACTTTGTGATGTTTGAACAATGCCAAGATAGACCAACTCGCATTAGGAGTCAGCATAAGCCAATGATGAACCATTTTCTGGAAGATCTCCACATAAAAAGACGGAGTGGATGATTCACTTCCACTTTCACATGTTCTCAGTTGTTTCATTTCAAAACAACCGAGAACACGTTTGTCTGTGAGATACAAAGCTGTAGAAGAAGGGGGGGAAAAAAAGGATCACAGATATTGTAAGTAAGTCATGCCTCTCTGAGTATTTATAGAAAGCACCGGGAGTACAGTGATGTAGCCGCAGGGTTTGATTTGTAAAGATCCACAGAGGAGCAAACTCAAGTGCACACAGCTCCTCGGGCACTGCAGTTTAAAAAAAGGCTGGGCCACCGAGGCTGCAGACATGAGAGCTTCACAATACTACAATGAGGATAAGTCACCTTGTTTCTCTCCATGCTTTTATTGTGAAGGCTCGAACAGCACCTTATACCTAGCACCTAATATATCATTTGTACCATTGTCTTTATGACTGTATTAGAGCACACAAATCGAAAATGTAAATTAGAGAATGCTGCGTGAGTTAAAAATGCACACCCATGAGCAAACCTTTGATAAATTACCACCAATGGGTACTATACCACCAGCTTTCATCTCCGAATTATTCCCTGGTGATTCCTTTGTATAAGCATAAACAAAAGTATAAATCATGTGTTAATCCAGCATCGTAAAAGTGTATTCCATTTGTACACGGCAAATTTCTGAAAATCCAGAACAGCGAAAACAAGACACTCTGACAGAAAGTGTGACCGCTCAGCCACTGCCCATTGCTGGTCTGTTGATTTTGGGTCTGCAGTATCATGTACAACACATCGTTTGCTTTGGGGCCAACATGGAGGTATTTGCTCAATTTGTTTGCGCACATAACCAAAGCGGTTTGTTTTGCGTGACTGTGTAAGCACTCGGAGCATGTCGGAGTTTCCAAAGCTAATTGGAGCCACTCGCACAAACCAAAGCCACTGTAAATGCCCTGCTATTAGTCACTACTGTATGAAGTATTCTACTTAATATAAACAATTAGGATTTGAGACGCAACCTAATTCAATCCCGCCACATCTTTTTATCCCACAAAGGTCATCAATTAGAAATAATGGCAAAATAGAATATTAAGTGAAGGGGCTACAATTGCGAAATGCTGAGAATGTCTTCTTGTCCACTCAAAATCCTCCAAACATCTGTGGTAGGTGTTCACAGCTCTACTAATAACAGGGATTATAAAGCCTTGCACCAGCGCTCAGCTATTTTTACAAGGGCATTGCCTTCCTACGCAATCAGTAACTTACAATCTCTACGATCATCTCCAAGTATGAGCTGATTATTGATAAGCTGCTTCTTTAGCCAACGCTGCCCCGAGGCTAACTTCTTAACCCTCACCTTACCCAAATCTAAAAGCTGCTTGAAAACAGCATCAAAATGAGACGAAAATGAAGATGAAAACGCAGACAAAGTGACAAAAATGTGAACGAAATACGTCAAAAAAAGCAACAACAAAAAGCAATGGAAAAAGAAACAAAAACAAAACAAAAAAACATAACCCCCCCCCCCAAAAAAAAGTGATGAAAGTATTCAAAAAGTCTTAGCCTTCTAGAAGTAACTATAGACAGTTTTAGATTTGAGTAAAACCTTGGTTAAGTGGGAGGGGTAAGAGGTTAAATGACAAAAATGTGGCTTCCATTCTGTCTCAACAGCTGATGTTATTTATCTACATAGGAAATTTCATATCTCGATATTCATGCCAGACATCTCGATATAGATGCGATATAACAATGGGTTAGATGAAAACCAAGCATTTTTCAGAAAAATAAAAACCTAATACAAAAGAGTGTAGTTTTATTGATGAAAATCTAATTCATTTATATCTTGCTTTTTCAATTTTAATGTTTTGAATGTTCATATCTCGTTATCAATACGATCACGATATATCTTTCAGCCCTAATAGGAATCACAAAGACACACAAAGACCAGACAGTTACGCATCACCTCGTCTAAGCTAAGGTAAGAACATTATCTCAGTAGGTAAAAACGGTGGCCTGTTCCTGAGGGTGTTGGGTGAGAAGTCCTTAACTTAACCAACCCTCTCTACTACAATGGATAATCCCTGGACGACTGAGAGCCTTCGCAAACATCGACATATGAAAAAAAAAGCTTGAAAAACACTAGAATAAAGCTTGTGCTGTAGGAGCTTATACCAAAGCGTCATTAGTCTGCTATAACATGCAACAAAACCCCTTTTCACATCAGCTGCAGACTGTGTTCCTCAATAGACCACGGAGCAGCTTATTTAAATATCTCAATGCATCAGGCCTGGGGGAGGCAGCGCATGTACAGTATTAATCAAAGTGATGTCTGGGCACTCTGCCTCTCTGAAGCTTAATCAATACGTGAGTTATGTAGATGCGCTGTTTGAATGGGCCTGTGTATGTGTCCAATCAATATGGAGGTGATGGGCACAGGTTATCTCTGGACAGGCATAGACTCAGAGTGATTGACAAAGTGACTGACAGGCAGATATTAATTCATGGGACTTTTTCTATTCCTCATTATATCGCTATTGCAGAAACATGCTCAGTGTTTTCTGTACAGTTTTTATTCTACGTGGCTCCTTCATCTCATGTGTAGAGATATTAATAGTGTGATTCATCATAGATTTCACGAAGCCTTGTTTTATACCTAAAGCCAGTAATTCATCACTTTTAGTTGTGGTCTTTACTATGATGAGGGAAGAGTCTGAGGAAACCTTTACTTTACCATCCACTTGAAATAAAAGCTGGTTACTCACATTTGCTCAATAAAGCTTCTGTATTGAGTGGGTGGCAATGTAGACATGTGCAGGGCTCTCACAAAGTCGCATTTCATCTATTAGCTAAATGCAGCCTCTCAGTGTGGGAGCTGCCTATTGGCCTGCGTCAACAAACCACACAACCACAGGTCTCTCAACCACATACGCACACATTAGTGGCCTAAACGTTCATGTAAATGTGTATTTATAGATAAAGACGGCCTTGTTACATGGGCACACTAAGCAGCATAACCAATAGCACAAAGCTTTCAGGCATGTGCAGCTTGCATGGAGTTGTACACACAAGCTCTAGGCAATGGAAAACTGGGCACTTTTACAGGGACATCGGGCAAAAGCGAGGGCAGGATTAAGAGGCAGGGATGGGGGTAACTCGAAAGTGGCAATTCTGTTTATACATGCATTTATTCTGTTTTGCAAAGTGGTAAATCGTGTTGCCTAGCCAAAGGTTACGACACACATTTAGCAGTGTAAAATGGTTTGGTTGCAGTGCGACTTTTCTGAAATTCACAAGCAGCAACACTATTTGCTATAGGGGAATAAATGAAATTCCCACATACACTATTCATTTAGTGCTTGGGGTTTCATATTAACAAGGCTTCACTTATTCATAGAATAACTTGAAAAACAATATATTTAACAGTTATTGTTACATACACAGTCATAGCGACACAGTGGCTGGGTGGTCAGCACTCTCTCCTCAAAACAAGAAGGATCCAGTTTCAATCGCCAGATCATGTTCTTCCCATGTCTGAATGGGATCATCGGGAGCAGTGAGCATCAGTCGCTCGCTGCTCCCGTACAGTTGCCCAAAGCCAAGACTATCTCTACGGGGACAAAGTGAACCTTAAAACAAAGGACACCTTAATCAGAATCACATTGGCAAATGAATCCATGTTACAATATCTTCCAGTGTGTGTCTTTGGTAATTGGAGGCACACAACACATTGGGTAAAATAAACTGCTTGACATATAAATAGCAGCCCTCTAGCACTGCCAACTAGTAGCTCTGCTTGTCCTTTCTGAGGGGAAAATAGGAAAACTTCAAACTGTGCCAGAAAATTAGCAGACAAAGAAACATTGAACCTCTCCTGGCTTCTTTCCATTGGCCTCGTACACACACAAACACACACACACACACACACACACACACACACACACACCTGGCCGAACACATGCGGTGAAGTGCTGGCCCTTGAGACGAGAGCCCTGTTGTTCTTATTTAGTACGATTGGAAAAGGGGCCAAACTGTCTCATCAAAACCGAATAAAAACAACCAGTTAAGAATTAGACAGAAATATATCAATCCCACATTGTGTTACAAATTACAGGCTGGTTTTAGCAGAAAATGTTCAAAATTTTGATTCTGTAGCAAATGTGGATGCAACACGGGTTGCTGCTTGGTACCATCTTTCATTCATTATCCAGTAATTTTACATCTTTTTCTATTCATTATCCAGTACTTTTATATCTTCAGCACTCCATTAATCTGCAGCTCTCTCAGCAGTGCACTTGCTGAATGTGGTTAAATTACGTGCATACGAAAGACAAAGGTACTTCTACCCTTATTATGCATGGATATGGAGAGTGCCAAATGATACATTGAAGGCCAAAGCTGACTCTTAAGAATGAATTACTTATTAAATCCAACACTGTATATTCTCCAATGACAACTAACAATTTACTTAACTTTTATTGTACAAATGAGAGTAAAATGTCAACAATACCTGGAGGCTTTATCGTATTGCTCATGCAGAAAATAAAGCAACTTCATCTATGGTTCACAACCTACTTCACACCTTTATTTTAGATCTTTTTACAGCCTAAACAATTATCGTATATTTGAATGTAAAATTAAATGAATCCCTTCGACACTAATGGTTACATACATAACATCAGAAAGTATCCAGCACCAAACTTGCTAGTCTAACCCTTGACCTTCACCCATGAAATCCCGCTCTTAAGCGCTGTAGGGAGGAGCACTGAGGTGTTGATGAGAATTAGACGGATGAAGAGACAACGTGAACGCTAAATGCCCCGGGTCCTCTGGTTGCCAGGGGCTCAAACGCCACAGAGTGGAGGAGAGTCAATTACATCAGGACGAGTGTGATATGGGCTGTGTGTAATCAGTTCCAGATGAGTAACGTGAGCATAAAGCGCAAGTCCACCTCCATACTCATTACCCCTCTCATACCCCCTGCATCTTCACAAGCATATTATACCATCTACTCTTGCACAGGCACGCTTATAAATATAATCCATGCTTTTATATCTTTGACCAATTGTAATTTAATCTGAGTCTAATAAAATGATACAGCTGGACATGATTATAGAAAGCCAAGTCTTTGAGCTTGGTTCAAATCTCTACTCAAGGGCCAAAAGTTAAAAAGATTAGCTGTGGGAAAAGAGTATAAAAAAGCACAATATTGGTCCAAGCCAGTCAATACAATCCAGGTGTTGTGCAAAGTAATATTTTAAAGGGATATTTCATGATTTTTGACATAGGGCCTCATTTCCTAGTTATCCAGAGAGTTGTCGATTTCTGGAGATATTTTTTTTTGTAATTCATGCAGTTCTTATATTTGAAGAGTTTTGTGGCGCTTGGCTAGTGCAAGGCTAACGCATTTCTACGGTATCAGCGAGCCTGCACAGTGCACCTGAGGCAAATCACTTATAACCAGACTAACCATATAAATGTCTGTGTCGATAATTTTTGGAATATAACTTACCTTGCATCACATGAATGATTGCCTTTTGAGGGACTATTTTCTAGCAGATCACTCCACCGCTGTGTAGCTTATACAACCACGAAACTGATGCTGCTCAAATATTAGTTATTTTAAATGCAAAATGGTTTAAATTATTCTATCGACACAGACATTTATGTTGTTAGTCTGGCGTTATAAGTGATTTGCCTCAGGTGCACTGTGCTTGGGTCAGACTAGGAAATGAGGCCCTATGTCAAAAAACCTGAAATATCCCTTTAATGCTTGTGTTCTGTTGCATAGAATAATATACTTCCTAACAAGACTTTTTGATTCTCTGATTACAGTCATTCCATTTGTAATTGTAACCCCTTTTCACTCGTCTTCTTTTCGCTATTGATGAAAATGTAATGCCCACTTGCGTTTGTCGGCTGCTCTGGGATTTGTGAACTCATGCAAAACAGATTGAGCCTGTCTCCTGCACCTGCTCGGACTGGGGACACTGAAGTGAGACAGTGTCATAACAGCCTGACACATCGCAGCGCGGTCCAAAACACAAAACCAAATGAACGAGACGAGGGAAATATGATACATTTGGAGCGTCTTGGCGGTTCATGATCTGCACGTTGGTCACCGGATGGAGATTGATGGCGTGTTTGGTGAGTGTGTAATGCTGAATGATGGGTGTCTGAGAAGGCAAGGTCAATACCACGCAGGTAATAAATGACAGTCAGAAAACATAAACAAGTGTCACATCGCAGCGGAGGTCGAGCACAGGTCTGCCTCTGTATTGCAACAAACAAACAGGATATGTCACTCCCGTGGTTATTTTTTAACAATTCGCTTGGCCCGTGTCCTTCACTGCAGCACTAAAGCTTTATTTAACCATCAGTATTATATATCACTTTTCTTGACACTCAAAGACGCTTTACAAATTCCATGTTTCAGCTCTCAGATCAGGGACAGTGGGCCCATATGTGGAAAAAATGCAAGTACATTTTTTTATGATGACATTGATACATTGAAATCATCCGTTGCCATTTTGAAACAAGGGGGCTTGAGTAAATCACACCTTCCACAGACACAAAATAACCCGCTTTGGAGCCAGCAGAAAACTAAACTTTATGTCCTCAACTGTCCTGGGGTAAAGTGACAAAGATGTGGCAGCCATTCTGTTCCTTCAGGCGATGTGGGTTACTCAAGGACACAACAGCAGTTAGAGGGCATTGATCCGATAATCGTCTGCTGTGGATGAATGATTGTAGTGAGCCAAACCAACCAAAACTAGGCAAGGCAAGTTTATTCATATAGCACATTTCATGCACAAGGCAACTCAATGTGCCTCACAGCAACACTAAAAAACACAATAAAACAATTCGATACAAGATGACCTCTGTGCTTTTGTGGGCCAAAAATAATTGTCTCAGTTTTATCTGTATTTATCTGGAGGAAGTTTTTTTGCATCCACATACTAATCTGTTTGATATAATGACACAGTGTATCTACAGGCCCATGTTTACTCGCTGTCAGTGAAACATGGATCTGAGCATCATCTGCGTAATTGTGATAGGACACATTGTTACTGGATATTAGTTGGCCTAATGGAAGCATGTACAAATTGAACAGGAGCGGCCCCAGGATCGACCCCTGGGGAACACCACAGGTCAATGCCATCCTGTCACACATGTCTCATGACACATGTCTTGAAGATAGGACACATCCACTCAAGAGCTTTTCCAGAGATTCCAACCCAGTTGTTTAACCTCTCTAGTAAGATCCCATGGTCCACTGTGTCAAATGCAGTGCTATGTAAGGTCCAGTAGAACTAAAACCGTGACTGTGACTTTTTGTTTTGCTTTTGTCATACAAATAATTCTGGAAAACATTATGGCAATTTTATCTATTATCAGAAACATGGGATGCAGCAGAAAGTTTCCACTTTGCGCCATTTATAATTCACTGCACCCTCCTCCCCTCTACTTTCCCCATAGTAATGTATGCCTGCTTTAATCGCCGTTTTAATTGGTCATTCCTTCAGATGGAGCGGTAATGAGTGTGCACTGGTTATGTGGTCACACATTTTACACAGAAAATCATTATGCGCTACAGATGAGATTAATAGACAAACAGTACTATCAACCCACAAAGGCACACACTCTCCCCGCTGAAGATGGCAGGCTTTGTTAATAACAAAGAAAAAACACAGTGTAATGTTTGTTGCCATGGCGACGTGAAAAATTAATTAACATACACAAACTAAGTAGCTATGGGCGATGTAAATCACTTTCTGCTTGAAGCCTCACTGGAGACTTCCACTGTGTGTGCCGTACAGAGCAGTAAAAATGTTTCCCTTATATGTATTCCCAGTCAGTGTTATAGTTTTCTTTTCTGTGATTCATTCAAATATGCCTTAAATGAGTCAACAAGCAACACAGAATAATTTGCTATATTGCAAAAAGTTCAAAACACAGGTGGGTTAGATTCAAGAATGAAAAATCGAGAATAAATCAAGTAGTAAGTCATTGTAATAAACATGAAAAATAAATGTCTTTTCCTTATAGTTTGTTAGTGACTGAGAAAACGTGCCATAAAGTCAGCCTGGCCTGATGTGAGATTCAACAATGCAACCATTTTTTAAACTATATTGTGACCATAGTACCTTACTGAAGAAGTTATTTCTTAATTTTCATTTGGATTGGTCCAGTAAATACTATAAGCCAGACCAAAACATCTGCGATATGACAATTAGAAGGCAAATTGTACCACAGGATTATGAGCTGCCCTCGATTCCCTGTGGTCATAAAGGAACAAATTATCAGCAGGTTCTTTGCAATAACTAGAACATGTAAGGGCTTTGTGTGGCTTTAGATAACACAGATACACCTGATCTTCTTCACATACGCACTAAATGAATGTGATTGTGTGATAGGGCCAAGTGCCCTGTCGGAGGTCTCTGCACAGAGATTTTACACATTAGCTCCTGAAATCAGGTCAGTGCATGTTCTTTGAGGTCCCTGTCATTGGTGTTTGGTCGGCTTCTGCCAGAGGCTACACGCAAGCAGCCAGGGTTTCCCACTAACAGTTTTAATTAATTGGCTTTGTGTTGTTGCCATGGATTAGTCATGGGTTAAGTGCTTGTTTAACACTGGCAAAAGTAAAATCATCACCGGCCAGTATGTGTTTTTGTTGTGAGATAATAAAAATAAAAATGCATCAAACTTGTAGCGCTTTTTTGGACACTCAAAGACGCTTTACATGGGGGATGAACAAAACAAAAAAGGGGTTTAAGGAAAAGCTAGTTTGAACAGGTGGGCTTTGAGGACTGGTTGGTAGTGAGTCAGAGTTTCTAATGGACTGTGGGAGTGAGTTCCAGAGGGTGGGGGCAGCGATGGCGAAGGCTCGGTCCCCCAATGTCCGGCGGTTAGTGCGGGTGATGGGAGTGAGGCGGTTGGCGTCGGCTGAGCGGAGGCGGCGGGTGGGTTGGTGTTGTTGTAGGAGCTCGGTGAGGTAGGGCGGGGCCAGGTTATGGAGGGATTTGTAGGTGAGGAGGAAGAGCTTGTACTGAATGCGATATTGAACAGGGAGCCAGTGGAGCAGCTGGAGGACGGGGGTGATGTGTTCTCTGGACCGGGTGTGGGTGAGGAGGCGGGCAGCAGAGTTCTGGATGTATTGCAGTTTTTGGAGATGAGTGGTGGGAAGTCTGTAGAGGAGGCTATTGCAGTAGTCGAGTCTGGAAGTGATGAATGCGTGGATGAGGATTTCAGCTGTAGACTGGGTAAGGGAGGGGCGGAGGCGGGCGATGTTGCGGAGGTGGAAGAAGGATGTTTTGGTGGTGTTGTTGATGTGTGTTTGGTATGAGAGGGTGGAGTCCAGTATGATGCCGAGGTTGCGTACAGAGGGGGAGGGGGTGACACTGTGACCGTCGATGAGGAGGGTAAAGTTCTGGACAGGGAGGAGAGATTTAGGGCCGGTGATGAGATGTTAAATCTAGATACAGACTAGACTTGATCAAAAACACTGAACAAACCTTTCATCCATTAGTTATCTTTACGATACACTGTGTGTTACAGTATTGTGAAAATAATCTTCTTCTTTATTGGCTAGCCATTTCTGTAGCTGCTGAAATATAATGGCTGTTTTATCATGTAGTATCCGGTGTTTCCACGTAGACAACCTTTTTATTGTGAACAATAAACGTTGCATCCGCATAAGGGCAACAATATAAATGAGGTGTTCGAGCCACCAGAGCTGTATCTGGAAATAACCTACATCAATAGCATCTAAATATGGGGGAGGTAAATTGGTGGGTTGATGTGGAGCACTTCATTTTATTGTGAAGCACGAGGACAAAAACACTGATGTTGTCAGTGCAATAAACATATTATTTCCAGCATATATGTACATTTTTTAAAGAATAAAACGTAAATCATCTTATTTAAAGAGCCACAGCCCAAGATAAGGTTTTGGTAGTTTATCACTACAGTATTGTAGTATATAGTCTTGGTAGAGGTCCAGTAGCTTTCTCACTCTGTTCTTTACAGAGAAAATCAGTCTGGTGCTGCTCCATAAAAGCTTGATTTCTTCAGGAAAATTGTCACGGAAACATTTACAGTTGGCAGACGGAGCTTGGCAAATTTCATCAGACAGATCTTTAATGACTGCACATTCTCTATGGCAACTCAACTGGCAACAACAAAAAATATTTGCAAAGAAAAAGCAACAAAACAAAAACAAAACCCATGATCCCGATGATATGACCCTGACATTATGAAGCATACAAGGAGGACTACGCGAGGAGCCGTGCATTATAAAGCTTTAATACACAATGTGGTGTTCCTCCACAAAGTGCATTAAAACTGTATAACGCACGGCTCCGAGTAGTTTAATCCGCCGGTCACACAAACTGAAACTGTTCATGGCCTGTTTTTTTTAAGTCAGGGGCAGGAGTTATTTTATGTTTTAAGCTGTTTTACCTGAAACTAGTTCCAACTCAAATGTTGGTCGTTACTATGGAAACAGCTGCAGTGGAGTGATATTTGGTGCGTTCATGTGGTCCTCGGGAACTCGCGCGAATGACTTCCCCAGTTGGGAAATGCACGTGAACACTCGCCCACTGGGGAAAACGACTGGGGAACTTGGGTCAAAACAAGCTTCCCGACTTGCTGCGGAAATCAGTTGACTTGTTCTTTTATTGTCTAATATGAACTTTTTAAGTTAAACACTGCTACGTTCTTGAGTTTAGTGT
Organism: Gobius niger; assembly: GCF_951799975.1. Classification (NCBI taxonomy): domain Eukaryota; kingdom Metazoa; phylum Chordata; class Actinopteri; order Gobiiformes; family Gobiidae; genus Gobius; species Gobius niger. The sequence continues at coordinate 20,948,063 of NC_136855.1, read as the reverse complement.
CATCAATGCAAGGAAAAAGCAAATTTACGCAATATTTTTAAAACTAACAAACTAACGTTTAGCTTTTGAGACGCTAACAACACATTTAAATGATTAGCTCAGCTAAGCACTAATCAATGATAAAAGACCGTTTTTATTTGATTACATCGAAATCCCCACTTTCCCACATAAAAACCACATGAACACAAACCAACTGGAGGCAATGACGTCACATCTCGGGAAAACGATCTATTCTATTGGTGCGTTCATGTGGACTGGTGTGCTCGTTTTCCCAAGATGTGACATCATTTTCCCCAGTTGGTTTGTGTTCATGTGGTTTTCATGTGGGAAAGTGGGGATTTTGATGTAATTGATTGACTAGCTAAATGATTAGCTGAGCTAATAATTTAAATGTGTTAGCATCTCAAAAGCTCAAAAATCACGTAAATTTACTTTTTGCTAACGTTGATGTCAGGCATTTCACTCGCAATTTTGTTACTACGAGGATGACGACAGCTAACACTAAACTAAAAAAAAGCAGTAGTGTTTAACTAAAAAGCTGACATTAGACGATAAAAGAACAAATCAGCTGATTTTCGCAGTCACGTGCGGAAGTCGGGAAGCTCGCTTTGAATGCAGCATAACTGCGCATTATATAGTTTAACGCACACCAGTTAGCCAATCAGAATTGAGTATTCACCCAACCCATGGTATAACGTGAAAGGCTTATGGCTGGCCAGGAAACAGGTTGTTTCAGTTCTAGTCATATGTGTGCTCAGACATTGTGGATATTTATATGAGCAATATCAATCCTCTTGTTTTCCTCAGCTTCTCCAGCTGTGGAGCTCTACATCACATCGCAAAAAATATTTATATCCATGTTACCCTTTTTATAATACTTATCCTTTCATCTAAATAATTTATTTAACCCCACTCTCCTCTCTCCTCTCTCCCTCTCCATCCTTCCCCTCTGTGTGCAGGTGACAGTGATAAATTGCCTGTTGCGTGTGTAATCCATCTCTGCGTATCCCACACCTGAACACACACTCTCTGGGATGCCCTCTTGCTCCACCCGTCCTCCCCCCCGTTTTCCCCACAGTCTCCTTCCATCCCAAGGTTAGTGAGGCTCACTGGGGACAAGCCGCGGAGGTAAAGATGTGGCGACAACATGTGGTGTGCACAGGTGCATGTATGTACTCTTGTAACAGTGCAACGCTCTGTCGTAGTTTATTTTGAGGGGGTCAGAAGATAATTAAAACAAAAGGCAATTTTGTAATGAGGTATTCTTCAACAAAAAAAAAACTAATGTCATATTTTGTCAGTTAGTATATATTAGCTATAAAGTTATTTAGTATGGAACAGTATATTAGTTTAAAAAATCTAGCACTACTTTACTATACATTCAGTACAAAATATTTGAAACGTTCTAAACTTTTAGAGGAGTAAAAAAGAACCTAAAAAGCTTCAGTAACTTCCACATACACTATTGTTTGTACCCTTGTGTTTACTGCTTGAGTCAAACCTCAGTCTCTCCAATCACATATGCAGCAAACTCACAATGCACCTTTCTTAAATGGCATTGTTCATTCTGATTTGAACTACTCTTACTTTATTTGTATATATAAATAGATAAGAGATGTAAAACAAGTATTTTTGCTGCCAACCCCAAATCTGGATAAATTAAGTTAGAGTTGGTGCAGTCTTTGATAATCACAGAGTCCAACCTTACTCTGGAGCTTAAAGTAAAAACTAAGAATATAAGAGTGGCACTCAAAAACCTGCTGCAGTTATAATTCATCCTCTGACCGCTTTTTGTTCAGGTCTGAGACAAGGCCAGGAGAAAAAAACACTCCAAAACAGAATCAAAATGAGCAGTAGTCATACTCAGATATCTGTTTTAGTGTTGTCTTTATTCTCTGGCTTTAAACAAAAATAGAGACAGATTTAGTCAAACCGCTGGTACTATTTTCATATATTTCATATAATACATTATTGAAGGGTCCTACAAACCACACATACATGTTCATACTGTGGAGAGTCCTAATTCAACTTCTGACTCCTGCGAATGATAGAAATATCATAGAAAAACATTACTGTCTACGATGTGCAATGATGGCAGAGATTTGCCATTATAAAACACACATAATACATTTAAAGTCAAGTTTAAAATAATTGCAGACACAACAGCAGCAGATTCACCTCAGCAATAGAAAAGTAATAGGACAGACTGAGCAACATTAGGGGTCTTATTCACCTCCCCGATGGCACAGGGCACAAAAGAACTCTTGTACACATTTTTCTTGGCAGAGGGAAGTCGGACAGTGCATGGCTATCATCAGTGATCTTATTGCTCTATGATCTTATGACTGAGACACTGTGTTGCTTTACTGTGATGCTGAGACAAATTAGTTGCCTGTGATTTGACTTCTGTTTAAAGTAAGATTGTTATATTATTGTATCTCTGACACCTAGACTCGAAACTACTGTACATGCATCCGCTCCTTTTTCATACAGACTCCACTTCACTCCAAAGCAGAGCCTCACCAGATCCCTGTTTGAAGATAGACCTTTAAATTAAAATAGGAAAAAATATGCCTCTCTCTGTGTAATGCTTATGTAGCTTTACAGTCAATAGAAGATCACGTTAAACAACAAAAAGCATTTGAAAGAGTTTAAATCGAGGCCTGGAGACTCCATCTGCCCAAGGTAATTGGAAAGTTTAACAGCTACAGGCTATTCTCTCTGACTGATTGAAGCGCAGAGTGGAAACAAACAACCAATTTACTTCTTCACTCCTTCCTTTTCTTTCTCTCTCTCTCTCTCTCTCTCTCTCTCTCTCTCTGCAGCACCCCCACACAGTACATAAATGCTCTTTCAATCTGTCTCAGGATTTGCAGCCCATATAAATTTGACTACTTGCTTCCACACCCTATTAATCCTCCACTTTTATTCTTTCCATCTTACCGGTGCCACTTTTGTCTCACACTTCCCTTTGACAAGTTCACACAGACACTGAGGAGAGGCTGTTGAAATGCTGGATAAGAACTGTGAGTCAGTGATCCAGTTGTGACGTCTGTGGAGCTCTATATCTGTCTTTACTTTCATGTAGAGAAACTTAAAGATAAAGTTTGTGAGAATATTCATATTCTTTTTACTGAGAAGTTGTTTATGATTACTTTTTCCCCCTTTTTGTTGTATTGAAGTTTGACAGGCATCCCAAGGCGCTGCACTGTACTCATTATTCTTTCACTCCATACTTGGTGGTGGTGGTGAGTTACTATTGTAGCTACAGCTGATGGTAGTGAGGCTGCCAATCTGTGACATCAACACCTCAGACCACGACCAACACACTGGTGAAATCAAATGTCTTGTTCAAGGGCACAATGAGGGGATTCACGCTGCCAACTTCACGATTATAATTGGTAAGCCCAATCACTGCCAAAAAGCCAGCAGAGTCCTATACTCGGGATTGCAGGTTTCTAATGACTAAAACTATAAGACACAGAATGTCTTTTTTTGCAGCAGCATCTTAGAACAGTATGCACTTTAAAGAAATAATCTAGTAATTGATACACAAGCATCAGTGAGCATGTTGTGCCCTTGAGCTGCTTTGAAAAGAGGAAGCTGAAATGTCAGTCTTGTTCATGGTCTCACCTCCTGCCCTTTAAACACCGCAACACAATAGACCCACAGTCTACAGCTCCAAATGCTCGCGCAAACCTTTGGCATGACTCAATATCTTCAGCTACACAGCGAGGGCAGGAATGTCTCTAAAAACACAGGCACTCAACTGTCCAGCTTTATATTAGTGCAATAAAAGAGTGAATGCTGCCTTTTAATGCATGCGCTTCAATACTTGCAAGAAAAATGCAGCAAAGCACATTTTTCTCTCATTGAAGTAATCTCTGTATGTGACTCTATCGTTCAAATATTTAACAAAATTAAAAGCATCTTGAACCAGTATACGTCCTGCATATCAGCAAAATATTGTTATTTCTCGCAGAGTTCAGCTGATCGAATCAAATGATCATTTATCGCGGTATAAATAAACATGCCTTGCCTTGAAAAGGAAAGTGCAACCCACTTTGTTGCTTAAAACCACACTGTGTAGCATTTAATAATGTTAAGCACAATAAATAGGATAAAACACAAGTATTGTTAGTATATTTATAACAGATATTTTAATTGCTGAAAAATACCCCCCCCCCCCCCCCCCCCCCCAAAAAAAAAAAAAGTGTTTGCTGTGTGCGTCTCTTCTAAGAACTGACTGGTAATTTTACTGGGAGCGAAGATATCTCCAACTCATCTCAGTGGAGAAGATATTGAGTAAAAGCAGCCAAGTATGAGGTTTAAATAGAATATGTCCACTTCCAAATCCATTCTTTTATTACCCACTGGGTCCAGCTTGTAGTTTTAACAATAGCTTTCTAAAATAATGGTCGAGGCCTCATTCCCAGAAGAAGTCTGTCTGTTGGTCGAAACAAGAGGGGCAAAGAAACACCCAGCACACAATGTTTAAAATACTTTCTTAATTGATTTTTATTGCCTGATATAAGGGCTTTTTAGATCAAATAGAGCATTTGGAAGAGTGAAGGAAGAGTGCCTCGGTTTTTCTTTTCCCTCACAAGTTTGAACACCAAAGAGCACCTTTATCACAGAACAATTATTTGACACAAAGCTCCCGAGCACTTTGAAATTTGGCTTTTCGGATGGTTAAGGCATCACATTCAAAATCCACTCATGGAGACATTTTGGTCACACCAAGTCAACAACACTCACCTTCTCACTTTAGTGACCTTCCCCTCTGAGGTTCAAACTTATCTAGCTTTGTTCAGATAAAGTTCTGGCTTGTGGAGACACATCCCCTGACGCCTGGCTGTCACATAACACATCTACGTATCTCCAGTCTGTCAAATCTCCCAAAAGTGAAGGTGTTAGTGACGAAGCTGCACTTGTGTGAGTGTGCATACTGCTGTCTGGCTTATCTCGGATGTGTAGTTCGCAGTCCCGATATAAACTGTGAGCAGCACGAGTCTTCACACTCCAAGCTGCAGATGGTGCTGAAACTGGAACACTGAGAACTCCATCAACTTACTTCAACTTTACTTTGGCACTAATGACTTTACAAAGTTTCAAAAGTTGGATAAAAATATGAGTGCACTAGCTGAGGTGAAACAGGGTGAGAAATGTGTAAGTCAAAGTAAACAGTGTGACAGCCTTGAAGAGGTGTCAGACAGCGGATCCAGTATTGTCTCCAGCTGATGTGATGTAGTTTCTATGGCAGCTACGAAGCTACAGCCACAGCTACAAGAACTGTAGCTTCATGGTAAGGATGTTGATAGACTAGTGTGGGTTTAATTTCACTGATGGCAGAGGTGCTCAGGGTCATCTGCAATTTTAGACCTCATTTATTTAGAAAAAAGTCATTCATGTTTTAGTAATGCGTTTAAAGGAACAGGCCACCGTTTTTCCATACTGAGATATGTTCTTACCTGAGCTTAGACGAGTTGATGTGTCTGGTCTGTGTGCGTGCGCTCAGTCACGCACAAAGACCAAAGATGTTGTTAGCATTTAGCCTCTCCTCCTCTCCTCTATGGACCCAAAGAAGGGGTGAAGTTAGAAGCGACCAAGCTCTTCCACGTTTTCCCTATTTAAATATGGTTACATGAGTAGTTAAACGATCCAAGTATAGTTACACAAAATCAAACATGTCCATTTTCTCAGCGGATAAAAAGGGGAACTATATTGTCAGGCGTAATAGCACCTGCACGTCCGCTCAGTAATATCTTCACTTTACTGCGCAGACGTCGAAGTGCTCCTAAGGCGTTGTTACGAAATGTTCGATTTTGTGTAACTATATTTGGATTGTGTAACTACTCACGTAACCATAGGGAAGACGTGAAAGAGCTTGGTCACTTCTAACATCATTCCAACAACAACTTTGGTCTTTTTGCGTGACTGAGCGCACACGTAAAGACCAGACAGTAAAGCATCAACTCATCTAAGCTCAGGTAAGAACATATCTCAGTATGGAAAAACAGTGGCCTGTTCCTTAAAGTCAGGTGGGGCGGCACGGTAGCACAGCGGTTAGTGCTCTCGCTTCACAGCTAGAAGGTCCGGGTTCGATTCCCACCAGGGACGGGGCCTTTCTGTGTGGAGTTTGCATGTTCTCCCCGTGTCTGCGTAGGTTTCCTCCGGGTACTCCGGTTTCCCCTACCACTAAAAACATGCACAATAGGCCAGGATGTGTGTGTGTGTGTGAGTGAATGGTGGTGGTCAGAGGGTCCGTTGGCGCAGACGTGTGTAGTCGCGAAAGCGCCTCTGACAGTCTCCCCCAGGGGAAACTGAAGCTACAAACGTAGCTTTCCACCACCGAGTATGGAGTGAATGTACAATTGTCTCATGTAAAGCGCTTTGTGACTATATGTCTGTGAAAGGCGCTGTATAAATAAATATAAATAAAGTTCTAAAAAAAAGGTGTTGGTTGGATATGAGCCTCACACAGTTAAACTTAAAGGGACTATACAGAGTTTAAAAATGTTAAATCAGTATTTTCATCCCCCTACATGTTTCAGCCATGGGTGGCAGTATTGAGTATAAAATGCAACTTGCATCTAGTCTCTTTAAGGAATTTTAGACCCATTTTTAGATCCAGTTTAGTCCTGATATTATCTTAATCTGGGCCTGGCTGTACTATTTATTTTAGTCATCAGCCAATTAGTTGGTATTTATTCATAATTTAATAGACAGTATCATTTAAGAACCTACAGAATTAACTGTAATGAAATATAAGTATAATAAATACAACGGTTAACTATAAAAAAGCAATGTACAACAAAATCAACAAACAAACCATGGTAGATCTATAGCTATTCACAACTTCTCTTTCTCTTTCTTATTGCATATAAGACAAAGTGCAAACTCAAGTGTAGCAAGAGTTCTAAGTGTGCATGAAACTCAACTGGCCAAATTGGCAGGTAGGACTTGTTACTAGCCCAAAGTGTACCTACTTTTGACTTGAGGCCTGCCCTTAACACTGTCTGTCTGCATGTTTGGATTCAGAATCCACATTCTTTGTGGATATTGTTTAGACTGCTCATGGTACATTTACTTTGGGCCCCTATCAGTGAGATAAGCACTCACTGTTAAACATACACTTTATTCCTTATTATAGCCTGAAGTGGACCACTCCTGCAATTTTAGAAAGTAGACATAATAAACGGGAGATAAAAGTAGTATTTATCATCAATGTAGCTTCATTTACCAGTTTTGGTGGCAATACATATCGGGTTAAGGCACTTTTTTTTCTCCATCATGTCTGGATCCTTTGTAAGAAACCATGGACCATAGATGTTTCACTCACTTTGGACAGTGACATTTAGTTGTAGAAGAACTGACACAAAGATACACTGTACAAGAAAGAGTAAAGCCTTCCATTAGAGAGACTGTGTGTCGCCTATACCACTTGCAGAGAGGAGTGCTTCTATCACAGGGCTAACAATACCAGAGTAGTTCAAATCACCACATGAGCCTGGTTCCAGGGGTAAAGCAAATGGGCGTGAAAATGTATTCCAAGACTATAGGAAATCCTCTCTCCATCTGTCTCAGTCACATGACTTTTTTCACGTTATGGGCAGCGATGTCAGGACATATACTGTATTTTGTAATTTCTACAACAACATCCTCATTTTTCATCACTAAGTTGGGACCCATTAATAGAATCACACTGATTACATTTCGAAAAAAAAAAAAAAAAGACATTCACATTGTACAGACTTAACCTGACAAGGGTGATATTGTAAGCTTGGCTCCCCTATATGTGTGATCATGGGCGCGGGCAAAGCTGACATTAACACACAAAGCCACTGAGACACCTTTTGGATTCTGCTTCCATCAGCATCTCTTCCTCCTCCCTCCACAGAATCTGTCCATCCGCACAGTCTGCTGTTATTGATGATGCCACCTCTTTATATGGTAATGCCTTTCACACCTGAGAGGCATAAGAGCGCATGATATCTCTCCCTCAACACCCTCCCTCTATGCTTTACCCCGTCGCTTTAACACAGCGCATCATGGGACCTCAAGAACACCATATATTCTCACCCTCTCCTCGCCCATCACCAACACGCACACAGCGATGAGCCGCCCATTAGCACTGATGAAGATGTGTACGCGCGTCATATCTGTCGCCAAGTTGCTGCCTGGGCAACCACAGCTGCAGCGGTTACCGGGGGGCTACTTCTGCACTGTTGTGGGATCTGTTTATGAGGAAATGGCCAACTAACTACCTCAATGCAGCAGAAAACCCCATCTGAGGAAGATACTGATGCTTTGATGTGCTGTTGTTTCTCCTTTGTAGACTAAAACACCATTAGATGGAATTGACAGCTTTAGAAGGTCTTTGAAAAAAACAAGCTGAGTCAGACACATGGTTTTGTCACTGCTGAGATAATCACAAAACTAATTGAATCCAACAGAATTTTATCTCTACTTTTTAATAGTGAAAGTTTATCTATTTGAAAACATTTCAAGTTAAGGGTGATCTTTACCCTTCCTACAGTCACTACAGACTCATGTCCATTTTAGGCTTTACTTCAGTGCCTGCACATGCGCTGTATACTCCATTTATAAACATAGATACACATGTGCCTGTTGGTTAATGTAAACATAATATAACATGTCTCTGTGACGCTATAAGTAAACGTTGTAATGATAGAAAAAACTAGAAACGAGTAAGTTCAACAAGCAACACTACGAAATGTTTTGCTCCCATAGCATCAGTAATACACAGTCACACACTGACCCACTTCCCTGAGCTGAACTGGACAAACCAAAAACAGATCTATTCATTCATGCTTTGTGAACATAAATACCTCTGACATCTGCATGGACACACACCGCTTGCTAAGGGGACCCTGCACTGGAGCACTCTCTTAAAGTGAGCACAGCTGTGCACCCAGATGTGCATTTGAATCCTATACTTACATTTTGTATGTGAACCACGCCTCTGGCAATGTAACCTGTCGCCTTTGTTTTTCTGTTCAATACATATAAATTATAAGAATGCAAATCTTCTTTATATGCGATACATTTATACTATGTGCAAATAAAGGTTACTGGATGCATCTCGATCTAGCTTCAATCAGTTATGCATGTACGATAGTAGTGTCTGGACTTTCTGCAAGCATGATCTCATTAGAGGTGCAAAACTCAGCAAGAAAAGAAAAAGTATCTGCATGCAGGAGAGGGCATAGTAGCGGAGAGATTATAGCCTCAAAGAAAAGTCACTGTCTGTGCTGCCGCCTAAGGCCCAAAGTAGCTGAGATGATTAGATATTTGTATCAGTGATGCATGTACTGTAGCTGGTTGTGGACGCCTTCACAGAATGACATCAAAGTGACCACATGTGAAGGTCACTGTTAGCATAATATTAGCATTAGGTAAACAGCATTCAGTGCATGTCAGCCATAGGTCAGACAAGTAATACACTGATTCAACGCTGCTGGACTTGAGTTATTTAAAACAGGGTTGGATATTTCATTTACGCTGTGAGGAGGTTACAAAGGTGGCAAAGTCCATTGGGAATAAGTTTAATGTTGACAGGACAGGACACCAGTAGCTAGTCCACAGCATTAAAGCACACAAACAACTCCAGGGAGGGCCGTGCAAAAAGAGCATTTTGTGAAGGAATGGGATTAGTTAAATCTACAAAGACATTACACATATTGCATTGGGCATGTAGGGAAGACAAATTGGTTACTTTACTCAACATAGTAATAGTATGGGCATAGCACGGTATATAAAGGACCCTAGCCCAGAATAACGTCTGACAATTTTGGTAGTATTGCAATAATGTAATGGAAACAGGGCTTCCTTATTAAATAATGGCAATAAAACCTGTTCGGATTCTGATTATTGTCGCATTTTCAGCAATGTACTCATGAGATTTGCACTGTATGTGTAATTTGACATTACATCACCACATGGGAAATCTTAGCCGAACTGAACTGGCTGATACTCAGTTCAATTGTTGTATACCTTCAAAATTATACCAGATTTTGTGAAATAATTTACACTGTATACAAACTTCATTAACCTTATACAGTATGCAACATTTCATCTTCATTGGTTAATGCATAAATAAATGACATGATTAATGATAGTGCCATTCCAGTAGGGCTGCTGGATTATTGAAAAAATAATAATCACGATTATTTTTGTCATAATTGAAATCACGATTATTCAAACGAATATTTGTTGCCTTTAAAAAAAAAGTCTATCTTTATTTTATTTATTTATTAATCAAAACACTACACTACACTTTATGTTTTCTGGACAGTCATAAAAGTACAAATGATTTCAAGAGAGGTCCCTGTTTCACACCTGCCCCCTGCTGGCCAGCCCTCACACCTGTGCAGGTAAACTAAGCAGTGCTGCCTGATGACATCATCACACAGCGCTGTTTGTTTTTATGTCAGGCAAAAGCATGAGCCATGGCACGTGAAAAGCCAAGGGAAAATAATCCTAGCGGTCTGAAATAACGCAAGTCTGCTTTGCAAAAAAAAAAAAGTGAAAAAAAAAAAAAAAAGTGAAAAAAAAGAAGAAGAAAAAAAAAAGTTATAATTGATTTTTTGAGATTATGCTAATTTTGTAATTGTTTACTGTTGTAATCGAAATCGTAATCGAATTTCGATTAATTGCACAGCCCTACATTCCAGGCATATATTTTAAATAGTATGAGACAAAGAATAGAGAAGAATAAACTTGAGTGTGATTTAAAGGTAACTACAGAAGAGAAATTTTAATTGCCCTGACAGACACATCACCAGAAACACTTTAATTAGTATGTGCCCAATGACAGTCCTCATTAACACACAGCCTCCTTTACAATCGTTAAAGGTCATATCCAAAGTCACTAGGTTATAGTTGGTTTCAGTCATCTTGATTATGTGTTGTAGCATTGTGCAATGTTTAGTCCAAATTCTTTCCTAATAGTCGGTGCAAGTCCCAGTTACTGATTGCCTATAACAAATACCGATTTTTTTGGGGGGATACAAGAAGTTAAAGAAAAAAAAAACTTTGCCAATGATCAGTCTTAACTCAAAGTGATTGCATGACATTTCCATGGACTCAAAATGTAGTAGCCATTTTTTATTTGTATTTATTATATAGACTACATTGAGAAGATGTAACCTTAACCCATTCATTTGTTCCCCATGCAAGCCAACTATCATAAGAGAAATGGAAACAAATACAGTTACATAGTGAAATGTTCTTGTTTGTATATATTTTGTTGTTACTCGTTGGCTGTTTCAGAGCTGGTCAAACAAGGGCCGCTTAAATCTTTGTCTGCATGTGATTTATGACAGCAATAACTGTGGTTATTACGCAGTATCACAATGAACAAATAACTAATGACACATTCAATCTTTCAGAGGCAACCAGTAAATCTGAGTCAAATCCAGAAATGCTGCAGTTAGTTTTAAACTCAAAACTACATGTTATTTCTAAATATTCTCAAGCAAGTGGACTCCAGCTGGCATGTGTTGTACCTCATTCTGATCAAAATGTGATAAAAAGATCTTGAAAGAGCACTGGTGAGAATGGTTTGACTTAATCCAAAAAAGCATTGTTGAGTAGTTTCCTGTTAAAGTAATCCTTAGTTGCAGCCATAGCGATAATAGGATTAGTTGATTACCTTGCCGGAGTATGGTCCAGGGATGAGCAGCTTCAGCGCTTGTCGTTTGAGCTCCGTCAGTCTGCCGTTGCAGTTCTCGCACCATATCACTCTCTCGCTGCCGGGGGAGCTGCCACTGCCTGAAGCGGGAGATCCAGTCCCGAATCCAGGGGAACCTCCGAGGGACCCGGGGGATCCTGTGCCGATCCCCGGAGAGATGGTCCCAGGAGATCCAGAGAAAGATCCCGGAGAAGAGATCCCAGAGCCGGGGGACGGGGTGCCTGTGGAGCTCGGCATGGAACCCGCGCCCTCAGGAGCGGGGCGGGAGCGGCTGCCTTCATCATACACTTTACGGTACCAAGTCTCCGGTAAATAAGAGGAAGACTTGGTAGGGGATGTGTCAGGTACCTGTGGGAAAGATATAGTTGTATAAATGTAGGCTACCTAGTAATATTTTCTTTGTGTTATTTACTGCTTTAAGATTATTTATCTTTTCTCACTTTCTATCTGTACTACTATCATATTTTCCCTCCTTGTTCACATCTTACAGATTTATAAGATGAAGGTTGCTGATTGCTGAACCTTGCAGATGCTGAAACCAGAACATTGAAGTGGGCTCCTTTTAATCCCCCTTGAGGTCCTCCAGTTCTCTCTTTCAAAAGGCATTCAATTACATTATTATCAAATTACATGAATATGGACTAAATAAGGTGTGGAAAATGTTTTCTTGAAAAAGCAAAGTAGACACAATTGTGATGCTGTAAAAGAAGGGCCCTCAACAGATTATCTGGGGGCCTGGGGCAAAAGGGGCCCCCGTTCCCCATTTCCAATTATCTTTTAATAGAGAATGGGCTCCTTCATGGGCTCCCCTGGTCCACGAGCCTGGTGAAACTGACCTGGATGCCTGTCCTGTACAAGGGGCAATGAGTGATTCTTACTATAACTAGAAAAACTTGACAATTTAAGAGGATCACTATAACTTTAAAAAAAAAAAAAACATATTTTGGGGGGGAAGGGTTACTGCATGGTGGCTCAGCACAAATTAGGTTATTCCAATTAAGCAATGGGTAATAATAAGCAAAGATGATCCCGTTTAATTATCTCAGTAGGTGAACGGAAACCATAGTGAGGTATAAAAGAAGACTAAATTGACTGATGTAGGTGTGAGGTGAGGACTGCTGTAGATCTTAAAGGTTTATTAATTGGCAGATGTGAGGCAGTATACAGCTCGTGGTGGTGGTGGCAGAAACAAGCAGTGGTCAGGGGCAAAACAGTAAAATATTTCAACAGTGCAAGAAAACAAATCCTGCCACCTACCCCATATTTTCTGCCTCTGCTGTTTCCAGTCCTCTCTTTAGTTCCCGACAGTGAAGTCATGTTGGAGGTGATGATTGGAGAAGGAGATGGGCAAAAACACCCTCCGATTTCCTTCACATTAAAAAATAAATAAAAATACCCGGTATCCTAAATTACACGCCCTTGCAGATGGCTCTCCTCACAGTCTGGTGGTACGCTTCCAAGCGCATGTGGATAACCAGTTAAATCCCCGCTCCTTGTCAAAATTTGTCAAATCCAAAATTGTTTGTTCTCCGTGTTAGGACCGCTCCTCGTCAGCAGCGCGTGGTGTGCGCAATGGGGCTCTGTGCCGAGCAGCGCAGTGGACTGACATCGCGAATCTCTCTCCACTCAGCTTCGGATAAAGTGAGGCTGGACAGGTAAAACCATATCCACGATGAGAGTCATCCAAACAGACCCTGAAACAGACAAGTAGCCTAGTTAAATTAAGCAAACTAACTTGTAAAACGTAACTGCAAGGGATGAGATGATATTATGTTTAACCTTCCAGTGGACTTGTGGATCCTTGCGCTCTTCCATCAGTGCGCAGAGACACAGTTGAGGGGAAGCAGTGGGCTACATCTGGATGAAGGCGGAACTCTCTCCCTTACACTACCGCCAAATCAACACACACACATACAGCATGAACAAACTGCCCTGGTTCACACTTACAGAGAATCACAGTTCTTCTGTTCAACATGGCTGTTCATAATTTATAGATAATAGCCTATATTAGGCTGTAACTCATTAGCCTATCACTAGCCCACCATTATCAATAACTAACAGAATGTTTTATCGTATCAGTGCGATAGGATTGGAGGACGTGCAACTAAAATCAAAGAAAGTGTGCGAACAACAATTAGGCAATCCAAAATAATCTCATTGGGCAACACTGTGGCTTAATTTTCTTTTGAATAGGTGAGGCTCATCATACATTGAATCCAATGTTTCAAGGTCCAATTGAAATTGTTTCTGAAACCCCGTAAATTCACTTGCCTACTTTTTCACCTGCTTTTTACAGATTTCACTGTCTGGTTATTTAAGCCGAGTTTCTAAGTCTCGAGCCTTAGTAGTAGGACTATAGTAGACACACAGTGCCATCTGCTGTAAATATTAGAGCATTGCGAGATACATTGTGGTCGTAAATCTGTTGAGTATGGTGAGTTAATAATAAATACAATTTATTGTCAGTTTACAACAATTTGTTTCTTTCTTATAGGCCTATATTATTATGATAAACCAGAAGCATTGAATCTACTGCACTGCATTGCTTTTAGGCAACACAATGTGTCCGGAGCAGCAGAACCTTATTGCCTCGCTAACGCCAGACTGGTGCTGCGTACGCACGAATCATTTCGAACTGCACAATATATATATAAATATAATTTTTGATATTTTGTGTGGCGATAGCCAGGCTATCTTATGTAAGGATATTGAATTCCTTTAAACCACTGGTAAATAAACGATAAGAGAACAGGCCGATGAGGTTTTGGATTCAATTGGTTGGATAATCTGGGGGTGGAACTTCCTTTTTGTGAGCAAAAGTAGTGTGAGCAACAGGTAGGAGTGTGTACTTATTCAAAATATTGCAAACTGCAAATGACATGTGTGCATTCATAAACATGTGATGAAGGTTTTAATAAAGTTTCAGCAAGATTTTTTACGCCATATATTATAAAAGGTTGCTTTTGTTTGCGTTGCCCAAAGGCCAGGGCTAAGGGGTACTTTCTAAGTGTATTGTCCTATAATGTAAATATTATTTTGGGAAATATGTGGATCTTTAATTATCATTGACAAAACATTTTAACCTAGTTTTCACAGTAATTGGATGAGCAGCAGCAGCAGCAGCAGCAGCATGGATCCCTTCATAAAATGAGCACCAATGTGAGTATTCTGTAAAGAGGAGAGGGGACCAAGGCCTGGATTAGGGGGAAAATATGTTTTTATTGTTTACTTTTTGTGTGGCATTTTTTACACAAGTAAATTTAAGACCAGCTGTTGCTGCATATTCAGCTCTGTACACAGTTATCTCTTTCACACTATAAGGAATAAGGGTTTGATGTTGGTGTGCTTTTCCACTCTTCCTCCACACATGACGTGTGTTCCGCCCAACAATTTTGGGTTCACGTCAGTCCCCAGAATATTTTGCCAGAAGTGCAGTAGAGAATCCAAATGCTCTTTCGCAAACTTCAAACGTGCAGCCATGAACCCCATTCTTGTTCAATGTTTTACGTATTGTAGATGTGTCAACAGTGATCTTGGCATGTGCCAGTGATGCCAATGTCTTTAGCAGTGTTGGGCAAGTTACTTTAAAACTGTAATACATTCTGTATTAGTAGTTACAGCTATAAAAATGTTCTGTTTGTATCATATATTACTGTTTCAAAAATGTTGAGTTACACTACTTTGAGTTACTTTTGAGTTACTTTTGGCAAAATAGTAATAATGCCACTGAGCAAAACTGCAGTCAAATATTTCCTTTTCCTTCGTTTTCCCCATTCTCTTGTGTTTTGTTTTGACAATGTTATAATGCAACTGCAGATCTTATTCACCCGTGTGAATACATTTAAATGCACTTGTAACTTAGAGTTAGCCTACCTGAATTGTAATGACTAATACTGTATATTCCCATGTTTTGTGTTGTAATATGTTTTATTCTTTAGTTACTGAAAAAAGTAATATATTGTTGTAACTGTTACTTTTGTAATACATTGCCCCCAACACTGGTCTTTAGCTGACACTCTTGGTTTCTTTTTTTTCTACCTCATTGAGTATTCTGCGTGGTGCTCTTAGAGTCATCTTTACAGGATGGCCTCTCTGCTTCTCAACAAGAGACTGGACCACAGGTTGGCTCACACCTGACTCTAAATGCCTGCACTTTGCTCCAATTAGCTCTTTAGGATCCTAAGCCATGAGGTGTACTCACTTATTCCACACTGTCCTGTGAACGTTTACATGTCATGGTCAATGAAAATATGATAAAATGTAAATGTTTGGGGGGTATTAGTTTAAGCAGGCACTGTTTACTCATTGTTGTGATTTTAATAAAGATCAGACCACATTTTACGAGTAATTTAGGCAGAAATGTGTACTCACCTTCCTTCCCTGTATAAGCGTGTCTAACCTTGGTACGATCGTGTGTTTTCTGCAATGACACTCCAGAGACCGGAAAGTAGTTTCGTTTCACAATGTAATATTATTTTTTATGAATTGTTATCAAAGTTCTTCACTTATGCACCTCTCAAGTGTTTTACACACACCTGGGCAGACTACCAGCCTGCTGTAGTGAACCACTGTTACACAGCATTTCTATGGAGCAATAAAGGCTTTCCTCGGTTTTGTAGGCCTATCGTTATATTTTTATAACAGAGATGAATGACAAGAGAGTGTTTATGTTTTTATTGTTGTTGTTGATTTTTTTTGGCCGGTGAAATTAACAGTTTTAAAAGCTTGGAAAATAGTTGCCGTTCACGATTTAGAATGTGACGATGTCATAATGTCAGATGGAGGGCAGGGCCAATAGAGTTCGGGAATGTCCAGAGTTACCATGGAGATCCGCCATCTTTGCAGCTGTTAGCATACATTTCCATACACTAACATTAGCTAAAAACAGTATAAAAAGTGGAGAAAAAAACAGTGGAATGACTCCGTTAGCTTCTGAGTTACTGCTGGTAAATACATCTAACACACTGTGGTCTCCAAGTGTTTTAATGTGAACAATAACTCCAGTATTTTAACTTTTAATATCTCCATTTGTTTACAGTTGCTGTTAATCCCATAATGCTTAGCGATATGACGTCACATTCCCGACCTCTATACAACTCTATGGGAGAAATACAGTTTTTGTAAGAACTCTCCAAAACGAAAATTGACAAAAGTTTTTCCTCTTCAGTATTTGATCGTGATTGGATTCACAAACCTATGATATTATTTTTATGTCTGAAAGTCCTTTCTACTGGACAACATCACGCTTTTTTGATATTTTTCGGAGAAACAATTGTATATTTGCATATATAATTGCATATGTGCTGACAGAGGAGACAATGAACTTTGTGACATTTTGTGTTTCATGTGGATTCCTCTAGTATTGACTGAGATATGAGCCAAAAAACCAAACACATAAAAATATGCATTTTGTCAGTTACCACAGTTACCATAGTTACCGTCAGTTGCCCTCCACCCATTATACTGTAATTAATCCTCCACCTCACTTGAACACAACCTATTTTTTGCCCATTAGCGCACAGCGTTGCAACAAAATAAGATCTTGGATTGGGCGATTTAAAAAAATATATTTGAATCAATAAATTACCTTAAAATGATCCAAAAACTGCGTGGAAATATTTGTTCTGCATATACTTTATAACCTGTGCAGTAGAGGGTTGACGTGAGCCATAAGAGGGCGCTGTAAATTCTGTCTTTCTTCTTCGCTAAGTGCTGCTAAGAGAAGAAGACAATTCTGGAAGTAAACGAAAACAACCCGAAACCACCCCAGCGCGTGCAGTGCTTCTGTTTTTGGGTGTCTTGTTTGCATTTTGTGTGTGTGTCTGTCTTGTGTGTGTATTTGTATGACCTTCTCTCCATCTCTTTGGAAGGAAAAGAGCAGCTTTCAGATCAGCAGGAGGTGGACTCGTAGCCTTTCTCTCTCTGATAGCAATGGGTGGCAGCCGCAGCTGCAGCCGTTGCAGCAGCAGCTTGTTGTTGCTGCAGTTTTGAGTTTGTTTCGTCTTTTGAGCAGGTTTAGTTCACGTTTTGATTTAAAACCAACGTGTATTTTGAGCTGGCAACGTTTTGCAGTAACAGCTTGGAGGATCTTTTATGTTTGTTTCAATGTGGCCAATGGGATTTCGCTTTACCAAGCGACCACTGAAACTGGCCTAACAATGACAGGTAAAGTAACTTTATATGTGCTTTCGTTTACTTTATATCGTTCTTTAAAATAATTGGTAAACGTGTTTTTGCAAGACGTATCAGGTCTGAATGCCAAAGGAAGGAAGAAAGAACCTCAAAGGAAGAAAACTTCGCCTGGTACCTCAAGTTCGATCACCGAGTCTCCAAATAATGTGGTAAAGTCACCTGCTGACCATGAACAGCTGGAGTGTACCCCACGGAGATCCAACAGGATGATTAAGCGGATCCAGGAGCAGTGTCTAACCTCTACACCGGTCAAAGCTTCACCTTTCCTGTCCGGACTTGCCCGACGCTGTTCTAACAAAGTGCAAAGGGTATATTACTGCTGGGTGATGTGCTATACTTTTTAAGTGTTATGATTACACACCTTTTTCATCTACAATCTCTTTCAGATATCAGACACAGAATCATCAGGCGACAAAGCAAATCCAAGAAAGCGCAAGAGGAGTCAAAAACCTAGACAATTGATTAAAAGACAGAGTTGCATCAAAAGCAACAGCAGCCATTCTCAATCGAAACACAGTGTTCAGACAAAAACGGACGCACAAGAACGTTTTAGGGAACGATGTAGACCAAGATTAAATTTGGATATTTCAAGTTCAGGCGAGAAAGGTAAATTATTGTTTTTAGTTGGTGCTCTGTGTTTGCCAATAGTTTTGATTGCTGTTATATGCACACATGCTCTAGTGTACTCATGCGACTTTGCTTGTTCTGCTTTGCAATTACAAAAAAGATGAGTCTTTGCCATCATCAGACCTGTCGATAGAGCTTAGTTTACATGAGGAACCACAGGCACGAGACTCCTACCCAGAGGATGAGGAGAGTCAAGAAGAGGAAGATCTTCCAAGTTTTTTAATGGCGGAGACGAGTAAGAATTGTTATTGAACTCAAAAATATTCTTACAAATTCCATATTTCACCTCGACTGTTTTGTCTTTCTTAATCGCACAGAATCATCAACCATAACAGAGGGGGGATTTGTGTGGTATAAGTTACGGAAATTTCCCTTTTGGCCTGCCCTGGTGAGCAAAATGTGTAGTATACCGGTGATTGACAGTTCATTTATTTGGTAAATGATTAATATGTTCAACACAGGTAAAAAGTGTGAACCGCAAAATGAAACGGGCCAGTATTATGGTTGTTGACGACAAACTGATTCAACAAAAGAAAGGGTAACTAATGTATAATGTATAGATTGTTATACTGTTCGTTTAATTAATTAATGTTATATGCTTAAGGTTTCTAGTGGCTCTGAGATCTCTGAAACCATATGAATGTGAAGAGTTCGATGAGTTTATAGTAAGTCTCAACACAGTTACTTTTTATTATACCATGACACATGAAACTCACATTCTTTCTTTGCTCACTTTGTTGCAGTGTAAAGCCAAAGAAAAGTATGACGTGGCCATCCAGTGGTCCATTGATCTCATAGAGGACTACATTATGCGTAAAGGTAGACAACAGTTGGTTGTATGTTTCAGGTCAAGGTCATTTTTCTGCATTACTAACTATTTGTTGTTCAGGTATTGGATCATTTTCTGGGTCCTTTCTTGAGTATTATGCTCACAATATAAGTAGGTTGTTTTATATGCAAAGCACATTCATGTGTAGACAGAAATGTTCAGCCTTTTAACTTATTCAAATTTATAACAATCATACAGGCTATCCAGTGAGAAGAAAATACCAGGCCAATGCTGAAAGACTGACGTTTGCCAATGATGTTGTGATGGAGGGGTCATTGCCTGCTGAGGATCTTGAAGACGGCTTTAATGAGGAAGAAGATATGAAACATTTAAAGAGGCTACTGCCAGACCGGACGCATGCTGCTCATAATCGTGCAAATGAGAAATTGGTGCAATTTATTGTGAAACAAGGCATGGTGGACGAGCATCTAGTGGTATGTTTTCAATCAATTGTTTTGTATAGCTTAATATCACAACAGGAGTTGCCTCACAGAAGAACAAGGCGTAGACGAGATGTAGAGTTCAGGCAAATGTAGTGTCCAGGCATAATCAGAGGTAATGTCCTCTGCCCTTAGTCTTACACGGCAAGGAAAAACTTAAACCTAGAGGGAGAAAAGAGAAACCTCAGGGAGAACCACAGGAGGAGAGATCCATTCCCATGGACGGACACAGGCTATAGATAGACCCTGGGCTGATGGGAGTCCCCCCCACAGACGCAGCCCAGACCATGAAAGAACGTCCTGTCCTAGTTGGAGCTTCAGTTATAGTTGTCCAGTCCCTTTATGCAGGGCAGGGGTTCCCCCGCGGATAGGGCAGAAGACAGCGATACTAACGACCAATCGTCTGAAACGCAGGCCTCTCCCAAGAGGGGAGTGGGACAGGGGGGGACACAATGTGCATAGTGATGAACAGACTACAGATAAAATTGTATCATAATTAAAAGACAAAGTATGCTGTAAGCCGAGCTAGTGGATAGGGCACAATGTACTGTACTTCACACAGCTGTGTTACTCCTAAGGCAGCTTTGCTTTAGGCTGGTGGTTAGAGCTTTACCCATCTGACCTGGCCATGAGCTAATTCCAAGAGGAATCTTTTGAGCCTAGTTTTAAATGTAGAGACTGTGTCTGTTCTTTAACATGAGATGGGAATTGATTCAATAAAACCGGCGCTATGCATCAATGTTATGCATCAATTTTCATGCTCTTTTCACAGCCAAATGATTAATAGTGAAAATGATTTGCAGATTAATCAGTTGGCAACATAAGCGTTAGTTGCAGCCCTAGTACACGCACAAAAACAATCCATCAGAATCACTGATAATGGCTGAAGAGTTTTGCAGTGTAAAATTAAAACTTCTTCAATCATCTTTTATAGGCATTAATGTGCGGCCAGCAGTCGTCCAAGTGGCTTCGTTTGTTCTTTTCTGCCAGAAAGAGACGGGTAGTGAACATTTACCTGGAGGATGATGACCAGCTGGACCAAGTGTACCGGTATTTAAATAAGCTTTACACAAAAGCTGCAGAGACAGACGCTTGCTCTGAGAAATTAATATCAATAGATCGTGTTCCATTTATCTTGGACGTCCTCCTACCTGAGGTAAGAAACTGACAGTCGGCTGTACTTTTTTTTTGGTTTAATTTTTTTGTTGTAAATTTAATTAAAGTTTATAACCCTTAACAGGCCTTAATTCATGCCATCGCTGGAGTAGACAACATCTCTCTAGTAAAAGCGGAGGAAAAATATCTGGAAGGACGACGTTTAAGCAACAGGTATGGTTACTAACATTTCTAAGTTTAATCAAATGTATTTTAACTTTTCATGTAAAAAAAACACAACTTGTCATTTCTAGGGAAAGGCAAGAATTTGACTTCATGATTGAACAACAGATGAAATGAAGAGGGAAAAAAAACATTTGCTTCTGCTTTTGCACTGCATTTTTGTCAAATGTTTTTATCCAGAAATGTTCCTTTTATTTTTTCATTCAAAAATATTCAAGCTGTGTAAAGAATCAACAATCCACAATTATGAGGCTGAAATGCATTAAAATTATTCATTTTTTTTAATATGCAATAAATCTATAAATAATGCCAGCTGAATGGGGTAGAGTAGCCTAAATACCAAATGTAACGGAGAACTACCCACCCCAGGATGCTATTGATACTTTTATCATCATGCTTTTTTTTTATAAATAAGTTCCAGGATGTTTAACCTATAGACTAATTATTGGATCGACCAGTTCATGATGAAAGAGGGTGAAGAGCGAATTGTCAGTTGGACTGGAACCTATGACACTGGAATTGGAAGTGATCTGTATGGACATTGCAACATCCTTAATCACTAGACTACCGGCTTCATCGGGACTCAGCCTTTTTGACTGACTTAAGCCACATATGTGACTACTCTTACAAAAGGGTACATGCTTATTTTTACTGTAACATTTTTTATTGATAATAAACAACACTCAGACCTTTTATTATAGACATGTGTCAAAGGCGTAACATTGTACTGTTACCAATGCAAAACTTGCTCCTAATGAGCAGCTTGACACACATAAAGCTATTTTTTGCTGTGGATAATCAAAGAATTGATTTGGACAAGGACCTTCTATTTAATTGCCTTAGTCAACATCTCCATGGAGATGTTAGTGATGTCGGAGGAGAGTGAAATTTTACATTGGTCGAGGCCGACAATCCCCAGGGCAGTGATTTGAAAAAGGTCCAAACAAGGTGTTGACAGAAAATGACTGTGCCTTATTTTCATTATTGGTCATGAATCTTTGCTATGAAAAGTATTAGACTTAAACAGTATTTGTACTAAGTGTAAATACTGTCTAAGTCTAATACTGGCTGAAGTGTCTCACCCATGACAGTCTTCAGCTGTGGGAGCTGGGACTCAAACCACCAACCATTTGGTTATACGACATCCCGCTCTAACATCACCATATAATATCTGTCGGCACCAGTGTTGGGGGTAACGTATAACAAAAGTAGCGAGTTACAAAAATATATTACTTTTTAACTAAGGAATACAACATATTACTGAGGGGAAAAAAGATGGTAATATATTAGTCATTACAATTGAAGTAACTCAAGTTACACATGCACTAAAATTCAGCACAAAATCAGGCTGGACACTGGTGTAAGTCTGCAGTTAAGCATAAAAGTCGTCAAAACAAAACATGAGAGAATGGGGATAAAGAAGGAAAAGGAAATTGTTGACTCCACTTTTGCTTCGTGGCATTATTACTATTTATAGTTCATATTTTGCCAAAAGTAACTCAAAGTAGTGTAACTCGGCTACATTTATGAAACAGCAATGTAATACAAACATATTAAATGTTTAAAGCTATAACTACTAATATAGAATTTGTTACAATTTTAAAGTAATTTGCCCAACACTGGTCGGCACGGTGGCCCAATGTTTAGCACGGTCATGGGTTCGATCCCCGGTCGAGGCCTTTGTATGGAGCTTGCATGTTCTCCCCATGTCTGTGTGGTGTACTCAGGTTTTCCCCACCACTAAAATGTACAATAGGCCGGGATGAATGGTGGAGGTCAGAGGGCGCGCTGTCACAGATGTGTGACAGTCTACAGTTATGTGGCTTAGGGGCCAAACACTACATGCGACATGAAAACTTTATAGAAAAAGGTCACCATATATTCTTATCCAGAAAGTTAAGGGCTCAAATGTATATTTTATGCAAAATTGAGGCTTCTCTAATGCCTCAACTGCAACAGGAATAGAGTCAAATTTGGCCAATTAAAAAAAAAATGAATTTTTGGCATATAGATCAAGGAATGTAGATGTAATGCTGACATGAACTGTGATGCTTGACATAAGGACTTCATTTTGCACAGTTCCTTCTAACCACTCGGAAACACTGGTGGATAATTTGTCATTCTCTATGTAAATCTAACTTTATGAGAAAAGAGTCTGAATACATAGGTTTGTGTTCCTCAATCCAAATAGAAATGTTAAAATTAGTGTTTAAGCATGGTACCTATCAGTTACTGGAAGTCAGAGGACAGATGGGAGCTCTTATCGATAAAAAAAAAAAAAAAAAGGGTGAAACAGGTTGGTATGAAGACCAACCATAGTGGGTGGACACTAATGATTAAATCTATGGTTGATACCACAAGTTCCTTTTTGTAGTAGACATAAAGTCTGTAATGTTTCTGCCCGGCCATTAGGGGCATCTATCCTTTTGTGGGCAGAGTGGGATTGGCGAAGAAGCCGTGCCCTGTGGTGTTCCCAGTTTTGATGGAAATGGCGCTTATCCTCGTTCCAGCTTGAAGTCTGCGGGAGTGTCGCGTGCGTCTCTGTCTAGTGAAGCATCCAGAAGCTTTGGATGACTTTGATAATGAGGTGATTATGATCAAGGATATAGAAAGTTGGATTTATCACCTGGAAGAAACAAACCTTGGTGGCTGAAGTGGCCAACATCATCAGACAGGTAGGCTAGCGGCACATTGCATCACGTTTTAAACTACGCTTGCCTGAAGGCGCTAAATTGAGTCAACACTCGTACCTGTAATGTTCAAACCTCCCAAATGTTGAGTGGTTGGTTTATGAAGTTTCATTGTCATTTTGTTGCTAAGCGTCAGTGTGGGCTACCATAATCCTATCCATACGTTTATGTTGCTAGCTCGCATGGGCTATTAGGCTACACAAAGTAGTGCTATTTGTTAGGCTAGTGCAGTGGTGCAGAATCTATAGCATTAATAATATAGTGTTAAAGTTCTTGACATCCACACAGTAGTGTGAGGTTTTTAAGAGTCCGTGTATTATATTAGTCAACTCGCTCTACATTAGCGTGGTTAAGCTAACGTTAGCTTCAGAGAGTCTTTCACGTTAAACACTGAGCCGGAGCTGAAAGCCCCATGTCCTCATCTAAACTCATGTGTCACATACTGTATGTGCTCACATTGGAGTTATTATAAGTTTACTTGGGACTGGTTTCTCGCATATGCTAAGATCCTGAAGCTATGCCTATTTTGTGTGACCTTGTTAAACAGAGTCGCTGTGTGTATGATGGTCAGATCAATGTTTCACCAGATAATCTGATTAAAAGTTGCACAGTTTCCTGTGATAGAAATGTCTGTTTACTGCACTACAAACTCTGGCCAATCTGTGCTAAATGAGCCACATCATGTTACCAAAAACTAATCACTAAGGATCTACTATAAATAATGTAAAACTGGTCGATCGCATAATGGCTACGTTTGCTTGAACATCAGAAAGATCTAAAGTAAATAGTTTATTGCGACGTAAGCCGTTTCCATATTACACATGTCTGTGTCACTCTCTCCGTGCAGTGAGTCTTGTTGCGCGGGAGTTTACTTGAATCCACTCAGTTCCCAAATGCCATCGCAAGGGGCAGTAATGTGCAACATTTCTGACAACCAAACACAGCCTTTTTTTCTTTTTACAAGTTTCACTGAAAGAACCTATGTTTTAAACAGTTACTATGTATAATGAATGACCCCCTTACAAAACCATGATGTTGTGTATCGTTTGTAATGGTTCATACACAGTATCAGCTGCCAGTAACAGCTGTATGTGCAACTGTGTGTTGACAAGAAAGACCTCCTTTGTTTTGAGAAATAAACAGTAGCAAACTTTCCCCTTTTTGGCTGGGCTGCTCAAACAGGCAAGAATGCATTTATATGTCTCTAATTACAAGCCTTATGTGACGTATTTCTACTGAAATATCATGATGACTGTGTCTCTTGTTAGATACAGTATGTGTTACAGTTGAATAAATAAATATGACCTGTTTTTTTTACTTTAGTGCACAATGCATGATCTGACAGCTCAAGTCACCAGCAGCCTCCTGCCTTTCCCTGGAGTAACCATAAATGCTTTGGGAGAGGATGAAATCACTCTGGACTCTGTCCTACAGGGGAAATTCACTGTTGGTATGTTTCACGGGACAGTAATGAATGTCTTAATGCATCAATGGAGAAATGCAATGCGTAACTCATCTTTGTTTAAAGGACGCAGTGGGCTTGGCTGGTTGGCCTGTGGGCCCCATCTGGAGGCTGTCCATGCTGTGACTGGAGAACGACTGTCTGCATACACGTTTAGTAGCGGTGGGGAGCATCCACCTTGCATCCTCGCTGCTAAAGACTTTGGCTGGTTAAAAAGGTCAGCTTATGAAACCCTTCAATTCTGTTTTCAATATTACACTTTTAATGCATGTCATGAACAGTTATTATAATAATGTGATATTGTGTATGAATATGTTGACTGCTTAGATCTGGGTTGCTTATTGGCTTGGAGGAGACCGAAGGCAGTGTCCTGTGTTTGTACGACTTGGGACTGTCACGAGTGGTAAAAGCTGTGGTTATACCTGGCAGGGTGAGTTTTCGATGAATAACTACATTTCACATTAACAATGCATGACTTAGGTCAAGGCCTTTCGATGATTTAAAATTTATATTATTTATAATATAAATATTATTTATTTATATTATATATTCAGTTAACCTGTACCTGCCAATGTCTTTTCATGTAGATCACAGCTATTGAGCCTTTGGTCAGCTACGGTGGTGCAAGTACCTCGACACAGCACCTGCATCAGAGTTTGCGCTGGTTCTTTGGCATCGCTGCAGTTGGGACTGACCTTGGGCATGTTCTGTTGGTGGATCTCTGTCTCGATGATCTCTCGTGCAACCAAAATGAGCTTGAAGCCTCAGGTAAGGAGCTTGTAAACGCACTACTGGATTTTTGTGAGTTACCTCACATTATTTACAAGCTCATTTTTATGTTAACCAATTTCCTGACATTGCTATTAGTGCTGTTAATTAGTTAATTATATTAATGAGATTAATTATACGTTTGAAATCTGTTTAATTGCAGCTAAAGCTATTGTAATTATTATACTGATTATCTATAATAGGCTGATGTAAATGCTCCCCTTTTAAGCATTTGGGCATAAGTAGTAAATCACAAGTAGGCCTAGAAATTAAAGCCACTTATTACATTTTAATTAAAGTCTACTAGGTTTCCATGTGGTTACATGGAAACCTACGAGGAGCCTAGAACACCATGGCAGCAGAGTTTAGTTTAGCTAATTTATTTTAAGGACAATGTGCAGTTACATTAAAAAGATGGCTGCACCATGGTGTTATTCTCTGTTAAAACGGTGTAATGCACAGCTCTTTGTTCAAGCCTTACTTAAGCCATGATTAATGCATTTTATGTTTTTGATTAATCATATGTTGAACACCGCTAATTTTCATTACAAAAACAGTAAACGCACACAAACTTTTTTTTTGTAGACCTGCAGGTTGTGACCAAGTCTCCGGCTGAGATTCCAAAGCTTAGAGAAGTCAGCAGCAGAGAGGGCAGGCATCTGTGCCTCCAGTTAAATGGAGCCACGGGTGTGGGAGCGACTGCTTTACAGTACATCCCGAGGACAAACCAACTTGCTGTAGGTTTTTCAGATGGATACTTCCATCTGTGGAACATGAAGACTCTAAAGAAGGAGTGAGTAAACAATTATCAGGAAATACATTTATAAACCGCTACTTACTATTTTACTTTTTCTTTTTTAGATACCATTCTCAGTTAGATGGTGGCAAGGTTCCTGTGAATGCATTCACCTTCCAGGAGCCTGAAAATGACCCCAGGAATTGCTGCTACCTCTGGGCTGTCCAATCCTCTCAAGACCTGTAAGTCATACTTCTTAAATAAAAAAAAAACATTAAACAAATCAGAACAAGCACTCAATCAATACTATTTCCTTCCTGACAAAGTGAAGGGGATATGGTCAGTCTCCGTCTGCTGCAGTTGGCCTTCAGTGAACGAAAATGTTCAGCCTCCGGAAAGATTCTTTATGAGGTGTGCGCATACAGGATCTGACCACAGTGGTACATCTCTGTCGTGTTTATTATAATTTCTCACTGTCTGATGCTCAGGGCCTGGAATACTGTGAGGAGCGGTACAGTCAGGAGCTGAGTGGGACAGCATTTCCTCTCAGGACTCAGGCCACAAATACCCGCTTGCTCAGTTGTCAAACCATTGAGAAATTCAGACCTCATCTTGACAGAGATGACAGCATGAACGAAGGTAAACTTGTTTTTAAATGTAATTATATTATGTTATTTTAAAGATGCATGTTGTAATGAATTGTGCTTTCTGTTTTAGTGGCATCACCAGACACAAGTGTGTCAATCTTTAGTTGGCAAGTTAGGGCTTATGGCCAAGGAACCCCAGCCACTTACATTGGAGTGTTTGACATCAACCGTTGGTATCATGCACAGATGCCAGATTCCTTAAGGTATGGTGTGATTTACATAGATTTGTTTTGGATACGTTTTAATTAACTTTAAAGCAATATGAAATGCATTTTTATCTTTGTTTTGTTAGAGCCGGTGAGTCGTTGCAAAATTGTCCTTATTTGGCCGTCTGGTCTCTGGACGCGGTGATGCAGATGGTGGCTCCTCATGTGCTTCTGGATGTGGTTGTAAATGACCGCAGCCTCAGCAGGGGTTTGCCTTATACCTGCCCTCCACCCGAACAATACTTCAATCCCACGACTTACAACTTTGGTTTGTGTCAAAATAAAAGCCATTGAAAATATATGTTTAATATAACTAATCTAAAACTGGTATTCCCTACCAGATGCTACCTGTTTGCTCAACACTGGAATTGTTCATCTTACCTGTTCTGGATATCAGAAAGAGGTAGGTTCTCAAAATTGCCCAGCGCTATTTCCATCCTGTGCTATGCAGAATGTGTACATCTTTTTTTTTTATTATTATTTTTTTCTTTACACCAGACTCTGGGCTTCTTGAAGAAAGCTGCTCCCTGTTCCAGTGATGTCATCTCCTCTAGTTATTCTCGCTGCCTCATGTCTGGCTTGCTTTCCAGCCGCCTGGCAGACACTCAGGCATCCAGCGTGTCTCAGGTAAGCTGGCGCCATTTCTTTCTGATAGTTTTTGTTATCCTTATTTATAAATGTGCTTTTAGGAGGAGCAGCTAGATGCAATTTTATGCACAGCTGTGGAAACCAGCTCCTTGGGATTAATTACTGGCTGTATTAAACAGTGGACTGCAGAGGGTGAGAAAACCTAGATTTTTGAACACGGATGATGGTGAATGTTGTTACCTATGATTATTTTCTTGCTGCCTTTCAGAGCAACCAGGTTCAGCTCTGAACCTGCGTTACATTCTTGACTGGGCCTGGAATAAAGTTGTTCAGACAAAGGAGGAGCTTGACGGCATCTGTATGTTTCACTTCATTTCACTTCATTCTTTTGCGCTACACAAGTGCTTTTATATGAATGGGTGCAAGAACAGCTCCAAATCCCTCCCAAAAAAGAGAGCGGCAGGTGTCACACGGTTCCTTTTGGATGTACCCCAAGCATCTGCACATTAACTCGGACAGATTGCAAAGCCTATTGCTTACTCTAGCTCTGTCAGCGTTTTTTACTACTGGGGCGGGAGCTGCAGGATGCCGGCCTGCGACTATAACTTAGCTTCAAGTGCAAAAAAATTATTAAAATATTATGGAGGGACCAAGCGAAGCGCCGGCTAAATTAATCAAAAGTCAGCCTTGAGCGATTCACTACGGTTCCTGCTCTGTCTGCCACATTCAGAGTGGCTTTGAACACCGGGAAACTCCGGGGACTGTGTGCACAGATGCTCTAACAGTGGCCATGCTGCCAGGAAGAGTTGCTGCAAGGCAGCGCGTTAGTCTGAACACACGCGGGTTTAAAGAATAATATAATATAATTAATAAACTTTTAAGTTCTTAACACACTTTTATAAAAGTAAAGTAGTTGTCGGTTGGGTTCTCTTGGAATCTTGGAATATTTGACGATGCAGTGAGAAAAAAAGTCAATTTTCAGTGTGCTGATGGCGTGTTCAGTTGTGTGTGTGTGTGTGTGTGTGGACACCTGCGGCTTATAGACAAATACTGCTGCTTATATATGTTCAATTTAATCTTGTAAAGTTTAGTCGATGCGGCTTATATTGAGGTGCACTCAATAAGTTCGAACATCACGGTATTTATGTTATGCAAATTGTTGTCAACATGTTTATGTATTGTTTTTCTCTTGCAGGTGCACCACTGTTTGACAGTTCTTCAAACTTTACCGACCCCCAGACGATGCAACTGCTTCAGCACAGCCAAAGATTACTCACAAACCTCAGCACCATTTTCCATTGTCTGCTCAGTGAAGCTCAGGAACTCACGCAGAAAGGTATTTAACAGTTGAGAAAAATAGATGAATAAAAATGAAGCTTTACCAGCCTTTTCTAAAACGTCCTGGTCACGTTTTACAGGGCTGGTGGGGCTCATGAACAAGAATATGGTGTCCAGCCTCATTTCGAAGTATGCTCAAGTTGTGCTCTGGTTCTGTCGCACTGGTCTTCTGCCTGAGGGATCAGGTAATGACTGTATATTAAAAGTAAAAGACCAAATAGTTCAGATTTTACTCAATTTATTTAAATTGTTTGTGCCTCCGCCAGATGAAGATGCTCTTCAGATTTCCAGGCCTTTTTACAGTCATTCTGTCATTAGTAACTATTACACCATTCGGAGGGAAGAGCTCAACAGACTGGCCAAGTGCGTCAATTTGGTTCAATATCAATGACGCATGTTTGAGTCGGTTTATTAAACATTGTCAAAACTATTAACATTTCAGAGGCAAGTGGTGTGCAGACTGCCTTATGATTGATGGGTTGGTCGACCATTGTGGCGATCGCTTGGTCAACCTCTGGAGAAGGGATGAGGGTGGAACAGGACGATACCCACCACCAACGTTACACGTATGAAGGAATTGTATTTAACAGCCCTAAATCCAACATGGATGTTCATAACTATGATTCCTTGTTCCGCAGGCTTTGTTGGATATCTATCTTCTCGACAATATTGATGAAGCTGCCAAACATGCCATTGTATCCTCATCAGTTTACTTTGTTTCATTCCATATTTCTTTTTCCTTTCCATATGAGCCTTAACCAAATGTATGTAGGTCATTTATCTTTTGCTGGATGTCATGTACGCCTTCTCAAATAAAGAGGGCGCATCAGTGGAGTCTTTCCCAACAGCGTTTGCAATTCCTATTGGTCTGGTCAAATTAATACAAGGACTCTGGCTGCTGGACCATCATGACCATCAGGTACATGCATCAAATATCTATTACCGATCTCTTAAGTCTTGCTATTTCTTTTTACATGTGCATTTCATCACAATAAATTTCTATGTACCGGGTTTGTTTTGTTGCCTTTTAGAGTGCCTTTGAACTGCTCTTACATCCAGCCGCATCTCCGTGTCAGTTTGAGTGGCAGCATGAGCGTATACTGCAAGCGCTGATGTGTCAGGGTCAACACACTGAGGCACTGAGATACTTTCACGTCACCAAACCTCCCATTGCTTCCACTTCACAAGCAAAACTCTGCCTTTCCGTACTTCTACACAACAGGTCTGTATGGCTAAAAAGAACTACAATCAACATAACAACATAACCTAATGCTGCATAGACACAAGCACAAGTCTGTGAACACATACCATACCTCAGGCTCAGAATGTCCACCATTAAAGGTTTTACATCATGTTAAATGTTTTGATAATTGTAAATCAATGAACATGGAAGTTTTCAGTTAAATCTTCTACACTACCTTGTAACAAGTGTCTGTTTTTATTTTAGATGTCTTATAGAAGCGTGGACCCTGATACGACAGCACTCAAATCGTCTAAATATCAGTGAGCTTTTGGGATTTCTCTATGAAACTTGTCAGGAACTGGGCTTGATCAAAGAGCTCCTAAAATTGCCTTTAGGTCTCTCTGAACAGGTATGTCACCTCACAACAAAATGCATTTGTACAACTGTTGTGTATTTTTGGATAAATATGAAATGATTCTGATTCACAGGATGGTTTGGAGAAGTTTCTTCAAGGCACTGGCGGGTTGCAGAATAGGGAGCTTCTGATGGTGCATTACCTTCAGCAGGCCAACTACATACCTGCCCTGCAGCTCAACCAGACTCTCAAAATGAATCTGGTGGTAAGTTAGCTCAAGCAGACACAACACAGCTATATGTATTGTTGGTACTGAAACAAGACCAAGAATGTGCATCTCTCATTCAGAATGAAAGAGATCCCAAACTCAAACAACAATCGAACACAAGAAACTCCATCCTTGATCAGTACGGCAAAGTTTTGCCTAGAGTTCAGAGAAAATTGGCTACGGAACGTGCCAAACCTTATCAACACCCGCACATCATCCACAAGGAAGGTACGAACTATTTAAATTACGGCTATTCTATCTCATGTACCAACTACCAAAGCATGTTAATAAACCCATTAACTTTCCAAACTAGTCTCACGGCCACAGCCTCTTTCAACCATCACAAAGAGATCTGGCAACGAGAAGGTGATATCTAGGGCTGGTTTTATCAATAATGTTCTCACCAAAATTGAAGAAGTTTGGATTGGCAAAGGAGTTTCTCCCCGGTCTTCTCCATCCAAGAGGTGAGCTCAAGGCTAATTCAATGTTATTTAACAAGTGATTATTAATCAAATCTCTATGTAGCCCAAAAGCCTCAGAACTGAAAAGTCCTGGTCCAGCTCCTTGCTCTGCACTTCCTGAACCTTTTCTGGGGACACCAATCACCATGTCTGCAAAACGAAAATCAAGGTTTTAACTTTTAACTGCTCACATGATTCAATAATGTTTAATTTCTAGTGTAGCATGTATGTGTGAGCTTCTCTTCTCATGTCCCATATTCAGGCTGATGAAGCTGGTGGTACAACCCTCCTGTCCAATGCCTCAGTCTCTCTTGAGCCCCCCCAGGCCTCCCAGTTGGGTTTCACCAAAAAGCATCAGCAAAGCTTCAGAGCTCAGTTTACTGCGAACCCCACAGGTTGTCAAGGTAGAAATACAGTCTTAACATATTTATCTATTTAGGTTGAATATGTGGCATATTATCTAAAAATGCTTTTCTTCTTTTTTACTCATTTTTGCACAGAGAGCTCGGGCTCTGGCTGCTTCAGGTCCTGTGTTTGCAGCTTTTACCCCCCAGTCCATTTTGCGCAGCAGTTTAAGACCTACTCCTGTAGCCACTCCCTCTGCCTCGCCGGGACGCTCCATCACGCCCCCACTCCGTAAGGAGAACCGCATCACCTTCATTGAAGAGGCGGAGTCTCCTGAGGTAGAGAAAAGCATTCATTGGACCAATGGGGTAAGAACGCACCTCAAACAATACACATTTTCTTGGAAAGCCTTTAAATGATGTATACTGAAATGTGTTCAGGAGGCAGCTGACGACGAGATTAGCCTCTTGACTCGAGGGGCTCTGCTTTCAAAAGCCACTCGTAAGTCCTGGTCTTCACATGAAGAGGGGGATGTGCAGAAGGAAGAGCCGCAGTTATTACCTCCTGACGGGGGCATTCCCTCGCCCCACCCGAGTGTATCCAATCCACCCTCAATTCATGAAGATTCAGAAGATGCCAAACCACAGCTGGTCTCAAGTTTTGAAACGAGTGAAATGTCTGTCCGATCAACTGACACAACCTTAGAATTTTACGATGCTC
The DNA here is from genome assembly GCF_951799975.1 of Gobius niger. NCBI lineage: Eukaryota > Metazoa > Chordata > Actinopteri > Gobiiformes > Gobiidae > Gobius > Gobius niger. The sequence goes on along the minus strand of NC_136855.1, from coordinate 20,915,154 downwards.
CTCTCGCAGAGGATCAAGACAAGAACAAGGATGAGGACGATGATGATGGAATAGTGACCATCAAAGCACCACCAAACCAAGAAGCAACACTTCAGTCCATGTTTACTAGTGAGCAAGTTGATCATGAGCAGGAGGTGCCTGAGGAAGAAGAGCAGCCTGTTGTGCAGCATGAGGAAGATGCCAAATACGAAGATACAGCGGAGAGTAATTCTGCACATGAAGCAACAAATGAAGGTGACGTGCCAGCTGAAAACATGGATGAGGAGATTCTCATCAAAGTGTGCGCAGAACAAGAAGCTGCTGTGACTGCGACTGAGCAAGACACATCTACTCACGGTACAGGAGTTCAGTACCAATTAAAATGTTTTATCAGTTACTTCACATTCATTTTTATCACTGTAAAAATGCTTGTTTTTATTCAGGTGGTAATGAGGTCACTGAATATTCATACTCCCCAGATGAAGACGTTTGCGATCAGCCTGCTGTGCAGAATGAGCAGTTCTGCATCACTGAATCTGCTGCAGAGATTGAAGCTGTAAAACCATCTGAGGACACGGACCCCACAGATGAACCACAGCCAGAAGTGGAGCCTTCAGCAGGTTGATTAAAATAGCTTCAAGATAAAACATAGTGGCCCTCATTTCAGAGTGTATGCGAGGTGTATGAAAAAATGCCGCTTCTGAACGTGGGTGTGTGGTGCTATACATGTACACTGATTTCAACTTACCACCACACTGCACGTGAATCACACTGTTATTAGAGTGAAATTAGTTTTGTCCTCAGTATATTGTAAACCAAAATAATTGTGCACCGAATACCCTGCTTATAATTCTAAAGCATTTTATCAATTTCATGAACATGGAGACTAGTTTTCTAGTGACCCGGAAAAGTGACCCTGCAAGTTGAGAAACACGCTTATAAAGCCATCCCTGTAAAGTAATGTACATGTTATATGTTAGGAAGGTTAAGTATGGGCTACAACTGATTGCTGTGGCCTATATAAATATTTTTTATTCATCTTGTATATCAGGTTAATGTGGTTTTGTTTTATAAATGAAACATTTCATGATCTGCCCATTGAGCAAAAAAGAAATAGCACATTTAATATGTTAAAAGCAGTCATTTTGAATTTCCCAGTTGAAAAAATGCTCTATTTTGCTGTAATTTATGTAGGTGAGGCCTTTTTATACATTCATATTTCAGGGTGTCTCATTCAAATGTCTTTGTTTTTAGCCACATTTAGCTCTTGTGCGTCCAGCAGGATTAGAGTAATACGCAAAGTTTCACATGTACCCCAGCATATGATCCAATATATGCTTTTTTAGATAGGCATTCTACAGAATACCTGCATTATCTACTTGTAACCTACAGAATAAACCAAAATATACACCATTCTGTTTGCTTATAAATGAGGGCCCTCTTTCGTCATCGTTTATAGTCTATCACAGAAGTCATTTGTAATAACCTTTTTTATTCACTAGATCTGACAGAGTTTGTCCAGAGGCATCTCTTTGGGGATGATCTGTCTTCCCCTCTGACGCGTTCAGGAATACATTCGCTGCCTCGGACCTCCATCAGGTATTTAAGGCTAGTTTGGTAAATGCTCTTGCAACTAGTGATGCCCCAGTCGGATACTGGTAGCAGATATCGGAGCTGATACTGGAAAAAATATGATATTGGATATCAGTGACAAATATCCGATACTGAACCGATACCAGTTTTGGCTCTCAAAAACACAACTTTCACTAACTAAATGTAAGTGAATATGGACATGCTGTATGTCATGGAGAATTCAGTCGCTGAGTTAGTTTTAACCTTGGCTAACACATTTTGCATTATTATTATTCTTGTAGCAAAATGCAGTGGCTAGCTTTAGCAGCATGCTAACGGGAGCATGCTAATGCTAACGGCAACTAACAAGGCTGGGTCAGAAACTATGATAGAAATACCTTAAGTATTCTAATAAACTAAAATCAGCCACTACTGGAGCGGCCAAGTTCATGAAAGCTGTTAAAGAATAACTGATACAAGATATTTGTAATGCACAAGTAGTAATGATCAGATCACTTTATGTGAACGATGAAAAAATAGTGTCTCAAAGATTGATCTCACTATGAAAATAAGAGGATCAATCACATTTTCACTCAGAGAAATACACTTTTAAGAAAGTGTCTCGGTATCGGTAAATATCGGATATCGACAGATAATCAAACCCCCAATATCGGAAGCAAAAAAGCTGGATCGGTGCATCTGTACTTACAACTATGAACGCTGTAATCTAAGCTCATGACTTATTTTTTAAGTCTTTGATCATTTTCATATTTGACTGTGTGGCTTTAGCAGCTTTTGATCTATATTTATTTCCAGTGAGTCGTTCCATCAAGACGACGATGAGGAGGAAGAAGCTCCTGCCAGCACTGCCCCAGCATTTACCTCTCAGAAATCTACCACCTCCGTAACTTCCTCTGAGCCCACAGGCACAGACTCTCACTGTGAGCAACTCTAGTCAGACTTCTAACTTTATGTCTCCTACGCACTAATCCATGTTTATCTTCTGTGTTTTCAAAGCCGTTGTCAGTGTCAACGACAGTGAGGAGCTTTCGAGACCAGTCTCTGGTGATGAAGATGATGAAGATGAAGAGGAGTCTGATGATGTTGAGGAGGAAGAGGAGGAGGATGAGGATGAAGAGGAAGACTCGGGCAGTGAGGTGGAGATAATTGAAGAGATCCAGGGCAGACCACCACCACTAGTTGAGTCGGCAGAGTTCGAAATAGAAGAACAATCCCACTTTTTGCCAAATTTGTCCGAACAGGAAGCAGAAGCCTTTTCCTCTGAGATGAAGGTAACAATGACAGCTTGTTTGTTTAAAGCTAATTTACCTAAAACACTGTACAGACAGTTTCACATTACTTTTAACTCTAAATTCTTCTGTTAGTTGTTTTCCCCTTGTTAAATCCCTGTAATTCATTTCATCCCTAAAGGCCTATTCATACTCCACAAGACGCAGGAACTTTGTTCTTCTTCTTGAGGCAAAAAGAACGAGAACAAAGTTCGTCTGGGCTCTGACATTTCATACTCCATAAGGCGTGTTGCTGCCGAACTGCCACGCCCCCTTTTTCCGCAGCCAAAACAATCAAGGAATTACAGAAATGCAACGAGCCATTTGAGTTCAAACTATTATAAAATGTATCAGTCACAGTATTACAAACATTTTGAAGATTGACTTCATGTTTAGCACACATCTCCCGCTGGTTTATTACGTTAGAAAATGTTAGCGTTTACGTTGAAAGCTTGCTTCCTGTGTAGCTCTCAGTACAGGCGTTGTCCATCCAAGAACCTTGATTGAACATGTTGTTTGACGTTTCCCGGTGTTTGATGAAAGTCTAAGGTTTACAAGCTTGGTATCCCTCTGTCCACGAGCCTGAACCACTTTTTTCTTCATCACTCGCCTCTTTCACGCAGGTAGCACCAGGCTCTTCTGTTTCTTCTTTGTCTTCGCCCAAAACGTCCGTGTGTTTCTCCCCAGGACTTTTTTGCCATTTGCGAGCGGTGCCTCAAAACTATCCATGTTGTCTCCCGTTTTCCGCACCGGTGTTAGTAAAGTAGTAAACATTGGATTCTCGCTTCCCGCTTCCGCCAAAATAACCCCGCCCACTAAAAATCCAGCCAATCACAGCCAGAGTTCTCGCAGCCTTGCCGAAAAAAGTTCTGCTGAGCTGACGCGTCAGCAAGAGCTGCCGAACAGGAGCTGCTCTGGGTGCGAGAACAAAGTTCTCGCGTCTTGTGGAGTATGAATAGGCCTTAACTCTTAACCCCATAGGGCATTTACATGAATAAAACGTTTTCTTTTGTACATACAGACAGCCGATGAAGATGCAGTTGGGGAGGTTGTCATGGTTCGAGTGAGTACAGATGGAGAGATGGATCAAGATGAGGAAGAAGACCAGGACGCAGCATATGTGGAGCTCAAACCTTCTACCACTCTGTTGGTTCCTCTGGAGCTTGTGGAGGGACAGGACGCCCTGGTGAATGCTGCTGACCCTGAACCCAATGAGATTTTCCAAGCAGCGTTGCCAAATGACCTCAAAACTGAGAGCCAGAGCAGCTTCTCGCTCACTTTAGATTTGGAGGAAGACTGGGAGAAAGAGCCAGAGCCATATGAGAATAACCTTCTGTCTACTAACGCCTTACAGTTTGAAGTAAAGGATCTGACGGAAGAACCTGTGGCCATTCCTGAGGTTGAGGTTGTGGAAGAAAGGGAGTCAACTGAAGAACCTGTGGCCATTCCTGAGGTTGAGGTTGTGGAAGAAAAGGAGTCAACTGAAGAACCTATGGCCATTCCTGAGGTTGAGGTTGTTTTAGATGAAAAGGAGTCAACTGAAGAACCTGTGGCCATTCCTGAGGTTGAGGTTGTGGAAGAAGAGGAGTCAACTGAAGAACCTGTGGCCATTCCTGAAGCTGAGGTTGTGGAAGAAGAGGAGTCAACTGAAGAACCTGTGGCCATTCCTGAAGCTGAGGTTGTGGAAGAAGAGGAGTCAACTGAAGAACCTGTGGCCATTCCTGAAGCTGAGGTTGTGGAAGAAAAGGAGTCAACTGAAGAACCTGTGGCCATTCCTGAAGTTGAGGTTGTGGAAAATGTTGATTTGCCAGACACTGAAATCCTTGAAGAATCTGGAGAGAAAGAGTTGGAATCCCTTGAGGTGGACACCCCAGTGGAGTCAAATGAAGAGTTGCCTAATGGAGAGTCAATTTTCGACAATAATGAACAAGTAGAGCATGAGAATGCAGAAATACAAACTGAAGAGGAGATACCTGAACCAGTGCACGATATGTGCAATGAAAAAGACATCCAAGTTACTACAGCGGCAGATGCAGTTGTTGAAGAGGATGAAACGGAACCCTCTGACAAACCAACTGAGCCAGAAGAGCTACTTAAAGAAGACGCACTGAAGCCCACCACAGAGGCCATACATGCAGAGCAGGAGGACATAGTCCCTGTTGATGCTCCAAAGGAACAAGAGGAGGAAATGGAAATGAGAGAGGAGAAAAAAGAGACAATAGAAGATGACACAAAAAAACAGGAGCTTGTGGTTGCACTTGAAGAGCATGTTGATGCTGTGCCAGACGATCAGCCAGTTCTAGAGACTCCAGGCTCAGGTAGAAAGAGCAGAGCTCCTTATGCTCCATCTCTAAGGACCATCAGAGCCAGCAGGGCGGTCGCCTTTATCTCTCCTGTGTCTGAGGAGACGTTTGACACAGCAGAAGGGAAGAACGAGGTTCAAGTGAAGGCAGTTGAACAAGAAGCAGTCACTGCATTCGCCACCTCTCCGAGTCGTTCAAGAAGAAGCAAACAAGTTAAAGAAAATATTATTAGCACACCGAGACGAAGTACTCGCAGAACTAAGGCTGAGTCTCAGCCTGAAGTTGAATTGGAGCCAAAATCTGAACAAGAAGACAAAGTGGACACAGCAGAAATAGTGTGTGATAACATTGTGTCCAGCACAACCAGGACATTGTCTCCAGGCAGAGGACGAGCTTCACAGAGGTCTTCTACAAGAACCAGCATACAGATCAGCAATGAGGTGGAGGAAGTCAACACTGAGTCAGAGATAAAGCAAGAAGCAGATGACTTTAATGCTGTAACAAAGTCTTCTGGGCGAGGAAAAACCCCCACGAAAAGGAAGGCGGCACAGTCAAACACTCCTCGCAGGTCCAGTCGTAGGACAGCGAACGCTAGCGCAGAAGCTTCACAACCATTAGACATACTTGAAGAGGTGGAGGAACAAGAGGAACGAGTCAGACCGACTCCTCCAAAACAGATCTCCAAGAAATCTAAAGCTGAACCAATGCTACCTGCTCCTGTAGAAGAAGAAGAAGAAGAAAATGACAGGGAACATTTGACCCCCAGTCCTGCGAGAAGAACTCGACAATCCAACCGCATTACTCTCAGTGTTTATCCACAGGTAAGTGTCTATTCAACTGTTCATTTCATGTCACATTCTCACATGTCATATAACAAACACTGTGACATGCAAAGGTTTGGGCACTCAGATCGATGGCTTTGCTCAAACTTTTGCATACCTCTGTACTGTAATTTCATCCATGAGTTTTCCATTTCCCATCCTCATCAGTTTTTCCATGACCATCTATCCAGGTAAAACTGGTGCCTGTTTCAATTCCTCAGAGTGTGAAGAAAAGGGCAACGAAAGGCCAAGACCAGTCCGAGCCTGAACCACTGAATGATGCAGAAGCCATTTCCAAAACTAAAAAGCTATGGGATCAACCTGAGGACGAGCTGCCTTTACTGCACCATCCTTTAGAAGTGGACTCTGAGATCCCTGTATCAGACGCACTCATCAAGAGGCTTCAGGATGACAAAGAGCAACATGGTGTGTAGGGACTGCACTTAAAACAAACATAATTCCCTCAAACTCTAACCTCAAGCATTTTGTTTATTTTGAAACCATAGTTTCTAGGTCCATAACAAGAACCAGCAAGAGACGCGCAAAGTCTGTGGTGGACCCTGGACCTCCAATGGAGAACAGTTTGGCTTTTGACTTGGACAAATCTGGTCCTGGCGAGAGCTCTTTCATTTATTCCCCTTCACGACGAAGAAATGCAGGTGTGCATTCAACGCATGTAAAACACCATATCATAATTTAGAGGACATAAACTAACTGGATTTGTGTGTTTGTCTTAGCTAAGGGATCTGAGTCTCCCCATCACAGTGAACGGGCGGCTCCTGTCACCCGAAGCAGGAGGAAAGTCTCCACTGCTGATGCGGTGGCTGAACAGGTGAGTTAACAAAACGATGTATGAGGAAACTGACTATAGTTTTCAGAATGTAGTGGCTGAGTAGCTAGCACTTCTCACAAGCAACAAGGTCCCGGGGTTATTTCCTGGGCTGACCAGAACCTTTCCGTGTGGAGTTTGTATGTTCTGCCTGTATCTGGGTGAGCTCCTCCTGGCACTTTTCACCGTTGAGCCAACACATGCACAGCAGTAGTGATGCGTGGGTCGACACGAAATCCACGGTCTACCTGCGCATTCGGGTGGGTTCCTCAAATGTACAGAAAACCTTGGGACTGGGTGGGCGGGTTAGAAAGCAACATTGTTGGCTTACAACATTAAGTGCACTGTTATCCATAATTGGATGTCCAGTTTTATGGGGTAAATGTATCATTAGCATGTTTTGTTTTCTCATGGTGAGAAATGATGTAGCTACAGAATAGTATACTACGGCAACGGCAGTGTGCCCATGCACGACAGGCACATGTGATGAATATGATGCAGAAGCAAGGCACAGCTAAAATAACACGGTGACAGCTTCTTACTAACCCGAGGAGTGCCGCTTATCACAGCGTCAGGTCGGTAGGCTCATCCTACTTTTGTTCCAAACTCCTGCTTAGTTTGACAAAGAGTTGTCCATGACGTGATAAAAGAAAAGCCTTGTGATAGTTTCTGCTCCTCATTTCCATAAGTGATTTCAAAGGTGTCTTCAGCGGCTCAGTAACAAAACAACAAGCGCCATTTCTTCGCTGTAAACTTGCGGTCACGGGACACACATTTGAGTGACAGCCAACTGTAGAGCCCCTCATGTGGCGCATTTGTAATGTGTGTTGATTTGAGACTAATCCTGGCCAAGATCCTGGATCTAGCTGGGGCACAGGAGCGAGTGGAGTCATCCGCTGTTGACAGGTTACCCTGTGGCACTGTTTGAAGAATGAATCCGATGCAGAAGGAGAATTTTCCAGGACCAGACGCCAAACTCCTTAAAAATGCTAATGGAAAGTAATGCAATGTTTTCTCTGCAGGATGAAATGTCTGCAGAAGATAACGCTGAAGAACCAGGGGTCTCACATACCAGAAAAAACAGCAAAAGAGCAACAAGGTATGACTCGCTAGTTGTCACTGTTTCAGATAAAATGTTACATTTTGCAACACAATTCATACATGTTTTTCTTTATATTTATTTTAGATCTAAAGCAGCGTGGGAGCCCGCATTGATAGCAGAGGTGGACCTTCTCACCCCTCTGCCTAGTCCAGCTGATCCTGTTCCTCGGGCTCAGAAAAGAACAAAAGAAGCAGAGGGCCCGACTTCAACCATGAACCTTCGGCGCAAACGTATTATGGACACCGTTTTAACCAAACCAGTCACACGGAGGAAGAAACTATAGGAGGCTGGCCACCTGTGAATCATAATCCTCAGGTAGACTCCTGAAGATGACATTCATCGGTGTCAAGTCAAAGCAGAATATATGTGTAAATATACTTTTCTTTGCTAATGGATGAAAATAATGCTACTAAGGCATGAACATATTTTTGGGACAGTTCACTTGTGTAAAGAGAACTTTATTTTTAGAGTTTGCATGTCCCGCGCCTACAAACTTGATTTCAACCGATTAGTGTACATTAGCCCTTTTGTGTTGGCAATATGCAAATGTTAAACTGCTTCTCTGGGCAAAAAATTACAAAAGGGAAATGCAATCTGAGGTTGTACTTTTCTGTTTCAATCAGAGAAATGAAACAAATTACCTCTGAAAAAGAGGTTTTATTTACATCCACAAATTTTATGTTTTTATTGTTTTGAGGAGCGCTATTTTTCTACTTTAGAAAAAAGCAGCCAATCCACTGAAAAAAAAACTTTCCTACAAATAAAATGTATATAGTATTTTGCTATGTTCCAAATAAAGTCAATAAATGAATAAATTAAACAATTATGATGGTTTGGAAGTTTCAAATGGTTTTATTTTCTGATGGGACAGCATATCTTAGTCTTAAATCTGTAATTATCTGTAAAATGCACTCTTGTACACTGCAAATTGGACTGTACTGTACAAAGTAAAAAATGTGAATTAATATCTGCATAAACGCATTTGGACATGTTTACGTTGGACATGCTTGAAGGCTTTGCAAATATCACGCTATTTTTGATGAATGTATGTAAAATGGTATTTTGATGACTGCTCTTTGATAAACATGTGAAACTGAAAATCTGTGTAGTTTTTATCTTTATCCAATGGTCCGTATGTAAAGAGGCTATAATTGTGTGCAGTGAGTGAAAGTCTTTGTTGTGTCTGTGTAACTGGACACTGGTTACCTGTCCCAGCCGGCGCGCGCACAGGCGGACTGGTCTTTCAGTCTGATCCTGTGTCTATGAGGCCAGAACACTCAGACATGATGCAGAAGGACTGTGTCCGAGTGGCCGTCAGGGTCCGGCCCTTCAACAAGGTTAGTGACGGTTCACTTTGACATGAATGATGGACCGTGTTTCTGTGAATGTGTGTGGCCGCCTTATTGTATATGTGAGGTCAGATAATTTACTAAGGAAATAATGGATACCAAAACAATTACTGCAGGCCCATTAAGCTACAGTGGATTGGTCGACTAAATTTACTTGCAATTTTAGTCGACTAAAACTAGACTAAAATGGAAGATTTTTTTTTTAACTAAATAGATCCATGGTGTTAAGTTAACACTGGAGCCTAGACAGATCGCCCGTGAAGCGAGTCCACTGTGATAGTGCGCCCTCTGCTGGATAAGACGGGTCTAGCCTGATCAGCATTTTTGGAAGATTGATGTTAATATGTGATCTCGCACGTGCGGGAGTTACTATTTCCATTTTTTCATAAAAACAAAACAAAACTCTTATGAACAAATTTGCAAAGTGTAACTAGATGCTAGTGTTGATTAAGATAACATAACTTCTAACATAACTAATTGTTATTTTTGTCCCTACCCTAACCCTAATTAGAAGATGTAAAGCCAAAAGAAGAGAGGTCTTAAGGTTAAAGGTATCCCACCAGCACTGGCTCTAACTGAAAATAAACTGAAGATTATGCTGTAACTAAAATATATATGCAGCTCTTTATCTTAGCTGTTAATTGCACTTTTGTGAGTGTATTTGTCCACTGTTGTTTGATTCAACAATCAGCAAATCTGAAGTGAATTTTTAAATAAAATCCAGTGCAAATGCCTTCTGTTGTGTTTATGTTCAGTTACTTGTAATAATTATTGCTTAATTTGCTGAAAATACAATGCTAAAAGTATCGAATATCGTATCGAAAATCCACTGTATCGCTCGAATCGTATCGGTCCAAAAAAAAAAGATATATCGTTTTATATCGAATCGTTTGGCCTCAAATTGACACGTTTCGTATCGGTCAAAAAACGTATCGTTACACCCCTACTAATTACCCTTAGGGCCTACCCTAATCCTAATCTAAACCTAATCCTAACAACTCTAACCTAACCTTAACCCTAATCCTAATTGCCTTAAACTAACCCTAAAAATAATAGTAAAACAAAATGGTGAATCCGCCTCACCGTCGTGGATCTGTCTCGGCTCCAGGTCTGCAGCTCTATTACTGGAACTGGCTGATTCATACTGAGTCATTTAAAGAGAAAGTGATGGAACATTTCAGGCTATACATAACATCCCAAAACTGTAACATAAACAAGTGGGCTCATAAATCATCAGCGCCTCAGGCTGCAAACAGGACATGCAACCCCTTTTTTATTTGAACCTAAAAGACCTTTGATCCAATTATGGAATATCACAAAAAATGCAGAGGACACCATTCAAAAAAAAGAAAAACCCCAGATCGACATGTCTCCTTAACCCCCACCCGAACTGAGCACTTTTTCTCCAGTTTGGATTCACCCCACATATAAAAGCTTCTTGGAAAAAACAGTGAAAAAATAAAGACAAAAACGAGGATGAAAACACAACAAGAAAGTGGGAAAAAAGCAACAAAAGAGTGACGAAAACACAATTAAAAAGTGATGATGAAGAAAACATGTAGGTAAAGCGACAATAACGCAAAAAAAAGAGACAAAATGACGACTAAAAAATGACAACACAAAAACATAAAAGAAAAAGACGACAACACGACAACAATGAGATCAGTTTTTCTAGGTCTTAGCTTTCAAATGAGGTGTTACACTGGCCTGATGCTCCAGAAGAGAAGCTTTTAGATTTTTAAAGGTATTTTTCACCAATAACACATAATGAAATGAATAAAGATCTTATTTCATTTACTGGGTAAAATGTTACACAATAGCCTATGTCTTTAACCAACTCCAGAGGTCGTGGGGTAAAGACACGAACACCCACAGGTCTAAGTAAGTGTGCAGGATCGAGGAATGAGAAATAATAAAAGAATGATTAAAGATCCGCACAACTTTATTATTCTTTTATTATTTAACCAACTCCAAACATATCCCCCAAATAAAAAGTCTAAAAGCTATAAACTTATTTTTTTTAAAGAACAAAGAGCAATAACTGTCTGAAACTCATTTGTGAAACTGTGGTCTTGACTCCTAAGAGGGAACGAGACGCTGGAAGTCGCTGCATCATCTCAATGATACCGACCTCCATCACTATCCAGGACCCACGAGATCCTCAGAACCGACGCTCTTTTTGTTTTGATTACACATATTGGTCCCATAGTGGCTTTACACAGGACACCAGAGGGAAGTACCTGCCTGAAGACGCAGGGGGGCGCTATGCTGACCAGGTGGGCTAATACCATAACTATCAGCCACCGCTTTAGACTATATTTATGAATGATGTTGAGTGACCATATGCTTTATGTGTTTATAGGATAGTGTGTTTCTGGACCTTGGTGAAGGCATATTAGAAAACGCACTACAGGTAACCAAGGAAACATGGGGGATCATAATATAACACGCGCTGCTTAAATGAACTGTGTTACAGGGATATAATGCCACTCTTTTGGCCTATGGGCAGACGGGTTCAGGAAAGAGCTATTCCATGATGGGATATGGGGCAAATAAAGGCCTAGTTCCTAAACTTTGTGAACGACTGTTTGAATCCATCAGGGAAAACCAGGATTCAAGGCGTTGTCAGGTAAAGTGCATACATATATCTGCCTCCTTTGTTGTCATGTGGTGTTGACGGGGAACGTGCTCTTCACAGGTGTTCTTCAGCATGTTGGAGATCTATAATGAGCAGGTACTTGGCTCTTAATACGTTTAGCCCACATTAGTTCTATGCTGTGTTCTTGTGACGGTTGCAGGTGATAGATCTGCTGTCTCGAGGCGCTCGTGCAGCCGCAGGACTCAGAGTCAGAGAGGAGCAGCACAGAGGCTTTTATGTGGAGGGTCTCCGCACTGTTCCCTGTGAGAACTCGCAACAGGTAGAACTTCAGTCACTTCGATGAACGTGTGGTCAACTTCTGGAATCACTTTCAGCACAACATCACTGTCAGTTCTGCAGATCTTTTTTTTCACTGCTTTAGGTGGAGCAGCTGATGGAGCAGGGCACGAGGACACGAACCACGGCTGCCACACACATCAACGCAAACAGCAGCCGCTCTCACATGCTCATCAACCTGCAGCTGAAACAGGTTGAAAATATATCATCCTGTATCAAGGTTTTTATTAAATGCATGAAAGTGTGTTTGTTTGTAGATATTCTCCAAAGAAAGCACCACAAAGCAGTCCAATATAAACCTGGTGGATTTGGCCGGCAGTGAGCGTCAGCGGTCGTCTGGTTCTGAGGCGGATCGGCTCAAAGAGGGCATGGCCATCAACCTGAGCCTCACCACACTCGGCAACGTCATCAGGTCATCACACAGTTTACAGCTGACACTACGGCTCGCCTTTGTCCACAGGGGTGGCAGATGACCTTTAAACGCCGATGCATCCTCAGTTTTTTCTGGAATTGGAACGGCACTGAAAGGGACCATTAAGCAGTGTTTCCCCCAAACGATAACGCAATGTTGGATAATGTTTTTTTCGTGTGTTACAGCTCTCTTGCAGATGTGGCCGTTGGTAAAAAGGTTGTGCACATTCCTTACAGAGAGTCTATTCTCACCAAGCTTCTTCAGTCAGCTCTGGGAGGCAACAGTCGCACTGTTATGGGGAGTTACTTTCAATCTCCCATTGTTTTGATTATATGTTGAAAACTGGATTTGTAATTCCCTAATGCTTATGTGAACATTGCAGATCGCTACTCTCAGTCCTGCTGATATTTGCTATGAAGAATCTCTATCAACTCTGCGTTATGCTGAAAGGTAAAGTACACTGTAGGTCTTGTTTTAATAGGCCACACCGCAATAGAGTGTTTTTTTTTTAAATTTGGTTAAATCTGATCTAAACTAATCAAACTAATATGACTTTGTTTTGACTTGATCTAAGTAGAATATTTTGTAATTCCCAAAACACGCACTCGTGTACTTTACTATGAATGATCATCACAGTCAATATGTTTCCTGGATAATTGATCTGCCAAATGGAATAACATTTCTTGGTCAGGGCTAAGCGCATCCTGAATCGAGCTGTTGTGAACGAGAGTCCCACAGAGCGCCTGGTCAAAGAGCTCAAGGCCGAGAATGCGCGGCTCCTGCAGAGACTGAGCCGGCTGGGACCGGAGGGGCGCAGGGCCAGTGATGAGACCAGTAAGACTCCACCATTCAATCAATAATCACTATACAGTGTCCATAATAGGCAACCGTGTTTCAGAGGAGCTTCGACAGCTGCTCACCCACAATGAGCTGCAGATCAAGGCCATCCAGACACTATGGGAACAGCACCTGCAGGAGGCGCTCAAGGACCTGGAAGAGCAATACGCCAACATCACAAAGGTGCTCAGGCTCACTGCACTATTGATGTTTGTGCTTTTTCTGACAAAAGGTTCTGTGTTGTAGGAGAGGAGGATGATGCAGATGCACCCCTACATACTGAACATAAATGAGGACACCCAGCTCTCTGGTGTGGTCAAACTGTTCATACAGGAGGGTAAACTGTCTATTAAAATGCTACTTTCAAGCTAAACAATAAATAGCTGATGAATGAAGAGCAAATTATGGCATTTTTACCCAAAGTAGCCCCAATATGTTTTAGGTGAATGGGATGTTGGCCTCAGTGACTCCTCCCCAAGGTCGATCTCCATCAAAGGACTAGGGTAAGTTATAGGTATATACTGCAAGTACATGTATTTAAGAGCTGGCAAGTGTGCAGATGATGACAGTTGACGACATTGGTGCGTATTTCTTCAGGATACAAGAGCGTCACGCCATCTTCAGGAATGAGCAGCGGCGTGTTACTCTGTCAGCTGTGGCAGGGTCAAAAGTGGTTGTAAATGGCAGCAGCGTTTGTCAGACTACTGAACTGCAGCATCTGGTCAGTTTCACCTTTTCTTTTTAAATCTGTGGGATAAAATTTGACAAGAACTCCATAACTCTCAGGACCGGTTAATTCTGGGCTCAAACTGCACTTACCTTTTCATTGGGTTCCCCTCGGACCGCGGTGGGGATGACTGGAGCTGCTATGACTATGACTATTTCCAGGCAGAGTTGGCTACAGCTGAAGGCATTCACATTGGTAAGAGAGCTGATATACATATGATTTTTGTTTTATTTTGTGTGGTATTCCTATGTTTAAAGTACTTTGAATATCTGTTGGAGAGTCCAGCCCTGGATCAAGCCAAACTGACCCCAGCCTCCTGGCAGTTTTCTATGACTACATTAAACTAATGCCAATGGTGACAGAAGCCAACCAGATGAGCCAGGAGCTGCATAAGGTTCCAACGCCTTCGGGACATGTGTCTCATGTATACATATAGACATGTTTTTCCATGCATCACGTTTGTTTTCAGGGTGTGGAGTTTAAACTGGAGATTCAGAACCTCGCTCTCTCTGATTCTAAAGGACATGATCTGAAGAAAGACATAGTTGTCAGAGTCACTACTTTAGGAAATAAACAGGTACACATTATATATTCGGCCTTGAAGGTTTTATTGTTTCTAATTTGGTTTCTTCTCTACTAGGTGTGGATGTGGTCTAAGGCTAAGTTCATAAATCGTAAATTTTTAATGGAAGAAATGTATCAGCAGCATCAGGCAGAGCAGAGTGAGGACAGTGTAGGTTAAGCTGTGGGGATGACTGCATCTCTGTATTTGTTGTATCATGTTACACTTTGTTCAGTTACTCTCACGTTTGTATTCAGAGGTCAAAGGGTTTTCCTGCAGTCTCTTTATCCAGAGACCAAGACCCTTTTTGGGATCCAGTTGAGCCGCTGCTCCTGGGCACTGCTCACCTGTGGCTCCAGACCCTGGCTTTTCGCATCCCTCTTGAAGAACAACTAGAGGTTTGTATACAGAATAAAAAAACACAGACTGAAGACATGACCATCTGCACTTGCAGGTTTTAGGGTCAGAGGGAACAGAGGAGGCCATCCTTCAAGCACAGCTGGTTCCCTGCTCCTCCACCGGACTGTATGTTTTTAATTCACACAAACAATAATATATCAGACATTGTTACGTTTCTTCTCTCTCTGTCAGCCCCCTCATTGAGGATGACATCTTGATTGACCCCTCAGAGTTACTGGGACGCCGCCTGGACTTCCAGCTGGTATTGGAGCAATGCTGTGGTCTGCGCTGGATAAGAGAGGCCCACAACAGAGGCGTTCAAATAGGGTCAGACTCACACAAGCCAGTTGTTAGTGAATGTAACAGTATGGAAACACAAGTGTTCTGTTTTCTTATTTTCCTTCTTCGTAGTTTCAAGTTGTTTGACTGCTCTCAGCCGCTGTACACTCCTGCTGCGTGGCACAACATGAACCCTGTGCTGGATCACCGTGTGCACTTTGCTTCAGTGCAGACCTCTCAGAGCCTGCTGGACTATCTGCAGAGCAGCGCTGTGCTCCTGGAGCTCTGGGGGCTGCAGGGTAATGACAAAGCAATAAAGAAGAAAATACATGTCATAATTATTAAAGTTTATTGATTTCATGTGTAATATTGTGTTTAGAGGGGTGTGCAGAACTCACGTCTCCTTTGGATGAGATGAGAATGACATCAGAGGGCGTCTTCATTATTGATAAGACAGGACAAACTGACACTGCAGTAAGTTTGTTTTATGAGGTTAATTTCATGTTTCAGTGAATTATCCATTGACTGGTTGTGAATATTTATGATTTAGACTTTGAACTGTGAACTGAGCAGTTCATTCAGAGTTCTCCAGAGAGACCTGGAGGAGATGAAGAGCTTGAATTCTTTGCTGAAAAAAGAAAACCAAAACTTGAGAGAACAACTCAATGCAGTCAGGAATGGTGAATAGTATTTCGGTCTTGTTTTATTTATAAATGAATAGCCTGGAAACTGTTATATCATAGTGTTTGTTGATTTTGCTTTAGGCGGTCGCTCAGTGCGACCCAGCTGTGATGCAGAGTTTGCTCGAGCTCTGAAGGTTTTCTACCACAGTATGACCTCAGTCAGGGGTCAACTGCAGCGCCTGCGGAGACACAGACCCAGTGTATGTATGCATTTATAACATAGATCATCATCAGACGTGTCTAAGCCTGATATTACTGTAGGAGGAGTCAGATCTGCTGGGGCTGCGGTTCTTTGTAGATGAACAGGGCCGTCTGCTGAAAGACTTCTCAGAGCAGCTGGAGGAGTGTGTTACAAAACTCAAGCAAGACGTGGCTGCGATTGTACGACGCAAGAGAGAAAAATCAGAAATATATCTGTAATCATCTTATTTCTGAATCTACCAACAACAGAACAGAAATCTTGTAAATGACATTTGCAAGTAAAGTGTATTTTCTTCAAGATTTATTAGATTGGATACAAAATTAACAGTTTAAAACTGCAAATAAATTAAAAAGCAAATATTTCAAATTAAAAATTCACAAAATCATTTGCCACCATTGAAAATGTTACATCTGCAGAAGTAAATTACTAATGCTTTTCAGGACATTTTTTCCAAATGTGTCAATAAACAAGAGCATTATGTTTCAATAATGGTTATTTTGTACAAACGCCATATTTTAATGGTAAACATGACGGCAGACACTATAGGTCCAAAGAACAATGGAGATGATGGATATAAAGCAGGCAGTATGGGGCAATAAAGGCAAGGTGTGAGCGCTGTAACGTTGTCATTACATTATTGACCACTAGGTGTCAAGCAAGTGGCACCTGTTTGTGTGTAGGTAGTCAAAAGCCTGCAAGTTCATTAGTCTAATTTGATTGACCAGTGAAGTGTTTACATCAACCATTCCCAAAGTGTGGAGCATCGCGGTCCCTTTATCATTCCAAAGATTCCTAGGGGGGTCCCCAATACTAATATTTAACTGTATTCAATAGAATTTGTAATGTTTTACAGCTTTATAAATATTTATAAATATAAATTGCAATGAGCTAAATACTGATTTGAAGTGGTAGAATTTCTTTTCAACATTTCTTTTCAAACTAATTTTTTCTTGCAAACAAGCTTTGAGCCAGTGAGGCCCCCCAGAGGGACCCGGACACCACTTTGGGAACCACTGGTTCATATTTTAACTGTCTTTATGTTTTACTTTATCTCCTAAAATACCCTGTATCCCGTGTGCAGATCTTTGAAAACAGGTGAGGTAGGTCCATATCTTTATCATTACACCAAAGAAAAGTGATTCATGAGAAAGAAGCACTCAACATGCTTCAGTTACTCTGTACAGGGTTAAATCACAGCTAACAATAAGAAAACATGTACAGAAACACTATTTTCACAGTAGTACACTGTCGAGAGAGGCATATGATTAGTCATTAACATGTGTTTTACAGTTGTAGCCCTTTAATATAAAATATTAAAGGTTCTTCAATGTGCTGCTATGAGGCATCAACTGAATAAACTGTTCATAATACAATACTGATCTCTTTTAGAGACATGAACTTGTGTATTTTCCAAAGCTGCCATGTTTGTTTAGTTGTTGGAGCCAGTATGAGCCAGTGACCCACTGACCTGAACTGAGTATTAAGTGCACGCACATTTCAATCTCTCTTTACATTCTGTTTCCTCTGCATCCACAGTTTTCACCAGGAAAGTCCATTACTGTGTCACTCTCACGCTTCACAGTTTCAAATGTTAAACCAGAAGGTCCACCAACTAATATCTGGCCCATTTTTGTCACTCATACAGTGCAAGTAAAACTGGATTAAACTGTAAAAAGTACCAACAGAATTGATTGTAACAAAGGCATTTTTTCTGTTTACCCTGTAAGAAACGACTTCTCCAGCATTTTCCAATCCTTTACACTGTGGTCCGTAAACATACGACTTCAGTTCATGATTTATCAACGTCTTGCTGTTCACCCAAATCACTTGAACCCGCTGATGGTTTCCTCCATTGTCAGCAAAAGACAGGCATTCAGAGCGGTAAAAAGGCAGTAAACAAGACTGTCGAACATCTGCACTTCACAGATAATGAGAGCAGACGACCACAGCACTGAGTGGTCCACAGCATCCGTCCAAAGTGCCGACAAAAGCTCCTTGATTAAAACAACTTTAAACGTTGAGATTGTTCAAGCACTAGTGCCATCGTTCTCAGGGGCTTGAGAGTCAAGTGATATGGTCCCGTGGGTGATGACAGTGGTTGGGGCTTCAGCTGGGTCGCGTTGACTGCCTTGTTTGGAGTGGTTGTCCACCTGAGCAGACACCAGCTGCTCAATCGGAGGAACTGCACTGCACAAACTCTGCTCATCTGTAGCATGTGGAGCCACGGTGTCAGACCTGCCAGAGTTAGAATAAGTTAAACATTGCCAAGAAAAAAACAACATAATTCCCCAAAAGGTGTTGATAATTGCTGGCGGTACCTGTCCTCTCGCATGCGTCTCAGGCTGCCATGGTAACTTGCTTTGCTGTGGACACTGCTGCCTCTGCTCCGGGTGGAGGATGGTCCATGGTGTGTCCTCTGTGGCTTGTCCAGGTCATCAATGACTGCCAGGTTTGTAGAGGAGGCATGAGTGGATGTTCCCTAAAACAAGCACAGAGACATTAAACCAAGTACTAAAACCATGAATAGTGTGGTGTCGGTAACCTGCCACACCTGGGTGGATGTTCCTCTGGACTTGCGGATCACAGGGGTGTTTGGTTCACGCAATAATGACTGAGTGAAGTCTGGCTGCTCCTGAAGAACCTGCCGAGACTCATTTATGCCACTGCTACAGAGACCAGTGGCACATCAGACATTAATAACAAAATATACACATTATACACTGGGAGTTGTCTAAAGTATTGTATGTGCATCCTTACTCTTTGTGTCTGCGTCCCTGTAGAAAATTGGCCCATTCATAACATGTCTTCTTACTTCCCACCCAGAAAACTGAGGGAATGCCAACCACCAGCATCATTAGATATTTAATAAGGAACAAAACCATAGCTGGGTGACTGGTCTGCTCCACCTGAAGACAGCAAAGGGAGATGAGTCAGAGAACACAGTCCTTGAAGAAGGGGAAGAGCTGCTGCTTTAAACTATGCTTATAAAGATATACTGTAAGCCGTTTGCAGTTGTACATTCATGATACAGAGAAGCATAAACACATAACATCATTTATTTCAATGCAGTGTAACTTATACACCACTAGAGGGCAGGGGTTTGTATCAAATTCCTTGCTGTGATGTTTGTGTGGGACTGGTTAAACTGAACTGGTGTTACTACATCACTTTCACAAACAACATGGCAAGTGGGCTCGATATGCCACGTAAAAGCATGGATTAACTATAAAACCCACAAACTTCAATGTTTTTTAAATGTTTTGCTGAGCCCATTTTCCCCCAGTTTGAGTAAATTTCCTCCAATGAAGACACAGAATACCTCAAGGATCTGCAAATATACAAAATACATGAGATTTCTGCTCTGAACAAGCGCATCCCTCAGGGGCAAAGATCAAGTGACACAGAGCAATAATGAAATTCTAAAGCTACCACTGGACTTGGGGGGGTCTCGCTCTTTATGAAGGTCCACACACGTAACACAAGTGGCTGCACCTGCCTCCAGTCTGTCTGAGACGCCTGTTACTCACACCTCTGACAGCACTCTGATCTCATAATCAGGGAAAACAAAACCAAACGACGTGTTCGTGTAGCAAAATCTTTTAGTCGGTGAAATCAATGGGAGGCTTTCATTGTGACCTTAAGTGAAGTTATGAACTACAGTGGGTTCAGAAAGTATTCATAGTTCTTTTCTAATCTTATTTTTGTCTCTTTTCTTTTGTATTTCTTAAAAAAAAAAACAGCAAATCCTGAAACCACTGTATGTGTGTCTTTGTGTGGGTGTCCCAAATGAGCAGGTTTATTTTGGTTAATAATTTAGAGATGGGCCGTATAGAATAGCACACCGCCCTCCACTCTTCATAACTCCCACAAAGGGCTCATAGACGGCAGGCAGCAGTGCATGACCGAGCAAGTCCAAAGCACAGAGTGAAGAGGGGGCACTGGAAACAGGAAAAGCCAGAGACACAAGGGGGAAACTGAGGTACGGTATTCTATCTTTCCTTAGGAGGATTAACTCAGGTAATGATGCAGCACATCTCTTTCTTCTTTTCTCAATGCAGAGTCTAGAGTTAGTCCATTAACAAGGGATTCAAGCTTATGGAACTCTTTCTTTACTTTTGTCCGTTGATCAAGAAAAACAACACAGACTGACACATAAATATATTTTTAAAGTTAGAAACACAAATAATCCTGACTCTAATAAATCTTTGAGACACTTAAAAGGCCAGCTGTTTTTAAATCACAAAATGAACTTGTTATTTTAATTGGTTAGTTGTGGCACAAATACTTTTTTGTAACTTTCCTAACACCCCGATACTTCAAAGCGATGTGTTTCTGAACATGTTTTACAGCTTTCAGGGGGAAAAGTTCCCCTGTTATGTTGATCACACGAATTAGGCTCCACCGGGCTGATGTGTTTTAGCATCAGTCATAATCTGCTGCAGTCTTTTTTTCCACATAAATGTCTGCAAACACAAAAGTGACACTGAAAGTAGAAGAGGGCGAGTGCATCAATGGTCTGGGAAAAAGTGAGAAGGTAGACTGGTGCTCTTCAAAGATTGGGCTGAGCTTACATAAGAGTAAATTAGCTGAGACTGGCTTGTAGAACATGTCAAATTGATGATTAATTTTACATGCCCTGACAAAGACCTGTGCGGTCGAAACGCGTAGGCTGGTCCATAACTAATAAAGGACTTTTATTTTTGCTATATGACTCGAGTGCCTCGGACTTTATTTTGCTTTTTTGACTGCTTTCACTACTTAGCACAAGCTGTTCTACAAATGTCTGCAAACACAACAGTGACACTGAATGTATCTAAAACACTGTTTCCACAATTCTTACTTTTTTTTTCCTTTTTAACAGTGATCTTAGTAATAACCCTCGGTAAAAGTACTTTCCCTTATGAAGGCAATGGAAAGCAATAAGAAGTGTCTAAATGTAAATGGGATTTTTGAGCTGCAGGCTATACTGTTTAAGTAGTGATGAATGGTATTATTTGTCAGGAGTGTGTCCAGCAGAGATGACAGACAGACACTGAGCAGCCATCTGCTTCCAGACATAAAAAAGCTTTGAAGAGCAATCCCATGGGTCTTTATCCTCCTCAATTATTCATTGTTTAAATATGAAATTTGCTGCGAGTTCATAAAAGCAGTTAAATTTGAATGAGAAATACAGAAAAGGCTGATATTTGTGCCTAGAGGTATGGCATGATTAAGTTATTACTGTGCATACCTTATACGGGCAGGGGATGTGATATCGTTTGCAGTTCTCCTCCATCCAGGTTGTTTCCCAAAGGCTTCGATAGGTGTGCTCATAAAAATAGCAGCCAATCACAGTGAGCAGGGGGACCAGGTAGAGCACAGAGAAGATGCTCATGCGGATCATGAACTTGACCAGTTTGGTTTGGTTCTCCTTCTCCAGTGGAATTTCCATCCGGACGCGATTCAGAGCCACAATGCCCACCAGCAGCAGAGCAACACCCACCTGAGCAGAAATGGGGGGAGCAAGTTAGATACATGTTTGTTATCAGCTGCTAAAAGACTGTAAGCTGAAATACTGGTAAAGGACCACAGGGCAGATACATTGTTTTATCCACCCACTCATCAGACAGTTCACCCAAACACATATCTATCTGACAGCCTCTTTCATGTGCCCACCCGCTCCTTCATCTCCCACTGTACTCACTGCCACGTTGAAGCAGAGCGGTGCCAGAACAAACCACCTCAGGGTGTCTATGTCATACAGTCCTATGAAACACACTCCACTGATCCCATCTCCTTCAATTTTGTTGAGGGCCAGGAGGGTGATGGTCAGGGCCCCTGGGAGGCCCCAGGCGACCGCATGAAAGAGGAGCGCTTTCTTCTCAATGGCCTCACTGCCCCATTTAGGAACAGCAGCCAGGAACCAAGTGATCGTCAAAACGACCCACCACACGGAGCCCGCCATGGTGAAGAAATACAGCACCATGAAGAACAGTGTGCACACCTGGAGAGAAGACAAAGAACTTCAGGTGAAGGGTGTAGGATCTTTAAACTTTGCATCAACATGAATAGGTCAACACATGGTGGATCTTACCTTGTTGTGTGAACCCTGTGTGATAGTTGCAGCTTTGAACTGGGCAGAACTGGCTGCATTACATGCCACCTTCTCATTCAAAAGAAAGCCAAGGAAGAACACCAGAGAGACCATGACATAGCACACAGCATAGAAGATGATTGGCCGCTCTGGATATCTGAACCTAAACACATTAAACAGTCCGATCACTTTTTTGCTTCGGGACAATGCTAGTATTTCATAGTATTGTAACAGAAAGAGGTTCAAACCTGGTCACGTCAATGAGAAACGTCAAAAAAGTGAAGAGTGTTGCAGACAGGCAGAGGATGGCTATCACCCCAATGAAGTAGCGCATAAACGTCAGCTCTTTCTGGCTGAAGTACATTGATGGACAGGGAGGAGAACAGTCCTTTCTGCCCATGAAGGTGTAGCCCAGCTCAGGGTCAATCTTCAGCTCCCGGGGACACCAGAAGCCATAGTCTCTCTGCACCGTTAGGGAGGACTGGTCTGTGGGCTCAGGGCTGGCCAGCAGATCCTCGGCACGGGGGTAGGCCTCATCACAGTCTGGAAACCTGAACGAGATAAGGTGCAAAGCCAATAAAACGGCTTAATAATTTGGGAAATGTATTTGTATTTTTTTTTTTTTATAATTCTAAATATTTAGATCAAAAATACAACTACAGCTCAATTTAAACACATACAGGAGCATCAACACTACAAAGAAATATTAAATATTGCCTAATACAAGATACACCAGGGCTAGACCCCATGGAATTTCTTCAAAGGACACTTTATTATGTAAATAATAGCTGCTTTTGTGATTTGCAGACAATTTCGACTTTCAGTAAACGTCAGCGATATCTTGACTTCAAACACACCTGCTACACTCCATGTCCTCTGGCCAGGTCAACCCAAATATCTCCATGAGCTTGTCACACTCGTCTTTGGCCCGGCGGCAGATCCCGCGACACGGCATGGACACGCGGCCGTACTCTGTGCACACGGGGGCGTACAGGGCGCACAGGAACATCCTCAGGTCTGCGCTGCACACCAGGTTTACCAAGGGGTGGAACGGCTGCAGGAGAAAGACAAACGTTAATAGGTTGCACTCACATGACATCATTATATTCTTAAGAAGAAGAAGTGCTTTATTTTGTATAACGCCTTTCACAGACATGGTCACAAAGCGCTTTACATGAGACAATTTAACATTCACTCCTTACTCGGTGGTGGTAAGCTCCACATGTAGCTTCAGTTTCCTCTGGGGGAGACTGACCGATTCACTTCGCACGCAAACATGTACCCGGAGGAATCCTACGCAGACCCAGGGAGAACATGCAAACTCCACACAGAAAGGCCCCGTCCAGGTGGGAACCTGGGGACTCATCTTTTAGCATGGATTGTATATAATAGTCTCATGTATTTTCCAGCTGTTGTTCTGTTTTTGTTCCTTTATCGTTGTATTCCATTGCAGCAAAACACTTTGAGTTTCTGTATATGTTAATGGTGTTATACAAACACATTTTCCTTGCCTTACATACTTTTTCCGCTGGTGCCCTGACAAGGTTGTTATTGAGTCAGTAAAGTTTGCAGTCATGTTCATGAAAAACAGGCTGTAAACTGAACTGAACCGCTGAGTGTCTCAAATTAAACCTGAAATAACCATCAAAGAGGATGAAGCTGGAATATGTTCCGTGCTGAAAGATACATATCTCTGTAGAAGCTCATGAAATATGTATTGCTCCAATCATATCACCAAACATCCTTTTGAAGTGGGTTACGGCAAAGACAGACTGCAGTCACAGTCAGAGCTACTAACACACTGAGCAAACAGACAGCAGGCTAATATACATTCAGCTCCCCAAGGAGGCAGGGGAAAGGTCAAAGAGTCAGAGGCATCGGCAGGCAGGAGATGATCCTGTTTCTATCAAGCACAAATGACCATTCTTCTGTTTTTTTCTTAGTGTAAAATAGAGTAGTTAGCACAGAAGGTCGAAATGCGTGTAACAGAGTTTTCATTAGTATGTGTGATGACTGAATGTATAATCATATTGAAAAGGCCGCAGTAACGGTTAAGTCCACTCTTTATTATATTAATGGTATTGTGTCCTCACACTATATTAACACCATAGACAATGCACCGGCAACATTGAACAAGGCCAGGACTTTGCTGACTGTGTCCACAGCGATGGAATATGGAAAACCTACAATGTTCAGAGTAGAACTGTCAGAGAAATGAATGGTTTTTTTTAACAAACTGCACTAGCATCACTGTTCAATTAGACATGTGAAAAAGGGGCACTTGCAGTGATTGCTCGCTACAAAGGCTACAGTATTTCCTTACAAACTCTATGAATGCATTTGTACAAAGGTGCATGCATCAGTGCTTACATGTGTGTTTCATGTCCATTTTTGAGTACAGTTGGCCCTGCTGAGTATGTTTTGATCGTTCTCAATTGCGGTGCTCCAGATCTACACATTGGAGATGCTCCACCAGTAAATGGGTGCACTGGTGCATGAGCGCAGTGACATAGTTTTCAGCACTGGCCCCATACAAACATACAGTGAGCCTGTGCTTGCACACAGGACCAAACCACTTACTGTACTTCAATAATTCACATCTGGCTGATTTCTCTTGTATGTTTGCACGCAAACTTTAATTTGTCACGGACACGGAAAGGCAAACAACAACATGTGGTATAATGGCTGTGAGAGCTAGTACTATACTAAAACCATTCAAATAATAGAAATGACCAATAAAAAAAGTTATATAAAGTTATAAGCTATATATGTGATATTGCAAACAAATAAAAAAAAATAAAAAAGTGAAAAGAAGGAAAAATAAAAACGTGAAATTTATGTCATACTATGTCCTCTTCAGGTAGAAATGGAAAGAGAAATCAATTTTTAGTCCTCCATATAAACTGTTTACACACGATGTCACACAATCTGGCAAGAGCAAGATTGATACTACTGTGCCAATAACAATGGCACTGCATTCTCGTGTGTTTGTGAACTCACAAATATTGTGAAAATTCAGGTTGCAGGTAATGTGAATGAACTACTGAAGTCAGCTAATGACATACAGCAAATTTACTCTTCCGCAATACTTCAAAACTGCATTAATCTCCTGCCGTGGTGATCAGTGAAATAAAACAAACAAATCATGCTAATTTTTATGAAATTATCTGTTCTATGAGAAAGTTGAACCACACAGCACTGTTTGGCCTCAAAGTGGCAGGAGAGCCCTAACAGCGGCCTGGGGCTTCACTTAGCGCAGCAGCAGCAGCGGTAGTTTTACAGGAGAGTGTCCGGTGCCGCCAGGATGGAGCCTTTCTTCTTGTTTCTTCTTACAGTGTGTGATGTCTTTGTGTTTGTCCCCATTTTCCCTGCTCCTTTTGGATATTTGAGGTTATGTTTGTTGTATGTTCCACTTATGGCTTTTTTGAAAAAGGTATTTGAGCGTGTGCAGCTGTATATTGCTCTGTGCAATTATCCTGTCAATCAATGGCAATTGCCCTCAAGAACTGTCACAAAGGGAATAATAATAAAATGCGGTTTAGCTGTACCTCCCGCAGAGAGAGGAGGAGCTTAGCAGTCACGCAATTTAAGGCTTTGTCAGAAATTTTAAAGAAGTGGGTAAAAAGAGAAATATGTTTGGCAAAAGTATGATTATTTATGTATCTACCTTGTTCTATTAAAGTTCAAAGCCACGTTTATGTAAAAAAAGACACAAGTGGTTATTTCATGTTCATGTTTGTGAATAGGTCAGTCTATGGAAAGTCTTAATGCATGTTGTTAGAAATCAAGATTCTTGCCTGCATAGAATCCCCTTAGGCCTAAAGTAATTTAACCAAACGGTGCCCCAAAATGGTTTCATGCCTGTTAAAATGACAAATATAGCAACTTGCCCTTAGACATTTGGCATGTGTTTTTTGTGGGAATATTTTGATATCATAGTATTTGCATATTTCAACCTTCTGATAGTAATTACCATTCCTTTTTCTGAGTGTAACCTTAAATTGCTTCAACTAGACGTTACATTTAAACGTGATAATGTATGTTATTTAGGGGAACTAATTGCATGCCATTAAAGAGAAGGGACTAAGATGCGGAGTGGTTTTTGACAAGCGGTAAAATGGAAAAAAGGCCCCCCGACCGGTCCACCTCTTGTTCAATAGAGGGATTAAGTTTCTTTCTTCTCACTCCTTCTCTCCAAAGAAACCCATGGGGAAGGGGAGGAAAAAAAATACTAAGTAAGAAAAAAAAATCAACAAAGAAGAAGGGGGGAAAAAAACGCATATGATTAAGTCGCATTGCAGCACAACCGAGTATGTGTTTAGCAGACAAAATCAGAAGTGTCAAGGGGGTCGCACGGTTAAAATGCACTAGTTGGACCACACAACAGGTAATGAACATACACGCTGAACTATGATGTGTAGGCTCTTCCCTCCGTTGTATTTATCATGCATTAGTAAACTGTGCCCCATTTTCTTAGACATGTTTCCGCTTCACAAGTTGCTCCGCCGTCAGTGCTTTGAATGTGTGCGGCACGTTATTCGCAGAAAATCCACTTAGCCAACTCTGCAGAAACTCATAGATGGCATTGAGTGAAGTAGGAGGACAGAATGAAAGAGAAGCAGCGAGAAAACTGCGGTGGAGTGGAGAAAAGAGCTCTTTCCCGGTGGATTAGCGAGTCAAATGGATTGGGAGACGTGTTTAAGAGCGAGAACCTGAAAACATCCCGGAAACGTCACCAGCTTTGTGCCCTGATCTGATCGGGCTGGCAGAATGTTGGGTCTGCGCCCCCGAGCAAACAACCATGCACCCCAGGATAAAATGAGCACAGTATTCATGTCCTCAAAGCTTATGCTAAAAATGCATTGAATTATTTATACACCCTTATAATAGGGAGGAAACACTTTAAAATAACTCAACGTAAAAGCATTTACTGTTGTAACCACTGCAACCTTTCACCTCTTAACCCCCACATCTGAGCCAGTTTGGCTTCACACAAATCTTAAAGCTTCTTGGGAAAAAGCATCAACATGGCAAAGAAAACGAGGATGAAAACACAACAAACATGTAACAAAAAAGTGAAAAAAGAGCGACAGAAACGCAACAAAAAAGCTAAGAAAAAAAGATTTGGGTAAAGCCGAACTGGAGCAAATGCACTCGGTTAAAGTGGGGGCAAGAGGTTAAGGTTCTCAAAGGTTGGCGGCGGTTACCCAACAAGAGACTGGTCTAAACTGCACGGCTGGTGGACTCATATGGAGGGAAGGTGTTTTATATTGACACTTATGTATCTTTTTTAATTGGTTCCAAATAGATTATTGCATGAACCATATATTTTCATATACATAACTCAGTACAGTTTGTCAGGTAGGAGAAGGATGTTGCTGTGAAATGGGGTCACTGACTTGGGAACCACATAATTAAGTGTATGAGCGATCAATGCAAAATTATAACTATATAAACCTCTTAACCCCCACCTAAACCGAGCACATCTTCTCAGCTGGAGTTTACAGCCTATAGGCCAAAGTTACGCCTCATTTTTCAAGCTGAAACCTACAAAACTTTGTTGCACTGTCGCCGTGTTTTTGTCACATTTGTGTAGTGTTTTTGTCTCTTTTTTGTTGCTTCCTTCATCACTTTTTCCCCCTTGCTTTTTTTGTCGTGTTTTCTCGCTTTTTAAATGTGTTTTTTTTTTACAATACACCATAAGATAATGCCATTCTATCAATGATTATAAATAAATTAATATCTAGTAAATAGTGGTGATTTGTGCAAAATATTTCAGGTGAATGCAGTGTTAAAAAGGTCACCTGCAGGACAGAGCCATCACACAGCCAAAGAATAAAACCCTCCAGCAATAAAAATGTAAATGAGTATTTCTCCGCTGCCAAGCATATGCCTGGTGACTTTCTGACAGCAGAGATGTGGGAATTTGTAGCTAAACCTGCCTAGAGCCGTCCTGCACACGTCGCCTATAGGCTCACTCCATTCTTCGCCCGGTGCCACGGATTCTGGTTCAGACAGAAACCAGCCTTGGCGCAAATCATGTCAGACCAGACGACTTTACCTTCGTTAGCAAACAGAGACAACTCCATCATTTCCATCACACTCTCCACTGAATATTACAACTCATTCACAGTTTGCAAATGGAATAATAACCAGGGTGAAAGTCTGTGCCAAGCTTAATAAAAAGTGTGAAAATAGAATCACAGTAGAGAGCACAAAACCATCTTACAAACACGTTATCCCAAAGTCGTGTTTTAAGGTTTTTGGGGATACATGGAAATATTTCAGGTCTAAAAAGAAGGTTGAACTAAACAATACACAAATAATTATCGATAAATCTGAGTTTAGCCGATCATTTTCTAAATAACTGGCTGCACCTTAGAATTAAGAGGTACTTTAAGTAGAAATGAGTCCAGGGGTTCATGAGACACAAAAGGTTGGGAACCACTGACTTACACAGTGCTTTTGTGGTCGCAACAAGCCTTCTGATTGGCTAAGGAGTTAGATTCCTAAAGATCCTGCAGTGTTTCAAAGTAAAATAGAACAGAAATCTCAATTTAGCCCCCCCCCCAAAAAAAAGACTTTGACTAGGCTGATATATATGAATGTAAATGTGGTAATCTACTCTTCTTCCTTTGGTTGTCCTGTATCAGCATGTCTTAATGGTTACTGTGGTATATGCAGTAAAAAAAAAAGAAGAAAGAGAGATGCAGCCTATACATTTAATTGAGCCGTCACGTTTTGCAACTTAACCCCTTACCTCCCACTCCCCCCTCTCCCCCACCGAGTGCATTTTCTCCAGTTGTGCTTTACACAAATCTTGAAAGCTTCTCGATCGACTGGAGCTTCCATTGGCTTAACTGATTGACGTCGTCGCCATGTTTTTGTCACATTTTTAAACTGTGTTGCTGTCTTTTGTGGGTTTTTTGTTGCTTTTTCATCACCTTTTAGTCGTGTTTTTGATGCTTCTTTCAAGAAGCTTTTTGAATTTGGGTAATGTCAAACTGGAGATAATGTGCTTGGTTCAGGTGGGGGTTAAGAGGTTAAAAAAATAGGAATTTAGTCTCAACCTTTGCGACAATAAGCTGCTCCCACAGTATAAGAATTGCATTATACCTCCATATCATCGTCCCCCGGCAGCTGCGCTCTTCTTATTGTCGACTTTAAGCACACAGCTATGTTATTGCTTTCGCCCCTTATATGTAGGCTTTCTTTAGATTGCAATTTGAGCTCCATTTTGAGATTGCACACTCCATAATGCGGCATGAATATATTCCTGGATATAGATTCATACAGCAGCACTTCCACCGGGCCACTCACACACAGTAGCTCTGGCTGTGCGCCTGGTTCCTCTCTGCCGCTCAGGGGAGAGACAGGCGTTGGTCATGAATAGCCAACTGAGCAGACCGTGATGCTCTCGTCGCTAATCTCTGAATAGACAGTGAAGAAAGGGGCACCCTTCTCTCACACTCTCTCGCGCTTTCATTCACTCCTGCGTTTATCCGCGCCCAACCATCCTTCAGTCACAAACAGTGGACAAAGCCTTTAATAGCATTCCCCTTCACGTTCACATCCCCTCCTCCTCGCCTCCTATCTTCTTTTTTCCCTCATTTTTTGTTATATTCTTGGCATGCATTTACTTGCGCAATTACACTGACATGCACCTCCCCACATTAGCATTCATGGGCTCTTACATCTCTATCCCACCTGTCATTTCATATTGGAACAGAACGCTTAGAAAACATTATTACTGCACTATGCAGAGTTGGCAATCAGTTACATTTACCGGAGCAATCTTTGGAAGAAATTGTGCTTTGAGGAGTAGTTTCCTCACACCATACTTCATCCTTGCACTTTCTATATTCTGAAGTAATCACAGTGCACTTAAATACTCGTGTTGCATAAGTAGCACACGCTTTTTTCTTTCTACTTGAGTAATTATTCTATGCAATTCCCGAGTTTGGTTACATACAGGGGACAATGTCAGGACATTCAGACAAAAACCTGTTCCAGTAGGAAGTATTTTGCCAGAAAGGAAAAGCTAAAATTACACATGATTACTAGTCTGTACGACATAGCAGGTGCTTTGTAACCTGTCTAGTTTTATAAGCCTTGTTTTCCAGTAATGTGTCCCTTTATGATGGCCTGGTATGAGATTATGTCACTGCAAAGTTAAAAACCAACATAAATAAATACCCCTTTCCTTTGAGACAAGCCGTTGACAACTGAATCATGTCTGCCAATGCGAGACTTAATTACAGGTTGTACTTTGCCAGGCGTCTTCTTCCCAGCACTGTTATTTTGATTGCTCATTGATGAGGGGAAATAGTTTGAGTTCAATGAGAGGTTGGCGTCTAGGAGCTATGAACTTTTCTTGTAATGCGTAATTTTTGAAACTTTCGTGACCAAAAATGCTGCCATGTTTAACACTTCATTAAGCAACCCTGAGACCAGCCAGAGTGCTTGTGCTAATATGCTTAAATAATTTAATATGTCAATTATACAGCATTTGTAAACATTTCTTTCCTTGTCTTTTCTCTGCTTCAAAGAAATTTGAAGATAAAAAGTATATACAGTGGTATGCAAAAGTATGGGCACCCCTTTAACTTTTCAACATTTTGCCATACTATGGACCATAAACATAAATATATTTAATTGAAATTCTATGTGAAAGACACACAATCATGAAGTGAAATGAAATTTATACATGATTTAGATTTTTTTTAAATAAAAAACTGAAAAGTGTGATGTGCAAAAGTATAGTATAGTTTAGTGAAACAATTGCCTTCAGAAGTTGTCTGACGATTTCTGAATGATCAAATGTTGACCCAATGCCAATAGAGTCTACCTGTGTGTAATTTAATGTCAGTTCAAATACAGCTGCTCTGTGATGGTCTCAGAGGTCTGTTAAGTGACCACTGTGGAGCAGAAGCATCATGAAGTCCAAGAACACAAACTGTACACAGAGCAACTATTAGTCGTACACTGCACAAATCTGGCCTTTGTGACAGAATGGCTAGAACAAGCCATTCTTGAAAGAAAACCATAAGAAGTCCCATTTGCTGTTTGCCAGAAGCCAAATGGAGGCCACATGGAGGCTGCTGGCAAACAGAAAACACAATCTCTACTTTGGTCAATCTCAATAGTCGTCATGGGACTTTATAATCGACAGGTTTACAGTCTTTTCTTTGGCACAAGCGGCATCTAGTTTGGGAGTTTGGACGAGACAATGGAAGACTTTTGTGTGCCACATGAAACTGGAGGAAAGCCTTCGTTTTTGTTTGAGCCGAGGTTTGAATAAAAGATGCATCTAATTTTATCGAATCAGCAAGACTGATTTAATTTACTATGAAAAAGTAAAATCAAATCGAAAATCGAGATCGATCAATATGGGGAAAATAATCGTGACCATTTTTTTCCAAAATCGCCCAGGCCTAATCACATATTAGTTTCTCAGAAATGAATGCACTTTTTAACAATATACTAATTTTCAGAGTTTCACCTTTAGTCGATAACATGATCGGAACATCAGCTGTAAAAAGCAACTGCTCCATTCGCAAAACACATGAAGGATCAGCCGAATACTGACACGGAACATTTGACCCATCCTTCAATACCACAGGGCATCATCATTATTGCAAGAATCACCGAGCTGGATGATTACCAGGACAACACCTCGTGACATTAGCTGTTGCAGCAGAGCATTTTGGGCTCTGGAGCAGTAAACAAGATTACTGAAACCTGTATGAATGAAACCAGTTACATTTTATGAGGGAACAACAATGTAACATGGTACCAAGCTCTAAAAATAATAAACTTAATTTAGTATCCTACAGTCAGGCTCTACCCAAATGGAAATAGTCATTATTATCTCTTGCTCTTTTTCACCATATCTTTCTGCTGTTGGGTTTATTCCTGACCATGCACTCACCATCACCCCGTGCCCCACACACCCCCTCCATTCCTTGTCCTTCCTGCAGGCCTATTTAACTGCCATGGCAACAGGTGATGTGTGAAGGCGCTCACACAACGGCTCGACACACCAGCCCTGCCACACACCCGCATTATAGACTGCCCTAAATGGGGGAAACCATCCAAAAAGTATGCTCAACACGCTTCAAGAAGGGGCGACAGAGAAAGTGTGAAAACAGGAAGAAAAGACTCGGAGAAGCGAGGCGAGAGGGTCAGCCTTGACAATACAGAGATGGTAACGGCAAAACAATGAAGCCCAATAAGAGGGCACCCACGCATTTCCTCACCTCCACAGGGCGATCTGTGGATCCATCTGCTGTCTTCATTATAGATTTGATATTTTTTTACATATTTTTCTGTTTATTTACATAATTTAGTAGATAATGGGGCTCCAAAACTGTTCAGATCAATCAGAAATGAAAAATGCAATCATACACACTGGGAAATTAATTACTCTTCGTATCAATAAAAAAGTCCAGAACGTAATTGATTATTTTCACTTATTTATTTGAAGCCATTCATTCAATAATATTTGATTTCAACAGTGCGCTCCAGACCTCTCTCGATCTTTTTTTAATCTGTGTGAAATGCCGCTTCAGCAGTTATGATAATCCAGCATGTCTAAATCCTTGAAAATTGTGGCTATCATGAATATTACACATCTAAGAAATACAAGGTCTATGGACATTATGTTAGATCTTGCCTGCAAGAGATTTGTGTATTAAAACTGAATCTGTTTTGAAACAAACCATTCATTCACCTTCCACAATCTGAATAGTGTTTAAAGAGTAATGTGTTTTCTACCTTGAAAATAAATAAATGAAACATCCAAATGAATACTTGCTTTACTCTCCCATAATGTACAGTATTTCACACAAGCAGATTATTCAGATTTTTTTGTACATACACTAATTATAATCTGAATGCATGACTCGTGGAAGGGAATGCATTAATACATGCCATACATTGCAAAACGCAGCTGTTCTAGGAACATGGGGCTACTGTGTGTTAAACATGCTTTTTAGTTAGCATTAACAATAAAAGCTTATGATGGTCCTGACATGATGTGAAGTTATCCTTGCCTACTATAGAGTGGCTTTGCGTGAGAAGGGGATCTTCTTCTTGATACAGTGTTTGTAAGTATGTAACAGAGCATGGGCTTAGCACTGAGGGTTAAACATTACTCTGTCCACACACAGTTCTCGGGCCGGCTTGTGGGTTCAGATTAGGACCTTAAGACCTGGATAACCTATATTTATGTTGTATCAGCATGCAACACAATAAAACATAAGGCAGCATGAGATATAGCTATCCCTGTACGTGGTGATATAAAGGAGGAGAAAAATGGCAGTGAATATACTAATGCCACAACGTATAATGTTGCAGAATGAAACCCTGTAGTAGGTGGACAGACAGCACCCACTGTCCCCACTACCGTCCAAGTTTATTCAGAGTAAGTACTTTTCTTAGTATTATACCAAGAGGTATAATTTCTGCACCACAATGTACTAGAATTTTCTGCTTGCCAATTTAAATGTGGGCCACAAAGCACTATTTAAGCAATGAACAATCCCCTTCAAATCTCTCATCTGGCATTGTGGAGCTGGATAAGCAGAACTGGAAGCTTTGCTGATAGGAATGCATGGCCAAAACCAGCATCAGGCAGTGCCTTTGTTTCTCGCATAAATAAATGATTGCTTCATTTGGGCTGACTGCGTCTATAGAACCTGACAGAATGAGCAGGATAATCAACGGGAACTCCAAAATTCAATGAGGACCAGTGTCTATGTGGAGTGAAAAGGGTCTGTAGCCTCTTCAGATGCCCTTAATACACGCACAGAGACATACACACCAAGCATAACCCACCTCAATGAATGGCCACGCATTCACAGGCACACAAAGGGAAACCATACTTCACCGCAACAAGCTCCAACTCTTTAAAACTGGCACACACACATTGTTTTTGAAGGGGACCCCGGTAACCTCACGGTGGCCTTTCCCAAATACTGCAGTTAATTTGAAGGACAGGACCCCATGCTAAGTGTAACACAAACTCCATAGACAGCCCCTGTTCAAAGACTGGTGACATTTTTATTCCGTCTCCACACACACACGGCTCTTTCTTCAATTGACCAATTAAAATGCAGCCTATGACGTCTCAAAATATGTACATTCCTATCGTTAATAGAGCAGTGGGTCCAAGCCGTGTAGAATATAAGAGAATGCCAGCGCTGTGAATTTTTGCTACAATTACTTGGAACGATGCCCTCTTTGTGTCAGGGAATAGAATTGAAACATATAGGGCATTGTATTTCATTGAAAACAAGGGGCTTTCCCTTTCACACTCTCACACTGCCAATGAAATGCCCTTCTTTAAAAAAAAAAGAAAAAGATATTTCTCTCTATGAATGCTACTTGGCATTCAAATTATCATTGCTCATAACACAACCAGATTACATATCTAATTAGTGTTTTCTTTGTAACATGATCCTGGTGAGGTCATACAACTAATCCCTGCCTGTCTAATACACACAGACTTCACGTAATGTCGTGACCCTTGGTGCATCCTCTGGGATTCCTAACACGCTGCAGCACATGGGCAGCACAGGCCACACAAGTGCACTTTAGCCAGACGTTAACACAGATATACAAAAACTGTACACTCATCATAAACAGAGCCGCACAATAAGGCACCATATTATTGTTGTGGCAATATAAGGTGAATCAATGTCCATATTGCAAGAAGTTACAATGTATCACAAAAGGTTTTCCATCTGACAGAGATTTTCATTTTATTAACACAGCCCATAATGAAATTGCATTGGCAACACGAGCAGCTTTAGTCGTTATGATTTAGTAAATATCCCAAATAGACAACTTCCTTTTTCATACAGGATGATATAATATATTTTTATCCAATGAAAAAAACAAAACAATAGTTCATCATTATACTTTTCTCAATTTAAACAAATCCACTTCCTCTTCTCGTATATACCTCAATAAAATGTGGCCTAATGAGGAACTCTTGGGGCAGATGGGGAGGCAGTCGGTGTGTGGGAATCAATGACTTCATTGTGGTGCTGAGAGAGAGATTAGCAGCTAGTTAGCAGCACTAGTGAGAGCCGACAGCTGCTCTGTACAAACCACCTGTCAATCACTCCGTCAGTCACAGGAAGCACAGAGGTACAGCTAGAGAAAGCCACTCCCAGTAATTACACACAGAAGCACTGCAGTGGTCAGTGAGGCTGCCAATCAAAAACAAGGGAAAGTAACACGTTTGTTAAGTAGCTACAATGCATAGAATAATTTAGATTCTAAGACAATGGAAAAAGGAAGGTAATGGATGCACATATTGACAAACTGAAATGCTTTATGGCTTGAGAGGGTTTCATTGAGTGCATAATTGAAGTCAATAAAAAGCATTAGCAGCACGACCACACAAGACAAAGGAGGCAGGAGAAGAGGCATTGATGCCGACTGTCAACATTAAAAGAAATCCTGGCTTGCAATATACTGAGTTGAGCAGCCCACACCTCTTGGACACATGGGCTGGTAAGATGTAAACAGTTTCTCGTGACATATATGATCAACTATCCCTGCCAAGTCGTAGAACCAGCCCGGCTCATGTTGCCACTCAGCGTCGCCTGAAAGCCGCCCTCTTATGACTGCTGCTGCGGGGACTGTGGGTGTCAGTTACAGGCTCCTGCTTCAGTTGGGTGAAATCAAGTTCAACAACAGATGCTTCTTACAATCCCTTGTGCAGCGTGTTTTGACATGACGCCTGGGAATTGGCTTGATTTGTACACTGTCCTTAATCTGCTGAGTGAATCTTATCACGCAGCAATGACGGCTATTAAGAATCCGTCAAGCAACACCACAATGCCTATAGGCCTTTCAGACCCATAGTATTTGATCCTACTTCACTACGCAAAGCAGCGGTGTATGACAGCAGTGAATTCCTGCAACAAACGCAAATGCCAGCCCCTTTAGTAAGTACATCTCCTTAATTCAGATTATAGCGAAAAAGATATAACAAGCTGTTGCAGTTCAAAATGAAGATCATAAAGAAGACATAAAGGAGGGTCCTGAAACTGCAGCTTTGAATACAGCTTTAGTGCTAACAATGGATAAATACCAGCGGTCAGAAACTGGTCTGCATTCTATAATAGAATAGAAAGGCTTCAGGACAATAATATAGACCATTTCAGAGCATACAAAGAATAACCTTGACATAAATGGGATGCAGCAACGAAGAGCACACCGCGTCTGCTTTAGGGATGGAATAGATGTGATAACATGAAGAAAACCGCTTGAAAGATTAGCAGTCATTTTTCCCCAAAAAGTCTTTAAAAAAATCATTATTCAACACGGCATAAAATTAACAAGTCACTGGCTTGTAGAACATCATCTAGACTTCAACAGCCGTAATATAAGATGGCTTCTCTGAACAGCTGGAAGCACAGATAATTCAAGCTGATGTAGTGTCTCATGTTTCTCAATTTCTAACCATTGTAAAAAAAAAAGAAAAAAAAAAAGTGTTAAAACATCTCTGCCAAGTGACATTAAGAGTGTCATTCAAATCACTACAGACTTTGCCAAGGAAACAAAATGAGACCTTAGTTTATTCTGCCTGTTGTATGTGGTTTATTGACGGCACCACACCCAGCGGTCCTCAGATCCCAGTGCACTACATCGCCGTTGGTTCTAATAAATACTTACGACGACAAGGTAATTACATTCTTGCCATTGAGCAACACCTCGCCTTCCTCTTTGGAGAGCAACAAAGGAGTACGAGAGAAATGCAACACGATCCAGAGCAATACTAAGCGTTTTCTTTCCTTCTAAAATTCAACACCCCTTTCAACAAAACTCATTACTTCTTAACTTAAGTATTAATTACTTAAGTATAGCACCATTGCTTCCTGGAGGCAGTGGTCAGACAAATTGCCTGTCTGTCTGGGGACATGAAAGGCTGGGAGTAGCTGCTTAAGCATCCATCTGCGTCTACATGAAGAGTAACCGGAGAGGGAAGATGGAGCGTAACATAAGGAAGGATCTGGTATCGCTTTCCTCAAATGTTGCACTGTTCTTGTTAACCCTTTGATATTTTAGGTCTGTGAAGTGTAGCGCTCGAAAAAAACAACAACAACCACAGCCTTGTACGACAACCACAAGATGAAGCTCGGTTTTCAAGATTGTTGTTTTTTTTCCAGCCGTAAAAAATAAACAAAATATGCACAGACTGAAACTGTGGGATTATGCAAAACTGTAAATGAAATATGCTCTTTTCACTTTAAGCACTTTATCATTATGAGATTCTTTTTATTTTAGATTTAGTATTTAAGCTGAAGGCCTGAAGCGCCATTGTTCACATGCAACACCGCAATGCGAAAAATGGGGACAACAGCTCAGTTAATATTATTACACCAAACATTTTTAAGACAAATGTTGACTTTGTGTGATGGTGTGCAGACAATGACAACTAACCTCCATGGCGAGAGCTGCAGTCTGCTGATCATAGTGGTTCAACAAATTGGGCATGAAGGTGGTGTTGTAAGGCAGGTCCTGGCACATTCTCAGTCTGATGGGCTCACAGGAGAATTCGCTGTGGCTCTCGATGTACTCCACGTGAATAGACACGGCCGGGGACAGCACCGAGGAGAGCAGTAGGACGAGGTGGGTGAATAAAGGGACAGGGCAGAGCGCCTGTCGGCAAAATAAGGCTGCGGGTTTACAGCCCCGTTCACCAGCTCCATGCATCTCACTGCTAGCTTGGGAGCAGCTCATGATGACTTTATTATCACCCTGGGAGCCTCATCCGATAGGTTAAATAATTTATGAGCGAACATGGGAAATGGATGAGTTCAGTGCATCAGGAAAGCAAAAAAATAAATAAAATTAAATCCACTTGTGATGTTAATTTTTCAAAAAGGATCCCATTAAAAGTCTTCATTGTTTGTTGATGTTTGAAGAGCAGGATCCGTCACATGGTTTCGTTGAGAGGAAGAGGATGTGCTGATCAGGTCCTAAAAAAGTCAAACATTTGGTACATTTTCATTAGTCAATAATAGATAAAGGTTATAATTAAGTCCGCTGGTTATGGTCCAGTGAATGGGGTTACACACAGTTTACGCGGTAGACGTACGAAAACGTGTTCAACACAAGCCTGGACAGACACGGCAGGGTTGAAGGCACCAACATGAACATTACACCTGCAGACAGACACTCCCCCGCGCGCTCCTGTTTGTGTGAGGTTGGCAGGGCAACAGTAACGCTGTCCCGTGATGGTTCACACTTTAAGATGCGCTATCTTAACATTATGAGGGGGTTTGTAAATACACCCATTATAAGCACGAGGCAGTACATGTAATAACATACAAAGATAACAACAAGCAAGTGTCAATGCGTGCCTGAAACGGCCCGCGCATGCAGCTAATCATAAATGCACAGTGAATGATGCTACATGCGCCCTCGGACAGGTAACGAGCATGTCTTACCTTCGTCTAAGAAGTAGCTGACTTGAAGCACGCTTTAAATGTCGTCTCCAATGAGCCTCAAACTGCGCTGAAAAGCCACACACGGTGTCACGCCAGTCTGACAGTGAGAGCACATCAATCTAGATCGCTGGACGCGTTTGTCACCGGAGAATCTTGAGCCAAGTGGCGCGCTGTTACCGATACACTTTTTCGGTCGACCTGGTTACCTCGCGACAGTTCAGTACAATGATGCCTGTAATGCACACATTTCAGTGGCTTTACCACAGATGCTGAGTGTCCGCTTGCCGTGTCCTCTTCACCGGTGGGCTGTGTGCGCTGCAGTGTGTCGCGGATAAATGTTTGCAGCTGGTTCCCTGCAGCGCGTGCAGCCACATGACGGGGGCGCGCATCTATCGTGACCGCGCGCAGCAATTACAAAATTGGCCTCTCTCTCTCCCCCTCACTAACACCCTCACACACCCTCACACATCCTCTCTCCCTATCTTACTCTCCCTCTCACCCTCGAGACACTGGGAGGTGTTGGTTCTATATTAGATCGATGATTTGAGCGGAAAATCTAAAATATTACTAAATCATGCAAAAACTCTTGGTGCATGATGCATCAATTATGAGGAGTCTGTTACAAAACGTGAACATTTTTTTGGGACACATTTTACAATTTGGTAGTATAAGTCAGCCAGCGTAATTATTTCTCAAAATGTGCTTAGTATTTATCCTTATTTAAATACAACGTAGTCTGTTTAAGTCATAGTCACGTGTATTTTGCTTAGGCTGAAATGGCCACACAGATAATCTGTCATCATATCAGTCCTCTTCGTGTCAATATTTATCCTATAGTACAGCTCTAGGATAAGTAGTGCGTGCTGTGATTCTCTTCCACACGATTGAGCGGAGCACTAGATTAACAGTTTCATGGTTGATCTGATCTTCTCTGTCAGAGCTCTGGGGCCAGTGGAGGGGCGGTGCATAGGTTTACTGTAGGCCTATAATGTACACTGTCCCATTTAGACAACTGCCTTAACCCCGCTCTGTGACCCCACTTGACATTCATCCAGATTTGTACAAGCACAAATACCATCAGCAGACACAGCAGGCAGTAATCCAGGACTTTGCTTTTATTGAGAAAACTCACACAATTACATTACTACTATTACAGTATGTGTTCGACGTGTCATTGTCTCCAGTGATATGACTGAAATGGCTTTAAACAAATATAAAAAACGACAACATGAGCAGCAAATTGAAATCTGCATTAATGTGTTAATATGTCCAGTGCAGTGCTGTGGAGTGAATATACATTAAACACACTCTTACATAACGCCAACTTGCTAAAAAGCATTAATCTTACATTAATACTGGCATCCTTCATATGAAAATTCATCCCTTAACTATACTCCACTTTGGTTGAAAATAGGTCTTTTCACAGACATTACAAACATATTTAACCTTATAATAAAATAAAATAAATCCTCATTCACAACTTTCATAATTTTGTTGAAATGTACTTTAGAATATACAAATTAATAAAAAGTAAATACTTTATAACTCGTGTAATAATTTGCTCAGGCATCTGGAGTCGTGGACTGTGCAATCAGATGTTGGCTATGACCAGTTGCTTTGGCCTCATCCTCCAGCTGTGGAAAAAAAGAAAAAGAAAAGTGAGTTAGTATTAGTATTATTCTTCCTGGGGTAATTTTACATCACAAAGGGCACATTTTCTTAATCATATGCATACAAACAATTGCAGATGTTATACTAAAATAGACACGTTTGCCAACTATTTACAGAGGAGACACAAGGTTCGGTTTTTATAAATGTGTCTATTTGAAAACAGGTTGAGAACATTTTCAATGATTTCACATTAAATAAAGTTCCTATGATTGTAGATAGGCTCAGACTAGTGTTACATTTTGGGAAATTTAATTTGTTTTCAAGTGTTACCTTTTGGCTTCTAGCATCTAAAGATTTATTTATTTTGGAGTCTGGGTTTACATTCTTTACAAAGACACACCTTGATTGAAAGCGAAATAGAAGGAACAAAAAAAGGCAGTCCAGACACACCCTTTGCTACACAGACAGAAACATTTGACTGCTGGACAAACAGACACACACCTGCTCTTTGACATAGTGGTTTCCACATGGGGCAAAGCCTCTCAGAGCCAGCCCAACAATGAAACACCAGATCGATAGGCCGACTTCAGCTGCGGACAACACCGCACATGGGATCCAAAGTGCCAATGTGGTGTCCTGAGCCATAACATCGGGGACAGTGACAAAATGAGGTTGATGCATGAAACGTACTATTATTACAGAATTTTACTCTTGCTACCCCTTTTACGTAAAGGGTGCTGGGCAGTGGGATATCAATTCATTAAAGGAATAGGTCAGCGTTTTTGCATACTGAATATCAGCAATATCATCAATGAGATCAGCTAGCCTGCATTAAAAACAGTCTGACCCGCTCCACAGTGCACCTGAGGCAAATCACTTATAA
The DNA here is from genome assembly GCF_951799975.1 of Gobius niger. Taxonomy (NCBI): domain Eukaryota; kingdom Metazoa; phylum Chordata; class Actinopteri; order Gobiiformes; family Gobiidae; genus Gobius; species Gobius niger. The sequence continues at coordinate 20,873,838 of NC_136855.1, read as the reverse complement.
CGCCAGACTAACGATATAAATGTCTGTGTCGATAGACTAATTTGAACCATTTTGAATTAAAAATGCCTTCTATTTTAGCTGCATCAGCTTCGTGGTTGTTTAAGCTACGCAGCGGCGGAGTGATCTGCTAGAAAATAGTCCCTCTAAATGCGATCATTCATATGATGCAAGGTCAGTTATATTCCAAAAATTATTCTATCGACACAAACATTTATATTGTTAGTCTGGTTTTATAAGTGATTTGCCTCAGGTGCACTGTGTGTCAGACTGTTTTTAATGCAGTGTAGCTGATACCATAGAAATGCACTAGCACAAGCCACGTAACTCTTCAAACATAAGAACTGCATGAATTACAAAAAAAAATATCTCCAGAAATCAGCAACACTAACTAGGTAACTACGAAATGAGGCCCTATGTCAAAAATCCTGAAATATCCCTTTAAAGGTTCAACTTTACTGTGCGGACGTCAAAGTACTCCCGAGAATTATTACACCTTACAATATAGTACCCCTTTTAATCCACTTAAAAAAAGAGACACGTTTAATTTTGTGTGACTATACTTGAATCGTGTAAACGCTCACATAACCATATTTAAATAGGGAAGACGTGGAGGAGATTGGTCGCTTCTAACTTCACCCCCATTTGGGTCCATGAGGAGAGGAGGAGAGACTAAATGCTAACAACAATTGCGTGTTTTTGAGCGCATGCGTTAAGAGCAGACAGGTACGCATCAACTTGTCTAAGCTAAGAACATATCTCAGTATGCAAAAACGGTGGCCTGTTCCTTTAAGAGTCTATGCCCAGTTTGACACAGGTCTAAGGCTGAAGGAACTAATTATCAGTTTCTTCAGCCTTAGACCTCTCTTGCAACAAACATGGCGGATTCTGTTCACATCGATTGATATTTGATGTCCAACCCCAATCACTTTAAATAATTTATCATTGAATTACACTATTTGTAAGTTCAATATGCCTGGGCAGTATCTCTTTGCTATGCGGGTACACTTACATAGATCCGTGTTGTATCGAACGGGCAGCGGGCACTGACGGGTGACCTTGCATTGATTGGCACCTCAGTGCTGTTGCAGCCCTGCATCAGACCCTGGCCATTGTGTGCAACAGTGATACCGATGGCCAAGAGGAGCCCAACGCAGCAGGCAGCGGACAGAAAGGCATTCAGGAAGGATGTGATTAGAAGACCTATTTGCTAGATAGAAAATACACAAGGATGTTATTTGAGACGATAATAATTAATAATCATAATCATTGTGGCATACCAGTTTCACCACACGGAGGTTCCTGGACACCACAATAGCAATAATCCCGGCGGCTATGCTCTGAAAGATGTAAAAAGCATAATAATAATCAAAATATTACAGGTTTGTTTCTTATAGTATCCTATCCTATATCCTATAAGAAACAAACCTGTAATATTCTTAACCTAAGAAGACAGTATGAACCTTCTACAAAGAAATAATCATAATAATTGTTCCATTTTATGTTTGCCACATGAATTCGCTTATTAAGTAATGAGCCATAAACAATATTGCCCAACGGGTTTCAAGCTGCGTCTTTGTTCGTCTCTAGACTCGCTTATGAGAAAGTGCAAGCAAAACATTATCGAACATGACATACCAACAGTCCAGATGTGACAGAGATGATGTTGGCCACTGTGTACTCTGTGGTGACGCGCTGCCCCGGTTTGGAGATGTGCCTCAGGACACTACCGTGGACAATGGCCCCGAGGATGAAGTTAATATGGCCGACCAGGATAAGAGTCAGACCCTTCTTCATCAGCCTTCCTGGGCCTTTCTCTTTATCTGAGGAGAAACAGTCATACAATGTCAAGACTTGCATAGTTCTCCATTGGACAGGTATATGCAATTACAAGTATGAACCAAAGCCTATTCTGTAGCAAAAAACTTTATAGCTCATTAATTTGGTCAAGGCTTAGGGAAATCCATTGATTTTCTAGTTTTGCTCATTTTTTATGTAGGCAAGACGAATATTTCAACCACTTTGTCTACAAACATGCCATGGGTGAGGTATTGGGCAATGAATAAGTGCGTTACATTTGATGCACAGTAAAGCGTTCCTGCTTCATGTTGTTGGTGGTAAAACCGGTAACATTGTAACTTTATAACTCTAAACCAGATAACTCAACATTTAGAGGATCAGCACACACACAGTGCCAAAGATCTTACACAGATTGCTTATTCCGAGCACGAGCAATTCATTCATCACTTTTAACCAAAACATTGCAGCAAATATCAAAACTTTTCTAGTTACGCGTGAAAATAGTTTACTTACCGAACAATTTGCACATCTTGGAAAAGACTGAGCTATCTTCGCTGAATTACTTTCTTTTAGTGTGGACTTGCAAATGTCCGCCAGGCTGCTGTTGTGCGGAGGTCCTTCTCCTCCACTTCCGGAGTGACGTCACGGGAGTTACCTGTAATTACACCTGTACAGCGCACTGTGTCCAGACGCGTTACTTCTACTAAATCTATGGTTACAAATCAGGTCTGAGACAAGGCGACCATTGTAAATCTAAATTCAAGACGGCAGGTGAATAGACAAAGAGTTTAGTTGTAAGATAATGAAAGAAATGAGACTCTTTGGTCATTTTTGTTTTGTATTTAATGTTTCATATGGAGATAAGGTACTTCAAAATTGTCTATGTTTACAGAAATGTAGATTAATTATGGCATTTTTTGTTGACATAATCAATGCAAAATGTGTTACAAATAGATACCTCGATAGCCTATTTTGTCTTTTGTTTTTGTCAATAAATCAGGGGCGGACTGGGACTGAAAAACAGCCCTGGACTCTGACCAGCCTGGCCCAAATGAGCGTAATTGTGACACTTCCACAAATACATATTTTAACCTCTTACCACCCGCCTGAACCAAATGCATTCTGTCCTCTTTTGGCTGTGTAACACCTCATTTGAAAGCTAAGACCCACAAAACTGACCTTTTTCCTCGCGTTGTTGCTGTGTTGTGTCACCTTTTGTATCTTTTTTTTTCTTTTTCATTATTTTCATTTTTGTCACATTTTTGTTGAATTTTTGTGACATTTTTGTTGAATATTTGTGACATTTTTGTTGAATATTTGTGACATTTTTGTTGAATTTTTGTCACATTTTTGTTGAATTTTTGTCACATTTTTGTTGAATTTTTGTGACATTTTTGTTGAATTTTTGTTGATTTTTTGTGACATTTTTGTTGAGTTTTGTCACATTTTTGTTGAATTTTTGTCACAATTTAGTTTTTGTCACATTTTTGTTGAATTTTTGTCACATTTTTGTTGAGTTTTTGTCACGCTTTTGTTGAGTTTTTGTTTCATCTTTGTTGAATTTGAATTTCTAATTATTTTTTCCATTCATTTTCAGTTGTGTTTTTTTTTGTCCGTGTTTTTCCCATGTTTTTATCCTCTTTTTCTCACTATTTTGATGCTTTTCTTTTTAGCTTTTAGATTTGGGTAAAGCTCGGTTGAGGCGGGACCGGTGCCCTCGAGCCAGTGACCCTTCTGTGCTCTTCCAGAATGGACATATGGCCAGTCCGCCACAGCAATAAATCCAACAACAAAAAAACACAATTTTATCAATTACAACATGTATGAAATTTGGAGTCTGCTGGTGCTACTCTAAGTGCAGATGTAGACCCTTTTTTTCCAGTCAAAGAGAAGATGGGCTGTGAATTTGCAAGCTGAAGTTACACGTTTAAGGTGCACTATGCAACCTTTTATATGAAAAAATATTGACACTTGTGCGTATTTGCCTTGGTGGTGACCCAGTGGCTGTACGAGTGATCAGCGTGGCACCTTTACTTTCCATCACAGTGGGCTCTAGGACGCTCCAGGATCAATTGTTTTATAGCTGCTGAGAGGGTCCGTCCGCAGCAAAAACAATTAACTTTTTCTCTTAAAAAGTTGCACAGTGAACCTTTAAGAGCATTTTTTCTGCAGTGTCTTGCCTTGATTTGAATATAGCGCACTTAACACACAAGTAAATAGTTTCACACTTTTATTTATAAGAGCAGAATGCATTGCAAACTGTCTGAAAGTACCCACCACAGAAATGAATACAGCCAGTATTGACATTCGTGCCATAAATAACATGGAAGATTTTTAAAAAAAAAGATACTTTTTTTTTATGAAGTGCCAAGCTCCCCTTATCCTTTAAAATATAAAATGGAAAAAAATATAGTTAAAAACAGACAATGCTATATTCATCAAGGTGGATGCCAGGGAGTGTGTGCGTGTTGCTCATTTAAGCCTTTGGGTTTTACAATCTCACCCTTCCCAAAACTTAAAGGCACATTACAGTACAACAAGCAACTGGCACATACATACTATGAAGGCAAAAAGAAAGAAATAAAATACATGGTTCAAGTTTGCAAGTTCAAAGTAAGATTAGACAATAAAAGGGAAAAGAATGTGCTACAGATAATTCCCGACAAGTGCAGACATAAAACACTTAAGACATAAATAATGCTGCCACCTTGTGAAGTACCGTTACAAAACAAAACTGTAGCCGACGTTGGGATTTAATAATAATACGTTTGACTTGTGTAGCGCCTTTCAGAACACTCGAGGATGCATTACATAGACAAAAATGAATCTGTAAACAAAGTGTCATGCCATGTCCAGTTTTAACATTATACAGAAAATAGGTTATAATTTACAATAAATTTAATGAGACGGCATATGGAATCACACAAGGCAGCATTATGGAGAACTAAAATGAAATAAAACTAACGGAGTATTAGGTCAAGATAAAAAAATATCTCAGTAAAATTGGGTTCACAGTATTTCAAAGTAACATTTTCTCCTTACCATTTAAATTGTCATCGAATTATCCACTTATGTAACATTTCTATAAAGTTACAAAACAGCTGACAGCGATATGTCAACTACTACTGTGCAAATAGTCTCTTGGGAGGTGTTTCTTTTTATCGGGGGAGGGGGTGATGTGTTGTGACGTAAAATGCAGTATTCACATTTCAGTTGATTGATCTCCAAGTGGATCAGAAACTCGTAAAGGTTACCGTTTTTAAATAAGTTGTCAGTTTTCTATTGTGCTGATAGAAAGCTACATTCTTTTGGCCAAAGGGAACGTGTTTTGGTCACAGCACCAGAGGATTTAATACAATTGGAAAATGCATGTACAAAATAAATACGACTGAACCGAAGGGGATTTCAGTGAGGAGCTTGAGACAGTGTTTCTTCAAGAAGAGTTGCTATTTTAGTTTGGTCCATCTGTGGAAAATTACATTTGCGGTTACATACAGGATAAGAATCATTACATCACTCCCCCTCACACTTGTCTTCTGCCTGTTTCCACTCAGTAGCACATTAGTGAATCTCAAACACCCACCTCACTGATGAAGCCCAGTTGTACCAGCTCTACGGCCAACTCTTGAACGCTCTCATCTGAAACGCACACCAAAAAGAATCACCGCAGAGCCTCCACTCGTCATACTTTACAGATCGGCATTTAAAAAACCTCAAGAACATGCTAAACTATTTATAAACATAGAAGCTTTTGCTTTGCCAAACTACGTGTCATTTGGCAGGAAAAGCGAGAGTTTAGGGGATTTAGGCAGAATCCAAATGAAAGAGAACTGTGTTTAAACTTGTACACTTCAAAAGCAACCAGATGTGTTGAAGCGTGTCTTTGTTCTTTGAATTTTCACATTAAAGGCTTAATGATGTTACTTTACATGAGCATTCTTCTTGAGTTAGCAATGACAATATAACAGGTTTTATCTCTCAAACTGATAACTACAGTGAAGAGCGTAATGTATGTCATACATTTCTTTGACTCACACAGATCCCAGGTGCAAAGGTCAAAGATTAATCAAGACTGAGATTAGCAACTGCTGGCAACATTTTGTATCATAGTTAATCTACCACAGTGATAAAGGCCAAACAAGAAGATTCAGAAGCTGCACTGTGCTATGTCCAGTGTGAGCACGTGTGAGAGTGCGAGCAGGAGACAGGGGGTTGAAAGCCTGGGAAAAGATGGTCAGATATTGACACAGGAGGTGACAGCTGTCAGCTGTAGCCTTCCAGAGGCCAGGCATTCCCCAGACGCCTGCAACATTAGACATGCCAGCCATACCTGTGTGCACATGTGCACATTAAGTCTTACAGTTGTACAGTTTATTGTGTTTACACATTTCATATCAAATCTGAAAATATTTTTGCTTAGGTGACAAAAAAAGATATCAGATTAAGATGTAATACAAACAGAGGCCAAATTAAAACTTTTTTCTTTTACATTTAGTGGTGGTCGGATGGACAGACTACTTGATCATGCTCAGGTTCACGTCTAAAATGATTAAAATAACTAAAATATCACACTTCTCTCAACTGTCTCAGTTTCTGTCCCTAATATAGTACTGCGTGCTGTACAGTAAATAGTGATGCCATACCAAGTTTCACTTTCAAAGAGGCCTCAGAGGTTGCGAAAGGCACAATGTGAGACTGTGTTTGACATATCAGCATTTAAAACACAGGCATCATCAAGAAGCACTACTTACGAGGTAACATGTCACAGCTTAGATGTCTATTGAGTTTATCTTCTAATTTCAGCAGCAATGTCAGCTGTAAACAGAATTATAATGTGACAAATGTTGAAAGAATTTAAATACACAATCACAGTGAAGACAAACACTTACATGATACGTTGCTCCATCTTCGTTCAGTTCAATATTACACTGCATCTGAATCACCTAAAAGAGTTTAATTAGGGCCAAAACAAAACCAAAACACAGAGTGAACTGATTTCTTACATACCCGTCTTGTCTCAAGCTCTGTAGGTTCAGGAGTTGGTGATTTAACCAAAGGAATGATGACTGGAGATTTGATGGTCTGTTTTTGTGGTGGTTGAGGGCACGGCAGTCCAAAAGCAATCATTGGATAAATCCCATTCCTAATTAAAACAGCACAAAGTCATAACACAGAAAGAAAATAACTGCGCCTATACTATACTATAGTAAAGCCAGTGCTGTATGAAATGTATAAATAATTGGAGGTTGAATGAAGGAAAAAGTAGGTCAATGCTGCCCCCATGTGGAACTTTACAAAAATGCACTGAGATGTCTATACTTGCATTAAACCAGCACAGTACACATTTTTAAACTCTTACCTCACATCTTCAAGAAACTTATCAAGCTCCAGTGCAGGAAACTGAGAAAACCTAGTGTATACACAACAATTCTGGTTACTTTCTTTAGTACATAGTAATTGTTCAATCAACTTCCGTAGCATTGCAGTGAGATTCATACTTAAGCTGTACATCCTCCTTTGTCTCAGCAATCACAAGGTTGGGATCTAGGTGTTTAGTAATCTCCTGCAGAGCATTTTCTGGGATCACATCTAAAGCAGAGTTCAGTATAAAAGAAAATGAACCAATGCATTTTAATAAAAACTATGTTAGTACTTGTGTTAGTACTTACGTTGGTGACTAACAATGCAATGTGCAGCCAGCAGCTTCAGCAGAGGCACTTCAAACAAAGCCTGGTTAAAAAGCAGTTCTTTGGCTGTAGGTCGTGTCGTGGGATTACACTCAAGGCACATTTGTATTAGGTCCTACAAAACAACGCAAAAGTGAAATCATGTAGACTTAAAATATACAGTTTGATACAAACAAACTGCCTTACTCTCTGTAAAGGGTCCTCCAGTAACTGTATAGCATAACTAATAGCCTCCGGAGACACATGCGTAGACTCTCCATTTCCTTGAATCTCCAGAAGGGCCATCTGTAATACAAAATATTATAATACACACAAATAAGGACTGAGACAATAAATTGCTTTGCAATATGGTTTTGCTGCGAAACATGTATCGGAAACCCCAAATCACAAAACTTTAGTGACATCAAACATGTTAATGAGGCAGCCGTGCTCCACTGCTTTTAAAGTCAGTGGCCAAGAACTCTGGCAGGACATGAGAGGGCACCACTGTCCTTGGTCTGCTAAAATAAAATACTTCTAAAATGAGCATTCTTGTTATTTTACAAGCATTTTGTGTTAGATAACTCACTCAAGCTCAGTTACAGGCAAACAAATGTTTTTAACTGTTGGTGTCACAAAAGAGAAAAGGCTTGTTTTATCAGGAAGTACATTCAATGTGCCAATGCACTTTTCAAAAATACTTGACAACAACATAACAATGGGTTTGAAAATTCAACTTGTGCTCTCGTTTTCTTTTTCTGTTCATTCTGGGCCAAACATTGCAGTTCCTCATTAATCACATCGCTTCTATGTATTGTTTCAAAAGTCTATAGTCCCAGCCCTAATAAAAATGTCATAGAAAGCTTTACCTCTAAGGCGCACATGCCAAAAGAATAGATGTCCGCTGCTGTGGTGACATCATCTACAGCTACAAAAATCAAACAAATGTGCATTTAGAGTCAATATCGTATTAAAAGGTGCATTGTGGAACTTTTTATGCAGGAAAAACCCTTGAAATGTGTGTGCATTAGATCATTTAGTGAAGAATTATTGTTATTTTATTCATTAGAATATTATTAATATGTTCATTTATTGCTTTATTAAACATATTTCTGTAGAAACATAAAATAACACTAATATAAATGACTGTTTGTGAACTACCTCCATATTCAGGTGCAAAAAAGTGCAGGTTTTTCTTTTCCTCGTAGCATGTTTTCACATTGTTGTTAATGGTGTCTGGGGCCACTATAAAAAACAACAACAGATGTGTAAATGCAAAGGCCAGTGCCAGGCATCAGAACACAGAAACTGTATGCACCTGATCCAATCTTAATGAGCCCGTTGTGCTGAATAAAGATAGTATCACACGTGAGGTTGCCATGGATGATGGGTGGGTCACAGGAATGAAGATAACTACAGGAAACATACATAGGAATACAGAAAACATTAATTTCCCCCTTGAAACATGACAGCCATATTTTAGCTTATATCACTCCAACTGACCATAGAGCAGACAGGATCTGTGTGCACCAGCGCTTCCATGCCTATTACAATACAAGGATGAATTCAGTTCATCGTAAACCAGAAGCAAAAAGTGATAGTGACAGAAGGCAGCACCTTTTCATTCATGGTCTTATGATTCTTTTTTGTCTTCTTTAAAAACTGCTTCAGACTTCCAGATGACATGTATTCAGTGATGAATATTACCTGACAACAATCAATTGTAGCAAAGTCAGCTTCACTATACATTCTAACATGCTACAATAAGACAATAAGAGATTGGCTACATTTATGAATATCGCTTCTGTGATTAGCTCATAAACTCACCCTAGCTCGGTTCTCCTTTGTGTCAGCCCAGAACTTGTGAAACTTGACAATGTTCGCATGTTCCAAATGGATCAGGTTATCAAACACTGCTTTCACCTTCTCCTGAAATTTGATATGACAAAACAAATTGCATACAAGAATATATTGTTGTATAGGGTAAATTACAGTCTTAATCTTTTTTCATGCAATACAAGCACAACATTTGGCTCACCTCCAGGATTTTGAAGTTTTTCCTTTCCGAAAACATGACTTCATTCCAAACTACTTCAACACCCTCCTCTGTGTCCATGGCCAAATAAGCAGCATCTATTCCAGGAACATTACGCTGATTCACCTGTAACACATGAAAATAGATTGTCCTTTTTCTATCGTAAGGTACAAATAACGATCAATACACACGTTGCTATAATACACTGTACCTCTTCCTTGCGTTTTTGCCAGCGGCCACAAGGACTCTCCTCCAGGATATAGGACTCGTCCTCACTCTCGTCCTCATCCTCAGTAACAGCTGTGGAGGGATGGACCACAGGAGAAGTCACAGACATGCCACCGTGCAGTGGAGAGGTGCTGGACACGTGTCCTGCTGTAGACTCCCCAGTGTTGACCTCAGCAGGTGGCCCTCCTTTTTCCTCTGTTTCTGACATGATGACAGCACTTGAAGGCCTCACTTGCTTTACAGGTTAGTGAACTGCAAATGACAACAAGTGGTATTTATGTCTCTTCCCCTGTCAGGGCTGGTTAGACGGTCACTCAATTTTACATCTGAGCATAATTCTAAGATATTAGATTAAGGATAGCTTTGAGGGTGTATAGAACTTATGACTATCTAAACACACAACAGAAAAGGATTAAAGGCTTGAAATACAGACTGTAGTTTAAGTTTATGTATACGAGCTACTTACATAAAAAATAATCACACAGATTATTACAGATAAATGGTTTGTGACTTACAACTTACGATAAAGCAGTCCGCCCATAGATGTAAAGGTGAGGTTTAGCTGTGAAGTAGCTTACAGACTTTTAAAAGGTGTGTATTGCTGCCAACATTAGCATGTTCAGTCTTGCACTCTTTTGCTAACTTTGCGAGCTAACGAGCTACTTGAAAGTGGCCTTTCAGTGTAAAGTTTAGTATGAAAAAAAGAAAATGTTACCGTTTACACAGGAGCATTGCACCACAGTTTGCTTGGCTTTACATGTTTGGTAACAGAGGTAGCAAACGTTGTTGGAGAAAGTGACCATAAATTTTTGGGTTTTCCAGTCTCTCTCTCGGCCAGCAGTGGGAGGGGCGATGGGTGCACTCAAAAAAAAAAAAAAAAAAAAAAAAAAACGCATAGCAAGATAAATAGAGCTGTATATATTGTGATTGTGACTAAACACACATGATTGATTAAAAAAAAAAAAAAAATGCCGCATTGAATTATCGTGAAAAACTGCATTTTAATATGCAGTTACACGTTTAAAAGTGAATATATCACATTATATATCCTAAATATCAGAAATATAATAAAATAATGGAATCTGTGCAAAAATACGGTGATAGTTGCATATTTGCGATCCTCTGACTACAATGTTCTATAATGTTTACTTTTTATGTTCGGAGTTCAACACCGGAAGTAGCGATACATAACTATCTTGTCAACGTTTGCAAAACCCACCCACTTCACCTACAGCACACCTAGGGTTCATTTGTAAATGGTGTTAGTGTCTTATTTTTTTCATCTCGAAGCTGAATTTGTTGCTTAAATCTGCCGCTGCATTGCCTTTCGTCGATGTTTATATTCGTATACAACACCGGAAATGCATGTACGTAACTATCTTGATATCTTCTCTCACGCCGCTTCACATTGCTAGAAACTGGGCAGACCAGAAGCTATCCTCAATTTTCATGGAAGGAAATTGATGTAAATAAACTTAGCCTTTTGCTGGCGGAGTCTTTTGCCGTGGACATCTGTTTTGGGCCAACAGAACCATGTGTCCCACGACGAAAAGCAAGAGAGACGCGGGGTCCTGTGCGTAAACGGTGAATAACGGGTTTTTCCAGCGGAGACCGGACGGCGCAGGGTCGTGTGAGGCTGGACAAACTGGGCATCTATGTACGCGAGCAAAACATTAGCAAGCTAGCATCTCAAAACAACAACGAATCTGTCATCATGGCCACGGATGGAGACAGTTTATCGACAGCAATGGGGGAGATCATACAGTTAAACGTCGGCGGGACCAGGTCAGCGCAAATAACGTGCATTTCTGTCATTATTAACTACGTCCATCAAAACTTAATGTGATGATGAGCGATGCGTGATGTGGAGAATGGAGATGTGTTATGTAACTCACTGACGGAATCTACAAGTCATATTTTGCATCTGATGAATGTACTGTATTAGAACTATGATGCATCGATCTGTATATTACAGAATGGAGAAAAATGTCACTCGACCAAAACATTAACATTACACATAGTACATTTCAGCTCATCTTTCTTCTAATTTTGTAGGTTTTGCACTTCCAGACAAACTCTGATGTGGATCCCAGACTCTTTCTTTTCAAGGTATTTGTTTCAGTCGTAGATTTGTGGGCGTTTATTTTCAGTACCTGTGTGGCTTAAGGGGAGTTTCTGATGTGTTCAAGAGTCCTCCTTGTTTGTATTTTCTTGCATAGCTCCAAAGCGTCTCAAAAATACAGCTGATAAGTAAATTAAAATACACCAGTTGGTGAAAGTGCATTTCTTTCATTATGTAGTTTACTAAGTGGAAGGATATCTACTCTACGGGATGAAACTGGAGCTGTAAGTATGGCGTCCTTTTATTGTTTACTTGGAGAAAAAGAAACTAAAAAGCATAGAAACAGTAGTTGACATTTTGATCTTTCTTTCAGATCTTTATTGACAGGGATCCTACAGCCTTTGCGCCAATTCTCAATTTTCTTCGAACTAAAGAACTGGATTTAAGGTAAAATTTCCATTGGGCTTTGTGGAAATTATGAAAACAGCCAATATTAGATATAATGTTTTGAACATTTATTACAGGGGAGTTAACATCAGCATTTTGAGACATGAAGCAGAATTTTATGGAATAACACCATTAGGTATGTGTCATGTTTCATGATGGTAGAGTAAAACCTGCTAAGTTTTTATAAAAGAGATCTGGCTCGCAGCTGGTCTGTTGTTTGACAAGACTGTCACTTCCACATGTTTTTTCTTCCCTGTTTGAAATTCCCCTTCATTGTCTGTGCACCTTATTGTGGTATTGCCACTTGTAATCAAATGTTACTATACAATACAAAGAGAAAGTAAAGGAAATCATGTTCACACATGAACATAGGTTTACATTTTCTATGTTTTATAATTGTTGGCATTGACTGTCAAATAAAATAACAAGATAAAATGACTGAATATGTGTATTTAAGTTCGACGTCTGCAGCTGTGTGAGGAGCTGGACCGCTCGTCCTGTGGAAGTGTTCTTTTTCATGGTTATCTGCCTCCTCCAGGTAAAGTCACGGAAACAAACCACGGACAATGTTTATATGTTTTCATTTAATTTATGTAATAATATTTATTTAAACTCTCAACAGCCATTCCAGCACGAAAGTGCAGTGGTGCTGCCTCTGAAGAACGTCCTGGTCCAAGTGGAGCTGAGCGCATTGGACCTCTTCCACATCCCACTCTGACTGGGGCTGCAGGAGCTGAGGACTGCCTCTCACTCGGTCAGCAAAAAGAAGAAACAAAACAATAACAGGACAATGTTTCACTGGTCTGCATTACACGTTGCTTAAACGCTGTTGTGGTTGTTGTGCAGGGCCTGTGGTTGATCCCAGAAAAGTGCTCATTGTAGCTGGACATCACAACTGGATTGTAGCTGCTTATGCACATTTCGTCATCTGCTACAGGTAACACTACAAAACTAATTAATAATTAAAGCCACAAGCGGCGATTCAGGCATTCAATCTCTAGTGACCGCCCCGGCCTCACTCTCACCCCGGCCTCACTCTCGCCCCAGCCTCACTCTCGCCCCGGCCTCACTCTCACCCCGGCCTCACTCTCGCCCCAGCCTCACTCTCGCCCCGGCCTCACTCTCACCCCAGCCTCACTCTCGCCCCGGCTTTACTCTCACCCCGGCCTCACTCTCGCCCCAGCCTCACTCTCACCCCGGCCTCACTCTCGCCCCAGCCTCACTCTCACCCCGGCCTCACTCTCGCCCGGCTTTACTCTCACCCCGGCCTCACTCTCGCCCCGACTACACTCTCACCCCAGCCTCACTCTCGCCCCGGCTTTACTCTCACCCCGGCCTCACTCTCACCCCGACTACACTCTCGCCCCGGCCTCACTCTCACCCCAGCCTCACTCTCGCCCCGGCTTTACTCTCACCCCGGCCTCACTCTCGCCCCAGCCTCACTCTCACCCCGGCCTCACTCTCGCCCCAGCCTCACTCTCACCCCGGCCTCACTCTCGCCCGGCTTTACTCTCACCCCGGCCTCACTCTCGCCCCGACTACACTCTCACCCCAGCCTCACTCTCGCCCCGGCTTTACTCTCACCCCGGCCTCACTCTCACCCCGACTACACTCTCACCCCAGCCTCACTCTCACCCCGACTACACTCTCGCCCCAGCCTCACTCTCGCCCCGGCCTCACTCTCACCCCGGCCTCACTCTCACCCCGGCCTCACTCTCACCCCGACTACACTCTCACCCCAGCCTCACTCTCACCCCGACTACACTCTCACCCCGACTACACTCTCACCCCAGCCTCACTCTCGCCCCGACTACACTCTCACCCCGACTACACTCTCACCCCAGCCTCACTCTCACCCCGACTACACTCTCACCCCGACTACACTCTCACCCCAGCCTCACTCTCAACCCGACTACACTCTCACCCCGACTACACTCTCACCCCAGCCTCACTCTCACCCCGACTACACTCTCACCCCAGCCTCACTCTCACCCCGGCCTCACTCTCGCCCTGGCCTCACTCTCACCCCAGCCTCACTCTCACCCCGACTACACTCTCACCCCAGCCTCACTCTCACCCCGACTACACTCTCACCCCAGCCTCACTCTCGCCCCGGCTTTACTCTCACCCCAGCCTCACTCTCACCCCGACTACACTCTCACCCCAGCCTCACTCTCACCCCGACTACACTCTCACCCCGACTACACTCTCACCCCAGCCTCACTCTCACCCCGACTACACTCTCACCCCAGCCTCACTCTCAACCCGACTACACTCTCACCCCGACTACACTCTCACCCCAGCCTCACTCTCACCCCGGCCTCACTCTCGCCCTGGCCTCACTCTTCCAAAACAGGGCATGGGTCTGATTAGACACCAGGAGAACATGCAAACTGCACACAGAAAGTCCCGGGACCTTCTGGCTGTGAAGTACAAGCGCTACGTCCAGGCTCGGGCCTAACAAATGTCCTCTGTGTTAGTGATGTGTTGTTATATGCTCATAACTCAAAGTAATTGTAGAGGTGCGGTGCTGCTGAAGTCTTCATTTATTTTTCGACCCTAGTTGTCCATTTCTATATCCTGACATTTTGGGGTTCTAGTGGGAGATCATTTGCACACCCACAGTGGTTGATAATAGAGAAAAATACATTCATTTATTCATTATATTACATTAACAACAGAATTAAGGAGTCGTCAGGATGGCAGCAGGTGTTTTCGTCGCCTTACCTCGAAAGGACCATTGAGCGTATAGCACTAAATGCCAAAGTGGTGGGTGGTCCTCATGGAGACAAAGACAAGATGGTGGCCGCCGCCTCAGGAAGCAGCATCATCCTCTGGAGCATCCAAGATGGTGGCAGCGGCAGTGAGATCGGTAACAAAACCCACATTAGTTTGAAATAAGCATAGAAAACAATGAACTAATTATTTTCCCCCATGACAGGTGTGTTTAGCTTGGGCGTACCAGTGGATGATCTGTTTTTTATTGGAAATCAGTTGGTAGCGACGAGCCACACGGGGAAAGTCGGAGTGTGGAATGCAGTCACACAGCACTGGCAGGTACGAAGAAACTACACAACAGGATGTGTTATAACTCTGGCATTATCATTGGTCCAACACGATGTTTCTCGTGAGGCAAGATTATTTGGTTTATTTTTAGGTTCAAGACGTTGTTCCAATCACGAGTTGTGACACGGCCGGCTCATTCCTGCTGCTCGGCTGCAACAATGGCTCCATTTACTACATAGGTATACAATACACAAATATTTGGTTTGATAATTTATGAATATATCAAGCCATCCATGTATTATGTATTTTTTTTCAGACATGCAGAAGTTTCCTTTGAGGATGAAAGACAATGATCTTCTTGTAACAGAGCTTTATCATGACGCTTCAAATGATGCCATCACTGCTCTGTCCGTCTACCTAACACCCAAAACTAGTAAATATGTCATTATGCTTCTGACGTAGCTTTATATTGATGTAACAACATATTGCTGCTACGTTCATTCAATCAAAAATCACATTGTTTTCCCAGGTGTGAGTGGGAACTGGATAGAGATTGCGTATGGGACGAGCAGTGGCGCGGTACGAGTGATTGTGCAGCACCCAGAAACAGTGGGGTCCGGGCCTCAGCTCTTCCAGACCTTCACTGTGCACCGCAGCCCAGTCACGAAGATCATGTTGTCAGAAAAGCATCTGGTGTCAGGTAAATCTGTGATTCACTGAATGTACTGTACAAGGTGCCTATATTGTTTGTAACGACATGCAGTTTTCATAACTGACATTATCGTCTGGGTCGCAGTGTGTGCAGATAACAACCATGTCCGGACATGGACAGTGACCCGCTTCAGAGGAATGATCTCGACGCAGCCGGGCTCCACTCCTTTGGCTTCATTTAAAATACTGTCTCTGGAGGAGACGGAGAGCCATGGAAGCTACTGCTCTGGGAACGACATTGGTAAGACATAAAAATGAAAACATATAACTGGAGCAACTTGAATATTATCGATTTTACAACATGAATGGTGAATTTGTGCTTGTGGCTTCTGCTCCAAGGACCATTCGGAGAGAGAGATGATCAACAGGTGTTCATTCAGAAGGTTATTCCCATCACCAACAAACTCTTTGTGAGACTGTCGTCCACTGGAAAAAGGTTTAAACATTTAGTTTCTCATTTATATAACACTGCAGCATTAACTACAGTATGTTCAAACCTTTTATCATGCTCTTCAGGATCTGTGAGATTCAGTCTGTGGACGGGACGACCATTACCTGTTTCATGGTTCGAGAGTGTGAGGGCTCCAGTCGGATGGGGTCACGACCTCGACGGTATCTGTTTACGGGACACGGTAACGGCAGCATTCAGATGTGGGACTTAACCACCGCAATGGACACAGCAAACAAAGGAGAGGAAAAGAAGAAAGATGGTAATGATTCATGTTGAACACATGAGGTAAGTGGCTTGTATAACGCTCTCTTTATTGGACAGATGTTGGTGGACCCACCGAGGAAGAGCTTCTGCAGCTTTTGGACCAGTGTGACCTGAGCACCTCTCGTTGTGCCACTCCCAACATTAGCCCCGCCTCGTCTCTGCTGCACCACTCACGACTGAGAGAGTCCTGCTCCAGGTCAGTCGATGGAAATCATCAGAATTAAAAAGTATATAATTTTCTAAAAAAGATGATTTTTGTATTTTGAAGTCTCACATTTCCTTTCCATGCTCCTCCTTCTATCTCTGCCAGTCTCCAGTTACAGACTCAAGAGCCGATTCCTGAAAACCAGGCCACATATGGAGCCGTAAGACCGTACAGGGAAAGCCCTCTGCTGGCCCGAGCCCGAAGAACGGAGTCCTTCAACAGCCACCGGTAACACAAAATATAAGTTAAAATCATATCAAAATGTTCGTACTTTACAGTAGAGTAACAGCATGGAAATAGGACATGGCATTGTACCATGGTAGCCTGAACTATTAATTCCTTAACTCAGTATAAAGATTACTTGATTACTAGAAAGCATGGGTAGTATTTTCTTGGGAATAATCTAGAAACTGGGCGGCCACATGCATTAACCCTTATTATCACTAATTTCCATACTATTTCCGTCATGTTCTAATTCTTCTAGGTCAGGGGTCCCGAACTAAATCAGCTTGAGATCTGCAAACTTTTCTTTTGTTACTTTCGACATATGTCTGGACATATGCAGTCATTGCTCTTCAAAATGTTAAAACACGAACACAGGTTTATTTACAAAGCCGAACTGATTAATGAATCAAAAAATTATATTGAGAGGATGAAAAGGTTTTGGGGTCCGGACTAAAGCCTCTGGAGGTCCGGATGTGGACCCAGGTTTGCCAGTTGAGGACCCCTGTTCTAGGCTGAGGTGGCTTGACGCTTGATGGGCGTGTGTCAAACCCACTGACCTGTCGTTCATAGTTGAAATTAATATTTACAATAAACTTAAATTCATATAGGCTGTTCCTGATCAAGAATAGACAAATTTGATGTATTTTTGCGCACCATAGTATTTAAAGCAGTACTAAGTAACTCTTCCCCCTAGAGGCCATGAGCGCAACTGCAGGTGTAGTAGCAAGTTCCGATTTTTTAACTTATTAATTGTCTTGGAGAGTAAATACTACGCTGACAGGAAAGGCGAAGGGAGAGAGGGTTACAGTGCATCCAATTATACAATGGAAATATTTTTTTTCACTCAAACTTGGCTGTAAATACTGTTTAAAGTGACGTTAGCCCGCAGTTAGCTTTGCCCGTTAGCATGTTAGCTCCTTCTTCGTGATTCCATTAGTGTGTATTGCTTTCTCCGGACCGGTGACAGTCAAGTTGCAAACATGGTTTTCTGTCCAGAGACACCAGGG
Source organism: Gobius niger (assembly GCF_951799975.1). NCBI lineage: Eukaryota > Metazoa > Chordata > Actinopteri > Gobiiformes > Gobiidae > Gobius > Gobius niger. The sequence continues at coordinate 20,855,734 of NC_136855.1, read as the reverse complement.
GGAGATGAAAGACCCTCCAATCATCCCATAAACACTTGTATTACCCCCACAGGGACTACGAAAAGGATTTATTAAGGTAAACACGTTACTTAGTACTGCTTTAACATATGAATTCCGGCATATAGCACGGTCAAAAACCATCTGCCCTCGTAACTCCAACAGCCATACGACAGAAAAACCTCCGGCCATTTAAATTACACAGTTAAGTATTTCCTGTGGTACCAAAACCAAACCTTGTGGTGTCGTCCAGTTAAACATACTCAGGTACAGCCCAAACTAACCTACACATCCTGTTACAATGTTATTACTGCGCCCTAAAGTAATGTGCAAACAAGAACTCAAAGACCAGCCTTGTTCTTCAACAGGGAGTTCCAGGACTTCAGTCTGAGTTGGGGCGTCCTGGACAGTGCAGCTCAGGCGTGTCCCACAGATGGACGACGGTCTCTCTGTGAGTTTGGGGCAGAGGACGGTGAGCGGAGGGCCTCTCATGTGGACGTCTGGGCCTGTCGAGCCTCCAGCTCAAATAAATGCAGTCAGGACCCTCCACGGCAGCCTCCGGACAGCCCAGGGGTCGGAGATGTGAGGCGTAAAGTGTACCCCCCTCCTGCAGAGGAGGAGGGACTGGGGTTTGGGGGGGAAGGGGCTAAAGCCGAGAGCAGCGCTAAAAAGAGAGGGGTGTTGGACGGGGGCTTTTTGGGGAGGAAGAAGGCACCTGCAGTCCCTCAGCTGTCCCCTGTCCCACCGACTGTTCCGGACGCAGGGGGTAGCGACTCCTCAGCCACGGCCTCTCCGTCCCCAACCAAACTCAGCTCGTCCACATCACCGCGGCACCGAAAATTCGCCCCCGAGCCGCCCAATCAGGACAGCAGCCTCTGATCACACTTGAGTAGTTCTGCTGCTCCAAACACCATGGAATAAATGACACTACTACTTTTAAATCTGCTTTTTAACCTCGACCTTTCACCCTGATCATGAGTTGTTTTTGCTTGAGTTTGGAATGTAACTCACACACTTGTTTTCCGGCATGTTTCACTTTAAACGAGCAGCTATTGGTTTTTTCATGTTTGGTCCCCAGAGTTTGTAGTGAATGAGGAGAGAACTGTCAGAGCAATTTGCAGAATATAATAATTTAATATTTCACTACTTTGATTGAGAAGCCTGGCCCCGTGTGCTCGAAAAACAACCGCTGGAATGCATGTGGTTGATTTCAGATCGTGGGAAAATGACTAATTATGATTATTCTGTCAAGTGCAGTGCATGTGATTGGATTTGTTTTAGAATCAAGATTCAGATCACTGCGCACATTTTAACATCAACAAGAATACACACATTTTATATTGTTGTTTGCAAAGGATTATGCACTGAATAATTGCAGTTTTTACAAAGTGCAACTATTCGATTGTTGATTTCCCGATCTAACTTGTTCTCACGTCCTTCCCGTCTAAGTTGTTGTCGTGTGATGTTAACGCGGTTGGCGGAGCTGCTGGGCTGAGAGCAGATGTTGAGTCAAAGCTTTAATGAGAGAGGATGGACACTCTGATGCAGTTATTTTGTTTTCTTCATGTTGAGCCATAGATTGTTGTGCTGGGCAGCTACTTGAATTGAACCACGTGACCTAAAGCCCTGTTGGCGATTATTAGGAATCTGAGGGTAAAACTTGGAATTATGTTGCAGCACCGTCCAGTCTTTGGTCGGTCGTCCTGGGACAAGCTGTTGATCTGCTTTAGTTTATTTCAATCAAAGGTCAGTTGCATTTGTTGAGCATTATTGTTGATAAAAAACACTATGAAGTAAACAGCCTGTGATGTGATAGCTAAACACAGTAATACTCATTATATTCATTCATGATGTTACGATGCGGTTTCATACAGGCCGTGTGTTTCCGTCCTGATGCTTCACAGTTTAGTAACTAATTTGTGCCTTTCTCAGATGCAGTAGTTTGGAGATGTCAGTGAAATCAGATCTAGTTGCTTTACGGTACCTGCTATTCTGTTCATACAGGTGTGCAATGCACGTTCATGCAGTTCTTGGTTGACTTTAGTGCCTTATTTTCCCTGAAGTGAAGTTTCTGAGTGACGTCTGATGAAAGACTGAAGCTGATGCCTGGACCTGTGCGTTAAGCCCTCAGCGGTTTGTTGCAATAGATGTTTTCGGTATAATAAGGCATCACAGACTGTGGATATTAAACTTCAAATTATTTAATTTTGCCACGAAGGAAACTATGCATTTGATGCAGAAGTTATCGCCGCTACAGACTGAAGTATAAATGAGCTTAATCTTTATTTATCTCAACGTGATTTATGATACTGCGCTTACCAAAATATAATTGTATAAAATATATATGACTTTAACTATATTTAGATATGTTTCTTTGAAGGTGATTTGGTACTTGTCTGCCAGCACAAAGATGCACCTTGTGTATGTAAACTGCATTAATGTAATTAATGAAATGCTTTGTTCTGTTGAACATGAAAAGCTTTTAATAACATGCTAATGGACCTAATTGTACTTGCACTAGCACTATTAAAATCCAGTATACACAGTAGGTAATGTTTATTTTCTATACAACATTGTAGCTATGTATATTTTTGCGAACCATTTGTTTTGCATGTATCCTCTATCATCTCTGTTCCTCTGGCTGCGTTTACATTACATTTATGCCAGATGCTTGTGAGCTAAAAGAAACGTGATGTTAAATCTGCCTAAATCGTCAAAGGTACTGTTACTGTATAACTCTGCAGTTGGTCATGTTTACCACTTTGTCTAAACTGAAATGTTTCTGTCATTATTGAAAATGAAGTCACTGAAATAGACCATTGCCTTCAGTGAGATATGGGGCATGTCAGTATAATAACACTAAATGCATAACGATACATGCTTATTGTTTACACATCACTTTATTTGTCTCTCAATTCAATAAAAATGTGTTGTTCAAGTGAGTTTCTGCGTTTGTGTCTGTTTGCGTTCATTTGACTAACCTTCGTACTCAGACAGTCTGCTCTGAGACACTGTCTGTCGTCCGTTTGATTTATGAGTTTAATAAAAGTGTGTGTGTGTGTGTGTGTGTGTGTGTGTGTAGCTCTGGGCCATACTGTCCCTTACAATCACTTCACAAAGTCTCTTTTCACAAGTGGCGCCTCCCTCAGAGCCTGACAATAGCTGTGAATGCTGGAGAAGTGCCCTTGTCAGACTGGTGTCCTTGAGCGAGGGCACTGTTGTTACTGCCAGTTTGTTAATTTCAAACTTGCCTTGATGTCCCCTTTAGGGACAAGGGCGCAAAACCAAATTACTGCTGCAGAGTTTTGATGGAGATGCCGGTGTATGCGCCACTGTTGACTGTACACTTCATACAGCGCTCGATTTACCAACTCAGCAGAGGATCAGTCACATCTAACTGTTGCTCTCTGGACTGTGGGTAGAAGTTACTTTTTGTAATGTTCCTCCAGCCCATACCTGATAGAACCATGATAAAAACACATATTTTCACAACCACTGGTCAATATTTATATTAAATCAAATCAAAGCAACATTATTCAGTGACATTTAACAATACAACATAATACTGCCAATGTAAAAAAAACAAAAACAAATGTGCAGAAAATCATCGCAAAAAGCAATTGTACAAATACATTGTTCCAGATCATGTCATAAATACTAGAACGTGCGCAACAGTAAAATCACAGAAGGGGGCGTGGTTTCGCCGAGGGGGAAAATATAATCTTTAGAGAAACACAATTTTACACTCTTTTTAGCCTTTTTCTGGTGGAATATGAACTTATACCACACATAAATAAAGTGTAAATCGGGCCCATATGGATATTTTCACACAGCAGATTGTTCAGTAGAAGTGAAAAAACGGCAGTTGTAGCTAGCGCTAGCTAACGGTTAGCATTAGCCCGATGCTAACATGAAGCATCAAGTTAGCATTCTGTTATTTATGTATTTATGGGCTGTTGAACCACTTTGCTCCTCTCCATGTCTTTGTATCTTTATTTAGTAGAAACTATATTCATATTTCAGCGTTTGTTAAAGTATTTTTTTGAATAATTAAAGAAAGTTTAGATTTTTCTCCAAATTGTTTCCCCCTCAACTGTTTTCAAACATGACCATATATGGGCGAGTCCAGAGATGCCATCTATATCTATCTTCTGAATTCTCTCAAATAAAGGCAGACTTCACCCGTGACTCAACTAAACACCGCTTCACCTACAGTCGACGCACATAACACTTAAAGACTTTCTGCTGAATGGCCATGTACTCATCAAACTTTACACAAGACGACAGCACAATCAAGAGTTCCCAGCCACATTTAAGTATACGATTATTTGGCATTTTTAAGACACTATAAACATTTCCAAGGCCAAAAACGTTATGTGCTTCTATTGAGCAACACTTTGTCTAAATAATGACTGGAGCTACCGCTTTGTGCACTGAATTCCTAAAATATCTGCAGACACAAACACGATACAATATAGTAATACTTATACTTGTAACATTGATAGTGCTCTAAATGTTCAGGAGTTATTTCAGCTCAATAAATAAAAGGACTGGAATATTTGTTTAGCAGAGATTCTTAATAGTTTCTATCTCCTGTAATTGCGCTGATGCTCCAAACTGTCTCAGAGGTGCGTATCCGTGAACACGGCGTGCTCCTTTTTGACCGAACTCAATGTTTTAATGGCGTCTCCAAACTCGTCCTCCTCCACGTACTGAAACACAGATCAGGAGGTGTTTTTTAACGGTCACAGAAATGTCAGTAAATATCAACTTTTGCAGCGTCGCGTCACAAAAAAACTCATATAAAGTAACCTCTATAGTTCCTGCAGGAAACAACAGAAGTCATAATATGCTGCAGACTGTGGGACACATAAGACTGATAAGGCTTTTTTGGATATTATATTAGACTGTGGAGTTGTTTCTAAGAGGAAGGAAATGACTGAATGACCACAGTAGTTTCTTTATTCATGCTACAATGTTCACCAAGGTAATGGTACGATAAGATATGCGCAGTCCACAGGTTTTTTTGATTAAACTGAAACGGGATGAAGAATACACATATGCCAACAGACAACCCTTTGATTTGATCGGTGCATAATATTAGACAAAAGTAAAAAAAAAAAAAGGAAATGCCTCTTGACCCCCACATGAACGAGCACATTTTCTCCAAGCTGCTTGAAAAAAGTGTCGAAATAGCTACAAAATTGAGATGAAAACGAGGATGAAAATGCAACAAAAAAGCACCAAAAACATGACAAAAAAGCCAGATAAGAGCAACAGAAAAGTGACAAAAAGGAGATGAAAATGTGGCAAAAAATGTGACGGAAACACAACAAAATAGTCAAGGAAAAAAAGTAATAAAAGTGATGACAACACTGCAACAACATGAGGACAAGATCAGCTTTCAAATGAAGCGTTTCACTGTCCAAAAGGATGAGGGTTTTAGATTTGGGTAAAACTGAACAGGAGAAAATGCACTCGGTTAAAGTGCATATGACAGGTTTTTGAAAATATGACTTATTTAGAAGCATAATTATCATTTTATTTCAGTGAAGCAGCAATTTTAATGAAGAAATGTTTGGGCAGAAAAGTCTGAATTTTTAAGCTGCTGACAGGAAGTGACATAGAAGAAGGCAAAGTTTCAGAGCAGTTTGACTCACTCATTTCCCATTGACTTAACATGGTTGGCATGGCAACAGTATAAAATTGTTTACCCTCCACTATGTCACTTCCTGTCGGAGTCAAATAAGGAAGTGAAACTATAAACATCACAAAAAACGGCCAAACTAAAGAAAGCTGGGTACAATCTTCAGCAAAATCGTAAATATAACTGTGCTAAATATGTTTTAGCAAAAAAATGAGTCATATGCACTTTAAGGTGGGGGTTAAGAGGTTAATTCATTCTGGGTCCTTTGCCGTTCTAGCTTTTGCTTAGTTTATAGACAATCACCAGTAAGTAACTTGCCAAGAAATACTTGTGTCTCAACTCCAAATGTAGATCTGGTGTAGTTCATTAGTTCATAGTTCAGTACATTTTATCAGGTGGTTCTTGGTGTGAAAAGTTTAGCACTGTCTTTGACACCTGTTAGTATCTGTTTATTGTCCAAATGATGCTAAAATGCCAGTTTGGCTTTACCCAAATCTAAAAGCTTCTTGACTAGAAAGTTTGATTTGAAAGCGAAGACCTACAAAACAGATTTTTCCTTGCGTTGTTGCCGTGTTCATCACTTTTCCGTCATATTTCTGAAGCTTTTTCACTGCTTTTATGTCAAGCTTTTGTTGCTTTAAAAAAAATAATAATTCAGTTTTGTTGTGTTTTTGCCGCTTTATTCTTGTGTTTTCATCCTTGTTTACATCTTGTTTTCGTCGCTCTATTTTGACGCTTTTTTTTTAGAATTGGGTAAAGCCAAACGGGAGAAAACGTGCTCGGTTCAGGAGGGGCTCAAGAGGTTATTATCGCACATACCAGAGTATTGTCAAACACAGTGTGGCGGCTCCTTACCAGTCCTGAATCGTGTCCGAGAGGGTTGTCCCAGCTTCCTTCCTCCAGCATCAGAGACTTCCTGTCAATCAGCTGGCTCACGCTCCGGTGCAAGGAATGCTGGGAGAAGGCCTGGCCGAGGTCTGTTTGGCTGGCCACGCGCATCACGGGCATCCCACTGAATCGCTGCCCGCTCTCCAAGATCTTAGTGTCTGATAAAGTCTGTGGGGAAATGCACTCGTTTCAGGACAGGTTGTTTCATGTCACATTGGGGCATTCGACAAACACTTCATTGGAGGGTACAGTAGCTGACAATTGCAGTTCTACAGACTATGGTTTGTGGTTTATACCTCAATAATTTCAATCCACAAGAAACATAAACAGGCACAAAGTTTCACATGTCTTCTACCACAAGATGAACTTATTGTTAAATATAGTCAGTTTGTTTCCTGGAGTTTTAATCACGATCTTACCGTATTTTTTCAACCCTGTGCGACACATGCAGTCCACTTTTAAATGACAGGCAGAAATATCCAATCACAGTGAAGGAAAAATACATGAGCATATTCTATTTTCAAAAAGCTTCACTGCTTTCTGTGAAGTATCATGAAATTGTACAACTTGAACCCAACCTATTAGAAATCCACGCAGAAAGGCTTAAATGTATTTTCTTAATTAACGCGGGGTTAAATATCACGACTAGGGCTGCAACTAACGATTATTTTGGTAATCGATTAATCGACCGATTATTTTTACGATTAATCGATTAATCGCTTGGCTGTGAAAGGTGCATGGAAATTGTATTTTTTTCCATTTTTTTTATCACATAAAGCTAAAGTGGCGCCGCTTGAGGACACGTGGATGGAGTAAACTTAAAGTAAACGTTTGTAGGAGGCTCTTTGTGCTAATTCTGCTTTGATTGGACGAGACAAAGACAGATATTTATGAAATTTATGATGTACAAAACGCTGCAGACCCTAACTTTAAAAAACAAAGTAGGTTTTCATCCAAAATACACAATGTCTTTTTTGCTCAAATTTAGTCTGTGTTTACTAGAAAACGATTAATCGATTACTGGAATAGTTGACAACTATTTTAGTAATCGATTAGTTGTCTATTAATCGATTAGTTGTTTCAGCCCTAATCACGACCCACGGCACACAGAGCGCATGCAGAAGCAGAACGAGGCCACACAAACGCCCGTACCTCTGAATACACAGTGTAGCTTTTCAGTACAACATTGCTGAGCCCAACACAGTCTGCTACAGAGTCAAACTGCAGGGGGGACAATAGAGGCGACATTTAGGACAAACATGGTAATAAGGGAAGGGCAGTCTTACTGTGGGCCGATCAGTGAGCAGCACAGAGTCCGAATAATGTTTAGAGCACAACTCAGGAGGAGCGGACCTCTGGGACGAGAGAACAAGTGCAGGTGATGGAGGGGGGTTACAGAAGGAAGACATTAATGGAGCAAAGGTGAATGCATGAAGCAAATCTAAGCGAGACATTAAAATAGGTGCAGCAGGAAAACCCGAATGTACAAAAATATGATATAACTCACGAGAAAAAAAAACAGAACCAAATTAAATGAAACAGTTTGATGATTGTCCACAGTCAGTAGTGCAATCCTCACTTCACCCTCCAGTATTACTCCAAATGGCAGTGTTTTCGCTCACCGTATATGCCTCCCCACGAGCTTTACTTGTATTCTGCAGTATTACCAGTGGAGGGCGCTCTCTAGCTGCTGGATCTTTCCTCAAAGCTCTGTGCAGAGGAATTACAGCATTTTTTTTTTAAAAAGAGGCTGTGACAAATACATCAGAGCACAATGATATAATTAAAGATCAAGTGTACTTGCTAAAATTACCTTTGCAGCAGTAAACCAATCAACAGAGCCAACAGAAATAGACCCAGTATTGAAAAGAGCAGGATGAACCAGAGCTCCGAGTACACAGGTGTTGGTGACATGCTGACCTCTTCTTTATCACTGTCACCGGGCTCAGTGGGGCCTGAGAAAGACGACACAGAAGAGAGAGAGTCTCATAAACAGACTCATGTCTCATAACAGGTTTTAAGTGTTGCACGCATTACCAAGTCCAAAGGTGGGACTGTATTTGAAGACTGGAGAGCTGGCACTGCCATTTTCAGTGATACAAGTCACCTGCAGTGAGAGGTCTAAGACAAAGACAGGAAAACAACTGTTAGACAATTGTTGTACATAAATATAGTAATCAAGGCACATTTTAAAGAGAGGGTCGTCTTTGTGTATGGGGTGCACTGACTTTTCTGTGAGGTGAGAGGGATGTGGAGAAAGCTGTAGAAGCCAGCGTAGACCCTCAGTTTACTCTCAGTCACTGTGTACTCTTTAAGGAAGCCATTCAGAGAGAAGGACTCGGACCAGTCCAGCCACAATGTGGTCACGTTACTGCCCACCAGGAATGGAGCGACATACTGTGGGGCTGAGGGAAGGATTATTGTTTATATCTAATAATGAACACAAAACACTCTAAAGAGGTCTTTATTTTATTACCTTCAGAAAGTGTATTCACTTTAGTCCAGTTAGAAGAAGTGCTGCCCATGTTGTTAGAACACGCAGCTCTAAACTCATAGTTGGAGTACGGCTTCAAACCTTAAAAACATGGGATAATTATGACTAATGACACTTCTGTAACTAAAACAAACAAAACACAGGAATTGTTCAGACATTACACATATTTTAACTTATTTATTTTGCCCTGTGGTTAAAAAAAGAAATGATCTGAAGAAGCTATACCAAACCGTAATCTCAAATAAATTCACTATTGAACATCTGCACCTCTGTTACCACTTTTGCCGTGTGTTACTCCCCTTCTCTCAACTTATTTACTTAGCCATACAAGTGCTATATTTTCTTTTTTTCTTCAACAGCATTGTTCAAACAAATAAACTAAATGAAAGTAATGTATTATAATTTCCCCTCTCTGAGTGGTTGGTGTAGTATATGAAAAAGTAAAATGCATCAATACGTTTGTTATTACTTATCCACTAACCCGTCACGTTGTACCTCCAGCTCTTTCCGAAATAACAGACTTCTATTCGGCCCTCCACACAGGGGAGGGGCACAGGCTGAGCTGGCTGTGGGCAACGTGTCCTGAGATGAAGCTCACAGCTGAACAAAACAAAGACTTTAAGAATGTACTTGGGTTTGGATTCTTTACTCGCAGGTTTTTAGTGTACCCACCTCTCAATGACCCCATTGGGAGCCAGAGGCTGGTCCCACTCCAGTTGCACAGAGCGGGACGTCAGAGTGATGGGGCGGGGGGTTGGCTGGTGGTCTGGAGCAGCAGAGAGAGTATGGAGCTCCTTTAGAGGACCCTGACTGCAGCACTGTCAAACAATTCAAACACAGAGTTACAGAGAGTACTGGATTTACAGTAAATATACTAGAAAACAAAAATGTGTTTTACCTGGAAACAGGTGCAGGCCTCTACTCCGACCCAGTAGCGAGTGTAAGGACGTAAACTGTGAATCGTTTGCTGTTGGGATGTACCTTCTGACAACTTAGAAGGAAAGAATATAGATGTTTCAACATTAGATCATTTTGATTCAAAGAAATGTTCAATATTTCAGAGAATGTTCCGTTATTCTCACCAAAGTGTAGTTATTGTGGTTTTGAGAGAAAAGTCTGTAAAGGCTGATGATTCCATTTGATTTAGTTGGAGATGGAATTTTTACGACGGCAGAAGTCGCTAAAACATTTAGAAAAACTGGGTGGCGCAGACCCTCAGGAGGGGCCGGTCCTGTTCTCCCATTTGCCCACGGGCTGGTGGCTCGACCAGCCGAGTTTACTGCACACACCTGCCGGACAAAGAAATACGCTACTATTAAAAACAACACACTGCAAAACGCACACACGTCACAGGATAGATTTCCCTTTTTATTTAAGCTCATGAACTCTTAATGGAGAAGGCTTCTGTTAATTAACCAGTTACCATCAGACCAACCAAAGGATACAACCAATCCACCGGACCATCCATCAAAAGTAGCGCTGCGAGCGGAACCTTTTCAACATGTGGCCCACACCAACATATCTGCATGACAATTACTTTTCACCTTCATCAAGGAGTTATTCACAGGCTCACATACCCACGGCACACGCCAGACTAATCTTATTTGTGTGCTTGTGTTTGGTATAATTAGAAGGTGTACGGGGTGCGGGGTCACTCGGGGTGGAGATTTGCATGTGTAAGTCATCTGTAGCCTGTCAGAAGTAGTGCAGAAGGCAGATGGATGGGTCCGGCCTATAGTGTGGAAGGAGTGCTCCTGTGTGCACGCCGTGTGTCGTCCGGGGCTGCCGAGGCGAGTTTGTGCGCGTGTATGTGTGTGCATGCGTGTTAAGAGTTGAATTAACCTCAATAATAGTCAATTAGGCTGTGATCAATCAGACTGATTGATCTAAGTGACAGCACAGATGGACTGAGATGGGCGAGGGGAAAGAAGAATGGAAGATGGGCAGAGGAGAAAATGGGGGAGGAGGACGGTGCGAGGGTTGACGGGACAAGAAGGTGCAGAGCATTATGGGGATTGTCGCACCTTTGCACAGTGTATTCCCAGCATCAAATGAAATGCACCAATATAAATGAAACGCGCTAGTAAGGCTGAAAGATGCGGCGAGGCGTTTGGATAAGATATTTCATTCCGATGTGCAAATAATAAAAAACATCTACGCTTATTGGAAATGGCGATATCAAAGCAAAAACGGTTGTGTTGTTACATGTGCTACTTTTGTGAGTCGTGACATTTGTCCTCAGAGAAATCCTCATGAAATTTTGTGGTGCTTTTAAGGGGGATGACAGAAAATTATGAGAGTGCCCATTATTGTGGATGACTTCATCACTTCGCCGCTTTCATGCTTTTAGTAAATTCATTGACTTTTATCCTAATTTCCACCTGCGCTTAATATGTTATTCTACAAAATTTATACTACGTTGCATAAAGTATTTGCATACGCTTTAAAAAGTCTCACATTTTTACTGAAACCTGTTTTCAAAATTCTGTCACATTTAGGATGGAGCACCGCGTAAGTTGAAATGCGGATGAGATGAATTTGCAAAACTGTATTTGTAATTTGCACTTTTGTAATGTGTCCAATTGTGGTCATTTCTAATTCTAAAACAGTTAATGATGCGTTCCTTTGGTTTAATGTTTCCTAGACTAGGTCAGAAATGGTGTCAATGGTTTTATCTCTAAATTTCTCCCAGCGACAAGCGTTAAAAACATTATGACCTGTTGCTTAAAAGCATTACACTTTACTATCTCCTATTCCAAATGATAAGTTCTATAAAACTCTATCTACCCAGCAACAAGCATGTTCTCCCTCCAGCACTTGAAGCCTTAACGTGACGCGAGGCTTTTGGCGTGATGAAGTTTTGTGCCACATCGGCAGAAGACGAAAGTTCAGCTCTAAAGTCGTCTTAGATCACCTTGCCCTTCGTCTCCTGGTAAAAGGTAGAGCCGCTCATGTCTCGGCCATTATATCATCTGCAGACTTTTTACGGCTCTCCCTACTCCCTTGTCCGCTTTCCTCCTATTGGGCCATCATTTGGCTTATTAGACACAAAATAAAAATATATCCCGTTAACTCCCCGTGGCAGCCAATGAGCCACCATGGCAACAAACGACTTGGGAAAAACTTCCCTGACTGTCCCGAAGGCTTTTTATTGGACAGTGGGACTGCGGAGATGCTTTAAGTGCTCTGATAGGCCCACGGAGCTTCTTGGCGGGTGCATCTACTTAGGGTGACGGGGCTAAGTTGTGTGAAAGTGGGTAGTAATTAAAACCAAACATAAAGCTGTCAATAGGAGCTTATGACCCAGTGTAATTAGCCTAATATGATTTCTCTCTCTTCACTCTGATGTGCAAACCGGAATTGACTTATTGTCCTTGTGTACGCCTGAAATACAGAAAAAGGATTAGAGCCCAACAGATAAATTCATGTGTGAGGAATACGAAGCATAAACAACACAGGTGAGCTAATAACATGATAGACTACAAGCAGCGTGCAAGTCATTACAAGTTGCTGGAGTAAAACTAAAATGTAACATAAAGCACCCAATCACTGTCACTGTATGGTCATATGTGCTCGATACAGGACCAGTTTTGGAACATGCACTCAACACGCTCTCTCCCACTTAGATCATATAGCACCGGTCCCCCATTGGCAAACACTCAGGGGACATGTAGCGGTCACCATTAAAAGGTCTTTCCAATACAAGCTCTGTTACCAAGGGGGCTAACTGTTAATTCGATTGGCTGGCTGGTAATCAGGAAGTGGAGTGCACACTGAGCGCCGGGTGATTAATGGCTCTGTTGCCTGCCCGTCATCTCCCCAAGCCCCTCCTTCCCTCCCTCCTCCTGTCATAAATTAGGAGCCTCGTAAATAAAGACGGCACCACAATCAGGCAAACTCAATCAATTACGCGGGTCCTCAGGCCTGGGCTCGCGTGTCTGACAGGCAGGAATGCTAATGTTATTGTTGCTTCCAAAGGGCTAGCCTGTCAATTAGTGTACGGACGCCGGGCGCAGCAGCGCGGGTACGGACCCCGCCATTTAACACCTGTCTGATTACTCCACGTGCGTTACAGTGTCAACAGCCTGACCGCGTGTGAGTGACTACGGCGGCCAGTGATAATGCGCGCGCCCATGATTTGTTGTGTCCAGAACTGAACGTATGTTAAGGTGTTTCAGTGCGAATACAGACATCTTCTTATGTGTCAGTCACATCATGAATTACATTGACAAATTATGATAAACAATTTAACTCTTTCCCTTGTCTCCCGTAGAGGACAGAAAGGAGGACATATTTCTGCCAAATAAAGGACAAAAGAAGGTTGGAAGGATCTCTAGATACCATCAAAGTTATATTTGTATTTTTTATGACGATATTAAGCTCAATCAGGGTATTTCTGAAATAAAATGTGGACCACTTTGAGCAAATACCGGTTTCGAGCTCAATAGTCCCACCCACTCCCGGTCACGTGTCTGGATCCCACGTAAAATATCACATTCATTTTTAGCAATGTGCCAACTCATGGACATAAAACACACTAAGTTAAATTGAAGATTTGTCTAAAACGCTATACACTGAAAAGCTATAAAATACCAGCGCAATGGTCAGTAGTAAGCACATGAATGATTAGCCGGCATCGTGCTTTTAACCTCTTAACCCCCACCTGAACAAAGCACATTTTCTCCAGTTTGGCTTTACCAAAATCTTAAAGCTTTTTGAAAAATGGAGATGAAAATGTGCAGCAAAAGACAATAAAAAGAAACAAAACGGTGACGAAAAAGCAACACAGAAGCAACAAAAGAGTGACAAAAAAGGGCCGGAAAAGCAACAGTGACACAATGAAAAAGCAACAAAAAGTGATGAAAACAAGTCAGAAAAGAGACAAAAACAAGACAAAAAGGCCACCCAAAAAATGAAAAAAACTGATTTAGCTTTCCAATGATGGGGTGTAACACTGGCCTATAGTCTGTAAGCTCCAGTCGAGCAGCTTTTACATTTGGGTTAAGCTGAACTGGAGAAAATGTGCTTGGTGAACGCGGGGGTAAAGAGGGTAAACTCATAATATTTGAGCGGGTGGGACTGTTGAGCTCTATAACCCTGACCAGCAAGCATTACCAGATTTTCCAATTCCAACTCGAGATTAATAAATAAAATGTGTTTATGTATTACTCAATTTTACTGAAATGCTTGCACTTTACTTCACTGCACAGTAATTTGATGGTAATTTACAGTTTTTGTATAAGAGGGTAAGGATTAGTCTTATATTACCATGATATAAATTAGTTTTTTGTCCTGTTTGTACATAATTACCACAATCACCATGTTATTACCGTGTAGTATGCAGCAAAGTAAAAGAATGGTTGACATAAGCACATGTGAATATTCACATACCTGGTACTGGTATTGAGTGTATGGCTGGAGTCCTTTATCTTTGTACACAGCGGAGGTGTTTCTGTATACCAGAGCAGCTGCATCACTTCTGATTTTGTGCACTCGTCTGTACACTTCGTAGTGGCGGATCACACCGTGCGGCTGAGTCGGAGGAGACCAGGTCAGCACAAAGGTGGTCTCAAACCCGGTTTCCTCGTCAGGCTGGAGGTCTATCGTCGGAGCTGCTTGACCAGAAGGGGGCGCCTCTAGAGTGACTATGGATGACCACTCACTGGCGGAGCAGCCCAGAGCAGTGCAGGCCTCCACTCTCACCTCATATCTAAAAAACACATTAAAAAAGAACAAAAAAACATAAGCATTTTTATTGCATTTCAATGTGTGTGTGTTTTTTACTAGCCTGTGATATGGAAACAGTCCATCCAGAGTTACTTGTCTTTCAGAAAAGGCGCTGTCCTCTGGGGTAAACTCAGTGCTTAAGACTCTGAGCTGGGCTGGATCTCGTTTGTGCACAATGTAACGGACAATTTCTCCATTTGGACGAGCAGGAGCGCTCCACTCTACTCGCAACTGAAAAGACAATACCAACCAATCATAACCCATTATGCTGCTGATAACTTGCATTAAACAAAACAGCGAATCATCGTTTCACCTGACTGGGAGCTGTAGGGGTAAGCGATGGGAGACCCACACCAGATGGGGATGACTGATGTGTCTTCGCGGTGGCTTCTGCACTGCTGACGGCTCCTTTGCTGTTGTTGGCCTTGACGACGTAGCTGTAGTTCGTGTTGGGCAGAAGCGTGAAGTCGTGGAAATGCGTCTCTGTGCCGATGTAAACCACTTCACCATCTCTTCGAAGCTCGTATCCTGTGATGATGCCATTAGGGCGCTCTGGAACTGTCCAACTTATCTCAACGGACTCTGAACCCGTCACCTGCAGATGTGAGAATGGCTTCAGAGCTTGTTATATTAAAAGTGCAGTTACCTTTAAAATGTATTTGAATTCTTTACTTAATTAAATAAAACATTAATAATATACACACTATTGTTAAGCATTGCTAAATAAATTTTGATCCCATAAGACATAGATACACTTTTCCTAACCTTATCCAGTGTTGCTACCTTTATAAATGATTAACAAAAGATTACAAGGGTGTTGCAAGTGTTTTATACATGATAAATCTTAAGTATTTGTCAGAGCTTTAAAAATGTGTTACAAAGAGATGCACTGATCCAGCTTTTTTACTTCCGATACCAATACTGGGGGTTTGGGTATCTACCGATATCCGATTCCGATACCAACTGATACCAAGAGACTTTCTTAAGTGGTCTACTGTGGAAAAAAAAGTTACGAGATGTTGCAAATCAATGATCAATTATACCTATTTATAAACTGAGGAAAAATCTTAAACAAGGATCAATGGACTTTGCTGCACTAAATATCCTTGGCTACAATACAACTTGCAACATAAAATGGTCTGATAATTGCAATTATGATATATCAGTTATTCTCTAAATGGTAAATGGTCTCAACTTTAGCGCTTTCCCACCTACATTAGGCACTACAGCTTAAAAGCAAGAAACCACTCCCCCATTCACACTCTTAGTACGTTTATATATACATTTATACATGTGCACCTGCAGGAGCTGGGATTCGAACCCTGGACCTTCTGATCATGAGACGACCCGCTCTACCATCAGTTTCACGGTCGCCCCAATAGCATTTCATAAACTAAATACATACTTGGCCACTCCAGCAGTAATAATGATAATGATAATGTATTCATCTTATATAGCGCTTTCCAGACACTCAAAGTCGCTTTACAATTTTGTGCATTATTCATTCACACCATACTCAGTGATGGTAAGCTACGTTTGCAGCCACAGCTGCCCTGGGGTAGACTGACTGAAGGCGAGGCTGCCAATCTGCCCTTCAGACCAGGCCTCCTGGTGTTCCCCAGCGGTCTCCCATACAAGAACCAACCAGGCACTACCTTGCTTAGCTTTCGAGATCTGACGGAATCAGGCAGAGCAAAGGCTGTTGGACATACGCTTGGGGAGGTTAAAACTAAGCAGCAATTGCATTCTCCAGGTTCAGAGCTTCAGAATGTGGTACAGCATGTCCATACTCACTGAGACTGAGTTGGTAAAAGTTGTGTTTTTATGGTGTGTTTAATTGTGGAACCCAAAATTTGGAATCAATATCAGATACTGTATTTTTCCAAATTTGGCTCTGGAATCTAACAAACAGTTTGTAGTTATTATAAAGTGTTACTGAAGATTAGAACAACAATTCCTAAACTCGAAGAGTGGAGTCACGTGCTATGATCTGTATAGCACTGCTCATTCTGTAATACATGAAAAAGTACCTTAAGTGTTGGGGGAGACTGCCCAGACGGCAGGGCCTCATCAGTCAGTGTAGAAACAGCAGCACTTGTCGTGCATCCACCGCTGGTGCAGGCCAGCAAAACTAACTGATAGGAGGTGTGTGGCTGCAGATCTGACAGCACTGTGTAGAGATCTGCGCCTCGATAAACCTCCTCATCATTTAATTTCAGCACATACTCCGTCACCTGTCCATTTTGTGTCAGCGGGTCACTCCAGACCACTGCCATAGAGCTGAATGTAATGTTGTTGACTGTGGGGACCTTCACTGTGGCAGGAGGGGCTTCCAACGTTGTGATGTTTGTATAGGGGCTGGTGACACACCCTTCAGATGTACAGGCTGTGATTGCATAGCTGTAAAACAAATGCAAACACGTTCAACATCTCTTAGTCTTTAACTCTAATAATCATGAATTGTTGTAGCACCTGTATTTTGAAAAAGGAGTGACATCTTCATCGTTGTAGCTGAGTACAGTCGGGTCAAAACTAAAAGTAAAACTGATATTGTTTCTGATAATTCTGTAGGACTGAAGTACTCCATTTGGTTCTGGAGGAGCTGTCCAGGACACCACAACCTCAGTGGGACGCCCTGAGACATGTGTGACTGTGGGAGGGGCGAGGCCACGGGGGGGAGCCTGTCTGGTAGTTACTGTTGCCCAGGGGCTTTGTGTGTGACCGGCAGGGTTGGATGTTTGGACACTAAATTCATATTGGGTCCAGGGACGCAGCCCAGTTACTGTGTAAGAGAAGATTTCTCCTTCATGCGGAGAGGATTCTCTGAACAAAACCTGGAGGAATGAAAAGATCAATGCAATTTTAAAGGGTTTAAAGGTGCTCTGTCAATCGTCTGCTTTCAATGGAGTTGACTTACTTTGCCATTTTCAGCATCCTCGTCATTGCTTCTCCCCCTTCCAAATTCATTTAGAATTCTGCCCAGTAAAGTATACTCTTCTATAGGCCCGTTAGGCTCGGATGGAGGGCCCCAAGTTAGTGACACTTGGTCTGTGCCAATGAACAGAGGAGTGGGAGGAGGCTGGAAGGCAGGAGGAGCAGCTGCAGTGGTCACTTGTTGAGAAAAGGTGCGTGTGCACCCTGCAGAGGTACAGGCTTCAAGAGTCAGATTGTAAACTGTCCAGGGCTCTAATCGCCGAAACAGGAAACTGCGGGACTGTCCACTGAACTCCAAGTTTCCCTCACTGTACAAGTTATATACCTAAAAAGAACAGATTATTGTTGAGTAGAAATGTATTGTATATTTAAAGTAATAGAGTCACTGTACACAATACAACTTAAAATACCATTATAGCACCATTTGGAGAACGTGGTTGAGCCCAACTCAGCAGCAAAGCTCTGCCTTGCTCTCTTTGGTCCACAGTGAAGTTGGTCAGGCCAGCAGGAGATGCCTCTCGGGTCTTCGTTTGTACCCATGGACTAAAAACACTGCCTGTAAATAAATGAATATATTTCTAAACTTGCATAACAATTTAGTGTAGAACTATGAGAGTTACTGATTATTCCCAATCTACCTGCTCCATTTACGGCCTCCACTTGAAAAGCATAGTCACTGTAGGGGTCAAGACCAAATAGTGTTGCCTCCAAAGTTGAACCCTAAAAAGAAACCAATGTACAGAAATGCACATACTTTTAAAAAGAGATACATAAATACTACACACAGTGGAGAGTCAATAGACAGAAAGCCATACATAAAGAGGGGTTTGGATCTCTTGGCAAAATGAAAATGGAACAAGAGGAAATTAGTCACACAAACAAACCATGCGTGCATAAGTGCAGCATTTATTAAAACAGGGACTGAAAAGAGCAACGCCACAATAGAAAGCTAAGATGACATGACGTGGGATTTGCGATATCAACATTGGAACATACAGGCTCTGTCATGGTAAAGTAAATAAACACCAGAGGAGTGGCAGAGACAGAGAGGGGACTGGCAGGCGTGCAGCTGTCCCTTATGGGTGAATTCAAAGCCAGCAGATTGAGTGTTTGTGTCACACATGCATCCTTTCATATCGAACACAGGCAAACAGCGACAAAGGCACTGCGAGTGTTGCCAGTAGCTTTAGGCATTGGGACCCGGCCCAACGCCCTGGCACAGGCTGCTACCATGTGCACTGAGTTAACCACCATTTACTAATTGATAAGAGAAACACTGTTCAAAAGGCTCTGGCATTGGATGACATGGAAGAAGCATCAAGCTCAAGGATGTAGTGTGTTTGTTTATGCCAAATAGCTTTAGAGCAACCACCAGTTTGATGCATTTGGGGCTGCGTGTATGAAAGAAGCATTTTTTTTTTGTTCCTCACGCGTTGAGTCTGCAGTTTTTCCGAGAATTTCACATACACAAGCGCATGTAAAGAGATTAGCTGGTGTTCCACTCAATGCTGCAGCAAGAGGATCAAAAAGTCTCCAATTCAAAACGAAATCAAATGAAAAACCCTGACAAATCACCGTAGCCTGGCACCACGGATGAACCGTCGGCACAACAAGGCATTCTGCGTGTATTCACTGTTCTCATGTCTGCAAGCCAACATGTTTTTCAGCCACAATAAAATAGGATTAATAAGCCCCAAGACACCTAGACACGAGCTAAATCCTCCCGTAAATCACAGCACTTCCCCAGCAGAGAGTCAGGAAGGAAGGGTTTGGAAAACAGAGTGTAAAAAAAATGGTTGAAATGAGGGAAAAATGGAAATTAAATGAAAAATAAAAACATGTTAAAGTTGGATATGTTGGATACCACAGTATTTGAGGGGTCAGTCCATATATACTACATGAAACAAAGAAGCTGTACTAAGGGATTTAAGTTACTCAGAAGGTAGACACTAAGAAACTGGTCTCATATCACAAGCTGTGTGCAATACTGGACAATCACAAATGCTCTTCCTCCTGGATAATCAAGCCTGCCACAAGCCCGGTGAAATGTGTGGAATAAGCTGGAAGGGCACCCAGGATCAAAAACAAACTATTCAAAATAATACGCAAATTACAGCATACATTGCGTTACATTCATAGCATCTATGTGGCAATTGGTTTGTTGACCCAAAAAAAGAAAACAACACAAACTCTAAAAAAGTAACAAAGAAATTGAGGATACTGGGACAAAGAGAAAAAAAACAGTGTAACTGGGAGAGAAAAAGAGATAGATGTTGCTAGGGGGAGAGACAGATTAAGTGAGCGAAAATGAGAGATCTCTCTACCTTAAAAGCCAGTGAAATATGTGAGGCATGTGGCCTATAAAACGGTTAACATATGCACATTGTCAATAGCAGCATCTGGCGCTGGCACCTTTTATTGGAGCGTGGAGACTCTGCAACACGCCTCTAGATGGCAATAGATTCAAACACTTTATCACGGAGACACGCTGCAGTAACGGCCTCGGCGCGACTCACACCGGTGCGCTCTCCACACACACACACGCGCTGCACAGATTTAATGAAAACATGCAAACAGGCAGTAATCACAAGTACACTGCCATTACCTGCCATTAATAGCTCTCGCAATAACTGTTTCTGCGGCCTTTACTGTACATTACATATGCATCGGAGCAAGGCCTGAACATGATGTTTAAAAGTCAAAGGATTTAAGGCTCACATGCGATCCTATGTGTAGCAAAACTCCCCAGTGTGGTGAGCAAAATCATTCACATTTTATTTTTACAACACACATTTCTTACACTTTTCACGAGCCGCATTGTCAAATTCAAAGCAGTGCAGTATAATTCCCTCCATCTTTAGTTGATTTTTGGTCCTATTCAAAGGAAATATGCAAAGCAAAGACGTCGACATGATTTGTTCCAATGTAAAATCATGAAAAGCTTCAAGTCCAGTCGACTAACTCCGATGTGCTTGAGCGTGCGCGCGGATGATCAAAGTTACCAATTCATCACCACAAATGAAAAAGAGCAGACTGGGAGAATGTGGAGGGAGGGGAGAGAGGTACAAACAAGACCGGACAATGATCGGAGGAGAGAAGACGGAAGACAGGGAGAGCTCTTGCTAATTTATACATTAAAGAGTCCTCAGATCTTACACGGTTCAACACAACTTAGCACGGAGGGCAAGAAAGCAATCTATTCAATCTTTTATTTCCCCATTCTCTTTGTTGTGTGCGAGCCTGCGCAACAGTCCGCAGTTCAGCACATTTACGGCCTTCATAGGGTCAATTTGTGTTTCATAAATACTTAACACGCAGCGTGTGTATATCTTGTGCGTTTTATTGCTTGTATTTTTGTATTTGTTCATTGTTTTGCCGCCCAGTTTTAAAACTCTGACGTTCAGGTGGAGCGGCACGGTGCAGCTGGGGGGACAGTTGTATGACACTAATTAAGAATAACCATGTGTATTTGTCAAAAGAATTATGCTGATTACGTAGTGAAGGCCCTGGGCGCCGAGGGGGGATAGAGATGGACACGGGGCAGCATTAGCATATGGGGCGCACATACACACATGCTCTGCTTTATTCTTTTAGTCTATCACAGGTAAAAGTTAAGTAAGACAGACATGAAAGGGGTGTGGCTAATGTTAAGTGAATACATTTCCTAGCCTTCTATGGTTCCTCTGCACTGTAATATTGAGTCCTGGGGAGATAACAAAAGCCACACGCTGTTTTTCCGTTTCTTATGTCTCACACTTGTTTTAAAGCGTATTCAATTCACCAGTTTTTTACCTCTAATTTATTCCTGTTTACTCAATTGAATTCTTTGTTTGGGTCTATTAGTACAAGCTGTGCCCTGACCAGCCCTGTGAGAGCAGTAATTGTTTTGTGTATCTGAGGTGAGTCACTACAGCACATGCTGGTCTCGTGCGCCCCATGCCAAGCTCTCGGGCCAACTGTGTGTAAGTGTGTGTGTGTGTGTGTGTGTGTGGACTTATTTATATGTGCAGGCCTAATTCAATGCTGCCAGAGCAAATGCCCTGTATCTGTTTGAAAATGCCCTGCATGGGTGTTCCTGCTAGTCACAGTGTTTCAACCATCCCTGACACATCCAGCTTCAGTGCGACACAGTGGTGCTATTAGGCATGTGTTTTGTCTGTGGCCTGAGCAGAAGAGAGTGGTCTACAGGGGTCTGGAGCAAGCTCGTCCACTTCACACCGACAGCTATGATTAGCTGTGGTTGCTCTATACCCCAGGAACACAAAGTGTTTCTCTGAATCTTCATATATGTTTCATGAGCGATAGTGAAAAAGAATTTGAAATTTCAATGTTGTGTTGCTGCATAACTTAAGATTTGCAATCAGTCTAGAGGCAACGTTCTCAAACTGGGGTCTATGGGCCACAGGCAGTGCCTGAGCCATGTGTGGGGGATACTAGAATTTTACTTTTTTTAAATTGCTGACAGTAATTTTATTGACTATGTAATTTTATTGACTATGATCTATTCCTAAATATTTATATTTATGAATAGAGATGTTCTTTGTTTTTGTTGTTTTACCTTTACAACCTTTACATGTTTCAACTGCTTGCAGCTGAAATATGTGAAGAAAAACATCTCTAATCATTTTGTCTGACTAAAATAAGAACACATAATTTAGATGATCATAGATGAAAACTACAACGTTAAGAATACTTTTTAATTTTACTCGCTATATTGACTGAAAGTGGAGGATATTTAAGGGTTGTTGGAATTCTTCCTGTTCAGTGAGGGGTCCTCGAGAATGCTTGGTGAAGAGAGAAAGAAAATAAAGATTATTAGCGAATATACAATATCTGTGTCACCCATTTCTAAAACACGTACTTAGTGTTAAGCACAACCACATCAAGCCTGCTACTGAAAGATTTGGGTCTCGGGACAATTTACAATGTACGTAGTATCTGTGTGTTCCATGCTTGGGACATTCTTTAGTGAAAACTCCATCTAATTTAAGGCAAACGGACAAAAATGTTTACTAGTAAAACAAGGTTTCATCAGATTAATAGACTTTTCTTTAGACAAGATTCTCTATTGCTACCAATTTCTGAATATTTCAGAGAAAGTTTGAATTACTTAGTTATCTTGGTGAGCTGCGAAGTTATCCTATAATAGAATAAGAAACGAATCAAACAAACAACAATGCCAAAAGAAGAAGAAAGATTTTTCTTTCTTGCAAGTAACACATAGCACATTTTAAACACACATCAGAAGTGTCTGTCAGAGATACTTCTTGGTACTATCACAACTATACTACTTCCAAAATAAACACTTGACATTACCACACACTTATCATTAGCATCTGAATGGGCGAGTCATCAAAGTTTCTCTTCTATATGCACTCTCAAATGCCCTTAGCTTTTCAGTGAAGTGCAGACCATCATATCAAAGCCACTGCACTAAACACCCATTAAGACAAGTGGAAGGCCCTACAGAAGATGGCGTGGCTGCTTCACAGACAGGACAACACAACCCTGTCATTATGGAGGCAAAACGATGGAGCAAAGACGACAGCGGCAAAACTCAAAGGGAATCATGTCTAAGAGGAAGTGCAGAAGAGGCTACGAGCGGACATGGGATGAATAGCATAAAAACCTCTAACAATGTGGTTGAGCAAACCGTGATGAACTGTAGTAATGGTAATGGATAGATAAATGGGCAATGTTTCTGCAACACTGGAATGAGCAGAATAATCAGAGGAAGGGAAAGAGGCAAGAAAAATGAAGAGGGAGTCCTGCGGTCTGATTATTTGGCTGTTTATGCAGAAAATCAAGAACCATCCAATCAGAGTTAGGACCTTCCCGCTATAAACCAAGGGCCTAAAATGTACTGCTGTTATTGTCTCTTCCCTTATGAATTTGTATTAATACTTAAAGAGTCTTACTTGTCAAGCTGCCTTACTTGTTTGTACCTTCTTCTCTAACTAGGTGTCTAATTCAGTCATTAAACAAATTAAACCACCTATGTGCATATTAGATCACAATCCAGCCAAGCATAAAAGAATACATCAAGATTTTTTTTCTACATGTAAATCCCAGCAGCTGATATTGCGGAACCCCAGTTAAAAGACTTGCAAACACATATGGATGCTGGTTTACTCATTGCAGTCTAAATGTGCATACTTTACAAAACGATTATAATATGCTTTAACTACCTTAAAAATCTCTGTAAAATGCATTGCAAACAAAGAACTGGTGCATACATAAAACCAGGTTGGCTTAGATACACTGAGTGCCGACTTGTCCTCTCTATCCCGCTCTCTGATGAGCCTTAATGGTAAACTAACAGATTGTAAACATGCTGCTTGGTCTCACTGTTTTTTTTTTTTTCCCCCAGACAAAACTGATATTTTTTCCCCCTCTTTTCCTTTATCCCTGCTTCTTTTATGCTATAATTTGCTTCCCTTTTTGTTCTACCTTTCACACCTTACCTACCATATCCCTCTCTTTTCTCCCTCCTTCCGTCTTTTGCTTTTCCTGGGGTATTTTTTGAACAATGTGTCCTTCATGTACGGTTGGTTACGGGGCGTACAGAAGGACATCATTAGCGCTGGTGGTTAAGCTGTAATTTACACCATTACCGAGGTAGGGGCCATTTTTATTGCCTAGTAAATTTCAGCTCTGAAATATTTAGACCATATGGCTCAATTTGTGTAATAACCTTAATTTCCAAGCACCCTTCAGCTCCCTTCAGTGCCGGCTGTTGTTGGCGGATGGCGGGGTGGTGTGTGCGTGGTTTGGGTTGGAGGGCGCGTGCATAGACAATCGCTAACACGTCAAGCAAAAAAAAAAAAAAAAAAAAAAGAACGAAAGAAAGAAAGAAAATGAATTAATATACGTACACTAGCTCTTCTATACACATTAGCTACTTTCTCTTTCACCTGCGATTACGATTCACTCATTCACACAGCGACACGCGCATGTATGTATGCATGGCGCTAGCAGATTAATAGGGTGTCAGCTTGTGTTTGGGTGAGGGAGCGTCAGGCATTGGCCAGATGGTTCTCAGGGATGATGACTGTCAGGGGTCCTGCTCTGATCAATGGGATGTATTACTACCGCACACATCCATACACATACTGTTGCACATGGTCAGAAACTAAATATGTTAGGCATGCACACCATAGGCATGGCCGTATTTAGACACGTGTATTGCCACAGACTAATGCCCACGAGCACGCACACACACATAACACAAAAGCATCGCTGATCCCAAGGGCCACTCCGTAACATCTGGAAAAGCCAAGGGGGAGACGGAAGGACAGAGAGAGGAAAAGAGGGGGGAGAGAGGGAGCAGGATGGGGAATTGGTGTGGCAATGAAAAAGGATGTACCAGGCAACAAAGACATCACTTAAATGTACAAAGACAAGAGAATAATTAACACTAATCTAAAACCTTAATGGAGAGGCCATGCTGACCAAGAGATGAAGCATCTCAAAGAAGAGCCAATGCAAGGTTGAACATACAGTATGCATGGTTATTAAGGGTCATTTGGTTTGTTATCATATCAGGTATGCCATAAGTAAATACATTTTGGCCAAACAATGACGCAAACCAAGAGAGAGGAACATGAAGCACAGAGCAAGAAACGCAATCTGTACATTATATGAGTAACTAGGAATTCTGTCAGATAGGTGCCAACCATGAAGAGTGAGTGTTGGAGGTGGACCATAGAGTGTGAATGTGTGTATGAAGTGTATAGAGTGAAGAATAAGGAGGGGATGATAAGTAGACTATGGAGTGACGGGGTGAGGAGCCTGTGTGAGGTATAAAGAGTGTGTGTGTGTGTGTGTGTGTGTGTGTGTGTGTGTGTGTGTGTGTGTGTGTGTGTGTGTGTGTGTGTGTGTGTGTGCTTGTGTTTTGGTGTTGGTGATATGTAGACTACGGAGAGTGAGTTTGTGAGGGGTGGACCGCGGAGAGTGTGTGTGAGAGACAGAGCCTGTGCCAGGCCGTGCGCAGGACTCTGTGAGGCAGGCCGCCTGCGCTCCGTACCCTCATTCCGTCCGATTGCCATGACGACCCCATTAATCAGCTAAGCTGGCACAGAGCAGTGTTCCCAGCCCAGCCTGAGATCAATACACAAACACCAGATACATACACACAGCAAAACATCCATGAACTTCTCAGAGATTGTCAGTAGAGAAAGTGCCAAAATAAACACAAGAAATGTATAAAGTCCTGTTAATGATGACAGGTGCATGACAAGAAATCCAGGAAATATGATTTGAATATATTCAACTGGTTGCTTATATAAAATACCACACAACAATTATTGGTAATTAATTACAGAGGATCAAGTTACCTGGTCATACGGTATCATTAACTAGGCAAATAAACTACCAACAACAAGCCCTAAAACAGCATTATGCCACTAGTACAATACTTAATTTCCACTTTGACCAATGAGCGCATCTGATATAGGCAACAGTGTGACAAATGACCGCCACAAAATAAGTCTATGCCATATCAATGAGCTCCTCTGTGCGCACATACACACACAAATGCATGCAGCCACAAACACAAAGGGCTCCATATCAATGAGAAGGTGAAAGGTCTCCATTTACATCTTGTATTAATTATGAGTGACAAGCCAAAGGTCACTGAGGCAGAAGAGGCCACTTGTATGGACAGAATATAGATCTATACTAACTCTCTCCCCTTTTATTTTGCCCGATCCTTCCCCTATCTATCACTCTGACAGGGTCCACTCTGTACCATTCCTTATCGAGATGAGTGTCTTCCTCTTTATCAGTGTAATATCTGCTTTCCATATGTATGTATATGTTAATGAGTTCTCTCAAGCAATGTCTTGTACTTCCTCTGATTCTGATTCATTAGATATACTCTGGTACTTATACAATATTTAACACAGGAACAGAAAAACTTGTTCACGCTTCATTATGACTTGAAAGTGGGAAATCACCATAAGGCGAAGGCTTTTTTTTCCGACTGGATCCTCAAAGTAGCATAAACCAAAAAAGCCCCCAACCACATAAAGTGCTTAAGTGTAAGTATGAGTTGGAAGCTCAGAAGGGCTGCTGATGCCCCCTAAAGCTGTGATGAGACATTCCTCAACAGTGGATGCTGCATCCCCTCTGCTTGCTGCCACATACAAGTGTGTCACCATGTGTATTCATAAAGCCCCACACTGAAAAACAGATGGCTCAGGACTGCAGGGACACTTTTCACACATATATTTGACAATACATTGACAATGTAAGCTTATAGGCTTACATTGAATTAAGTTAATTTCGAAAGTCTTTAGGTCTGGCTGTGCACTTATGAATTTACCTCCACAGTGAGAGCAGTAACAGCGGTAGAGTTGAGAGTAGGGTCCTGTTGGTGCTTCTTGTAAACCAGCCTATAATGAGAAATGAGACCATTGGGCTGTTCCGGCTCACTCCATTTCAGATGAACTGAGTAAGCGCCTGTCAAAGTACAAAATAAACAAGTGCACAGTTAGAGTGAAACCATTAACTATGATTTCTACCCCCGAGCAACACTTTGTCATGTGACCTATGAAACTCACCATTCGCAGCGACTGTGGGAGCAGGCATGTTTTGTGGTGGTGCCTGCAGGGTCTGAGCTAAAGCCCAGTGACTCAGAGCTGAGCCTTTGGAGTTGAGGGCCTGAACTCTGTACTGGTAGTAGCTGAAGGGCCGCAGGGAGGGACTTGCATCAACAAACTCAAGGGGCCCGCTGGTCCAAATGAACACCAGCAAATCCTCTGAGGTTTTATTTGGTCGCCTGCAATCAAACATATAACATCTAATTGTATTAAACAAACAGTATTCAAGATTAACTAGGCAAACTAAGCGGTGGACATCTTTCAGTGTTGAAGTGAAATAAAACATGTGCAATCACGTCTTTCAGATTGTGCCTAAGTCTTTGGCTGATGCAAGTATCTAGATGTCTTGGTAAGCTCTGATGTCTGAACGTTTGTGGGCTCTCTCGTGGTGTGTGTGTAAGAGAGATTTTCCCGTTTTGCCCAAGACCCTGTCTGCAGGAGTCTGGTCATGCCAGGTGTGTCTGTGAGTGTGTGCGCAATGCTATGCTAATGTGTGTTTCCTCAGGACTTAAAGGGCTTAGTCTGGTCTGACCCTGCATACAGATCACACACTCTTTGGTCAACAAGCAGACCACGACCTTCAGCATGAATTATTACACCCCTGTGCAGACCTGGACCACAACAGTCACAGTGGATCTCAACTAGGGCTGCACAATGTACCGCTGAATTATGATTGCAATATTAGTCGATGCAATATCAAAGTCACAATATAGCAATATCAATGAGGACTTCAGTCTAATGAAGACTTCTACACATTTTTGCAAATGTCCTAAAAAACACATGGTAACTTAAAGATGGGCAAAAGTTGTGTTACAAAGTATAGATTTTGCTAATTTATTTCCTTTTTAGCCTTATTTTGACAATTTGATGACAAGAAATACATCGTAAAATATGGCCGTTGTAACCTGTATATGTGGTAAGAAGTGATGGGTCCGTTTGGCTTATTTGGAGGAAGCCACTGAATCTCTAACACTCTGGGCCCAACTGCATGGATTTTAGGCGGCACAATATCATCCGGAGCAGCCTCCAAGGTTTGAATTCCAACACCATCACCAACTCCACATCCATCTGGATAAAACATTACGACATGAAAAGAGAACAATGATGTTACTCACAACGATACAATAGAAAGTAACATTTTAGTTAAATCTTACCCTCCTGACAGGCTTGCACTCTGATGTAGTACGACGTGAAAGGCTCTAAATCACTTATATTTACTTGCAAGTCTTTTCCAGCACTGTGCACCGAGACTGTGCCGTCGTCTGAGTTTAGGATGATGGAGTAGTTCACAGTCTGATTTCTGTTCAAAAACTCTGCAAGACAATGAAAAAGACATTCATTTCACTCACACTTACTTAATGTGTACATAACATCTGTACATAGCACTTTTAGGCCTATGCTAAGAACTACTTATAGTTTTACATTTACAGTTTTGCAATCTGTAAAACCTTAGGGAAACAAGGTCGTATTTTTGCTAGATATTAAATAAAATTGTGTCAACTGTGTTCATGGGAAGTCTAACATGTCTTATGCAAAATGTTCATTATAAATATAAATATATTGTTGATCCTTTTAATTAAAACAAATAATGGGCAAGTGTAGCTCTGTAGCGCCCACACGGAGGCACACACTCTCTCTATGGCTTTGTTAATATTCTTGGGGGAGATTTTTTTCCATAATTCAGGCCAACTGTATTGTGATGGGTTATTCAACATTCATGAACTCTGGGTATCTTGAGAAAGGAACTGATTACCAGACAAATGAAAGACTTCAATTATTCACCCCAACTGGAATATGCACAATGCACCTGTGACATCATGCAGCTTTCTACAAGCCTTAGTAAGACTTTGGTGCATGGATTAAGAAATAACAAAGAGATGATAGTTGATAGACCACCTGTAGTATACCTGTATATATGAGTAAACAGAGGCGGGAAATATGCTCAAGTGACTGACAGGAAGACTGAACCAATCCCAGGCAGGTGTGTGTGTACCACATAATACCACAGTGATCTCCTACTGGCAGCACAATCTAGGCTCCAAGACCATAGTAAATTTTTGTTTTGTTTTGTTATTATATGCTTTGCAATGCATGTCTTTGGCCACAGTGAAAACATTATTTTTTTTATATAGCAAACACACTTAAAAATATTATTAAACGCTGCAGACACAGACAGAAAGCATCATAGGAGAAAGAAAGAACATCACCAAAATTAAATGTGTCATATTAATAGCTATGTGTAAGTGCTTCATTGCGTTTAAGTTAAGAAAACCATAAAAATGCTCATGGTACACACAAACACAGTCACAGTGGGCTCACAAGACACACACACAAAAGTCTAAAACACTCCAGAGTCTGGGCTCAGGGAGTTAACCAAGCGTGAGAGCCCAGCCAATATTTCCTCACCTTTAAAATCAGCCCATAATGACAATAGAATAGGCCTGCCTATGGAAATATCTTCACAATGACATCCACGCACACACCCAGGCATGCACACAAGTATCAGAATGCATGCATAAATATACAGACACACACAACCGCACATGCAACAAAGCGAGGTGTCTTTGCTAGTTGGCTCTATAAGTGGTTTCTGAGATAGGAAATCAGCCTAATGAGAGGGTAATAGTCACTGATAGATGGGTTAGGGCAGACAATCACTGCCCCATAAGCATGAACCTCCACTCTCATATAGCATGTCTGTGTACGTGTGTGTAACTCCAGGAATCCAGGGGCAGAAGGTGAGCTGAAAACTACTGAGGGCTTTTGTTTGAGCCTGACCCCACACATTCACTTCATTCTTACCGAGGACAGAATTCATGTTTGTGGTGATAGTCAGTATGAATGATCACAGTGATATCTTGTTTCACACCTGTTAAACATCAAGGTTTGTTTTCACATTTATTTTAGCTTATTTCTGACCTTTTTCAAAGAAATGGATGCTAAGCCCACACGGTGAATACAGCATAGCAACATATCAACTCAAGATGCATACAGCGGCCAAGTGTTAAGTACAGTGCTTGTCTTTAAACAATTATAAATCTCCCAAAATGTTTAATTCGAACTATACAAAAAATAATATTTTTGTTACATGCTGAATAATCAGACAAATATCATGGGCAATCTGGCACACTCACTACTTACCAGGAGGGGTCCAAGTGAGAGAGATGGAGTGGGGGCTTGAAGCTGTCACATTGTGGGGCGCAGGGATCCCAGTGGGGGAGGAGACGGGGGTCTCAATAACATATTTGTCACTTAGATTGGACCCTCCCTCTGTAGTGGCTTCCAGCGCATACTCATACCTGATGAAATGGTTAAAATGGTTTAAATTATTAAATCAAATTAAAAGCAGAACAAATATAGCGGGTTTATACTTTGTTCTTCTCATGACAATGTTTTATCAGCTGCTGATGCGATGTGATTCTGTTCCTATGTTATTGCATGACATCATAAGATGAATTTCCCTTTTAAGAGCGCATGGCTGTCGCGTGCTAAAACTACATTACTGGTGTAAGTGGAGCACCATTTAACATTAAAAGCCTTTAATTCACTATAAATTTTAGTGCATGGTCCATGGACAATTAATTGTCCATGGACTTGGGCTATTGTTCTGTACTGGGCATTTAAAGCACAAAGCTATTAGTGGCACATGGATCCAGTGGGAAGAGGTGAGTTTAGGAAAACACCTTACACTTAAAGGAAGGACATAACAATAATTCGTACTCAAGTGCAAAGGAACACGAGAATTCTGCTACCACACAAAATTTCTATAAAAATAAACCCTCCCTCTGACAGATATTGACTTATATGTAAGCACAGTAAAGTGGTGTATGGAAGGTAAACTATGGGGAGCATCGCATCTGTTATGTGCATGTGTGAATGTGCCCTGTCGTGCTGGGGCAGCCAGAGGGAATAGGTTAATTCTCTCGTCATCTTAGACACTTCCTGGACTGCCGACGCAAAGTGACAGCTAATCAACATTGTCATAAATAATCAATGGCCACTTTGAACAGTCTCGAGCGCACACACGTCTACACACACACACACACAGTCTTCATACGTTCTCTCCCACATGGGCAAAAATACACACAAATCAGATGGGATAATGGGGGCAGCGCTCCCGGAGTAATTCTTGGCCTGGGACTAAATTGGGAAAAGTAAAGGTGGAAAGGAATGAGGTAAGAGGAAAGGGAACGAAAGGAGACGAGTGATGAGAGCAGAGCGGCCGGGACAGGATGCCTCCTGGCAGACTATCTGGAATTAGGGAAAATTAAACGTCATGCACAGACACAATGATCCACTATAGATTCTGTCTCCTCCTCTTTCATGCACACACAGAGAAGACGCACTACTGCAGGGCGTTCTATATAATTCTATTTGTGGTACAGGGAAATCGTCTCAAGAGAGAAAGAGAGTGAAAGACAGAGGCAGGACAGAGAGGGGAGGGAGAGGATATCATTTTACACACGCATAATTAAAACAGAAAATCCATCTTGGCACAAAGTGTGGATTACTAAAGGTTAAGTCAAAATAATCAGATAAATAAACGCTCCATTGCCGTCTGTAAGCAAAAGCCAGATCTGATTTGTGATGTGACCGCGTGTGTACGGGATAATGTTTGTGTCACTCCACGCTCAAATATTTGCTCATTGAATGGCACACACAGACATATAGACAAATGAGATCGAGCAGCCTTTAAAACAGGCACTGCATATTCTCAATTGGAAAACTCTAGGAATTACAGAGATGATTAATTATGAAGCTACAAGTCAAGTGTGTTTATACATGTGTGACTCGCACAGGCACATATGTGGAGGGGTGTGCGTGTGCTCTACCTGTGGTTTGGCAGGAGTCCAGTGTCAGTGAAATTCTGGTCACGCTGGCCTCCGGTAAAAATGGTGTTACCGTCTCTGTTAAGAGTGAACTGGGAGATGAGTCCATTAGGCTGGGCCGGCTGGTCCCAGTACAGCTCCAGCGCTGATGTGTTTATTATCAGATGTCTGGGCCTCAACCAAACTCCTGCAGGCACGAGCAAAAGATTAAGTTAACAAAAAATGGTCAAACCGTGCAATGCTTTTGCTTTTAATGACAAGGTAGATAAGTTACAAATGCAAAGACAGGATATTCATGATGGAATACTGTAAGAGTGAGGCTGTTTCTTTATTAAACTGTATTGTATTCACTGCCTTATGGTTTCATACTGGGTGATCCAAACTGCATGTGATAAAATGATATAATGCAAAATAGCACAAGTGATTTAAAAATACCTAGAGGGAAAATCTTTGTAAGGAAAACTGTAAGTCAATGAATGTAAATAACAGCAACAGTGAGAGTAAAAGTAGCGTGTAAAGTGAATCTGCAATAAAATACAGGGGCGACAGTAAGTAAGTAAACAAGAAGTGTAGCACAGGGAAAAAACTGTGAGAAAACCTAAACAATTGCACTAATAAAACAAAGTAAAAAACAATAGCATTCTTCAACCTATATTCTAGAGACATGCAGATATATCATCAGGGACATTTAGGAGGAGCCTGTACCAGTTGGGACAGCTTGAAGGGTGCGTCCTGTAGAAGGTGAACTGGCTCCACATCCCACTGCGGTGCAGGCCACTAGCACAAAGGTGTACTCAGTGTATGCCTGCAAACCTGACAAAACAAAACCATGAGCAAAATGATAACAAAAATTTAATTTTTAGCAAAAAAAAAAAGTGAATGTGTAATTTTATGTGCAATCAAACATAAAGGTCCAGGAAAAAGTACTAAAGAACCCAAGAAGCTTTGGGTCTGTGTGTACTATCCTCTGTTTTTTTCTTCTTCTTCAATCTACTCCACTCTCGTTCCTTCTGTTCTTTCCACACTCTCAACGGATGGATCCATATCTGTCGGTGTTAAATTATGCATGCCATAACTCAATAATGAAACAACGTAAAGATGGGCAGCCGCGGAACTGACATGGGATAGGACCAGTCTAACGCTGTAATGTCATCAGCTTTTGATCTATGATAATTATGATACCTCGCTATGCGTTTAGGCTACAGCGTCCAGACATGATTTATTTATGGGTACCTGCTATACAGTTTAAAAGAAATCTCAGAGCAGACCGGAGCGGGCTCTTTAACTGCGACCGCAAGGAAATCTTTTTTGTCTCCCGCTGAACCTTTTATGGTGAAATATATGCTATGCTGAAATTGTTCCCTAAACAGAGTTAGACCCCCTTCCTGGTTATTCTAAACCTTTCGACTTTACATATATTTTCTGCCCCGGGTCGGTGAAGTGAGTAGATCACGATGAAAGATTGATGTAAATGTTTCATGTTGTCATGGAGGTTGACAAGATGTTTAATAGCCATTCACTTATCTGACAACGCACAACAGCTTACAAATCATATTCTGACGAAAATGAAAAACCTCAAATGACTTTATATCAAATGGAAGCGACAACAGGGTTTGACGCAACATAATATATTGTATACATCCTAGATTTGTGCATTAGATAGACCATGCTTAATGATATAGCATGTGCATAAATAACAATGGATGGGTATTATTCATGTATAATGCATTGAAAGATTGAGAATGATGTTGTTTATTAATTATGAACATACGTATGAGCATATTTAGGCCCAAATTAATATGTCCCAATTCCATAATGTTTTTTACCTAAAAGGACAATACTGTATAAAAATAAAAATAAAAAAATAAATTACATGTAAGCAAGTTGTACTAGTCCAATTAGGTTCATTAGGCCTTCTAGTGATGACAATGATGAGAATATGTTCTTATAGCCACCAAGCTGAAACTGTCAGGTATGAAATAAGACATAGGGCTGGCTACAAGAAGTGAGCTGTACTTTTTTGATTCATTATTTTTTACTTGATTATATAAATATATATAAAAAATCGTGCACAGTGTATACTTGGAAGGTGTGAGACAGACAGGGAGCACCCCTTGTGTTTTTCAGCTGCGCCCTGATACCCTCCCGGCGCTGGCTACATATGGCAGGGTCTATGTGTTAGTCTAACACGCAGCAGAGCGCTTCACTGTTTCCCCACATCTCTTTCCCTGCTTACCATGCTCTGCAGCCCGCCACACTTAACCCGTCCTCTGATCAACGTGTGTATGTGCACAACCCAAACGGCCTCACAGTGCTGGGCCGCGCTTGGGTTAAATAAAGGAAATCTGCCAGCCATTCTCAAGTCTGACAGGGCTGAAGTGTAAGGACTCTGTTACACCATTTAAGTGGGCAACTAAGCATGCGTATGTATGTGTGAGCACTCGCGCATAGGAAATTATTCGCTGCATGTGATGTCATTTGTTACAAGGCTGAGCGGAGACCCACAAAACATACACACAGGAAGAGGCCGAGTGTTAGGGAAAAACCAAGCTCTGCAATTGTTACTAACAGAACAAAATACAGGGCTTTTTTTTCTTCAATGCAACTGGATATTCATAAGAGGAAGAAGTTTCTTTAAATGCATTATATATATATTATCCAAAACTGAACAACTCAATAACCTGCCATTTAAATGGTTTTCTAAGGAAAGCAAATCCAGACTTATAAATGGTAAAAAAGCATATATGAACATTTTAATGATGTACTTGTAGTTTCTTTTCGTCTCCAAACTGTCCTGAACCGTCCGCCTAAAGAGGGCAGTGTTGCTCTGTTTAAGAAATGCAACACTGACCGTGTGAAAATCAGACCAGCGACTTAAACTTTTCCATACATTGAACTCAGGCAAAAATATGCTTAAGGGCTCTCTTATCGTTAGACATTACAATGATTTCAATTCAGGTTAAATGTTAATGAAGACTTAGAAACAACTAAACATACAAGCAACACCAAAAAAAGGAAGACACACAAAATACTAAATATTACAGGAAATTGACAGACAACTTGTGATAAGTTCTGAGTGGAAAAAAAAGAAAAAAAAAGAAAAAAAGTTTGAGCCATTTATCAAAAGGAATAAAGTTTGGAACAAGTCTGCGTGTTGGGAAAACAGTTAATTCGAAATGGCAGGTTGCCGCCCCTGTTTGCATTAGCGAATGTGAGAGGTTGATGGGTCCCGGCCACAATACCATGACAGTCACCTGATACACCGCAAAGGGAGGGCTAGGGGAGCGGAGGGGACGGAGTGACGTGCAAAATGTGGGAAAGCCATGGGGTGGAATTTGAGCAGAGCAGACTATGCAACGGAGCTAAGAGGGAAAGAGAGACCCGAGAGATGGAAAGAAAAGGTCAAAATGAGACGTAAAAAAAAAAAGTATTGCAGAAAGAAAAACAAAAGAAAAGTTTCATTCGGTGGATGGAGGAAAAGATAATGGACTGAGTAAAGATGTTAGAAAGAAAAAGAAGATGGGAGAGAGGGAGAGAGGGAGAGAGGGAGGGAGAGAGAGCAGGGAGCTTTGATAACACCTCTCCTAAATAATTAAGAGTTTGACTTCCTGTCTGTGGCTCCCTAATGCAGAGAGCGTCTGGGATGGAACAATGAGATCAAGTTTAGACACACAGCCTATACACAGGGAAGAGGGGAGAGCGCATACATTCAAGCCAAAAGTCTATACTGACAGGTTGCACATCTGACACCTACTTGGGCAACGAGACCAACTGTGTATAAGAACCATTTTGATGCTTTTAAGGAATATAGCATTTTGAGGGTTGGCAATCTTAAGGTGTGATTTTAACTAACTTTTGTGTTATGGCCTGTTGACGGCAATCCCTTAATCTTGATCACCTAAAACAATAACCTTCTAAGATTGCGTAACTTAATTCCCAAAGCAACGTGGAGTGAAAGGTTTTGAAAGATTTTACAGTAGTTAAATGATAGAGGTCATTGTCCTGCTTTCCCCTTGCTTCTCACAGGTCCACATGCTTCCCACCTCGATCACAGAGCACTCACTGCAGCGACCAGCGGGCTATGCATTAATAAATAAAAGAACATACTCTATTCCCCGCTCTTCTGAATTAATAATGAGCCTACAAAAGACCAATTAAACACATGATTAATGCCATAATCTATATAATTGCAGGCAATAATTCATTGTGAGCTAATGATAGCAATACTTAATATCGATTCACAAGGGGTGCCTCTACAGTAGTGCTTAATTCTTTCTATGAAGTGCCACTTCACAGAACAGCCGGAATTTCCATTAATAGGGGCTGTATTTGTTACATTTCCTCAGGCAGTCATGAGTAGCAAGTGGGTGAAAAACACAGTTTATTAAGGGCCTGAACAACATTGTCTGCCTTGTTAATTTATTTTAGCAATTTGAAATGCAATGTTAGTCACTTAGTAGCTCTGAAAGATGTTTTGCCAGTGTGTTTTGTTAGTCTGTTATCAAATGGACAGCGACAAAGGGAGGGATCAGTGAATGATAAGGGGAGTATGTTGCAGTTTAAGTAAATATTAAAGCTATTTCGGTAGATTCCTCTTTTTTTTTCTTTCCTGTCTCAAGAATAAGAGCATTTTTCCATGGGTGAAATCATTATTTACAGGTCTAGGGACTAATTTGTGAAATGTATGTCTTTCAAATTGGTTAAAATTCTTCATATTTATAACAGATACAAATAGTCGGGTTATGTTACAGAATCACACAATATACTGTAATTTTGCTCTCAAGTCGACTGCTACAGAAACACACACATGAATGAAGGACCACAAAGTGAATACCATGTGTGAGATAGAGCGAGAGTGTGCAGATAAAGGGTAAGAGGAGCGAGAGTCGTGGTTTTGGCTAAATGAGCATTTCCAGAGCCTCACACGGGACAGGGGACTTTAGCACACAGCCACAAGGGGCTGTGACAGTATTACAGCCCATTACCATCTCCGTTTGGCATTGTTTCTCTTTCTCATGCCTCTACATATAAACAGACATGTTTGTGCGCACATGCCTCCTGACCATACAAGCCAACCACAGGTGCCTTGGGAATAGTCTGTTGGCTACTGGCAAAGCTGATGCCTGGTCTGAGTCCAAGGCAGAGGGGAGCAGAGAAGGCACGCGAGTTCAAGCTTTAGAAAAACTAGACAAACGTATAAATAAATGAATTAAACATATAAATAAGTCAATTACTGTCTAGAATGGTTCCTTGTAGAGAAATAGTTTAAATGAATATGTTTAATACATACAAATAAATGTGATTAAATGCCAATTGGACCTTTTCACATTTTATACATGATACTTATCTCTCAACAGTTTAACCCTCAGACTCCTCTGACTGGGCAATATTGACAAACTACAGGAAAAGAGTGAATAAGCAGAATCTTAGTTCATCAGTTTGTTTTTTATAAAGAGAATGCACTACAACTGTGCAGGAATATTACTTTATATTGTTTTATAAAAATGACATAGCAAGAATATTTTAACCTACGGTTTATTTGGTATATTGTCACTGATGATATATTCAGTGTTGTGATTGTGCATATCTTCCAAACCACAATTTTAGTTTTATTTTGTAATGACATAATGCCCACCTCTACCCTGAAAATGAAGCTACACTGCAGAACATTCAGGATGATGTGATACTATGCCACCTCATGTTTGCCTATGTAGTCAAAGTCTGAGGAGAGTTGAGTCAGTTCAGTCTCACCATTTATTATTTTGACAATTCATTTTGTCAATTATGACACATAAGACATATTTTTTGTTAAAACTTAGTAAATGCAATTAGGCTTAAGATTTTGCATTTTACATTTTTTACCTAGTTTCTATTACTTTTTATGATGTTTATTGTTTCACTTCCTTATTGGAGACTGACAGGAAGTGACATACATAGAGGAACACATTTTTAAACTGTTGCCATCGCCATTAAAGGCCCTGAACCTGATATTTTTCCAGGTTGTGGAATGAAATAGTTTTCCGCATTATTGTAAATTGTTTTCAGTATTATCGTGACAGTGATCCCGAAAAAATGACTCTTAAAACTGTGAAATGGGCTTATAAACTTACTGTGAAAAATTGTGATGTTAGAAATGCACTAGAAATGTTGGTAATGAGTTTAGAAAAAAATAATTATTAAAAATGATCCAAAAACTATGGCTATACAGTTATCCATCTAACTAAGTCATAATTACAATAGGATTAAAATCTGTCATATGCACTTTAAAGATGCAATCAAGAGCTAAACTTCAGAGTATTTCTCTCATTGGCACAACGTTTTAGGTCGTTCTAGCTTTTTCCACAATGCTTCACAGTGCAGGATTCTTTTGTACGTGTTGTGGAAGATGGCAGCAGGCCAACATCACTGCTCCTCCTTAAGTTAGAAAAAACACGAATCACAAATCACCCACTCCTGACACAATCATGGTGCGCTACGGCCCTCGGCTTTGCTGCATGGATACAACCTTCATTTACAAGGGTTTTGTAAGGACACTGGGTTACAAGGCCTCAGCTGTCTTATCGAGTTTTTTCACCCTATTGTGGTGGTGGAGAAGGTTTTGTTTTTGTTTGTGTGAACGTAGTACTACACCAGCTGAGTTGATGTGCTGTAATGGCAGGTGTCAGAACAAATGCTATAAGACTGGTAGAATAGTTAATGAAGGTTTTCATACTTTCTATTTACCCCTAAAGATACTCTCAGGGACATATGAAGCTATAGCTTTCTATATCATGGGAAATCAATGGAATTTACAACAGATCAAAACTTTCATGAAACAGCCTTACTAAAAGTAGTGGAATGGGTCTGAGTAATTGTGTGAGAGTTTTCTTTTAGACTAAACCGGTCTCGACCACCATCAACCGTTCTGACACACTGTGGGGCTACGATCAAGCTCCAGCGGAGGGAAACTACTTGTTAAGTGCGGTGCTAAATACTTTCCAAACAAGAAATTCATTATTTTTTTGCTGAACATTAATTTGCCATCCTCCCGGAAGATGACTGCTGAACGCCAAAACAGGCTTGATTAAAAATGACACATTTACAGTATGCTTGTAACTTCTTACATCTCACTTATTTCAAGATAAGTTATACTTTCTCGGGCTTGATTTTTCTTGACTAATCAATGCAAAGCAAAGCAGTCCCAGACAGACCACTCCACTCCCCACCGCATAGGGGGCCCCGGGTTAGAGTGGCTTGGACCACCTTTTGGCAATGGAACAGTTCAGTTTAGGCTGTGGAAACATACCCAAAGCAAACCATACTGCTCCTTTTTAAACCTGGAAGGAAAATAGTTTATGATGTGAACTGCTCAATTTGACGGCCACATTATAATAATTATAATACATACAAAGGTTTGAAAAGTTTCTGAACTCACTCACTCAAGGACAAATATACTGTTTTCTCTTACCTGTCACAGTATAATTTTGGGGGCCATCAGTGTGTGTTAATATTGTCCCCACACTGGTCTGGTTCAGGTAGTAGCGCTGTATGACCCCGTTGGGTCGAGAGGGCTCTGTCCAACTCACAAAGACAGAAGACGAGCTCAAAGCTGTAACAACCGGAGGCTGCACTCCTTCTGGGACCCCCTGCACCGTCACTGCACTCACCTGCACACACAGGACACATTTAACATCTCACATCTTCAGCATACAAAGAATTTCAAATATTTACACATATGAACAAAACAAATGGATATTTGCTGTGATCATTAATGTGTGTGTATCACCATTATTACAACCTGACAAAAATGAATTGTAAACTATGCAATCAAATAATTACATTTGAGAATAAAAAAAAAAATCAACAAAATTGAAAGTGAAGAGCACAATTCAAAACACAAATCCAGCAGAGTGCCTTTTCCTTTCCTGGGGATTTATATCATGAACTTAAGACAAATATCAAACATGTTTGAGAGTACAGTAAGACACACTGACCACCCGATTGTAGATTTGCAATGTTGTATCAGACTACTGTGAATGCTGCCTGAATGTGAGATCACAGAATCACCAGGCAATCTGCTGCTAATGGCAACAGGGATATCCTGCCTTAATAGACTGTCACTAACACTTCCCCCACCTGTCCCACTCTGGGCAATGCAATTAGAACAGTGCTCCTACAACTAAGACAAAACGTGTAAGCCCCCCCCCCCCCCCCCCACACTCACACACACACACATGTACACACACAAACATATGAGACTTGTACACACAAGTAAACAAAAAAAGTGAGGAATAATCAAAGGTACAGACATGGAGATGAGGTCTGAAAAGGCGTATGTGAGTCTACAGTCACTGTAAAATAGTCATGGACAAACAAACACTCGTAGAGGTATTCAGTATTTAATAACAAACAAAATTACTAACTTAATTAATTATAGAAAAATAAGCTGCTGTCGTGGATAGTTAGAGACAGAAATCAAAACGTTGGTGAAAAGGTAAGAAGAAAAGAAGACAGTGTAACATTGAGAGCAGCAGAAAGGCAGGAAACAAATAGCAGAGAAAATGGGGCTAACACATTCAGAGACAGAGGCGGACCAATCGCTCTTCCCTC
This sequence comes from Gobius niger, assembly GCF_951799975.1. Taxonomy (NCBI): domain Eukaryota; kingdom Metazoa; phylum Chordata; class Actinopteri; order Gobiiformes; family Gobiidae; genus Gobius; species Gobius niger. The sequence continues at coordinate 20,815,027 of NC_136855.1, read as the reverse complement.
CACTCTAAGTGACCAACCGTATTAGATCAGTACCTTCTGTTGACACAGCAGGAGTGTGGTTGTGTGCTTGTGTTTTGGTGGCTGCGTGTGGAAAGGGGGCTGAGGCCAGGTAATTGGAGTGGTGTATTGGGTTAGCCCAACTTATCCCATAATTGGGACTGTTTTCACAATTTTCAGTGGTGTACGAAGTAATTCACCCCCTCCATACTTAGCTGGGACTGGGAAGATGGTATTTGTGTGAATATATTTTATGGTTTGTAAGTGGCATTCACACATAACATGTGAACCTGATGAGATAAGATCGAAGTCAGGGCTCTAGACTTTGGGTTAGTTACACTTTTTTACATCTAGGTGCACCAGAAAAAAATGTAGGTGCATCATTTTAGAAAAAAAAAAGTTAGAAAAAAAGGGCATTACTTGCCAATACAGCCCAAAATGCAGATGTAAATGCTCCTTTATCAAATGTTTTCCTTACAGTAGATTAAACTATTGTTACTCTCAAAGAGTATATTGTAAAACCAGGTTTAGGGGGACATTTACTATGCCTGGAGCTAAATTGCAAGTAGTACTTAAAATTAGCGCGTGTAGCACCTGATTTACTATTAGAAACTGTGTGTATTATTCGTGCCACAAATGTGATCTGCAAATGAGTTTATTGCGTGAGCACAGTCTGCGCAAAACTGCGACTGCTCTTATTCCTGACTGAGCGCCTTTGTGGGAACATTTACTGTTATGATGTAAATGACAGACGTCCACAATCAATAATTATCACTTTAATTAAAAACCTATTATTATAGTCAATCCTCTTGGTTTTAAAGAAATAGCCTACAGATTACTTACTGCCTGTGATTTTATTAATTCATTTATTAATCAATTATTTAATTGTGTATGTGAAAAAAAAACCTCCAAGCCTTGCATGCGCTCCTCCGGCGGTATCCATGCGCTGGTCTGAGGAGCACAGCTGCTGCGTGTACGGAGCGCACAGACCCGTGCATAAACTGCATTATATTGTTCTGCGCTAAAGTTTACACCTGTTTCTTAAACGTGCTAGTTTCTTGGGCAGTTTTACTTCACATAGTCCAGATAAATACGACAGTATTCGCTAAATTTTGCGCATTGTGGCAAAATTGCCTTTGTTTGCATGCACTAAGTTGCGCTGCGGCATTAGCCGTTTTTTAGAAACGAAGACTAAGTGATCATTGTAAAAGCTATAGTTTGTTGACAAAGCTCTGTTATCTGCGGAAATAAAAGTGTTTCTTTATTCACCCCGTGGTGCCAATGATATAACTGGTGTCAATGATAAAAATTATTGCTCATATCATACAATAATACAGAGGCTGTACCTGTACACTGTCGGCACATCCAACCCGGTTACAGGCACGCAGCTGGTATCTGTACTCTTGAAAGGGACCAATTCCCCCAACATCCGTAAAGCTTGTCTCATCACCGCGGTAACGCTCTTGTCCATCACGTAATATAACATAGTGAGTGATGTCCCCTGTTTAAGAATGGCATGACATACACTTAGCAGGTGAATTAGACTGTAAAGGGCTGTGTGAATGTTATTGCAGTGTAACACACCATTGGGCCGAGCGGGTGCAGGCCAGTGCAAGTGGATGATGTCATCTCTGTCATTTATACGACTCCATCGGGGCGGTGCCACTCCCCATGGTTTGTCTTCACGTGTAGTCACTGCTATAGCATCACTGCTCCCACTGCCAAAACTGTTCCACCCCTTCACTCTGTACTCATACGGGGTAAAGGGCTCCAGAGCAGAGTCTTTCAGAGAGAAGAGACAAAAAACTCCTCCGTGAATACGAGACACTAAAGAAATGCATTTTGAAAAAAGAATATAAATGAGAATGTGTGCAGATTGTATGTAGTAAAGATTAACCCCCAAATAAACGGCGCTCTGCACTGGAGCAGATGTGTAAAACAAAGTGAATGGCCAAAGCTGTTGGCTGTAACTACCCCTCTGGTGGGCCTTGGTACAGGAGCTTTTTTACATACAGATGTGCGAATAGACAATCGCACACACGTGTGCTTTACTTTTAAGAGGGCTCAGGGACTCTGCTGTAAACCAAACCATGTTTTAACCACCAGTCTGGGACCCTTTACTACACTGTCATAAACACACAATACATAAGGTGGGACACAAAACAAATAGTGTTCATAGATACAGGTAAAGTTACACCCACTGATTTGTCATGTTTTAAACAATATTTATGGTTTTATTAAATAAATCTTCATTACTGATGCATGTGGACCAAAGAACAGAAAGAGCCAGTGTGTGCCTGCATGTGTGTGCATGAGAAACATCTGGTGTATGGTGGGTGGTGACAGCTTTATGTTCCTCAGCCCAGATGGTGTCACAGCATCACCTAGAAATTCTCATCCTAACCACCCCATGACTAAACACACATAGGAAGTTATAGGAAAATATAAGAGGGCCAATATACAAACAGCAGCATCATTCATAAATGCAGACCGCACACAGGCACATACGGGCACATACAGGCACATCACTGATATGGGACTGCAGTTAAGTCAGAATAGAAAGACACCAGGACGACCATACCTACATTTAACGACATATGGATGTAAAGCAAAGGGAATCACCACATTACAGCTATTAAGGCACACTGCAGCAGCTCTATGCAGGCATGTGATTGTATGGATGGACATCTGTCTCCAAAGCAGCTAAACGCAGTGACTGTCACACTAACAGAGCAATAGATATGTGCAGGATGGCTTCTGCAGGTTAGCAGTTTTATAAGTGCATTTTCCAGATGGCCATATTGAGTATTAGTGATTCTTCACACCCCACAAACTAATTGACTTAATGGCATGATAATAACATCATTTTCAGAAACACTTGCATATCTTTATATCAATAGCTCAAATTAGAGTTTCTAATGATATCAAACATAATAGGCTGCATAAAGCAACCAATACAGTCTGCAAATAACTGAACAATACAGTTGACTGTAATATTCTTGTCCTTCCTTATTAGGACAAAGAGACACTTTCCTATGACATCTATAAACATACACTGCACTGGCTTAACCTGTTCATTGACAAAGGACAAGTTAAATGATTCAGATCATAACATGGACACAAAACCTACCTGTATAAGATAGTTGTTTGGCATCACCACTGTAAACCACTTCTTCATGGGATGGGCATAGACCAGCTTCAAGCTGCTGGGCGTCATATTCATATTCACTGAACTCATTTGCCAATTTGTATGAGTACAGGCTTCCATTGAACTCCGTGTGACTGGTTGCATTGTCAATAACTGATGTTTCAGGTACAATACGTGGAGACAGCGTCCAAGTGCAGGAGGTTGTATTTGGATCAAGGTCACAGGAGCCACAGTATGCAGTGGAGGCCGCAACCATAGGACATATGGCACCCTGGAGACACTGGTGCTGCACAAGCATAAGTAAATAAAAGACAACATTACAAACTATAAAACATGTCAATTTAAAAGGTTGAGTGTGGTATGAGTGGTTCGTAATGTTAGAGGTAATGAGAGTTCCTGCCCTTTGTTCCTGTATGTGTGCATTGTGTGTTTGCCAATATGTGTCCATCTCCTGCTGACATAGAGACGCACAAACACCACATGACCACGGCTGATTAATGGGCGACAAAAAATTCAAGTGAAATTACACAATACAGAACTATGGATTGCGTCATTGAAACTGTGAAGAATTCTGAGAATAGTGACACATTGCATAAAATAAAGAAATAGTGATTTTAATTCTGTCACTGTATTCTGACATTGAAACGTGAGTAATTACAAGCAATGACACAATAATTGAATGAGTAAATGGTTTTATATAGGGATGTTGGGAACATCTCGTTTTACAATGATCCCATGCTTACAAGGCAATCCTGTTTAAAAAGTCATATCTAACTCTAAAACCTTATTAAAATGAAAAAAAAAAACAACAACAAAAAACAAATGGATGCATAAAACCTTTGACAGAAATACAATTGCTGACTCACCTCCATAGTGAGGCCTGGCGTGGGTCGGTCCGCACATACTTGGCGCTGAAGATCATAGCCAATGCCATTGCAGCAACTCTCATCCTGAGGTATGACCTTTGACCCACAGCACTGTAACTTCACTGTCGCGTTACCCACAGAGTGTATTGTAGGATATCCATCATGGTCCACACAGCAAAGAGAAGTGGAGGAGTTTATGTATTCATGTCCACAGCAGATGAAATCTGAAGAGAAAAATAAAAATATACAGTAGATGAAGCATATTCATCAGTTAATCTAATTTAAAGTTTATAGTTTTAAATTTTATATTTGTGATAACCATCATTATTACATCATCTTTTTCTGCTCTGCATGATTCCGCTTCCTTTTTCATCTCTGTAGAATTTTTTTTGTGCACATGAAGACGGAGCATGTTTTTCTTAAGGCTGCCAAATCTGACAGTGATTTGTGATATAAGCCTGCCACCATTTCCCCTTCAACTGCAAGGTGACTTTTAAAATACATGATTCCATTTCTTTGTAAATTGTTTGCAGGCACCCATCAAATATGAAGAAGACCGCTTTTTGAGCTTCATGTTAAGCTTATAAGCCTATAGCGTCACAATATTCCCATCGACTATTGGAATATGTTTCTCATTAAATGGCCAAAACAATTCTAACTATTGAGTTTTTGCATATTGGCACATTTTAAATGAATATGTTTCACAAATGTTGCTGTTCTGTTAAATAAGTATAGCATAATGTCGAATGGGCTCGTTACCATAAAAGAGCTCAAATCACATCAGCAAATATATAGTAAACATGTGTCTTTATATATATCATACACGACAACATAACATGGCAAGGCAAGTTTATTTGTAAAGCACAAGTAATGCACAATTCAAAGTGCTTGACAGAACAATAACGTAATTAAAGTAGGCGATGTAAAACTCCATGAAAATATAAAATAATTTATATCTGCTTCTTTTCTCTTAAAATGACATAATATGTTTAAGCGGAATCCCCCTCAAAGTGAGCCGATTTGAGGTCAGACACTGTCCTGTTGTGGCCTTTCAGTGGATTAGGGCTATATTATTATACTGCCATTTCCCTGAGTCAGCAAAGTAACCCCCAGCTGTGAGCATGCATTGGAAATACAAATGAGACTGGTAAGGGACCGCATGCTTTGAATATTATATTATATTTGTACCAATGGAAAATAGAATAAATCACATTATAATGACTGAAAGCTCCTCATTTGGAATCATATACCCACGCACTGTAAGACCTGGAATCCGTTGTCATTATTTAGCTTAGAGAAATAATCAAATAAGTTTCATGAGGTCTTTATCAATATGATCCTTTCAGTCGCTGACATGCTGATCTGTCGTGTGATCTACCTCCAGCTGTGGAGCCCATTTCATCTGACAGCACACATTAAACACCACTGCTCTGTAATGTGGCCTGGGCATCTAACGGGACAGCGGCTAGTTGTGGCATGATATATTTTTAATTGTTTAACGACTTAATAAGCCTTTGATCCTCTTGCATACAAAACACATTTCCCTTAAAGCTAAATAATTCCGCTGCTGTGTTTTATATTTGCGCACATCAACATGTTGCAGGAAAATGCTTGGTTTGAGTGTGAGATTGTGTGACATAAAAGCAGTCTGACGGCCAGTAACTTACTTAGCAGCTGCAGCTGTTGCAGAGTGGGTGCTTGGGGGCCAATTCCCCCAGCGCCTTATTTCAGCTTCAATGACGCAAAAATAAACAGCTCAACACTTTTGTAAAATAGCCATGCTTCACTTATCCCTGGTGTTAACATCACAATCTCTATTCTCTATAGTCCACTTGCACCTGGCACTAGTCACCTTTGACTGGACCCTCATCGTCCCACCCATCGCTGAGATTCATTTTTAAAATATTATATGAATGTACTGTTCTTGATATCTCTTTATAGCTTGTTGTTCTTTGAATTCCCCTCCTGTAGGAAGTGTCTCAATGTAGCATAGAAGTAGCTCTAAGTACATTTGCTTGGTCTAGATTAGTTGCAGAGCATCAATATCAAAATATCAACACAATAAAGTGAATGACAACCAGAGGTCTGGATTGGATGTAGTATGTCATACTCTGCATAAAAAAGGTAGCCAAGGGAATATCATATTATATTCTCATACTCAATGTATGGCTTTATCTCAGTATGCACATGACATGACATAGGGTTGATTTTGCCTTCTATGAGCTGGGAATGTGTGTGTTTGTGTGTGTGTGTGTGTGTGTATGTAGAGACAGCATTTTATCACGCACCTCTTGTTTTCTGTTTTGAATTGCCCAACGCTTTCTCGCTAATCTTCAGATTTATGTTGGATTTGCATACATTCGTTAATAGCATCGGGAGCTTTGCGTCAACACAAGGTGCTTAGACAACGTGAATTATTATTAGGGTTTCAGCCATTCCGCTTAATGATAAGTCAATATTTAGCCACGCCAAAGAACAACTGATAAAAATGTGTATCATGGATTAGGGTTATCCGAGCTCTCCAGGAGACCTAAACTCAACACAACTTCCAACAAACCGATTACTTTTAAATCACATTATAGGACAGGGGTTGTAATGTGTGCAAAATGCAGCAAGTAAATCCATAGAAAATGCCTTGTTCATGTTATAAGGTCGACGCTTGTGTGTCTTTTCACTGCAGATGTTTGCTTGTGTATGTGAACTTCCTGCTCCGAAGGGGCCAGACGATGTGCCATGTCGAGAGATGAAATCGCAGTGGATGGACTCCCTCACAGTGTTTCTCTGTAGACAGATGTGGATGTTTGAGCAGCCAGCATGCATAATGGAGACACTCACACACACCTTCCCTAGTCCCAGTTGACCGCTTGTCCTCTTGTCTTTCTAACGGCTTTTTTATCTCAGAAGCATTACCAGCTGGGCCTGTGTTCGACAGTGTGCCCAGCTCATGTATGTGTGTGCCACTGCGCTTATGCGACCTCCCTGTGTGTGCCTGTGTATTTTAGTAAATACTTTGGTGGCAGTTATATTTTCACCGCTCTACAGGGATTCACAGAGGAGGAAGACACAGCAAACAGCTGTTCCTCTGTGTGCTTAAAGTATCACCAAGAGAGACAGGAAACGACAGCGCGAGGAATGAAGAACATGAAAGAGAAAGTGACACTAAAACTAAGTTACTCTAAGAATGGACCACAGCACAGCCAGATTAAGTGATCCATTGTGCTTGTATACACACTTTTAGTACACATATCATTTCTAATATTCAATTTCAAATATTGTGAATCTTTGGAAAGTAGCCTTAAGAAACTATACACGTCGCCAAAGTCAGATTTAATTGTATTATGGATAATTTGTGCAAATATCAATACATTAATTCAGACATTGCTGTGACAATAAACTGAGTTTGTGTATGCCTGATTGCCTGTATGCAGCTTAACACACGGCAGCAGAGTGGTTTTATCCTTGCCAGTCATTACAGTAAACCCAATAGAAAAGTCATCATCATAAATACATTAACAGCGAGAGAAATGTCTTCTTGCATTCACCAAATACTTCATCTTCTAAAGGAGCCAAATGCTGCTATTATACTGGCCATTTGCAGCCAGCCATTGAGTGTGGCTGATGCACATACATAAGCACAAAAACAAACGGACAAACAAAAGAATCACGAGACAGACAGAATAAAACTAAATACGTTCATTAATAATAATCAAACACAACAGGCTTCTTGGTATAAAAAGCAGCGCAAATAAGATTGTACAAAGCAGAAAGCAATGTGTGTTCTAAATTTTGCAAACACACACAAATACTTCTACTCAAAACTCAGCCAGACTCAGAGTGAGCAAGCTTAACTACTGGGATAATTTCCTTACAGCAAATGGTCAGTGTGTCCTTGAAAAACATATTTGATTATTACTTTTTCTCCCCCTCCTCTTTTTTCTTTTAGCATCATCACAGCCATTTTCATCACGCGCTCTGATGATGGCATGGCAAGGCGCGTTAAGATAACACCCCAGCACCGCCAGGCTTTTAACACTTAAACGGTGAAAAAGGATATTCAGATTTGTCCTTGAACGTTTGGATGGGGCCTGCTGTGTTAGGCCAGAGCAGGGTAGTATGGGAAAGAGTTAAAACGGCACGGCAGTTTATAAGTTGCGGATAGAAGCGCTAAACAAATACCCTCTCCGAGACGTGAAAAAGGGAAAGTGTGAAGGGGAAATGCTGAGTCCATTGAACGCAGAAAGCCAAGAGACTTAGAGCACGGGGAGGCCAAGACAACACACAAATTTCTTGAAATGTTTTCTGATCTCACCTAAGTCGAAGCTTAACATCTTAACTGCAAATTCAGAGGAAAAGAAAGAGGGGCAAATGAAGAGCTTAAAAGTTCAATCAATGTGCAGCACGGGAGAAAAAGCTAAAAGAAAATGTAGGTACCCATAGCCAAAAATAAACATTGCTTAATCTACTTGGAAAAAGAAATGAAAGCTGTTCAAACACAGGCAGATTTATGTAACTGGAGACTCTATAACAACTCAGGGCCAAGGACATGATTAGACTCTCTCAATTATGAGAAGAGAACTAGTGGGAAGTGGCTCTCGAAACAAAGTGCTGACAATTCACTAATATTTTAGACAGTAACCTCCCAACCAAACCCACATGTACAGTGGCCACACAGAGAAAGCAGCACGTCAGTGACACAGCCACAGCTGCTCCACTTGCTCATCAATGTCACTTCAAATCTGTTCAAACTAAATACTACTGTGCACATATTTGCAAATTTTTAAATACACTAATTAAATAATAAAATGTGTTACTACTATAAATATTAATGTAAAAATTAAAGTGAATGTAAAAAGATGTAAATGAGATGTTGAGAATATTCCATCAATGTGTCTTCATATCATATATTAATGATGAATGGTCAATGAAAGAAGTAACACAAGCAAAGTAAAATAAATTCACTTTTCAAAGAAATGTTTGTTTGATTTTGGAGGAGCTTTGTTTTTGAGATTGCCAAAATGCATCATTTTGCTCAAGTTGAAAAAACAGATGAGAGAACACACAGCTGACTGTGTTGTGCATTTGTTTGTTGTGATTGTGTTTGACAGGTTTAGTGAGATTATGTTTCAAAGGTTTTTCACCAGATGAATCTCAAATCTGATAGTCTGGTCCTGCATGTACGAGTGCATAATGCATGTTGGATACGGGGCTGCAGTTCGAAGCACCTTTTTTGTATCTTGGTTATGTGTGTGTGCATTGTTGTGTATTGCTGTACGTTAGTGAATGTGTGTGCACATGTGCGCTCAGGCCGGTGCCGTATCTGTTGCCAGACGGCTGTCTCCTGGCATTGCTGTTCCCCTGCAGTGTGTGTGTATGGTTGTTGACAGTGTGGACGGTAATGTGTGATAGATCGCACTTCAGGGACCCCATAATCACATCAGCCTAACCTAGTCTATCAGCTGGGCACAATGGGATACCCTTCACTCCTCCTTTAATCTGCCCCATCTAGTTCTTCACAGCTCCTCCGTCCACCCCCTGCTTTCACCCACTTTCTCTGTTCTTTACACTTTTCTTTATCTGTTACAAAGTGTTTTTCCATCAATTATTAAAGTATCATTTTGTTTTTTGACTTAAGCAACTTCAGACATTTACTGATATTTTCAGAAAGAGAAACTTAATGCCAAAACTTTGTCGCACACCATTAAAAGAAGTAATCTATGAAGACGGTGAGAGAACACAGTGAGAGTGACTGGTGCCAAGGTTAAGTATTTTCTCCCATAATAGGTGTTGCTGTTTGCACATGTGTGTCTGAGTGTGAGTGTCTTGAAACAGACGTGTGGGGTCGAGGTTGCATAGCTGGCCCCAGGGCTCCCCGACAGTGCAATGCACCCGGCAAATGGCCCTTAGCCTCGCTAGTGCTGCTAGCCCTCCGATCCATCATACCATATGTTCTCAATGGGGATGCTAACGCTAATGACTGATGAGTGGATGGAAAGGGGCATAAAAAGGAGGGGGAAAGATGATGACTAGAATGAGAAAAAGAAAGGATAGTTAGGAAAAAGAGGTGGAAGGGCAGGGGCCTTCATGCACAGTAGTCACAGAGAGGCTATTGGATGAAACTTATAGATGTTTTGTAGCTTAACACAGTAACTTGACTGCAGATTTGTACAGACACAGAGAACTGCATTACATTACAAAAAAATATGAAAATATTTTTTATTCTCCTTAAGTTACTATCAAGTTATGTGTCACTATTTTAAAAGTGATTACTAGATGAGAGTGTGTCTGTGGGATTGCAGAAGGTAATGAAGTGCTATAGGCTGGCCCATATGGGGCTATTGTTTATGTGTGATGAATAGAGTCCACGTGTCAGTCTCTGGCACTCACTAAGTGAACCCTGCAGAGGGCACCCTGTTGACTGGGCGTGTGTCTGTGTGAGAGAATGCACTGTGTCTATATGGAGAGGGGTGAGTGTGTACTCGCCCTGCTGTGTGCTTGGCAGTGCCCTCAACAGTGCAATCCTGAGTGTGTTTTATCATCATGTGCCATGACAAAGATGTCTAATGACACACACATTCAGATCCACACACTCTCACGGACCCATCTGTGCAGTGGTATCCGGGTGCTTTGGGACACCGCAGGAGTGCAGGAAAGGGAAACGACCCTTCGTTCCAACTCCTCTACCCCTCGGATACATTTCTGTTTTCAGTAACAGCACATCCCACTTTTAAGTTACATTTACGTTTGGTTTCACTTACTCTGAATGTATGTATGCACCATTCCGTCCTCAGGATCACCACAGCAGACAAGAGAATGATCGACAACTCTGCCTCCACAACACTGGAGCTCATAGCCATCATGGAGGGTCCCATCACAGCAGAGCTGGCCACCTCTAGCAGAGTAAGGAACTCCCCCACAGCAGCTGTCACCAAGGCCCACGGAGACCCGGCCCTGCACGTGGTCAGGGCAGCAGTATTCATCTACACAGACAAAGACACATGATAGTGTGTGTACAAAGAATTGGATGTCAAAAGGGCTTCTATTGTCCAAATGAGCATAGATTGTGTTTGATACTTACTGTTCTTAACATGAATGTAGTACCATCCACAACACTGATGATCAGGCAGAGCTGGGACTAGTTTACCATTGCAACACACTGGAGTGGCTGAATGTTTCCAGCTTTGGTAAGTGTCTTCACAGCAATAATATTGTTTTTGTTTAGGGAACAGCAGACCACCGCAGCAAACCTAGACAGGTGCATAAACACATAAATTGAAGCATGAGAAGAGTAAATCAGCGCGCAATTTACCTATAAGTCAAAACCCATACTCTCAGATTTTATGTGGCACATGTTCAAGATTACTTAGAGGGTATATATATATAACTAGGGCCGTACAATATATTTGTTAATTATTATAACTGCAATATTAGACAACACAATATCTGTAATACAAAAATCAAAAATGTTGCAGTAACAGAGGTCTTCAATGCCTTCCACAAAATTTTAATGAAAGACTGTTAATCTACATAATTTTAATTGTAACAAAAATTATCATTGTTTGTTTTAGCTTCAACAGTGTTTCAATCTTTAAACACAACAATATAAATGTTGTGATATTCATAATATGCAATATTTTTCTGCTCTGTTAGAGTGAGCATTTGAGGCATTAATCTGAAGCCAATGTGTATCAGAACAACGTCATCCTTCCAGAGTGTCCTTGGTTGACTTTGTTGCTGCTTCCATGTGCATATCATTACTGTATAGCCACAGCAAATGTATAAGCTCATTCTACACATATGATCATTTTAAATAAAAGATTGCGCAAATAATCTTTGGAGCGATGAGATCACATTCACCTCTGTGTTGGGGTGGAAGCAGGACGTGCCACACACAGCATGAGTTGCAGGACACTGGATGTAGGTACAAGTGAACCCTGTACCGACTGCCTTCTCTGACTCTGAGTCACTGCCACATGACCTGATGGTCCGTCGTAAGACCTCATAACCCAGCATGATCCCACTGGGCTTGCCTGGAGGGGACCAGTCCAACCTCACTGCCCTGACAGAGGTGGAAACATAAAGAGTTGGAGACAAAATGGTTCTAAAAATGTCATATTTTTGTGTCATAATGTTTATGACACATTACAAACTATTGTTTGTTTGTTCATCTATAAGTGTATCTTGTGTTACCTGGAGCTAAGTGCTATAGCATTTGGTGTGGCAAAGTCCACAGGCAGGTCCTCCACAGTAGTACTGTGAGTGGGATTACTCCTGACACAGGCATATACAGTACACACCTCCACCTGAAGCAACCATAAACACATAATAGACAGGAGCTCTGAATATACTGTATATATAAACATTTATATTACATGTAGTACATGCGCACACCTGCACACTGTAGACGGTAAAGGGCAGTAGGTCCAGGAGCAGACAGGAGCCTGAGCTGTTGTCTAAGCTGGCCTGTAGCTGGTCGTCTACATAGATGTTGTAAGCTGTGACTGCTCCGTTTGGCCTGACCGGAGGTGACCAGAGCACTCGCACTGCACTACTGTTAACTGGAACTACTTCAGGTGCAGACATCCCTTCAGGCTCTGTGAGAGCGGAGGTCACCAAAACAAATAAAACAAATCAAATTACATTATTAATACTTTAAATAATACAGTTAGTATTCAAACCATCATAAAAGTTCTCCGTAAACCACATGTTAGTGTATTTAGCTGCACTATGGTATACATACAATGTACTGTTTTGCCATTAAATTAATCAGTTAAAGTAACAATATTAACCTATAAACAATTGCATTGTCTGCTAAAGCAATGAATCAGATGGACATAACAATAACCAAGTTCATACGGACGTCAAAAGAACCCTACCTAAACAGAAAGTCGCAGAGGATATGAGAGAAGCCATCACACAGACACTTTCTATTGTCATAAGTGAAAGTGCACTCAGCTACGAGAAGTTAACCCAATTCATTTGCTGCCAATGCACTTACCTAAACCCACCCTATTGCTCCACATTTCATTTACTGTGAGATGTCATTATCAATGCAATACTGCACAAGAGGCGTACTTTTCTTTACACACAAAGGCACCCAGAACACCTACGCACACATTTTTCCTGCCAATTAGTCCTGATGTTAGCATTGCCCTATAGATTGCAGGCCATGTTAGGGGTTGAGCTGCATTAGTTTAAAGATATTTGGCCTTGGTGTGTGTATAATATGTGTGTGGGCTCTCTGTTATGGCTGTAAAATAATGAAATTACCTCTAGAGCCCGCTCAGTTAAACGAGCCGTGCTTTGCCTTTAGCACCTAATGATTTTCTAATGTTTTTAATGCACTTTTTTATTATACTGCTCAGATTAGAGGGAAAGTGAGTAGAGGCATTTGACATATGATTATATCTAGACTGAGTGAGACTGCACAATGGTTAGCGAAATGAAATCAGCCAGAAATAAGGGCTCAAAAGTAGCAATAGTTGGGAACAAAGATGGCAAAATGACAAAGGATAAAGTCAAGTTATGTGTCTCTGTAGGTTGTGCATAATGTTTTCATGTTTTTGTACTTAATACTTAGTTCTATGGGATAATGCCAGTGATAAAGAAATTATATTTAGCCTTACCCAAGTGAAGTGGCAATTTAATTAATAAAGTTGAAAATCTAAAATAAGAGAGAGGGATTATTCTCCATAAAGATTTAACTGGAACTTATGGTCCTTATGTACAGTATGGTTGCATGGTTATGGAATGTTTAACACATCTCATGCCACATCCAGCACCTTTGAAATAAACATCACAAATATGCCAAACCAAGAAAAAAATGGTGAAATTGTTAAATCTTAAATATAATTGTTTACCAATATTCTGAAGTAATAGTCTCCGAGACTAACCTGCCATTTAAAGGGTCATTTATCGAGACAGGTGCAAAATAGTGACAGCTATTAGGAAAATGCATATAGCTTTTTATTTCATTTAAAGCAGTACTAAGTAACTCATACCCCAAGAGGCCATAAGCGCCACTGCAGGTGTTGTAGCATGTTATGTTTTTTTATGTATTAATTGTTCGTGAGAGTAAATACTAAGCTGAGAAAAGACAAAGGGAGAGAGGGATATTGTACATCCAATTACACAATGGAGATCATTTTGCCGATTAGCCTGTTAGCTTCTTCTTCATGATTCCATTAGTGTGTATTGGTGCCTCCTACCCGGTGGCAGCGAAGTTGCAATTGTAGTTTTCTGGTCAGAGACACCAGGGGTAGATGAAAGACCCCCCCCAATCATCCCATTAACACTTGTATTACCCCCAGAAGGACTACGAAAATGATTTATTAAGGTAAATAAGTTACTTAGTACTGCTTTAATAGAGTATTAGAGCCATCAATTAGATATGTAAATGAGAGAATGCTGGGTGGGCAAAAAATGCACAAATGACTCAGCTGCTTTTGCACATGCTCCTTATTTTGCTTATGAGCAAACGCATCGTAAATGATCCCCAAAGTGTGTAATGGAGTACAATATCTTTTTTAAGTCCAACAATTCGGTAAAAAACTTAAAGACGGAAAGTCGAAAACTGAATTTGAGAACCTGGTAATGTTTGTAATTAATTCAACATACTGAAAAATGCCGTTCAATAGAATGATCACTAGACAAAAATGAAAATAATAGCATACAAAAATCATGCACATGTTTTGGATGCTTGATGTAGTAATTAGTACAAAATAATACGCTGAAAATTCAACACGAATACTGTAGCAAAGATGTAGAAGACCTAATTTTTGTTATGCTTGTGATTGCATGCTGTGGTGTGTGTATTGTCTGTGTGTTGCCAACAAGCCTTTTACAGCATCTTAAATCTGCCTCACACTCACACTTTGTATTGATTTTATGCCTCACTACATGACGTGTTTAACATCTCCAGGACAGTGTGGAGTCAAAAAGAAACACATTACAACACTTAAATTAGTTTGGACAATTCATTGTGTACTTCACATGTGTGGTACATGTGAAAAATCTTGTACAACAAATACTTAAATGGCAGTGTACTAATTATATGCCTATAGTTTGATGACATGGTTTAAACATCAATAGACGAGCCATTTCCCACATACCTCCATCCTCAGTGGTGATATTAACGATTGCCTTAGTTGTATTATGTGCTCCATTAGACACATGTAACGAGACTGAATACATGGTACTGGGCCAGAGGTCACTGATCACTGTGGATGTGACATTGGGTGGAAATATGTACATTTCACTTGAGTGTATAGATTCGACCATGAGAAAATATGACTCAACTACTCCTTGGAGATCCTGAACAACTGAAAAAAACGGAATGGGCAATTTAGTAATGATCATGATAAAAAAAAGAGAGATGAACATGTTTGGGGGGAAAAGTGTTTGCTTACGTGGCTCTGTCCAGTTGATATATATAGTGGTATGGTTGAGGGGGGAAGCAGACACCGATGGAGGGCTAAGGGGAATCCCTGCCATTGTAGTAGCAGAAAAAATGTCGCCTGAAGAGTTTCCCACATCATTGTAAACCACAATCTGATACTGGTACTGGGTAAATCTGAAATGGTGGAAAAAAAGCAGATTATTTCACATTCATATTGATTAACGGGTACACAAATTGCTACAATATATACTGTACATTATTTCATGTATGCTATCATAACAGCACTATAGTATAAGTAATTGTTAGCTGGTTAGTTTTCATATACATATATAATTACACACATAAGATTTTTTTTTTTTTTTTTACAATAGTGAAACTGCTGTTGAGCTTAAAAGTTTACAATTTTTTAGTGCTTATTTTGAGCACAGTGAATTACTATAAACTTGAAACAAAGAGTACACCCAAAGCTGTTTAGCAAGCACAGAGGGGGAAAAATCTGCTTCCACCAAGTGCCAAACTGAGATTAGGGGATGCTGTGTGAAAAACAATTTAATTCTTTGGGATATTTGCTTAATGTATCTTTGAGCGGTATTAAAAGATCGGCATCAGCAGAAGCTCGCCGATCGGCTCTGCACACATGGTTTGCTGCAGTGCCGTCGTTTGCTCTAGAGCTCATTTCAGTAATCTCACCTGCTTAGGCCTTTATCTTGGTAGAACAATTTGGTGCCAGAGTAAACATGGAACCAGTGATGGAGATCTTCAGCAGGGGAAGGGGTTGTGTCTGTCGGTGTGGGGACTGGGGCCGGGCCCAGGGGCTGGTGGGTTTTACGCCTGAGCAGCATGTACCTGTGTGGAAATTTGAAGGAAGAAAGTAGGCGAATATAGCGTTGGATGTTTAGGAATGCATTAACCAACGTGTACACAGATGGCTCAATCCAGTTAGACAGATACTATGCATGTATATGCCGACAAGCACACAGGCTTACATGCATTGACTCTTCCTTATCGCTAATTTCCCCCTCTTCTGTTTTTCATCATGTCTCTTCTCTTGCGTTCACTGTATCTCATTCCTCCTCACGCCCCTCCCTATGTTGTGGTTTTTTTTCTGCATAGTTTGTGTTTTCCTCTCCCCACAGTGATGCTAATTTCTGCTGTAATCAGAAGAGAAGGGCTTAATGCCGCCTTTTAACCAACCCACTTAGACAAACACACTGAGCTGAACAGAGCAGAACAGAGACAAGCTCATGCATTTTAATCATTCGCCAGAAAAATAGACCTTTACTTTAGGCCTAATCACTAAGAGAGAATAGGACAAAAAAAAAGGTCTACAATGTGCATTTAAAAAAATAAAAAAATAAATTCTCATTACCAAGGCAGCTTGTTCCTGTGTTTAGAATGCTTACGTTATGTAGCACCAGAACAGGCCCAAACAAGCTGTGCCAGATACCAGACCTCTTTAATTCTACATGCATTGTAGTGTTAGAAGTCAGGACAATCCAATGCATTTGTTCAACTTCTTCTGCTTAATGTAGGAGTGAATGAGAACTAACGAGCTACTACAGGCTGTGGGCAGCATACAGTCACTGGGCTCATTTGAATTTACCAAAGATAATACTATTCAATGAAACAGACACTAGACTAGAGTTAATTTAGTATTCCAAATGTTCAGATGCCAGGACACAAACTAGTGACAAACTCAAGGACTAAAACACAAAACCGAGTGCTGACAGAGAAGCAAGAGTGCTAACCACTCAAATAGTCATTTGAAAACACTATTATATCAGCCATCAAGATAAACTGCAATTTTTTCCTTCCCATTGCTTGCTGACAGCTACTTCTTAAGAATAACCGAGCTGGGTAAACTGTGATAACTGCCAAACTTAATACAGTGTTAATCCTATTACCTGATGTTGGGTCCATTAGGTCTCTCTGGTGGTTGCCAGGAAATTGCCAAAAAGGATTCACTGACCGGCACTATAGTCAGTGGAGCAAGACCTTGAGGTGCAGTGGGCAGAGTGGTAACCAGTGTTGGAAGGCTTTCAGTGCATCCTCCAACAATACCAGCACCACTGGAACAGGTCACAACAGTGACACTGTAGTTAGTGAAGGGAATGAGGTCTGTCACAGTGAGGTTGTATTCAGATGCACTGTTGTGAACAACACGGAGGTCTTGGAGGCGAATCTCATAGCTGTGGATCTCTCCGTTTGGAATTAGAGGCGGGGACCACATCACCTGAAACAACCGGCATTATATTGTAGTTAGTAAAGTTAGAAAAGAAAATGATAAAGGATTCACTGTTGAACTCACTGAAAGAACTACCACATACATATATCAGTATGGAAAAACCGTGGCCTAGTCCTTTAACAACACATTCTTTGAATTATTTTTCATAGGACAGACATTTCCTGCTTTACTTTGAAAGATACAATGCCACAGTATTAAAGGAATAGGCCACCGTTTTTACATACTGAGATATGTTCTGACCTTAGCTTTGACGAGTTCTTTAGAACCTGTCTGGTCTTCCCCCGGCCTTCTGTCACGTAAACACAGCGCAGACGGCGTTAGCATTTAGCCTCTCCCTCTCTCCTCTATAGCTTCAAAACAGGTCAAGATAGAAGCTACCAAGCTCTTCCACATTTTCCCTATTTAAATATGGTTACGTGAAGTGTTCCACTACAAAGTATAATTACACAAAATTAAACAATGTGGATTTTCTAAGCGGATAAAAGGGGGAACTATATTGTAAGGCATAATAATACCAGGAGTAGTTCGAAATCCGCGCAGTAATCTTCACTTTACTGCGCAGGAGGCTTCACTTTACTGTGCGGATGCCAAATTACTCCTGGTATTATTACGCCTTACAATATAGTCCCCCCTTTTATCCGCTTAGAAAATCCACATTGTTTAATTTTGTGTAATTATACTTTGTAGTGGAACACTTCACGTAACCATATTTAAATAGGGAAAACTTGGAAGAGCTTGGTAGCTTCTATCTTGACCAGTTTTGGAACTATATTGGAGAGGGGGAGAGGCTAAATGCTAACGCCGTCTGCGCTGTGTTTACGTGATTGAAGGCACGGGGGAAGATCAGACAGGTCCTAAAGAACTCGTCAAAGCTAAGGTAAGAACATATCTCAGTATGTAAAAACAGTGGCCTATTCCTTTAAATTGCTTCACTAAGAGATGGTAATGTAGCATCAGTTCAAAATACAGAGTCACCGATGATCTAACAGACTAATACACATCAACTGTCATGTATGACAGCTGATCAGTTAAGACCTTGTTGAGAATTACTAATGTAAGTGATTAAGTGGTCAGCGTGTTGATGAGAGCCTTATTAATGAATGTCAAGAATAATTATTTTCCATATAACCTTGATATTAATTTAATAAGTGACACTATGAGGTTATACGCACTCGCATACGTACACACAAAATTACATATGGGCAGGGTCATGTTGAGTTAGGCAGCTCATTTCCCAAAGTGCGTGTTGGGTGTGCTTTGTGGCGGAAGTCATTTATAGATTGAAGGGCTTGATGTAATCTGGAGATGGTGAAGACAGCAGAGACCCTGGCATGACACGAAGCTCCGAGGCTGTGGCCATATACTTTCCTCCTCAGTATGTGAGAGTGTATGTGGAAGAGAGGTTAACACAAAACTTCAGAGTCAAGGTGTTCCAGCAGGCAAAAGCTTTTTTAGGAAAAATAATATCAGTCGGAGAAAATATTTGCAAAGCAGCTGTTACGTCAAGATGTTTTACACAATAGAACTGCTACTTCAAGTTTGATGGTTTGACGTAGCTTTAACGTTGGATGACCTTAAAGGAACAATGCAATAATGCAGAATTAGAACCAGCAAAGAAGGTACATATATATCTGCTATCCAGTATGATAATGCTCAAAGTCTTACAGTACTTTTAGCTTTAACAAACCAAAAGCCAATTCAAATTTCTCTATTGTCAAGGTCAGCTGGGAACCGGGAACAGCCTGCCTGTCTGTCCAATTAGCAAAATCCAGGAAGGGACACTTTGCCTATTGGACCCCTGACCCCTAAAGCTGTGCTGCAGCAGAGATGACAGGGGCGGTCCTGAAATGATGGCAGGCATTAGCATTTTTCTGCAGTTAGCATTAGCGCGGAGCTGAGTGCATGTGAATGCATGTTCGTGTATGCAAAGTTATTGTTTCTTAGACTTTCATTGATGGGCCTTCATGTAGGATTAGCTTAATTCTGGCCCCTCCTTCAAAATGGCCGACAGGAAGGAAACTGCTTCAGACAGGGTCACAGCCCCTCCCATTTCCTGAAGGGGACCTTGAATCGAGTGTCTTCTCTTTCTCATTAAATCACGAAAAAGAAAGATGAAGAGCATCTTTGACATTGCTTTGTCTTTTCTATTCTTACAAAGTGTGTGATGGGTAATATTGTCATTCATAGATATAAAATCTGTAAATGTAAAACAATTTTTCAATATTTCACAGAACATGTCCATAATTCATAGAATATCTACACCTGAATTGCTTCTGGCGCTAATACCCAAACAGTGGGTGGGCTTAGACCAGCAGGTCGCGATGGTCTAGTGGTCACGTTGACCCAAGGACCTATAAAGAAAAAATAAATAAATAAATAAATAATACATTATGGGATTTTTAACACGACATTCTGATTTACAGAGTAAACAAAAACTAATGTGACTGACCTGTTGCACTGCCTGCCTGGTTTTGAAGGACCAGTCGAAATTGATAGCTTGTCCATGGACTGAGAGCTGATGAAGAGTCCAGAAAGGACAGAGGAGGAGGGTTTGGTAGGAGAAATCCCACAGTGGATATCTGATTGGTGCCAGCAACCCTCCTTTCTATCACCCATCTAAAGGCAAGAAACATATTTAGTATGTGCCAATTTGAAGGTGGCACTGAGGTACTTGAATGCTAACCGTTCCAGTTGGCCGTTGCTGCTCTCTGGTGCTCCCCAGGACAAGAGAATAGAGGTGGGTGTATTTGAGTACACATGAGGTGCAGGGACATCCTCTGGAGGAGCTGGAAGAGTGCGAAAACTTGGAGATATCCCAGATGATGTGCATCCCACAATTGTGCATGCTTGAACCTACACAAATAAACAGCACAGTGTGTACATACTATATTACAAGCATAAAAGTTGAATGTGGCCATTAATGGGTACCTGTATCCTGTAGGTGGTGTATGGTAGAAGGCCAACATAAGAGTAGCTAGTCGTGTTCCCGTGAACAGTGACAGATTGGAGGGACAGATTTGTTTTGACAGAGGTGAAGTTTGAAATAGCGCTTGTGAACTTGGACGAGAGCAAAGTATCGTCCTGGCTGCTATTGTGTCTCTGAGTCAAGTTATGTATTGAAAAACCTGAAGTATAGCTATAATGGGATGTAGTGGCTGTTATTTCAGTGTTCAAATCTGGTGTTGTAGATGGTAATCTTGGTTTACCAGTTTCACCATGATTAAAGTACTTTTCAGTAACTGATGAGTTACTTTGAACCACAGATGTAATTCTCGAGTTAGGTTGGGTATTTTTCCCAGTGTCTAAATTGGTGTAGAGATACAGAGTATAATTTATGATCCTGCCATTTGGTTCCAGGGGTGGAGCCCATGTAAGTATTGCACTTCGAGGATAGAGGCCTTGGACCATTGGCGTGTTGACTGGTCCTGGTTCTGTAACGGCAAAAAACAGAAAGAGCAGTGCATTTGCGTATTTCTCTTGAAAGCAGACACTATAAAGCTGTCGCACATACTTAAAGCCTTCCTATGTGACAGAAGCACAGTGAAGAGGCTACACATGCCAGGACTCTGTGTGGGAGGTCATTTTAAAGGTAATGCCCCCTCTGCCCTCCTCTCCCTGCATTTACATCCAGCTGAACTACACTATAATGGACACACACAGACACATGTCCAGATACATACACACTCACTTTTGCCTAACTCATGCACACGTACCCACTTGCACCCACAGCGCTGCCGTATAGCGGTAATGGTTCTGTGTGAAGGGCAAGCAGATCAAGGTGACTGAGCGGACTGAGGGAGCGTGCTGCGTCGCTAAGTGCTACCGCTAACCGCTTTCCCAGATGGCAAAGTGAATGTGTGTGTGTGCATAAAGAGTCAGTCGGAGTTAGAGACTAAAAGACGACTAGCAGCCGGTGCACATGAAAGAAGTGTGCAAGCATGTAAATGTGCATGTCAACCGAGATTTACATAAGGCGCTCATCATGAGTCTAAGTTGCAGATAATCTCTGAAAGATAGTAAAAGAATTGTTAAATAGTTGTTTGACACCCAACACTTTTTTGCCAAAACTGAAGTGGAAATAGCCACTTGCAAAAAAAATCCCCAAAAAAATCAGTGGGTCTAATTATGTTAGAATAATACTGTTATGACCCTCGAGTTTAGATCTCATATTTCAGTCTAACCTCGAATGTTAAATAATTTAAATATTAATTTCAGAGCATAAACTGCAAACTTGCAATGTTTCATTATTTTCCAAAATCATGTAGCCCTAGAGAAAAGATAAACTTTTTTTTGTAGCTTGTCAGCTATGCCCTCCTCCAGCTCAAATACCAATACACTTTATCACAGGTACACATAAACAAGCATATAAATTGTGGAAGCAAAGCTCGGTTGAATTTACAGAACACCTAATTTTTGACTCTATTGATCAGTCTCATTTTTAGGATCGGCTGTTCTTGTCCTTTTGAAATCCATCCTTTAGTCGCCCTGCTAAATAAACAATTCACAGAGTTGACCTTTTGGGTTAACAGGTTTTTATGCCAGCTCTACTCAGCACTCACACTGATTCAATTACCACCAAAGGTCCACTGAACCCCAGGAATAATCAAGAGGCCGTCTGACTGTCTGTATGTGTGCCCAGTATGCATATGTTGTATTTCCCTAAGCTGAGGGTTCCTTCTTTTAGTGACCATCTAACCATGACTTTCCTCAGTCTTATCAAAACTAAATTTGGCACAATCTGCTCGCTCTTGTCCACACCTGTCTAACAGGCCTTGTTGTTACCCCTTATTCTCATTCCTTCGGCCTCCCTCCCCCAGACCACCTCTCCCTCTAAGTGTTGAGTGTTATTTAAGCTTTACTGGCGCGTGTAAAATTCTGCAATTTGAAGGGCTGTTAAGTTTTTCAATTGAAATTTTCATTTAACATGCAGGTGATGCTTTTCCCTTTTTTCAATTTTTACTGAAGCATTACTGCCGCACGTCAAGGGGACATGTAGCTAACGCAAATTTTAGCGCCATCCATTGTTACTAGCTGCTACTTTCCTGGTCCGGCTCTGTTCCTGTCTATTCTAGGTCCCGAACATTCGTCTTTCTTCAACTCCCCCTACACCACTCGCCCTTGTTCCCTGTCTTTCCAGTAAAACACAGCAGTAGCAGGGGTCTAAAATAGGAGTGCAACCCACCAAGCCTTAAATCACATTTATAAGGATTTGGTTAGCATAGTAATAACACAATCAAGTGACAAGGGCCTGGAGGGCAGCAGAGGAAGAATGTGTGTATGCATGTCATCTAGTATCTCATGCAAAAGTGTGTGTGTGCGGGCACGAGCATGTTGGTGTGTATCTATGTAAAAATAAGAGGAGTATTATCTTTAGTCTGTGTGTATGTGCTACATTGAGCCCTGAAGGTGAGTCAAGGCTGCTGTAAGTCATAATAAGGACAAATGCTGGACTGTCATCAAGATGTCTAACACGGTTTCAGATGTTATTATATGATCAAATATAATGACATTATAAATTATTTTATTTTAAATTTTATTTAACCTTTTTTTTCTAACTGAAATTAAAAATCTCTTTTTCAAGAGCGTCCCGGCCAAGAGGCAGAGGCAAAGCTAAAGACACAAGTTGCATTCACATAAAATAATCACACCTTTGTTTCAAGATCTTTGAGAAGTTACTTAAAAGTATCAAGTTCTTTCAATTGAAACTTATTCTGGAGCTCATTCTAAGAGCGCCGTGCTGCAAACCTAAAGGCTTTTTTTTTAACCCATCTCTGGGCACAGAGAGCAGGGGGAGGTCCTGAGAACGCAGACAGTAGCTGCTGCTGCTCCTCAACTCAATGAACTGCTGCAGATATGGAGGGGGCAACACCAAGAATAGATTTTAAATGAAAAGGTCCCAATGTTTCAATCTAATCAAATTATACTGTACATCAAATGACAAAATGTATCATTAGAAAAGTACTAATTGTATGGTAGGTCTGTCGCAGAAGGTCCTAATTATTCTAAGACCTGATTAGTGAGTGTTGTCCTGGTGAAACCCTCAAGACCTGGGGAGACCATGCCTTCTCTATAGCAAGCACATCAGAGACACATCCGCATTCCTCTCCTTCAAAAATCTCTGTAAACCCACTGATTTTAAAACCGTCTTCAATTAACAGTTTGATGTTTGTCCTTATTAATTAATAGATGGCTAATGTATAGTGTTATCGTAATTTCTTTTTTATATCTGCATTTTCTTCTTTTACTATAAGCACAAAGCAGGCATCATGCGCTAGAACAGTCACTCTTTCCTTGAACCTCTCTTGATGCTCCCTATAAGGTTCTCCATCACGTACACGCACGTTTGATTCTCGCAGTAACGGGCCTCTCTCAGATCACTTAGTGGGTGTGAACATGGGAGTCGACAGAGGAAAGGGAGCTGTCCAACACTGCTAGAGTTTATGTTCACAGGAGCTGTCCATCTGTTCTACAGCCACACAAATTCATAGGCACCAAATTACATTAAAAAGATGGATATAAAACATTAATAGAATGATAAAAAGGAAAGGAGAACGCTTGTGTCTCCCTCTTCCTCTACTCAGTCATTAGACTCTTTGTGCTCACCCATTTTTCACTTAAGCTAGTCATCTATCTTTTTGTTTTCTATATTTCTGTCAAGACTATCTTTACTACACGAATATCTAATTTGGTTAATTGACTATAATGTGGAAGATATTACTTGTATTGGTTGAAGGTTGAAAAACATACATTATGACTCTATGCTTATATTTGCACCGATGTTTCCACTGACCTTGCAGCACCAAAGATCAAATTGAATGACATGTCTAAAATGTTTTTAGTAGGCATAGGGATTAGGAGGGAAATGCAGTGCTTTCAGTCACAGCAGTGATGACAAGAGGACAGGTTTTACGGCGACAAATTACAGATCAATGTGAGGAAAATCCAGTCTACTTGAATTTCTCCTGTCATTGGGCTGTTGAATATAATCTTGTGCCTCTATGTTTATACTTCATATTGAAGTTAACACATCGCACAGCGTGAGTTATAGTGTTGCAGTCATTATTCTTATGAATGATTATACAGGGCCAGAGGATGACTTTTGTTTTCCACATCGCTGCAACAAATCAGTAACACTAAAAGCCGGGCAAATGGAAATGGGTAAATTCAAATTGCCAAGAGTTAAACCAGGACTTCACCGTAGTTCTGGAAAAAAAAAGTCTGGCTAGTGTTATGGAAATTAGTAAAACTGGATCAGTGTTTAAAATAGTAAACAGTTCAGTTTCCTTTACAAAAGATATGCTTAATAACACCATAAATCTAACCCCAATTATATACCTTCATAGAATTGGTTTATACATGTCAGTTTAGAGAAATGTTCCTAAGAAGTAAAAGAAGTGCTGGTCTTTATGTCTCCCAAAAGACCACAATGATAATAACACCATGATCTGCTCATGATGAATTGAATATCCAGTGTTTGGCCTACAGCACACCTATCTATTTGTGTTTTCCACCCAATGGAAATAAGTTTGGAAGCTCCGTCTGAAATAGTGGCTGACTGGGCTTGTTGCAGGTAATTTGATTGTGAAAGAGAGCAATAATTGAATGTATCCTAAATGCCTAAAAGTGTGTAAGTCAGTGTTTTCATAAACAAGTGTGTTTGGAAGCTCACACGGACACTGCATAGACAACAAATACACATTGTGTGTGTACAGTACATGAGCATGTCTGCAATGTATGCAAATCTCTGTTGCTTAATGATAATGTATGTGATAATAGTGTGATACTAATTAATTTATAACTTAGCACTGAGGAGGTTGTTCCATTGGCTAATATGATTCTATTACACCAATTAGCCCACAATGACACTGGCTAGGTCACTCTCACACAGACGCACCTACAGAGTTTAAATTCTTGACTGTCAATGCTTTACAGAATCCTCTGTATTTTGCAAATACAAAAAAATATCCCTTGATTGCCTTGATGTAAAAAATACACTTGCCGTTTTTTTTTACATTATTTTTTTTACATTCAAACCCATATTAGTTGTAACTCAAACTGTCATTAGTTAAAAAATATGATTTGCTTGACGACTTACTGTCTTCTGCCGTTTGAAAGGTCGTCCAGGGTCCAGAGGTCTGTCCATGAAGATGTGACACAATCACTCTGAGCACATACTCAGTATATGGTCTCAGGCCATCCACGTAAAAGGTAAAGGTGTCTGTTGCATTTTCCAAAAGTCTAAAACAAAGAAACACAACACAAAAAACCCCATATTCATTTATCAGTAAAAAAAACAGAATAGTCATTACACAAGACTCAATAAAACAGGAATTTTTAGACTTCCAGGAAGAGAAATAAGAAGAAACACAAATCAGTGTTCATTTGAAAAACACATTATAACTTAGTATTAGTCTAGAAGTATATTTTAGTTCTTCTACGATGAAAAAAAATCCATGTAAATTTAGTCAACTTTATATTTGACTTTATCAAAACATTCAGTAACTTTCTCTGCTTCATGGAGCTTCTCTCACATGGAAAAAGCACAGACCTGGTCCTTTAGACGGGAATTCAATGATATGAGGCTTTTTCAAGCTGTGTCACTGAAGTTTACATGTTTTAGTACCTTCTTCACATTTTTATTTAGTTTTCATTAGTTGTAAACATATCTTGGCATTTTATCATAGTTTTAGTCATAATTTACAACCCTTTATTTAGTTTTAGTCTAATATTAGTTAGCAACAATATAGACAAAATATGATAAAATATAATCATACAGTCAGTCAACACTTCCTCCACGGCCAAAAGTTCAACTTTACAATTCAATGACCAACTTTTACTATAAATAGTGTAACACTTTAAAATAATGATAAATGAAATTCTATATATTTAAGTATATTTATTTATTTTTTACCTATTATTCATTATTTTGTGAAATTTGAATATGCCTTTGTATCATACATGATCTTTTGTCATGTTAGCATACAAAGGAATCTAGGACAAAGTAAAGGAACATTGTCATAAATGAAGGACCAGTGACCATTTAGCATTAGATGGATAGAAGGGATGAATGAATGAATAAATCAGAGAACAATGAGATTTCCAAAGCCGGAGAGGAGGAGGGCATGGCTGTCTGATATATAATACATGTAGCTAGTCATTTATTTATTACCACAGAATGAGAGCCTCCTCTTCTTGGATTAAATTGCAATTTGTTGTCAGGGAGCATGTAATGAATACATATCAGATGCACACCTTCTCGCTCTCTTTTCTCTCACGTTTCCTCTGCCTCACTCTTCCTCCTTCTGCCACCGCTTTGATTTTTTTTTTTGTCTTTTTGACTCTACCCCCTGCTTCTCCATCTCATTCGGGCTGTGTTTTTCTGATGTTCTGTCATATTGATGTGACAATTTTAGCAGTGCTGCATAATGTGCCTCTATATGTGAGCCTATGTATGTCGAGGTCTTTGTTGTAGTCACATAAATGTGAGAGCACGTGTGTCATTCTTATAAAGTCTGTATTAGCAAGACACCATTTGCATGTCCTATGTAAAACAAAGCTCCAACATGCGCGCCTCACCTTAACACAGACATCTGTAAGGATGTCCTCATTTGCAGGCCATACTGAAGAGGGCCTGGTCCATTGGAGTGTACTGGGGCAGACCAGGACACGTTCAGACTTGAACTAGTTGCACTGAACAATTGTAGAGGGGCCAATCCAGCTGGTGCTGCACGTAGAGGAGACATCAGAACACATTAGTGTTAATTCTATTATACTGAGCTTAAGTTACATGGAAATCAGAAGTTAAAATGATGTGTTTCCAAAAAAAAAAGGCAGTAGAGGTATGTACATGTTTTGACAAGAGTAGTGGGAATGGTGGTCCAGCAGTTGGTGCTTGTGCTTCAGAGCTGGTTGGTGGTGGTCAAAGCGGCCGATGGCAGAGATTGGCAGCCTCGCTTTCATCGGGTGGCTGTGGCTACAATAGTAGCTAAACACCACTGAGTATGGTGTGAATGAATAATGATTTAGTGAGGCACTTTGAGAAACTTGGTAACACAGGCTTGAAAAGTGCAATATAAGTGTAAGCCATTCTTATTAGTAGTAGTAGTAGTGACGCAAATGGTAAATGGCTCTTTTCTTCCTCAAAAACATATTTCTTCCACACACAATGGCTTATCATCAATAAATTCATGTGAGTATTTGAAAACCCACACAGACAGTTTGATGCAGCAAGCACTGACTTGGTTGTGAAAACAAAGATATAAAAAAAAGATGAGGACATGGGACAACAAATGACTGAGATGCCATGAAGTGGTAACTATGTGCAATAAGAGCAGGCCCCTCGATGCATAAAGTGCCCCTCCAATCAAACTCATGCATTTCTGTTCAACCCAAGGAGCTTCTGATTGCACAAGACGTCTTGAACCCAAGATAGTTGTAACAAACACTCATGCCTTTGAAATTATTCTGCAACAGCTTTCTCAGTGTTAATTCAGAGTATTTGTATTTTGATAACATAAGTCGTGACTCCACTGATGTCTCCTAAATGTCCCACAGTTTCTTCTCCCAGCAAAGTAACACACATACATGCATGGGCACATTAAACATATACTCCAGAGACACACACTGTTGCAGAGTCCATGTCTCTCTCATGCTGTGTTAGCAGGTACAATATCAGAGGTGTCACTAATCGTTTTAAACTATGCACTTTTATGTTCGGTTCGCTCTCCCTGCTCTCCTCCTCCGCTGCTCCTCTGTCTCATGCTCGGCTATCTTCTCTCTGTTCTTTCATACAACAAGGACACATCAAGACAGTTTGCCTTAAAGAAGTCTAAAGAGATGCCAGAGGCACAGAGGTAGAAAGAAAGATAGAAAGAGAGGAAACGTCTGGTATTTAAAATTTATACTTTCTTATGCCTTTGTTTTGAACTTGAACAGTGGAACTTTCCGAAGTGTGTTTTTTTGTTGTTCTGTGAGAGAGAAAGGGGTCTGGTCCTGATCTAAGCATTTTGTAGCATTTATATTTAATAGTTTTACATGCGTAGACCAATCAGAGATCAGAAAAAAGTGTATTTAGACTTAATGTGCTTTATCATGTCAGTTGAGGACAAGTTTTAAATACATTTGTGGTTAATACTAATCATTTCATCCTGAGAAACTACCTGTTGGAGGTGTTGTGATAGTGAAGGGCAGGCTCTGCACACAGCCTTCACTGTTGCACCCCCTGATCCAGAAGCTGTAGTTGGTAAAGGGCTGTAGGTCAGTCACAGTCAACCAGCTGCCTGCCACTGCATTCGCATCCACAATACCTTCATCGTCTAAGAGAGCAGATAGTAAAACATTTATTTATACATTTCAGTCATATTAAAAACCTGTCATGTACACAACTGCAAGGAAAACATTATGTTTTCATGTTTGAAGGTGGAATGAGGAAAAAAGCAGCACTGCAACAAAAACTGGTGATGTTGGAACCGGGGCTGACGCTGACGATGAACCGACAAAGGATATGGCCTGTGTACTTGTGCGGACTTGTGTGCTTATCGACTTGGGAAACGCCATCACGCGCGGCCCAAGTCCTGTTCCAGTTCAAAGTCCGCTTCTCAGCAAGTCCGCTGTAAATCCCCGAATGAGAACTTGCTCCATGCGTTTTACCGAGGATGCATCAGAGGAGACTTGTGCGGACTCCACTAACTATGTTTCCCACAATGCGTTTCACTTTGAGCACGTGGATCACCGCAACCTTACTCCTGTGGCGGCCCCTCCACCTGCGCTCCTGTCCAGCTGATCAACAGCTGATCGTGCGCATGAAAATAAATGTGGAGATGTGACCGGTTTAAGAATCTTTTATCCTCAGAGTGTCACCCAGCTCAAAACGGTTTTCACGGTATTTCTGAGCAGATTTGTTGAAACAACTTTGGTCATGCTTTTATTTCCTCACAACAATCAGCAATAGATTAATTATTAGTCGTAACGTCATGAATTGAGGACAAATGGAGCTCCCTTATAGACCATATTGTGAATATTAGAGGAATTGATTTTATAGCCTATTAGGCTATTTAGCCTATTTAAAGGTCATATTTTTCCCTTTACATGTATGTTTGTTTTTTCAGAGGAGTTTGGTAACCAAATATTTGAGTTTATACATTAGATATATTTCTAATTACTTCACACATAATATAAATAAATGAGGAAACGGGGCACAGGTGGGCGGGGCAGGCAATTAACACAGAGGAAGTAAAGCAAAACCACACAGACAAAACACGCCAAAAAAAACAGAACCAGGACACAGGACCAAAGACAAGACAGCAAAACAAACCAAAACAGGGGAACAGAAAACTAATCATGAGTGTGTATGTATGTTTGGATGTATGTGTACTAAATAGTTTAAATTAAAATATTTTTTATTATTTACCAGTATGTTGTGCATAATTGTTTTTGTAGTACACAGTGTAGGTAAGATTTCCATTTGGTCTCGGCGGGGCAGTCCATCGAGCACGAACTGATTGTGAGCTGTGATTGGTCAGCTGTAGCAGTATGGGGCCTTCTGGGGCCATCTCTAATGTATGCATCTCCGTCTGATTAAAGGGAAAAAGAGAATGAAAAGACATGCATATTAATGCTCTTGTGTGCAAGCAATAGATTTATTTGGACATTGCATGCACACCAACATTTCCACCTGTAAAATATTAGATAAAAAACTCATAAAGTAAAATTGTCTCTGGATTTAGTTCTAACAGTTCAACCAGTTCAACACAGAATCATGATATCCTTGTCATCAATTGTCTGTTAACCTTATATGCAACAAATTGACTCTTCCCTGAGTTTGACGTCACAGCTTCCTATTTCAAGACCTACTTTGCTCTAAGCATTTGTTCTATCTCCACAAATATCTGTAATCCCCAAACACCAACTAGTTCTATTTCTGATTCTTTTTCCATTTCCCATCCATGTCCTCTCCTCTTTTCACCCCTTCATCCTGTTCACCCCTCCCCTTCCCATCTTGCTCTACTCTTGTTCTGCTGTGTCAGCTGCTCTGACTGTTTGACTAAATATGGCATCTGTATTGGAAAAATGCCCCAAAATATGGCCTCGTCAGAGACATCATTGAGTGCAGAGTGGCATTTCCTTCCAAATGTCACTGTGGCCACGCCAGGCCTCATTATTGAGCTGTGCAAATCGATCACCTTTATGACACCCAATGACACACGCGTGCCACACACATACATTTGCAATTATTGCAATGAAGCAGCAGTTTAAGCTTGGATAATAAGCTTGGTTCATTTCTTGATTCAGAAGCATGTACACATGTAACTCACTGACCATTGGTCCTTTTCCACAACCACGTGCCGTACAGGCTTGTAAGCGGAGGACATGTTGGCTCCATGGAGAAAGTCCATCCACCACAAAGAACCTTTCAGATGAACTGGAGTTCAGGATAAGGGCACCATCCAGCCAAAGACCATAACTAGTAATGATACCTGTCAAGACAAAACAGTATCATGTTACAGCAATATCGAGAACAAACAAAACAAGGCATGAACAACAATGGCCTGGATACAAGTGGGCAATAATATAAACTCATACACTCACTTTGACAAACAAATATGAAGAGTTTTTCAGACTTTATAAAAGCTATCAGCAAAGACTATAGCCTCCCAAAACCAGATTTTAGGTACACAAAATTTGTTCTACAAACTAAAGAGTATTGTTAGACACACACATTCAGTAGTAGTTTGGATATGTAGGCTTTAAGTGTTGATCCGTCTTTAGACCTGAATAAAAACTCAAACCTGGTAAAATAATGCACATTACTTCTTTAGAATATACTAGTAAAAATTTGCTTGGATTTCCGAAAATAAGCTTCACAAAACTTTTAAAACAAAACTTATTTCCCTGTTAAGTGAGAAAAAAAAAGGATTTTTATGTCTACATCTACATGACTTTTTCACTTACGCTGCTGCGCTAAGAACTGAGGTGCCATGAAGAGGTGAAATTAGGGTCAGTGGATTACAATGCAACTCATAACTGAGTGAATTAAAAGTGCTGCTGAGCCATATCATGGAAAAGGCAAAGAAATGACAAATATAACCATAGGCGTTGTGGGGATAAATGCTCTTATATGGGCAGTATCAGTGCAGTGAGCATATGGCAGATGATTCCAACTTAAATGATCCCATACACACATAGAATGGACACTTCTATACACTAGCTCAATAATGACATTACATTACATCCATCTAATAAAAGAATGAAACAGTGCAGTGGCAAATGTACTTTTCCTTAATAAAAATGCATACAAGGGGCTCAAAAGATCAGTCCTAAGAACTGAGGGTCTATTCTGCTTTAATCATGTGTGGGTTTTATTATTGCCCGATACAGATACACACACCTATCAGGGAAATGAAGACACAAAAGCCCCCTTGGACAGCAACTACATCTGGGAAGCTCTTAATGTAGCCAATCACATGTGTGTGCGAGCATGTGTGTATCTTCAGCCCTGTGTGCGTGAATAAGCCCGTATCAGTATAGGTTGTAATAAAGACAGGTTGGGAAATGAAGCAGCGAATGCATAACAGGCTTATTTCCCCTCTTTGTCTGCGTGTTGCCCCGACCTAATCCCCGAGAGGATTATCCCGCACAAATCCTTGCGGAATTGGGGAGAACGGGGAGAGAGAGAGCAAGAGAGAGAGAGAGACGAATCTAACTCTTCACCATCCCATCAGCATCATCGTCATTGTGCCTGTCCATTTAGGAAAACTAACAGATGGAGAAAAAAAAAAAAGGCATTGAGCATTTTCTTTCTGAGGAACAAATTACAGCGTTTTAAGCATGAGATAATTGAGTAATTGTGATTAAGTGTATCCCTTGTTATGAATTTCTGTCATCATACGAGAAAGGGCTTTAAGTAATTTATCCAGGCTAATATGCGCACACATCGCAGGGTTTATGGCGCAAAATGCACTTGTGTGGCATTAAGCGTAAAACACACACAATTCACATTAGGCACAGACACATTATGGAATTACACATACTTTAACGAGTGTGGCAGTAACGTTGATAACATGGAGCCGTGCATATGTTTAAGATTGGGAAACGACGGAGAATGGTTTTATGACTTTATTCATTTCGGGTCAGGAGACTGAACGACTGTCTGTATAGACTTATATGTAAGAAATGTACAAAATAATGTCTAAAACAGGGATCTTGGTTCTTCAGGGAAATGCTTCCAAACTGACACGACTGGCGACCAACAACTTTCATCTAATTGTTTTCTTCATCTACAGGATATTGTATTTGAGCGTTTTATTAAAATACAGTTTGTGATCCTTTAGTAGGTTTTTGGGGAATGGTTTTGTGACTCCCAGGACATGCCTCCCCTTGGGTTCGTGACACCCAATGTTTAATACCACAGATCAAAAAGACCGGCGCTTATTATTAAAGGGTCTTAATACAGTATAAATATAACAATACAACAACTAAAATATTTAATATGGCTCTTCAAATTCAGCATAAGAAAAAAAAAGCACAGACCATGGTTTTACTAAGTAACCTGGATTTAACTCCTGACATCATTTCCCTTCTTTTCCTGATTTCCATACAGTCTAAAGTCTAAACATCTATTTACAAAAGATCCAAAAATATATATTTGAATGAACATGAAACACATGCATAAAAACCCATCTCTTACGGGTTCTGACTGTGACATCGGAGAGTGGGGTATGTTATGGGCCTCCAGACTGTAAGCTGCAGTTCTCAGTTCAGTCAAAAGGGAGCACTTTTCATCCACTTAAAGCTCCTGTGCCTTGCGCGCACTGGCTGCTATGGAACATCCCACTACTGCATTCCACCACAGTGTTTTGGTATGACTGTAAAACAACCCCCAATTCAGATAACTTAAATGATGAATCCTGTATTACAATTGCACCTTTTCCATCTGTGGTGTGCAATTCATGTTTTTCAAAGTCAGCTGGGCTTAAACATAGGATTATACTGCAGAACATATTCCACTCTCTAATGTTTGTTTACATTTTACATGGCATATGCCTTCTTACCATTTGGAGTAGAGGGAGATGTCCAGCTCACGTTGAATGCATGAGGAGATATAGGAGTGACCACAGGTGCTGGGATGTTCTCTGGAGTGCTCTCCTCTGTCTTAGCATGGCTGAGAGGGCTCAATGTGCATCCACCACCTGTACAGGCCTGAAAGGACAGAGAGAATTACAGTAATACACTACAAAGATGATTGGGACGATAAATAAAAAGAGATAAGACACTCACTGCTACTGTAACAGTGTACGCTGTTCCAGGGGTAAGATTTCGTAGAGTGTAGTCTTCAATAAGGTCTGTGCTGTTGTAAACTACAGCAGGTCCATCGTCGTGTGACAAAAAGATGGAATAGGACTCCAGAACCCCATTTATTTGAGACGGGCGGGACCACCTGGAGAAGTGTGGACCAAGGATAAGACCAACTAAAGTAAATATCACAAAACGACAAGACTTTCTCAAAATGTCTTTTGTTCCTGTTCTAATTATTATTTAGCTTGCTACAATAACGCACATGACAAGTGCTCAGTTTTACACAAGCAAATGAGAAATTGTATGAAGAAAAAATGAGAGGGTAGGTGGGATTTTTGGGTGGATTTAGATATGCATGCACTAGTATGTCTTACTTACTCATTGCTTTAAAGACAGACAGACAGACAAACACAGACAGACAGACAAACGGACAGACAAACAAACACAGACACACAGACAAGCTAGAATTTCTTCCAGCGGAAAACACAAGCTATTACTGCAAATAGTTTCCTCTGTCAGACGCTGTTCTTTTTCTATATTCAGAATGAAAGTCCCCAGTGGCATGAGAGAGGAAGAGTACTTGATAGGCAGTCTCAAAAATATCACCATTTAAGATTATTGCTTCCTCACATGGTGAAAGACTACCTTATTTTTTGTTTGTTTGAACAGGAACAATGCATATTAATCAACATTGTATAATTTGCCAGTATTAACTAAGGGGCTAGTTTCCAACAACAAATATACGGTTCTGTAAACAGTGCAGTTATGTTAATCAATGGCCAACATTAAATAAAATAAAAAAGCAATCAATGATAAGGTCAAATGTGACAAGCCAGTTCTCCTCAATTTGAATAGTCAATATTTCACAGACCTGAATAGATAAGCTTCAATTTGGGTTAGACAAAACACCTCAAAGAAAATGTTCCCCCTTCCCCACACACAGAGGCAGCCCCTCCGATTGTGAGTGCAGTTTTAAACAATGATTGATTTCATTCTTGGTTTCTCTCATTAAAGAGCCCTTATTTGAATGACTGATGAGTGTGTTTTAGCCACAATTAGCTATTGTGGCTAATCTATTATATTTAGAATA
This sequence comes from Gobius niger, assembly GCF_951799975.1. NCBI lineage: Eukaryota > Metazoa > Chordata > Actinopteri > Gobiiformes > Gobiidae > Gobius > Gobius niger. Next base: position 20,779,993 of record NC_136855.1, on the reverse strand, counting down.
AGATTTATATGCTGCTGATTGGCCTCTTTTAAAAAAACTTAACTGGGGTACTTTAGCAATGTACTTCTTTTTGGAAATCTCCTGTTTAACTTTTAAAAGCGTGCCATGATTGTTACATGCACACATTACATGCACACATTTGTGTGAAATAGTGAGCATGACAGGGCTTTCTTGGTACAGAAGATGTTTATAAAACAAAAAAATCAGCAAATTGTCTGATTTTGTTGGCGCTGCTTCTATTAACCTTTCTCACAGTCTTTTAGCTTTTCTTTTTCTAAGCATCTTTACTCTACTAATATTTCTTTCTACATCAGCTTTTCTCACAGACAAAATCATGTGGTATTGACCACTTATGATCTTCCAACCTCTGCCTTTAACCACTGTGCTAATATGTCAATATACAATCTTCCCACATAAAAACTAATATTCATGACCTCATTAATTCATGGTATAAGTATAATTTTGCAATATTTGCCCTGTTACAAAATGCTAGATTGCCTTGGTAAATGTTATGTAAATTGACTCATTAACCACACAAATTCACAGATCCTGTTTTCCCTTGTGCCCCGAGGAACCTTCAGTCTCTCTTTATTGTGTGACTTACCCTCTGTCCATTGTTTGAGCATGTATGTGTGTGTATGAGTGGCACGGTGCCCTCGTACGGTGAGGCTCACAGTACGTGACAGTCAAGACAGTAATGGCTTTCACGCAGATTGACTCCACAAACACACACATACACACCTGACCGTGGTCAGCAGCATTTGCACAAGAACATAATGGAAAAGGTGCAGAGATCTGTCTTCCTGTGTCCACTCTCTTTAAAGGTGAAAGGTCAAGTGCAGAAGAATATTCTGCATAGTAAACATAACTGCAGAAGGTCACTGCTCTCTCTTATCTACAATCTCTGAAAGCATACACAGAGTGGAAGCCCAAACAAAATATATAATCCACAATAAATACTAAATCCCGTAGTATAAAAATAATACAGTTTTAATGCTACTGTTCCGATGAAGGTCATTAATGCAAATCATCTGTCCCCAAGCATGCAGAGTTTTACATATTGATTACGATTTGCATATTGATTGGGATGTATGTTTTACATCTGATTTTCTGGGTTAATACTGTGTATAGCCAATCTTTATGAATACTGTATCACTAATGTGTTAAAGCATGTTTAACATACTGTACGTAAACAGAGCCAGCTTCACCCTTTGAAGGTTTGCCATCGGATGAATCTGTGAACATCTCTGCTCTCTCTCTGACTCATTTCTGTCACTTCTCCATCATTTTCTCGAAAAAGCCAACATATCCATTCATGATGATCAGATGTTTCGGTCACTTTATTTTTCACTACCTTGATACATTGTACCAAACTAAATTTAATACATTGTAATCTGCTTAGTCTGCTTAATCTGTAATAACTTGTGCCTATGTAGTAAATACACAATGGAATAATGTGTATTAGTACTTTGGAGGTACATGATGAAATAAGGCAATAAGACCCTTAGTGTTAGGGCTTAAAGTTAGAGTTAGAGTTAGGGTCTAATGTCTTATTACATTATGTATCATCAAAGTACTAATACAAATTTTTCTATTGTGTATGTAACACATAGGTACAAGTTATAACACTTCACATTTCATTGTACTAAATTGGCAGGTACAATGTATCAAGGGTGGTGTTTCCGATGTTTCTAAATTGAAATAAATGTGCATTTAAATAAAGAATATATACATAGAATTGTGTTTAATGTATGCACATACTCCACCAGAATGGTCCGGGAATCCAGCGGGGTGAGGGTTGGGGTTTGCAGAGGCCCGGGAGGGAGCTGAGAGGTCACCACTGTCATCTGTGAACTGTTGGTGCAGCCAACTGATGTACAGGCACTCACAACCAGGACATGAGTGGAATACACAGCAAGCCCTTAATTCAGACATAAACAAATCAGAGAACTAGCATTAGATGTTTAAAATCCCAAATCCAGTTACATAACGCAGACAACTGATATAACCCCTGCCACTGCTTTTTTTAAACTACTAATTTCCTTGTAATCTCAAAGCTATTTCTCATCTGTCTCACTTTTGGAATCTGACCCTCTATAACACAGTCTATTCAAGCACATACTGTATAATTAGTGTGTCCATAATCCTCCCAATCACTGCGAACATCAGACACTCTGCATTATTAACTCAGCATGGATGATATGTGCACTGGTGCCTTCATTAGCTCACGCAGACACATACGAACACTGATGACCACTTAGATGTTTTGCCTTTGCGCGTGTATGACAAGTCCAGAACAGTAAAAATCGCTTCCCGCTCTATGGCATCCCGTGGCTGTGTTACTGTGAAAAAGGTCCCGGGAGCCTGCATGAGTGTGTGTGTGTATTCAGTGTACTTTTGTGTAGTTGTATGCCTTAGTCTGTATCTATCTGCTTTGTATCCTCAAGCCACACTCTGGTCTCAGCGGTATGACATGTGTTTCATACCTTCTTTAAGTCTCAAAGTAGGATGTGTGTATGCATGTGTGCTAATGCTGCCGGTTCTTTGTTTCTCCGGCGCTGTATTTTCATGTGTGTTTAGGGCTCTTTTTCAAAGTGCTATTCCCTCGGTGAGCGCTGCGATGCTCGTTCCTCTTTCAAATGCTAATCCTCCACTTCATTTTTCCCTGTCTTCACTCTTCCCCCTCTCTCTGCACACGGGCCCTGGCACCGCTTCATGGGGCACAGCACTGCTTACCAGTGATGTTGTACTGACTGCCTGTACCCTTGTAGACCATTTGGCCATTGTGATAGAGGTGGTACTCTGTAATAACTCCATTGGGCCTACAGGAGGGAGACAAAAGAGGTTAATATATTGATGATTTCTGAGCAGCTGATTTGTTTTTTTACCAGTTAATAAACACCAATTTTGAAACTAGCAGGTAATACAATTTATTACTTAATTTACAAGTAGACGTTTAGTACAACAAAAAAATCCAGCAGGGCCGTGTTAAAAAGTATTCAGAAACCCTGTGTCCCTGTGCACACTTAATAAACAAAGTATTGATTATTACATACTGAGCAGGAGGTTTCCAGGTGACATGTACAGATGTTGGGGATGTGACGGTAACAGGAGGAAAAACTGCACCTGGAGCTTAAATGGCACAATAAAAAATAGCATTAGTAGCGTAGCACCAAATGGAACATATCACACAAATCAATTTATATTACTTCTTAAGCTTTATCTTTAGTGTTTGTGCAAGTTAGTCTTTCCTGATAAGTGCACAGTGATAATGTACCTTCCTCTGGAGTGGTGAGGAATGATGTCAATCCACCATCGCTGTCTTTCTGAAGACTCTCTGTGCAGTGAAAGTGGGTACATGCACTGACAGTGACACTGTACCGAGTGGCTGGAGTCAGACCAGACAAAACTCCTATAAAAGAAGACACACACAAAAAGTACAAAAAAACAAAAATAAATAAAAAACAACATTATGCAGCAACAATAATAATAATAGTTATTTGTTTAACTAGCCAATTCAAAAACATACCCTGCTATTTTTATTTATTATAGATGCTCTGTAAATAGCATAGTTTGTCGTCCCACAGTTGCTAAGCAAACTTTCTCAGTTTGGCAGGAGAAGACAGTCTCCTCTAATTGTAAAGCCCATCTCGTCCCACTGCTGCTTTTTTGTCCTCACTGTCATAGGCTTTCTATTTCTCCCATATTTCCTCAGTCATGCTTTTACGTCCTGTCGTTTCCGCCCCCTCCAGTTCTCCTAACCCTGTGTGTCCCGTCACCCTTTTCATGTCTGTCTTTTTCCGTCCCCTCCTTCTCTCTGTTCCTCTCTTCCTCTGTTACCCGTGTCTTTTAATTCAATTAGGGGCCAGGGCCCCACTCCACTGCCATTACACCCTCATTTGCTTTCAGTGTTTTTTAGCCGTTGGTGTAATTCTGCAGTCAGGTGTCGAGGCCATCATAAATTAAGAAGAAGCCTTATCGTGGTGGACTTAATGTCTGCCAAAGAGAGAGGATGGGAATGGGCAGAGGAGGGAGAGAGACACAGTGGAACAGAGAGCTCATCTTCATATTTGCCTGGAGACATCAGAGGAGGGACGAATAGCAGTGGCGGACGCAGACATCATCATCATCATAAAAGACGAAGTGAGGAAAGATCGAAAAGTGAGCAACAACAAGGGAGCGAGAAGGACCATCGCCAGAGTATGACATCACTGGGGTACTCCTGAGTGTCTTGTTCCAAATGGAGACTGTCTTCTGGAGCTGGGGACTTGCCAAGCGAACATTAACAGTGATGTGTGTAAGCGTGAGTTTAGAGCGGCATAAATAAAATCAACTCAAGTGTTTACCAATGTGTTTTCACACAATCTCTTTTATGTGGAGGAGCATAAAACACAAGCTTGTTACTGTGCAAAACAATCAGGTTTTAACTGGTACACAATAGAATTCAAACGATTGGTAAAACATCTCTCTCAAAAAACTCTCAAAATAATAATGTTGATGTATTTAATATTTTTACACTGGATTATTTATTAATTTATTCACTATATTAATACTGTGTGCTATCAAACCACCAAAACTAATTTACACCCATATATATTTGACCTCACTATCCTTGACTAACCCGTTACAAAACAAGTTTGTGCCACTGTTGCTGAAATAGAAATCCAATGACAGGTGTTTGTGACTTACCTGTGAAATTTCCATTAGCAAAGTAAGTGGCAACAATTGGTGCTTCATCTGGATTGTCTTGATTGTAGGCCTTTAATTCATAATAGTCAATCATCCCAATCAGTTCATCTGAGGGCGGAGTCCAAAACACTTTAGCGCTGAAGCCATTCAAATTCTGTACTGCTCTGGGAGGGGGCATAACCTGAAGGACTGCAAAAAAAAAAAATCATTTTAGTAATCGGTTTATAAGACTACTAAGTTCTGCTCAGCTCTCCTCTCTTTCTCACCCTTTACATAAAAGATACCTTTAGCTATATTACAAACTGCAAATCAATGCTTAGCTCCACTTAGTGGCGGCGCAAAAACAAGCGACGGCTTCCCCTCTCCCTTGGGGCAGCAGCGTTTTTGCCTTTTGCTGTGAACTGACTTTGCAAGTTCTGTGTCCAACTTGTTTTGCAGGATGTTTTTGTGCATCTTTGCTGTGTTTTTGTGGGGTTCAGCTGACTTTTTGCTGTGGAGAGTCCTTGCAGGTCATGAAGGAAACAACAAACAACTAACGCAAGCTAGCTACAAATCCACAGATTTTTTCTGCTGAAACACTGAAGAGGCACCAATAAACTCCACACATGAAGCACAGCGGAAACGTCACAAGAAGCGAGAAGGAAAGAAGGAGCGAGAAGAGGCGGCACAGCGACCATGGAAGGAGCTACACAGGAGGAAGAGGAAGGAAGAGGTGGAGGAGCGGACCAATGCAGAACACCACGCTCTGAAACAGGGACAAACCTAGGAGGCGGCGCACCGCTTCAGAGGATAACTGAAGGCAGCCAGGTTTCCTCCAGGTACTACCACAGGTTGGCCCACAATGGCACACAGAGGAGTCCTGACATTTGAGCTACACAATTTTGTTGTACTACTGCACAATGACAACAAGTCCTCTAGCAAATGAAAGACAGTGTGTAAATGTTAGTAACTTCCTGTGAGTATAGAAGTGGTGCTGACCAAAAGGTAGTTTGGTTTAACTATGTCATTTTTAACTTTTTGGACCGGATATTTATCAGTGTCCACTGAGTAGAAATCTAACTAAAGCTATCTGCTGTACCCCAGAATGGTGTCAACTGTCGTGCATCAGCCGTGCTACACCAGTTTGACAAACCAATTTTTAGAGAAAAAAAAAACGCTTCAGTTGAAGCAACATTAATGGTTGTACCGCCATGTTTATATTTAAAAAATATAATCAGCATTTACCAAACATCGGGGTCATATAATGTACAAAAGAAGAACCTCACCACCCGTGTGTTTTAATAGACTCAGTAAATCAAACCTTACCATTAGCATAAATACTATTTATGAGCGCAGTAACTTTTTCAGCGCTGATTTAATACACCAGGCCATTCATTCTGGGCTATATTTCACAGCAAGCAGCCTCCCTTTTTCCTCAATACTGCTTCTTTCACTGACACACTCTGTAGTTCGGGGACGTCTCGCCTTTTTTTTCTCCATCCCTCACTCTTATTGTTCTATATCACTTCCTCATAGCCACTTTCCTTTTCAGCATTAATCATCCCTTCATTTTTCAAATCATCCTCGGCGTAGACATGGACACATACATTCTTTGAAGGGTTTTCAAAATAAGGCAACGTAGAGGTACTAGTGGAGGTTTTGTTGCTTTTCAAATTAATTTGTCTTTGCAAAAACGTGCCATCGGGACCCTCGTAACTATAGGTACAATGCAAACAATTACATTAAACAGCAATCAACAAAGTCTACAAAATTTACGATAGACCCTACTTATTTGCTATTATTTAAACATATCTTTTCACATACTTCCCAATGTTTTCATTCTCTCTCATCTTCTTCATCCCTCTTTCCGCTCTTAACAAAGCGTATGATGGTATGCGGGGACCTGCCAGTGTATCGTTCACTACTAACGAGCTGCTTTATATTACACCAGGGACCACACAGGCCGTTCTGGGTTAACAGCCTTTTACTGGGATGCCCTTTATAGAGGCTTTATCAATCTCTCATACTGTCAGGCCCATGTAATATTACTGGCACTGAAAAAGTCTTACATAGTGTCCAACATATTTGTGCTTTTATACATTAAGTCCCCTCAGCACCAAGGGAAACACTCGAAACAAAGCTGCCAATTTCTCACTATTTTGAATCAATCCAAAGTTCATGAATTAAATGGCTTTGTTATTTCAGTAGAAACTAAATTTCCTAATTTCTAATATCTCCAAAATTAAGCTCTGTCTATCACATTGTAACTTTTAGTGCATATTTTATGCAAGCTGTGCGTACACTAGTACCGAGGATCTCAAACAGCCGACCTCCGATCTGACGGCTCGGGGGTTCGGCTCTGAACCTTACTTTTAAAAATATATAACTTAATTTGAGCTGCTTCTCCTGCTATTGATACTGCTACTCTGGGCGCTACGACATTATTTTTAGACAATATACACCGGCAAGTCAGGGAAACGCAACAGGCAAAGACAAGTGAAAACAGAGAAAAATACACGCGGAAATCAGCTTTTAAACAGGAATGGATTGAGGGGCGCAAAACCAGTGTCTCGTTTGTTCCTAGATTGTCACTTTCGTTAAAAGCAGCAATGTTAAGCAGAACTATCACAGGGCCAACTAATCAAATGGTGCTAAATTACATAATTTGAAAAGTGTCAATGCAGAACATTCCATGTTTTAATATGCAGTGTCAATGTTGAGATTTGAGTTACCTTCACTCGTTTTTTATTTGGACCCTGCTGATTTTTAATTCATGACCCCTGCTCATGATATTTTCTTTTATCTTTTGCTTACTTTACCCAAACTTATTTATTGTGAGTGATTTATGGACATATAATTTACCTTTCCCTTGACTGCGCCCTCTCTGCCATGGGCCATCTGACCAAAATCCTGGACCCAATGCCACATACCTATACAAGTACTCTTGAAAGCAGAAAGGTGTGCGGACGCAAAAGGAAAAACAGAAATACCGTTAGTGAATCATAAAATTCTGGAATAAAACAACTTTTTAAATTTATTTTACCAGTGAAAGGCTGGAGAGTGTAATCAATAGCTTGTGTCTTTTTCCCGGTGTAAATCAGCACTGAATCATTCCCCCTGCAGTTGTAGCGACTTTCACTGTTGGGACATCCTTCTAAAAACACTCGTACAAGACCAACAGACACGTCGAATAGGTCCAGAAATTGACTGCTGGGCTGGTCAGACTTTCTATCACTGCTTATGTAAACACGTCTAATGCAACCACCAAGACCTGTAGAAGAAGAAAAAGAGACTATTATTCACTTTTTTGAGCTAAAATAAAACTACATCTTTCTCTCTATGTAGAAAGTACCATGTTTGTGACTTTGACGGCTCAAAAGTGGGTGGCTGAGCTCAGAAGGCACACCCCCTAAATAAAGCGGTGAATCAACTTGTAGCCGCACATTTCCTCCTCCTCCGCGAGTCGCTTCCTCCCAGTCACCGACGGCAGCAGAGATAAGTGAGCCCTCCTTTGTCACCGAGAGCTGCTTCCAGTCTCCATCACAGTAGCTAAGCCCCGCCCACATGCTGAGAGAAGTTACTTCACCTTCACAAGACACAATGAAGGACAGGAGACCCCCTTCAAGTTCCACCTAAGCAAAGCACAACAAACATTATAGACACACAGTTCCACGAATATATTATTAACTTACAGTTGACGTCTTACCAACATGTAATCATCTGTATGAGTGTTGTAGGAAAACAGCAGTAGTGCATTCAGCTGGTCAGTTCTGAATTCCAGTGAAATCCTGAAGTTTTCTCCTCCTCTGAAGACACTGCCACTTAACTCCAAGTAACCTAAAACAACAGTAATTAATTTTTATGTGACACAATAGAATAAACAAAAAATGAAAATAAAAGTAGCTACAATGCAAGAAATAAAACCAGTCTTTTGTGAGAAATCATCAGTTGTGCTGGGGAACATTATCTGATTTAATGTGTTTTTTGTGGCATATGGTGGAGTGTCTTTGTGATTTTTCAAATGTAGCATACGTGCCATGGCTCAAAAAGGTTGGGAAACACTGCAACGATGCAATGACGACTAACCATGACCCAGAAAATGAGCTCCGTCCACAAGCTGAGCGGGGCAGCCCTCCCAGCTCTCATACGCTGACATCTTCCTTGTGGCTGAGGCCCAGTCCAGAGATTTCCACTGTTCAGAGGGACTGTCGGTCATCAGAAACTGCACATCTCGAAGGCAACCAATGAAGCCCTGTTGAACCAGCTCTAAATGGAAATAAAGACAAAAGTCAACAATTATGTGAGAAAAACACATTTTTGGGCAATGCAAATAGAACGAAATAAAACTATATAGTTGACTGGAGTCAAATCTAAATGTGAAAATGTACAGAATATTATTTTCGCAAAGGGAATCATATACATATATTTGTTTGTTTCCCTGTTGATAACACAGTGTATTGTTTCTATATAACAGTCATTTTAGTGTTGATGTTTTAAATTATTTTTTTCTTTTAAGACGTAGTGAGATGTTGATTATTGACCTCACTCACCTAAATCCCTGCGCTGTAAAGTGAAGTCATCAGGCAGGCCTCCAATGAACACGCCTGTGTTGTCCCCAATAATACTCTTGCCATTGGTAGCTGATGCAGTGCCTAAAAAAGAGCAAAAAGTGATTTGTTGTTTTATATCCTCTGCATTTGACCCGTCCATCAACCAATGCCTCAGGGAAACCTGTCAGGAGCAATGGACAACCCCAAACAGTGCCCATCTCCAGATCTTAAGCCAGGATCTTTTTGGGGAGAAAATACATATTCCACAGAGAATGTCTGAATCCAGGAACCATCCCGCCAAAATAAATGCATTAATTGCACAAATTGTGACTGCTAACAAAATGCAGAAAATGTGTGGAATGTATTAAGTAGCAGTTTACAAAATTCAGTAAAAAAACAATTCAGACTGTTTGAACGCTTTTCACAGTGAATTGTGTTAACCTGATCTCATACTGAAGGAATTATGTATTTATGTATTCCGGCGCTTACATAATATGGCTGCATAAGTACATTTGCCAACAGGAAAAAAACATCATGACTATTAATGAACATAATAACCAGTGTATAAGTTGTCTATAGTGATCACTCCCAGGGACCCTTTTCTTGTCACTATGACGGTGTGCCATTGGTCATCATTGAAGTGTAATCCTCCATTATTCACAGACACAGTCACCGGAGAGCCCTAAAAGCAAAAACACATGATCAATTATGCTTCACAAATGTTATTTAAAAACATTGTATTTTTAATCTATGGCATAGCTAATAGCTAAAACCACAACAAGACACACACACGCACGCACGCACGCACGCACACACGCACGCACGCACGCACGCACGCACACACACACACACACACACACACACACACACACACACACACACACACACACACACACACACACACACACACACACACACACACACACACACACACACTCACACACACACCTCATCATGCTGTTATTAACAAGGCTTTCTGCCATCTATTAAGTATGACATCATCTTGATCAGCTTTTAGCAGCCAGACAAGGAGTAATACAGTAAAACCAGTGTAAATGGTTTCTTCACACATTCAGATTCATATGGTTGAAGATTTAATGATGAGATCAATAAAGGTATGAATGCCAGAATATATCAGCCACTGACATCTTTACTACTGTTCAAACACTTAACAAGACAACAAGTGAAGAGGCTTTGCACACACACATACTGCACGGCATACACCTAACTCAACTGAGTGTTGTAGTCTAGTCCTATAATTGGTTAAAACAAGGTGAAGGACTAACTGTCTCATTATGTTACTTTAAAAAAAATAATAACTAGTGCGACTTTAACAGAGATGACAATCACAATTCAACCAATTTATCAATGCATAAACTCTATGGAATATAATTGCAGCAGCAGATACAATAATGCACATAAAGAAAGCTGTATGTGTGTGGCAGCCCACATGTGCACATAAATATGTGCATAACTTTCTTATGTCATGCTAAATTACCCCCCTGCACTGGTAATCCCATTAGGCTAACTCAACAGGCTAATAGAGGGAAGTAATGGGCCCGGCTATATGTACTGTATCTAAGGGAACACTAATAAGCCGTGACACCACTCCCCACTGTTAATTATCCAAACTAGCCTAAACAAAGGAATCCACCCAATTCAAGAATACACACACACTGACAAACTCTAGCGTATAGATGCATGTGAAAAATATACAATATAGTAGGTAAAACAATAGACTGCACTGTCATATTGACGAGAGTGGATTGCAATGCATGTGTGGCCTCATGGAAATACTACGCGTAATCATCCCATCATCACTTTCATCGTGGAAATGGTTGACTCCTTAACCTCTCTACATGTGTCTATAAGACTGGATAAGAGAAGCAGGCAGTGTATGCACATGTGTGTACGTGTGCAAGAGTGCAAAGCTTAATTAGCTTGCAATTGGTATTCACGCGTTGTGACTGCAGGGAATGAGTTAATTGCAGTCAAATTCAAACGTTGACACACTTTAAAAGTTTTTCCCTCATTCTGTTTCGCTGTGACAGGAACCAATGAGGAGCTACAGATCACATTGATTATATGAGAAGATGGTAATAAATGGACAGACCAAGAAGGAATAAAGGGAGACCATTATGTATAAACTAGAAAGGAAGTGAGAGTGAAGGCATATTTTGTAATTTCGAATAGCTTATTTTCTAAAGAAAGGAGCGCTGTTATATAAGAATTTTCTGTGGACCAGATAGTAAAAATTCTTACTTGTGGGTCAAAAATAAAGCGCAGCTGTCCATTCTTGAGCTCAATAGCGATGAACTCTTCTTGAACTCCTGGTGAGAAAGCAGCAATCAGCAGACCGTTTGGAGAATGGGTCTTGAAACTCAGCCGGATACCTGAAGAGCATCGCCAAAGGGAATTAGTAAAAAAAATCTACACAAAAACATTTGGGGTAAAATAGCAATAAAAAAATGTAATCACAGCTTCAGACAAAAGTACAGTGCATGTTTCTTTCGTGTGTTTTTTTTCTTCAGGCTATTTTATTTCAGTTTTAATTTACTGCTTGATGTTAGTTAGAAATGCTATGAAAGAGAGTGAATGCATTTCTTCTTGCAACTCCACTTTGTTCACCAGTACACCGATGCATTTGACGTCAATCAAAACTACAATAAAGGGAAATGTGAACAGAGCTTACTTACAAAACACTGACACCATCACTTGTTTTGGGGACCAACTATGTTTGACTAACTTAACTACTATATTGAATAAATTACACAGATTACGAGAATAAGGTTAGGAGAAACAGTAGTAGTAAACAGTAATAGTTTTAACTATAGCTTTTGTTTTCCAGAGCTGTCGATTCATCTGTATTGCCTTACTGTCATGTTGAGATTGGATCTTAATCCACTACTAGACCCAGTGGAAGTGGTTTTGTGTGTGTGTCTATGTGTTTGCTCAGCCTGCGGCCTCTGCAGGGAAAAGAAGTGTGGGAAGATCAGAGGAGTCCAGTGGAGGCTGCTAGACGTTCAAAAGATCCTGGCTTAAGCTAAGACTCATTCGTCAAACTGTTGCATCTTAAAACAAAATGTATCATCCAGGTTTTGATAAATTAGTTGAATAAAGTACAATATTACATTAAAATAACATAAACCAATGACATTGTATGTGGCTTTGCAGCTGGAGTGCATTTAATAAATTCTATCTTGAAATGTGATGGAGAATGTTGTCTCCTACGTAAATAAATGATGCCATGAATGGGAAAATAGACTCCTTTTACATTGTGCTTGCATCCTATGCATCAACCAGTCACATGCCATTTACATTCATGACCTTGTCACCACACAGAGATGAGTGAAGTCATGACAGATCCTCTAACATACATTATCCACCTTTAACCTTGTCCCTCTGTCACCATCACCCCTGATCTCTCATTCTTCCTGTTCCCTTAGCTTTTAACCTCTCTGCTTTTATCTGACCTTTTCATTCACCTTTTCATAACTGCAGCCAAGCTAGAATTTTTACTCCCAACACTTATACAGTATACAACATCTTGCACTTTTGAAATTTAAAGAAACATTTCAATTACCTCAAGGAGTTTTATTAACATCTATATTTCAAATTCGTCAATAAACTGAAATGTAGCATCAATTGAGAATAGGTGAGATAAACATGTTGTCTACACAGGATGGGTGTAATAGGAGATGGTAAACACATGCTTGTCCAGGCTTTTCTATGTAGCAGTGACAGTGCTGACGCTCAGCAGTACTTCCTTCATATTCCCCCTCTGGACTTGTGCTACTTCACATTGACAACCACTTTAGAGCCATCAGCAGACAAACCTAAACACACACCCTGACAGGTGCCCCTGTCTCATACACTGAGAACATGCCAGCACTCACTCTTCGACTTTTGTATAGTGACGGATTTAAATATTATTCAGGTATCTCTAAGTATTGAGTTGCTGTAATAGTCGTGCAAGTATTATCATTATTGTTTAGTAGTAATGCAGAAAACCAACCACACCTCCACGTGGTGCACAGAGGGTGACGAATTGGGCTCTGGCTGTAGGAGAGCCCTGTTCTTCAGCAGTACACCGGTCTGAAAATGCCAACATGGTATACCTGATATGTGGCTAACTCCCTAATATAATAAAGAATGAGATTGCAGTGCCTCCTCTGTAAACGTATTGTTTTTAGGCTCTTTGTCTCTGTAAACAGTGGAGGTTGTGTGCGATCATCTACACAACATAACCTGAATAACTCCAGTCATGTTAGCTCTGCGCTGGCATTAATCAGAGCCGGGCGTATTAATGAGAGCGCGGCAGCAGCTAATTACACTCATAGATTCTGCAGCAGCCCATTAAATATACAAATGACAGAATTAAAGAGCCCAGCCTCTTCTGGTTAATCTTTAAATGGAGAAAAACTAATGATGTCTGAGCAAACTTTCCCTGCGCACACTTCACCCCCTCTCCTCTCAACAGCGATGCCTGGCAATCAATCATATTAATTAAGGAAAAATTATTTGTATCATTTAACATTTCCTTCTTTCCCCCTGATTTGCTGCAATGGTGCTGTTGCTATAAAGTATATTAGACAAGTCTGGAAATTATCCAAGACTATTTGTTCCTCTGTAGTATGATTTTTTCTGTTTTCCTCAGAATATAACATTTCATCTCTCTTCATTTACTCATATTTGAAGTCATATATCTGGATTAGTGAAAATAGATTCAGACCTTCCGTGTCCCAATTAGCCAAGGTCAAATCTGCTCTATAGAAGTGCATCATTTATTTTAAAAGAGAAGGCTTTTAAAAATCATGGTTTACATGGAAAAGTATACCGCTGTCTAATTTTAAATGCAGAGTGACTGATGTAAAGAATAAGAGAATGTGATAGAGAATGGCAAGGCAGATAATTTGCTGTTAGATACGGAAGCATTTGAGCTGCAAGATAAATGAACTAGCATCTATTTATGGAAACCAGGACTTAAAAGGTATTCATATCAGCGCACTGATTGCTTCTGGGAATAATAGTAAGTAACATTCAGATTGGTAAGTATTGACCAGTTGGACGCTAATTCCATTCAACATTAAGGTGCCTCATTTATAACCTGGTAAGAATGTGCATAAAAATTGGCCAAAAAATGTTATTAGTTGAGTGTCCATAAAAATAAGACACAGGAGTAGGACAAGAACAACTAATCGATGGATGGAAATCACCAAATTGTTGATACCGCTAATAGTCTACTATCTCTGAGTGCAATAAAATATGGATTGACCTGTCTCTGTGACTTTCTGCATTGGTTTAATATAAAAATCTCAAGTGATGAGACTGATGGACTGGATTAGAATACAGCACACTGAAGTATTCGATGTGTACAGTCAATGAATATTTTCAAAAATGGATTTGTCATTGCACAGTTACTAAGCTTTCACAAGACACAAACCATTGACAAATCTCTCCTCTGTGATCAATTGACTCTCGGGGGGGCATTACACTGCATTACATTCATAATCCAATTTGGCTTTGATGTGTTCGCTGTTCCATGCACTTCGATAGGAATAATTGTCCGCAGACGATGCTATTAGTATTGATGGTTGTAAAAAGGCGATGGTTTGAGGACTGCCGACACATTGATGGTCCAGAATAGATCCGGTCTCAAAGTGATTGTCTGATCCATTACCCTTTATTAAGGGGCATAGGCAGAGATGAGCTGCCTTCATTTTATGCTAAATATCATTGTTGTAGCAAAGAATTGATACAGTGTTTTTGGAGTTTGCTTGAAGCAAATACGATATATAGTGCTGACTTAATAAACAGTAGTTTGAAGTTAAAGATCAGAGTTGGAGCTAAAACATTGGATAGAGCTTGCTTTCAGTGCTGTACCAGTAAAGAGAAGTAGTAAAGTAACATAGCCTGCTACGGATATTTGGACAGAAGACACCTTTTGTTTCCACAATTCATCTAATTCCATGAGAGATATTTATCAGAAACTGCACCTGGTTTTACCCGTCTCTTGTGTTTTTCCCCAAAGATATTGGTGTATTGAACACTGTTGACTTGATTCCACAAAACTGCCTATACTAATGAGGTTGAAACTTATTTTTTCCAAGTATTTTTTTATTTATCTATTTTTTAGTTAAAGACAGCTTGAACCGCTTTGTTAAAAGTGCAGAAAGAGTGTGAAATCTAAGCGTGTGCAGGACAGTGTGATAATCTCGAGTGGCATTACAGAGCCACGCTGCTCAAATCCACTGATTAGTATCAACAGTCATTAATTATGGGCGTCAGACTGGGTGATGTTCTCAGATGAAGCAGAACATGTTTGGCTGTGCAGCTCAACCCTCTAATGATGCTGGTAAACAGAAAGATAATTGTCCTTTAAGATGATTGGGGAAGTCATTCTAAAGAATGTCACTACAGCACACACGCATCTCTCTAAAATGCCACCAAATATGTCCTAAAAAAAATTACACACTGTGTGATTGAATCAAGTAAATCAGTGTGCAACATCCCACAGTTTGAAAGAAAAAAAAGAACTCCTGGATTCTGAACTTTGGCATCAATTGTGTGTGGCCACCTACCTGTAAAGTCAGTCATTGCAGGAATAGTGTCATTAGGGAACTCATAAAAACTATTGCCAGGAAACCTGGTTCCTCGAACAACTGGAGTTAGTGGATCAGAAAGAGAAACATCAATCCTCTCCACCTATGAAGTAAACACACAAGTAAGAATCACTCCTTGCTCAAAAGTAACGTCAGGATTTTTTGTAGCTTGACACTGAAGTAACCTGATAAAGAGGTGGAGGTCCATTCAGCAGAGCCGGGGGGTCCCACTGTATTTGAATGGTGGACTCATTTACTGGATACAGCTGAGGAGGAGAGAGTCCTGCAGGAGCTGAGAGGAGAAAGGCAAAATGAGAATAACATCAGATCAGCATTACTTTCCAGCGCATTGCTTCTAACTGTGATTTATTTCTAATATTTTCCCAGCTAGAAGATGTCTTTAGCTTTTTACCCGCTTCAAAGGGTATGGAAGGACTTAACTTAATTCTCATTTTCACTTAACAAGGGGTCAATTTAATTTTCTATTTCACTTTAGATGTTATATTAAATGTCCCAGTGAAAACATACAGGCGTGCAGCAAAGCTTGCGCATGTGCCATAAATAAATCAGGAAGACAGGCTGATATGGCGTGATGGGATACATAAGAATGGAGAAAGGGGCTTAGCGTGTGATGGACTGGTGTAGAGATGGGACAGATGTGCCTGCATTAAATGTCATTCCTTTCTTGTGTTTCTTGGAGTACGTGTTTCAGTAATGGTCTAGATGCTCTATGGTGGGAGTAAATTAGCTCCCAGTGACATACGCATAGCCAATCGTCACTGTGACTTCTAATAGACCTCTTAAGAGGAAAAAAGGACAGCTCGACTAGGGTACTTTATCTTGGCACATCAAACCATAAATTACTGCAAATCGATAGCTTACCAGTCTATTGAAATTGAGCTACAGCGACATGTGGAAAGAACTGAGCACACAATCGTTTTAGGTAAAATTAAATGTATAAAATAAAATAAATTAAAAAATAAATAAGATATAAAAATGTGTGTGGAAGAAGAAGAATGTCTTACTATATAGCCAATTTCCCTGTAATCATAACATTTTCACATAACTATATTTCCTCATTGATTTATCTCAATTTTGGTTTTGATTTTATTTTTATATTCAATACATATTTGGCTATTACTAATATCATAATGGGAACCTGAACAACCTTTTCCTATAAACCTTTTAACAAGAAATGGATGCTTTCCACTAAACTGCCACGTAACAAACATACAGTATAAAAAAAAAAAAATCTGTTTTACTCCTCTACCAACCAAATAGGTGCAGTTTGTGTAATTGATTGTGACCAGTTGAGATTGAGACTACGATTATATTTTGATTAATTGCACAACCGTATAATGGACCAGATTTTATTCTGTCTTCATTTTATCAGTCGGTGTCAGCTGAGGTGTTGGTGTATTGTTACAGAGTTGACTCAACCAAGAAGAGTTACTGGTACATAATATGACACTGGACATTACTTAACACGTGTAAGACATGCAGGTAACTGCCTACTTAGCGACACAAAGGCACTTTAAAGGGATTGGGCTAAAGCAGAGGAGCTCAACATAACAAAATGGTACAGCTCTTTTTGTTTTGTTGTCTGGAGTCTGAATATGTTCCACATGTAGGTTATGTGAATAGTGTAATTTGACGGGAAGTTTATTGACTCCGTAGTTCAAACACACGTCAAACAATTGTCTCATAAATGGAAAAAAAAAAAAATTATTTGCTACACTAACAAAATAAGCAATACATGTGTGTGTAAGATTAACTAAAACATGATGGTTGTATTCTATTGTTCAGTATTACAGTACTCTCTGTTATGTGCACATGAGTGTAAAGGCAGATTGGCTGTAACAGAAATGTAATTGAGACTGTGACACATTTGACAAAAAACATTAGCTTTATAATCAGTGCACTCATACACACATACTCACACAAGGTTAACGGTGGAGCGGAAAGGTTAATTTTAGCTTCCGACATGGTAATGAAGCCGCTGAATCATGGGCCAGCTCCCAGGAGCAATCGTCTATGTGTGTTTTGTGTTTTTACAAGGACTGATGTGTCTTAACAGGCTCTTAGCGTACAGTTACATCACGCACACAAGTACAGCACTTATTGACATGGCAATCCCTTGCCATGCATATTTCTCCCCTGAAGAAGGGCCTGAGGCCAATTATGCGTAAATCAATAAAGTTCCTGTTCTGTTGAGTGGTGTTACAGTGCTCGTGTGTGTATGTGTATGCGTGCCGTTGAACAAGTCTTTATGGATGTAGGATACATAAAACATCACCATCAGTCCCTGATTAGTCACTCACTTTAGCGAGTGATCAATAACTTTGCAAAAGAGCCAGAGAAACAATTGGAAATGCATCAACACATCTGGACTGACATTTCCTTCATTGTGTTGGAACATCTGTCTGCACACTAATTTTTGGTCATGTGACTTGTTGTAACTTCAGAGCTTTTGCAGATGCTGTCTGCTAAATTACAGCAGATGGCGACTGGTTTAATGGGCCAGCCTTATATGTGTGAGGTTCACCAGCACGATGACGTACTGTGAAAAGAGCATCTTGGAATGACAGTGTAATTTCCTCCTAAAAAAAATCTGTTTTAACTAAATGGATGGCTGAAATTTGAAGGCGCTAAACATACAATCTATAAAACTTTACGCAGAATGTTATGAAACATAAGACTATTATGCACTGTTCATCTCATTCAGAAGATTTGGATGTAAAAACATTTAACTACACCCAGTGGAAAAGCAAATGTGCTTTGTGTTTTGAAATGTAAATGTAAAAAAAAAAAGGCAGACAACATATGCCATTATCATTTCTCGCAGATGAAACAAGGGACATATTTGGCATTGGATTAAAAAAAAAAGAAAGGCAACAGATGTGGCTGTTAAAAAAACATCGACAAAGTCAGCTGGGTACAATAAGCCATATTGTATTGTACTGTATTACAGTCAGGAGAAGTCTTTGGAATACCTTGAAATAAACACTGTGTCAACAGATGTAGCCATTAAAAATACATTTAAAAAGTACAACAATTACAATATGAAGTATCATTCATCACTTGAAGCACTGAGAAAGGTTTTCTGCATATTATATGAAATGAATATCCACTCTTTGTTAACAGATGTAGCTTTTTAGAGTGTGCTCAAAAGCACAAATCCCTGAGCAAGTATTTATAGATAAAAGTTTTCCCATAGTCAACACATTGTCTATTCAAAAAATATGTTCTTTCGCGCAAGTGAACAGATGGGAGGTCAGGTGTACACCATATTTAAATTTTCTTTTTTCTTCTTTCTTTAATTTTATTGTTAGTCATACAGACTGAAGTGAAGCATAATGGAAGAGAAAGAGAAAGATAAAGATAAAAAATCAATATCTAAATGTTAAGAGGATTTCCTGTATGTCTGCCATATGTCAAATGATCAGTAAAAAAAAAAAGTTTTTTGATAGGACACAATGAAAGAGGAAACCGCTAAATTAGAAAGTTAGTTGTGGTCCAAACTCATTCCTAACTTTCCTAGCATATTTGTATCATCTCAAATATGTGCTAGGTCACTTTGCACATGCGTAGCTAGCCTCACTCAAGTGAGAACGGCCAGTAGTTTGGACAGACGTCTGCCAACCATCGTTGCAAATGAGCCAAAATTACAGAAATATTTGCGTCAATTATATATATCTTTCAAATACCACATTTTCTATTTTTACGAATGTATGTTTAAACTGATTAATCAATAGCTGAAACATAGCATATTAAGAACCTATAGTGGAGATGCTTACCTGCAGATAAAGTGCGCCCTGAGCTCGGTGAACTGGTAATACACGCAGCCTTTGTGCACAGTGTAACAGAAAATGTATACATCTGGTAAGGCTTTAGCCCCTTCATAAGATAAACCGGCTGCGATGATGGGCTTGCTCTGTGTAAAACCTGAAACATATTGACATAAAAAAAATACATATATCTAAATATATATGTATACAATATAATGTAACTGCTATGTAATCTATAATATAATAATACTAAATGAAGCACTGTTGCAGGGTTAGGGTTTGGACATAGACTTCATGTACTCGATGTAAATGAGGCATCATTCCTCCAGTGCTAATATGAAAACTCGACTTCGACATTTTGACAGATAAGTTGACCTTTAAAAATCTGTGGTCGTTCAAGCCCTACCTGAGAACAAACATATATTACATTTCCGTTTTATATCACGAGTAACATTTGTATGTAAAGTAAAACTGAACACAGTCAATTTGTGTACTGTATATCTGATTAATTCATGTGGAAAGCTACATATGAAAACCATACCTGGTTAATGACAGGAGGGGCATAGGGGTTGTTGGACTGCTCAGTGACCAAGTTAATGCGGTATTCAGTGGCTTGTCCTCTTGAGATGACCCCATGACCTTCAGTAGAGTTCCAAGTAACTTTGAGAGAGCTGGCTGACAGAGCCGTTACTTGAGGTGGGGCAATGAACTCTGGCACTGGAAATATTAGAATAGACAAATTTCATAATTCCAATCTTCTGTAAAAAAACAAATTCAATTACAGGAAAACATATCTACAAAAATATGTTATGACAGTGTTGACTACAAATGTACATCTTGTGATGGAATCTAGCCATGAAATATGATCTAACTGAAATGTATTTTATAGCACATGCACTAGCAGCTCATTCTGCTCAGTAGGTAGTGCTTGAGCACGCAGCAAACCCTGACACGCACTAACTGCGTAAAAATGCTGTTATCATACGCTTGTTATCCAGACATACAGCTCAGAGTGATGTTAGGGGCAATCATTTAGTCCTAATGAGCCATATCATCTCTTTGAAATTCAAATACTTTAATGAGTTCCCCTCCTCCACACAATCCTGATTTCCTCCCATGTTTATCATTTCTCCAAGATGTTTGTTCTGGCCAATGACAATTATAAATTGAGATATATTTCAAAGTTTTATTATTTTTGTGTTACCTCAGTCATTATTTAATTCAGCACAAAGTGTTGTCATTAGGCCCTTATCATGGACACTATAAATGAGACAAATAAATGCTTGTGTAAACTGGAATATCCACTTAATAATAAAGACTGGACAAACAAAGAAACAAAAAATAAATAAATACAAAGTGGTATTTGTGAAAGCATTTGTGTGAGTACCAACCTCCCTCTGTTGTTCGAGCCGTGGTCCACTGCGAAGTGACACTTCCTGCCTTGTTCGAGCTAACAACTTTTATTTGATAGGTGGAAAAGGCCTGTAGGCCAGTTATCATGGTACTGCGCTCAGGAGGTGGAATAGTGCTCCTGTTGGTTTGCTCAGCTATATAAGACATGTCTGGATCCCACCAACCAGGGCTTGTGAACACCAATTTTTCAGCGCGTTGACTTGAATGGTTCTGAGACTCAATAGGCCCACGCAGGAATACTTCATACTTTGTTATAACTCCTGCAGACAAAATAAATGCAACAAATGGAGTAAATATTTGTATTATTTTATAAAACGCATTGAATGCAGTCCAGATGTAGTAAAACATTGTCTGTGTGTGCGTGCGACGTGCATGTTAGTGTTTTAATCTGTAAAGCACTTTGTGTTGCACTTGTGTATGAAAAGTGCTCCATGATTTGATTGACTGATTTGTTATTTTGGATATACTACAAACCATTTGGCTGGACAGGAGGATCCCATGAAGCATTCAGCTTCTGAGGGCCAATGGCAGTGATGTTGGGTGGTGGCTGATTCTGTGGAGGGGCCGAAGCTGTCAGGAGTGACATTGGTTTGGTAGAAGTACATCCCCCAGAAGCACAAGCCTATACAGGGAATGTCATGCACTGATGTGTTACACAATAGTCTTGAAAAACAAGGCCTGGTAAAACTTTTCACTCTTAAAGTGGTTGCAATCCTTACCTCTAAAATGACAGTGTACTGGGTAAAGGGCTTTAGACCATTTGCTACAGCTTCTGTAGACAGTCCTGTGTAGTGGATAACAGGCTCACCAACAATAGACTCTATGGAAAGTAAAACAAACCTGGGAAAAATATTTGTGGTTAGAAAGTTAAATAGTATTTTTTGTGACATATCATTGTGCTTCTTAACCTGTTACCTGCCACCTTAGGGTTAGGTTTAAGGTTAGACTTAGCAATTATACATAATCCAAATCTCAAAGCGTACTGACTGGATAACTTACAGCCTACAGTAGGAGGATAAAGACAGCATGGAATAAGTGAGTACACCCTTATATTCAATAGCTAGTTGACCCTCCTTTGGCAGCGATAACTTCATCCAGACGTTTCCTGTAGTTGCAGATTAGACGTGCACAACAATCAGGATGAATCTTGGACCATTGCTCTTTTCAAAAACTGTTGTTGTTCAGCAAGATTCTCGGGATGTCTGTTGTGAATGGCTATCTTGAGGTCATGCCACTGCATTTCAATCGGGTTTAGGTCATCACTTTGACTTGGCCATTCCAGAACGCATTCTCCTGAGACCACTCTGAAGTGGATTTGCTTTTGTGCTTTGCCTCATTGTCTTGTTGCAGCACCCATCCTCTTCAGTGGGGTCCGTGCTTCAGTTATTGAACAGATGTCCTCAAGCTTTTCTACAAAATATCTTGATAAACTTGTGAGTTAATTTTTCCATTGATGATAGCAAGTTGTTCAGGCCCTGAGCACACCCACACCATGTTTCTCCCTGCACCATACTTCACAGTGGGGATACGGTTTTGATGTTGGTGTGCTGTTCCACTTTTCCTCCACACATGACATTGTGTGTTCTGCCCAAACAATTCAACTTTGGGTTCATCAGTCCACAGAACATTTTGCCATTAGTGCTGTGGAGCATCCGGTTCTTTCGCAAACTTCAAACATGCAGCAATACTTATTTTAGACAGCCATGGCTTCTTCTGTGGCATTCTTCCATGAACCCCATTCTTGTTCAATGTTTTACATATTGTAGATGTGTCACCAGAGATGTTGGCATGATGCCGGTGATGCCAGTGTCTTTAGCTGGCACTCAAGGGTTCTTTTTTACCTCATTGAGTATTCTGCACAGTGCTCTTGGAGTCATCTTTACAGGGCGGCCACTCCTTGGAAGTGAGGCATTTGTAGACATTTTTTCTAACCATTTTATGAACACCAAGGGCCAGATTGGAGGGGCACAGGCTCTTAGCGAATTATTTTCCGAGTGACGGAGCTATGTGCTTTGCGCCTTCGGCACTTGTGAGACGGCGTCACGAGAGATGACTGCTCTGATGGGAGCACCACTGACATTCATTTCCTCGTTTACATTGTGCTGCCTTGTGTTCTTCTTTAAGGGAATAGGTCACCATTTTTCTATCTAAGATAAGATAGAACTTGTCTATCTTAGCTTAGACAAGTTCATTTGTACCTATCTGGTCTTCCCGCGTGTCCTCAGTCACGTAAACACAGCACAGACGGCGTTAGCATTTAGCCTCTCTCTGCTCTATAGCTCCAAACGAGGTGAAGATAGAAGCTACCAAGTTTTCCATGTTTTCCCTATTTAAATATGGTTACGTGAAGTGTTACACGATCCAAGTATAGTTGTACAAAATTAAACAATGTGGATTTTCTAAGCGGATAAAATATATTGTAAGGACCAGGAGTACTTTTATTTACACTTCATGTAACCATATTTAAATAGGGAAGCTGTGGAAGAGCTTAGTAGCTT
This sequence comes from Gobius niger, assembly GCF_951799975.1. NCBI lineage: Eukaryota > Metazoa > Chordata > Actinopteri > Gobiiformes > Gobiidae > Gobius > Gobius niger. The sequence goes on along the minus strand of NC_136855.1, from coordinate 20,756,474 downwards.
CTATCTTCAACTTGTTTGGAGCAATAGAGGAGAGGAGGAGAGGTTATGCTAACGCAGTCTGTGCTGTGTATACGTGACTGAGGGCACGCGTAAAGACTAGACAGGTACAAATGAAATCGTCTAACTCGTCTCACTGTATATGCAAGTGTGATACCTAATTTGAATTACAAGACCTTCTAGTTTCTAAAAATATGTGTGAGATCTGATTGAGTAAAACACAACTTACATCACATTTGCCGTTCCTAACCCTTATCATAACCCTAATCCCTGACCCGAACCCTAACCCTAGCCCCATGATTAGGGGGTTACGGCAAGTAACAGGTTAAGATGAGCACACATTGCATGATTTTGTGAGTCTTAAGAGATAGTGTGAAGAATTGGGGATCCACAATTGATTTCTCTCTTTGGAGAAACTGACCCCTGATCAGCAAAGATATGCCACTGTTTGTGAGCATGAGAAACCTGTGTATGTTGGTCACTGTCGGACCAACGCAGTTCAACAGCACAGGTTAAGGTGAAGGTATACTTTATTTATCCCCGTAGAGAAAATCCTACAATTCTTCCAGAACTTGTTTAAAGTTCTCTCAAATGAAAATTAAAAGTCTGCGATGTGAAGAAGCAGGACGTATTTCCAGGGGATTTAATAAGAATAAGACAGACATCACCGTAATGGCGGAGAGAAGCAGCTGCATTGTCTGAACATGCAGGGGAGTGACGCTGTTTGCGGTTGAAATATGGCTGGATAAAGTGGTTAGTGTAAACATTTGCCCATATAATGTGCTGTTTGGCGTGGTCTGCTTGGGGCTTGCTGTGGCCATTTCTTTATTATTTGTGCTGCTTCGATGATAGAAAAATGAAAAGGAAACTAGTTACGGTAGTCTTTGAAGTGTACTATGTCCACTTTTGAAACTGTAAGATCACCAACACTTGTCCAAAATCAGGCGTAAAATTCAAACATGTTGGATTTCCTGCGACTGGGGTCTAATTGCATATTTCTGAGGCCCTCCGCACTACGAGTCACAACTCTCTGCGACTGCATCAACTAGTCACAACTTGAAAAGACTGGTTATTAGCAAAATCGGGCGGGGGGAAATTGTGTAGTGTGTGCTCAGCTTTACATACCTTTCCACAGGACCTCTATCACTTGGTGCCGTGCTCCAAGTAAAATGACAACTAGTTGGACCTGGTCTGCCCAGAAGCTTCAGTTTGAGCTCATCTGCAAGGGGTGGTGCACCCAAAGTCTGACACGAAACTGGCGCACTTATAGTAGACCCAGCCACATTAGCGGTTATGAGCCAGTAGGTGTAGTTAGTGTAAGGAGACAAATCCGTGTCTTCAAGTGATTCATTGCCTTAAAAGGGTTGATAACATTTCTGGATTATGCAAAATAAATTTATTTTTGATTTTCATTTACTGTGAGTGGATACTTACTGAATGGATAACGACTTTGGCTGGTGCTCAGAAATTGCCCATCTCTAATAAGTGTGTAGTTAAGTTTGTTTGAATTTGGGGAGTCAGGCGTCCGCCATGTAAGCAAAATTGAGGAATAGTTGACAGAAATGGCAATTGGAGCAGGTTGCTGAGAGGGAGCTGGAGAAACCAAATGGCACAATAACGAACAATTATAGCCAAAAAGTTTACATGTATGATGTGAGACTCACCTTTGCTGCAGCCATAGTGGTTTTCTGCATCCAAATAACTTGATCCAGGTTTGCATACATCACACCTGACTCCACTTACCAACGGCTTACAGACACAGATGCCGGACTCTGGGTGGCAGGTACCATTGAGGCTGCCCACTGGGTCACATGCACATGCTTGGCATCTTTTAGAAAAAATAAAAGAACAAAAAACAACACACTATAATTCAAAATATCAAATATATAACAGACGTGTTCTCTAATATCATTGTTTTATTCCTCTGTACTCTGTTATTTAAACTTGCTTATGGAATAAAGTAACACCTCAAATAACTTTGGGAAAGCCCTCGTTTGCCTCTTTCCTCTAAGATAACACCACACCAGTGACTGGGTCACTGGTGTGGTGTTACTCTCACTGGGGCAGGCCATGGGTGATCATGCGGCCAGTTACCTCACACCTCTATCCACTCACATACACACACCATATCATGTGCCACATAATCTATTATTCTGTTAGTTCAAGCATGTCCTGGCCTCACCCAAAATCACCTAGATACACGATGAACACTGTCTATGTCTTTTTTCCATTTTATCCACATAAACTTAAAACAAATGTCCTCAGTGCCACCACACCCCCAGGTTCACCCTCTATACTGCAGTGTGAAAAGCCGCAGTCTGGTAATAAGCTCAAATTGGTTCTGCCAGTTTGTGCTCAGACACTTGAATTGCACATACACACAGTGACATAACCTTCACACTACTTCCAAGGACAACCAGAACACCGACAACTGACCCATTTCCTCCACAAAATGTGGTACGCCTCGCCAAGCAGCAAAGACCAGTTAGTGTTAGATGGCTTTTCCTAAAAACCTTGCATTACTGTTTTTATCACTCTGTATAATGCTCTTAATATATGCATGATATTCAGTATGTCAATATTCAATTGTGATTAATGATAATTAATCCAAGTAAAAGTGTGTGGAGAAAAATAAATGCGTGCACAAAAAGACTTAAGAGACACAAACGTGTTGTTTCTCACCTGCCTCGGCCAGGGTTGAATCCAAAGTACATGTCCCCACACTGGTCACAGCGCCTCCCTCCTACAGAGGGATGGGAGCATACACATTGTCCTGAAGGACCATCACAAGTGTTCTGCACTGCTCCAGTGGGATGGCAGCCACACTCCACACACAAACTGGAATTTACTGACTGGTAAAAACCTGAAGAGACAATACAAACAAATATATTCACAAAAATTGACAAAACTATTACAATTTCTTGTTTATATTAACACACTGACCAAGTCGACAGTTGCTGCAGTCTTTTCCATAGTGCATGGACAAACACACGCATTGGCCTGTGGTGCTATCACACACTGATCTGTCTACTGTCCCACTGGGATCACAGTTACAAGGCACACAGCTATGGGACAATTCATCTGAGGAGACAAGACAAAATAACAGCTCAACAACAGAGTTGTATTTACTGATTGTCATAATATAGACTGACTTTTGGTGGATGTTGTCTTATTGTAGTAGTTGAATACGCAGTTGTTGCACTGTGTTCCCTCAACTCCTTGTCTACACGGACACTGGCCTGTGTGGATATCACAGACTGCCCCGGGAAGAGTGCCACTGAGGTCACACACACATGGAAGACAACCAAAGGAGTTTCGATGATCCAGGGTATGGTATCCAGGCTGGCATGTGTCACAACGACGACCAAACACATTCTCCTAAAATAATTAAAAGGAAATTGATATTAATTTCATGTCATTTTTCATCATGTTTTTAATCATATTTGTTGATAATGGCGTACTTGCCTTGCACACACACTGTCCCGTATGAGGATCACAGACTGTTCCAAGCACAGTCCCCTTTTCGGAGCAGTTGCAGGGGGAACAGGATCCCTCCAGACTTAAAGCAAATGAACCTTTTCCACAGGAGCCACACTGACGCCCCCCCACACCAGGCTGACATTCACACTGTCCCCTTTCAGACTCACAGAATGGACTGAGAGAACCTAACGGGTCGCACTCACATGGGACACAGCCGTTTGGATGGGACAGGTTCCAGTATCCAAACTCACATCGGTCACAGAAATGACCTAGGAGGAGAACCAGATGGAACAGTGTCAAAACGCTGAACAAGGCTTACAATACAATCTACATCAGCTTAGTGGCTTTCTATGGCTTTGTACAGTGCCTAGGCTACAAAAGTGGTCAGTGTGTAAAACTGAAATGAGTGTGGCCAGTCTCACTGCTGGTGAGTAATCATTCACCTCAGGCCAAACACTCAAGAGTGGAGAAAGAATAAATTACTCATCTACACATAATAAACAATAGGAATAAATACTGCAAATTTTACATCAGAAAAGATTTTTCCCCCTTTTAAAATATTCTTGCACCTACAAGTCAGAAAACAAAAACTTTGGCTTTGGCAATAACAATATACTGATAAATAATCAAATAATTTAATATGACCCAAAATAACAAACACAAGAAAGTTAAAGACTATGATTTTGCCACACGTGTGCGGAAACACAACTTGGCTTTGAGGCTAGTTAAATTATGATATGCAGTCTAAGAGAGCCGAGCTTATTTGAATATGCCATACGTATTCCATGACAGGCAATCTGTCCCTAAATGGATGCCTGGGGGCAGCATAGTCACCACAGCCATTTATGAGGGTGCGTGGGTTATACGCAGCTGCACATGCACGATCGCACGTACATTCACATCAGCACCTCGTTACTCTGTGTGTGTCCCCAGATGTAGAGTGGGGCAGACACTTGGCCTTTTCCCTAGTCTGCCCACTTTAATGATTTTATAGATATGAATGTATTTCTGTCCATGGCTCATATATTATAGTAAAGCAGCAGGTGAGTGTGTGCGTCTATAGCCTGAAGATAAATATGTAAGAGGACAAAGACATGCCCATAATTCTCACATTGATAAAACACGTAGATATACAAAGGTATTTTCAAAATGTCACTCTTATAAAAAAAATTAAAAAGAAGGCTGTACTTTGAATTAGTCTATATTGGCAAATCACATAAGGCATGAAACAATTTTTTGACTTGAGAGTGATATCAAGGGTCCGGTCTTTTTTGTGTAGTTTTCTTTAAACTACCTCATTTATTTTGGCCAAATCTCAGAATCATCTGTATCCATCCAAATTATGTTCAATGTTTTATTTATATTTACAGATAATACCGCTCAATTGCTTCAAATACATATTTTATAAAATACAAAAATCTAGATAATTAAAGTGAATAATATTCAGGTGTTGATCATTATGAAAATTGTGTTTAAGTGACTGCTTGTGTGGATATGAGTGTGCGTTTTGCGGACATGGTCCTGCTCTTTTATCAGTAGCCAGCTGGTTAACAGGCCCATGCATCACCATTTCAAACACTGTTATGTACACACTGCACTCTGCCACCTTGTTATGGCTGTGCACGCCGCTGGGTGTGTGTGTGTGTGCGTGTGCGTGTGCGTGTGTGTGTGTGTGTGCGTGTGCGTGTGTGTGTGTGTGTGTGTGTGTGTGTAAGCACACTTTTCAATTTCGTCCTTCTGAAGTGTGCCTGCCATCGCTCTGCTCAAAGTATTAGCTTGGCAGTAATAAATTGCCATAATCAAATCTCATTTCTGTAAAATACCTGTGGGAGCAACCAAACAAACACGTGCAGAAAAAAAGTACTGTGGGCCCAGTAAAAATATTTATTAAAAAGGTTGCAGCAGTTAGTTTTAATCGACTTGGCAATGTATTAAAGAGTTAAATGTTTAGTTAGTCCTTGATGGCACATATGCAAACTTCAGTTAACCCAGAATATGTGTAATTGTGCAGCGAGGCCTGTACTGAAACTCATATACTGTATACCGTTTGTCCATGCTTCAACACTCATAGTGACCCATTCTACTTTTGCACCTTTCTAAGTTTACACTGCAACAGTCATACACATGCAACTATGGGCAAAGGAGGGTTTTGTGGCAGCCAGAATGCCTTGTTATCCGAGGCACCGATTGGTTTTGCATTTCATACGAGTTCACTTTTCAAAGAAAAACAGGACATGAAATTTATCACAAAAGGGAGCACAATGGAAAAAGGGTATATTTTAGTTGACCACTGGAATACAAATGTATTTGTTTCATCAGAGAACAAATGAACACATCTTTTTTAATTCAATTAACCTCACGAAATGAAAGCTATAAGTTTGTGAAAGTTAACGGCCGTAAGAAATTTACACCATAAAAAAGAAAACTTTAAGACTTTGAAATTTATGTCTCCAACTTAAAATGCCCTTCACTGTTTCTGATTTTCTGCTGGTCTACATTCCATAAACACACCTATAACATGCGTGAACAGGTCAATAAGAAATAGGAAAAAGAGAAGGCTGATCATCTTTTATAATCCTTGTTTTTGAGGGAGTATAGTGGTTTGTGTACCTGAAACGTGAGGTTTACAGGGGCACTGCCCTGTGTGTTGATTGCAGCTGAGGACCCCATCTGTTACGAGGCTCCTGGTGCCTAAATCACTGCAGTTACACTGAACACAACCATTTGGATTTGAACTGTCAAGTCCGAACCAGCCAGGTAAACAGTCTGTGCATTGTCGACCTGTTACTGCACTTTTGCACTGACACTGTCCACCAACCTTAAGACAAAATGTTCAGACAAACATGTTTGGTGCTGTAGCCTGTTGATATTTGTGGAACAAGAATGTTTAATAACATACCTGTACGCAAGTCACACTTCCATTGATTGTACCAGCAATGTTACAGTTACAGGGCTGACATACATCAGCTGAAGAAGGATCAGATCCCTCCATCCTGAAGTGCTCACTTGCACACAACTCACAGTTCCTTCCTTGAAGATAGAGAAGTACAGCTAATGAAATTCCTGAAGCAAATGAAAAAAAAAAAGCATTTGGACAATGTCAGTGGTTACCTGATGTGTTGTGCATGCAGTTGTCACAGACACCTCCTCCCCCTCTGTAGTGGTCATCTGGATGGTCATCAACCCGAGCATCATAATGACAAGAGAAGGCATGGCCATAACACTGACAGTGGCGACAGTTCATTGGTTGAAGCTGATTTCCAGATTTGAATGGCTTGTCATTGAAGAGAGCTGCACAGTGCTGGCACTGTAAGACAAAACATACCTCTTTAACATGCAAAGTCAAAGTGGTAGTATTATGCTTTCTGCAAGTATTTGGTATACATCTCAAGCACATCTTTAATACTATCTTATACTTTGTTGGTTAGATAATGCAATATAAGCAGCTAAAACAAAATATCCAGTAGTTTCACATCTTGATCCTTGAGGTGAGCTCACTATACGCTCTTCCCAATCCCCTGGGCGGCACGGTAGCACAGCGGTTAGCGCTCGCGCTTCACAGCTAGAAGGTCCCGTCCCGTGTTCGGTTCCCACCTGGACGGGGCCTTTCTGTGTGGAGTTTGGATGTTTTCCCTGTATCTAGATAGGTTTTCCAGTTTCCCCTACCACTAAAAATATGTACAATAGGGATGAATGAAGTGTGTACGTGAATGAATGGTGGTCGTCGTCAGAGTTGGCGCAGCTATGTGCAGTCGCGTTGTAGCACCACCACGTGTGGAGTGAATGCACTATGTGAAGCGCTTTTGGTGACTTGTGGCATGTGAAAAGTGCTATACAAGTAAACTTCCATTCCATTCCTCCTCTTGCTCCCCTTCGCTGCAAAGCGTAAAAGGGAAAAACTAGAACAGGGATGTTTTTAGTCCACGATGAAAGGATTAAACTTGGAAAGACTCATCAGGAGCTATTTGGGAACAGGAGGAGTGTGATGAGCCGGATGCCCTCTGGGAGAGATTCAAAGATTACTCAAAGATGAGGGTTGAGTGCCTCAAAACACAACTCCAGGGCAGGCATGTTTTTGATGAAAACAACATTGTAACATTGTAAAAATCACACACCCCAAAAAAATCGATTTTGCATAATACCCCTTCTTTAAAAGAATGTATAATAATAAAAAATAAAAAAAGTCTGGATGGTGAACACTGCTTATAATGGTTTAAACTGGTCAAAAAAAAACATTTTATCCATATGTATCCCTTTATATTAAGCAGTCCTGGTTAAGTAATGTATGAATATGCATAAGTAATTAGCATGGTAGTTGATAATAGCATAATAAGCAGCTTATTAAAGCATTCTACAAGCATTGTTATTCATGGCCTATTAATCACTAATGCTTATCAATACCTTATTAATACTTAACAAGGACCCCTTAATATAAAGCGGTGATGACCTTAATTGTGGTTGTAATGTGTTTTTTTTTTTTTTTTTTACAAGATATGATAACACACAGCATGTTGTTCTGCATCAAAATAGGACCCAGTAAACAGTCTTTCAAAGTATCAAAAGATTGGCCTCAGGGATGAGCTCCCTTAATGTCATCCTGCATTTTTTCTTCTTCTATACAATTACAAATCACTTCACTAAATAGCTAAATAAATATCATCAAATACTAATGAAGAGAGTACTAGGTTTGAGGGTCATGGGTAAGGGATTTAAATAAAATGCATTTGCTACAGCATGGGGAAAGCAGATGCAAAGCAGCAAGTAGAAGCTCTTTGATTTTGTTCAACAGTCAGTACAAATTATGGTGGACAAGGGGGGCATCAAATGGTGGGATTAAAAATGTATTAAAATCACAGGAGTTCATCCCATGTGTGACACATGCAGCCCTGCACTGGGTCTATTATGTATAACAAACGGAGGAGGGGGAGGGTTAGGAAGAAAAAGGGATAGGCACAAAACAGTAATAGTGATAGTAAAATGCTTTGGTTTAAACACACAAAAAATGGCATTCAATTCATGTCATTGTCATGCAAATAATGAAGGGGTGAGCCAAAAGGGGTCTAATCAACTAAAAGCAGTTGCTTAGAAATACATACGGACAATCAGCTAACTATCAGAACTGAAGGACTAATAAAACGACTGTACTGTAATTATACTGTGTAACTGGCTCAGTCACTTTTTGTCAAAAGTTCTCTGACCATTCCTCCACCATCTTACTTCAGTCCTGTTGAGATCTTGTGTAAAATGTCTCCACATTTCTGCCATGCCTTTGCTGCCTTGTTAGTTCTTAACCCACTTCTCCATGACTTTAACATCTCCCAGCAGTGTGTTCACACAGCTATTGTGAGTATGTGAGTGGGAAATATTACCATACTAAATGAAAGGGATTTTGTCTTTCTTCTCTTTTCTTTTTATTCAACATTGCGTTACCTTCCTTCTCTTCTAGCTTGCTAATTAGTTGAGGGAGTAGTGTTTGGGAGTTAAAACATGAGCACACACGCTCATTCTCTCTCCGTACAATGGATGGATTGCGATGGCAATACATCAACAGCACAGTACATAAAGTACATGATGCATTAAGAATAGGGTTGTCAATGGTTTTATTTTTTATAATCGCGATTAATCACACTTGTGAAATTCGGGTAATCGCAGTTGATATTTCTCTAATAATTATATTAATTTTGAATACTTGTCCAACATAAAACACTAACAAATAAAGCATTTGATTGGTTTCATAATTATGGGAAAAGCCCAACAGTTTATAATCGGGATCTCTTCAGCCCTTTCCTGGTCACTCGCCTAAGGCTTGATAACTCACATTTTAGAAAAATTTTCTTTAAAAAACATTTTGGACAGAACTGCAAACTTTTAGGTTCATAAAGTAGAGCATAAGGACTAATTTAAAATATTTTTTGTTGAAATTGGATAATTAGACAAGCCTTTTTGTAGCTCTTTGTCACTTTTGTTTCATAAAAGTACCTCATCGTGTGAAAAGATTGGAGACTCATGGCTTACAATATGTAGTTAATACGTGCTTTGTCTTTCAGATCATGTGTGTGCTCAGACACATTAGTGTGTTTGGTCAAAACATATGATGCGATTAATTTAAAGGGACTATACGGAGTTTAAAAATGTTAAAATTATGTATGTTCATCCCCCTACATGTTCCAACAATGTCTTAAGGTGTAGAATGAGCCCAGACCTGTTCACCACAACTGCCTCTAAAATCCTGCACTGTCCCTCAAAAAGGTGTTACTTCGGGTCCGAATTGCCGTCATGCCCGAGCTTAATATAGAAGGTGCAGTTACACATATGACCTGAGGTGGCAGTAGTGAATATAAAATGGCTAACTTGCATCTAGCCCCTTTAATTAATCGCAATTAAATATGTTTTTGATTAATGCGATAAATCGTGGTTCATTTTGACAGCCCCAATTAAGAACTAGGGGTTATAAAGTGTCAGTCAAAAGTATTTCAAGTTACATTTTCATCTCAAGACATGAATAACATTATACTGTACAACATATGACATTTTTAATTCCATGTAAAAAGATGCAAAGAAAAAGATTCTTTCTCAGATACATTTGCCTGTGGTATATTTATGGAAAAAGCTGCTGAGTGAGGCTTCTGGCCTAATGGATTTGTAGACATTCAGACGGCCTGTCACCAGTCTCTGTATGTGTTTATGTGTGTGTATGTGTGTTAATCTGCTGGGGCAACTCATCTTATCCTAAATGCTGTGACCAATTTCACGGTCTCTCTCCAAAGGTCGTGCCACTGGTGTGCGCGCAGCGGTGTTGATGTGTGTGTGTGTGTGTAGGTGTGTATGTGTGTATGTGTGTATGTGTGTGTGTGTGTATCATGTATATCAGGTGTTAACCTGGTTAACCCCACAAGAAAAATCTGCTGTTCAAGCAAACTATGGCAAACCAAGACCCTGGACAATGCTACTTAACGTCAGGAGCTATCAGTATCTGTGTATGACATGCACAGTCAGACATACAAAACGCAGCTTTCATATCCCATCCATGGCAGATACAGGACAAATACAAAATACAGAGGCAAAAGTAAACAAACAGGAACAATCTTGGAAAGGAACAGAATAAGACAAAATTTCCAACATTTGCAAATGTTGTAACAGGTTGTAAAAGTAAAACAGACTTTTGTCTTGTTTAACCTGTTGCCAAGATTATTGCAATAAAATGTATTCAAATGTGCAATTCTCTGTCTATTTGTCTTTTTATATAAAGTGTGCACAGTGTCAAGAAAGTAGTTTGCACGTTTATAGTTTTTAGAACTTTAAGGGCAAACTGGATTCTGCTGAGCAAAGACATACACTGACAATCACTTATCAATGTACAGACATTGCACTGTAAGGCAAGTGAGCTTACTTTGCACAAATGTCAATAATCTTTTGCTAAGCCTTTGTTGAGCCAGAATGACTTCATAATGTTATGTACAATACAATTGATGCTATAGCTTGACAAAAATGCTGCCATCAGTTGTGGAGAGGTACAAAGACGGAGTGACAGACTGAGAGATCATGTCTGACACAGAGTGCATGTGAGGAAAAGAATCAAAAGAGAAGTAGGAGAAAGTAGAAGAAATGAGTGTGTGCCTGAATGCATGTGTGCTTAAAGGCGGGTGCGCACCATTTAAAGTGTCTCTGTTCAAGCCCCCGTTGATCATCTTGACACATGTCTGAGCATTTCTGTCACTTTAATGTCACTGTGGAAATTCTCCAGATTAGCCGAACATCCGTCATGGTGCACGGCCGATCCAAGTCAACAGAACACATGCAATATTAACAGCTAATATTCCCCCTAGCCTTTTATGTTCCAATATTTCGGAGACAGACAGAGAAGGTACTGAATATTCACTCAGCGGTATGACGGGCTGGTTAGGAGAAAAGTACTACATACTGCATGAACCTGGATAAAAGTGCTTACAGGAGTGTATTTTTGAGTCATATAATAGGATCAAATACAGAGTAAAAAGAATGGTGGCGGCGGATGTGAGGGGATGCTTGGAAAAATGGAAACAAGACAAACAGACAGAAGAGCTGATTAGAAATGCAAGCTCTGGGAATGTCATTGTTCAAGTCAATTTGAGACATTATTTAAACAGAGGCCCAAGAGAGGAAAAGAGTGTAAGAAAGTGCAGAGATGGTGGGCGTGTAGCTGTAAAGAATGGCATATTCAAACATTCAAACTAACAAGAGAACATGTGTATAATTCTCGACACATTAACAATAACTACAAACCATAATACAAATGATAAATTCAAAGTAAACCCATTACATAAAAAGAAAAAAGACACTGGCTTGTCTACAAATTTGTGACACAAAACAAGCATCAGATATTATGATATAAACATTGAGGAATAATGAACAAATGAATAATGTAAAATCTAAAGAGTAGAAGAAGTCAAACTGAACTTGTGAATGCTTGTAAAGAGTTCCTAACATTACCTGTCAACATTCTGTATAAGGTATAGCTTTGTTAAGCTTGTTTTGTAATGAAGAAAAGCTATGCAATACTGAACAAAAACAATTAAAGTAAGTTTAAACACATGTTGTAGTCTTTTTTTGTGGAAAAATGTGTTTCCTGCATTGAAGTAATCATTTTACTCACATTGTTGCCCTCTGTATGACTCTCAGGCAGACATGCGCAGCGATAGGGAGTCACACTTGTATCACAGTTGTCCGCATGGCCATGGCACTCACATCTGCACGAGACACACAAATTAAATTTTTTCAACATTCTCAATAAAATGTGTGTTGAATCAGAAAGAAAAGCAATAGGAAGGCAGGCACATACACAAAATGTCCTCCTCCATCCATTCCCCTCCACAATCATGCAGCAGCAATTGTGCCATTAGGATGTCTGCATTCAACATTTATAAATGCCATCTAAAGAATTACAGCAGCCCCACAGCAGGTCGTGGACAGCTCCGCCTGCCTCCTTCCTCATTTGACCACAGATTTACACACACAGCGTGACACAAATTTAAATATTTATTCTGATATTCACTTTTCCCTATTCTTATATATCCTCATGACCTCCTTATGCCACAGAGTGTTACAGTGTTGGAAGATCAAAAAAATCAAAAACAGACATTTCAAAACAACAATTTTGCACAAACAACCTTTAACACTAGGTGCACAACAGTGCACATGTCACTACTGGCCTGTCATTCGGGTCAGGTTGAGGGTTTGTGGTTGTAAAGTTATCTGAGTTAGTGACGTTAACACTGCAAACCTAAACCGTAGAAACATTTACACTTGGTGAGGAAAAACGCTGCGTTGTCGTCGAAGGTCAGAACTTGGATCTAGGAAACAGGTTTTATCTGACTTACTGTGTTCCAGTTGTCTGGGCAGAAAGCATAATGAGAGTGAGATTTAAAAAAGAAATTTTAAAAAGCTATGAAGTTGTTAAAATCCATCAATCTATTATTTCTTTCATTTTACGCGGGGCCGGGTTTTTGGAGGTAGCAGTCAAGTCTAAACTGAATTTATTTTGGCATTAATAAAGTACATTGTATCGTATGGTATCGTTTGGTATCGTAAGCAAAGATGCCTACACTTTCCAATCCATGCACATTTCCTCAACTTTTCCAGGGGGATCCAGAGACATTCGTTGCCAACAGAGAGACGTAGTCCCACTAGAGCAGGGGCCCAAGTAACGTCAGTAGGCTCTTCTCAACATGGTGGAACAGTGGTTCTACTCCAAGCTCCTGGGTGACTGAACCCCCAAACCTATCTCAAAGAATATGGTGAAACAGGCCAAAATCAAGAGAAAATAATAGACCTACTGAATTTTTGTTCACCCAAACAGTGTGGTTATATTGTATCACCAGTGTAAATAATAATGTTACTGTGAAAGTCAGTTAAGCACAGTTTGTTCTGGTTGTCAGAAGCCCATCCAGTACGTTTACATGTGAAGTCTAATTCGACTGGGCTAAAGATTTGACTCCGATCTCGGGGAGCTTCGATGGGAGACACATCCTTGGCTCTGATTCAGCCACTAAAATTAGCTCTCCTGTCTTCCTTGTTGGAGTAGTAGTGCGCAGCTTTGCTAAACAATGGCAGAAGTCCATAAGAAGTAGCCTACATAATGCTATTCAACAATGTGTTGTTGTTTTTTGCTTTCGGCAGCCTGACAGTTAGTTTCCGTTTCGTTTTACTTTGTGCTAATCCAATGCGCCTTGATTCAGGCCGCTCCAATCTGTCTGATCAGCTGTTCGGCTCAGGGGATGAATCGGATTGTAACCCCCCAATTGGATATCCCGGGTTTACATGGGTTGGGGTAATCCTGTTCTAGTCTGAATAGGCTGGGATTCGATTTTCCCTTCGTCATGTAACCGCAGTGACGGTGGAGGTTGCATTTTAAACCCGCTGAGAGGCTAAACCGCAGTGCAGGAGCAGATAGCAGGCAGGCAATATAAAGTAAAGAACGAATGTCTGTCTGTCTGCCTGCCGGCCTGCCTGCCTGTCTGTCTGTCTGTCTGTCTGTCTCTCTGCCTGCCTGCCTGCCTGCCTGCCTGCCTGCCTGCCTGTCTGTCTGTCAAACAAGTAGAGGTAGTGCACAGTTACGTTACTTTACTGACTGATATACTGTATAAATTACCAATGATGCAATAACATCCTGCCAAACAGCCCAGCTTATGAATGCATACAGCTCAAGTTCCAAATGAGTATGACGATGCCAAGCTGGAGCTTTGTACCTCTAAAGAATAAGGACACAAGTGGAACATGTGTGAATGGGGTGGGGGAGGGTTTACAGAAGCTGATTGAGATTTCAGAAGCTCCAAATCTTTGTTTATGCCACTTGACTACAACAAGCTGCTAATTAAAACAGCTTAGAGGGGTATGTGAGAGTTAGAGATGATTGCTTTATGCATAATCCTATAATTACTACAGTTATAAAAACACTGTCAGTCTAATAGGCAGATGTGCTCAATAACTTTGGAAAGCTCTGTTGAAACTTGTCAAATTATATTTTCATAAGCATCATGTACATTGGTTGTGAGAAGAACATAATATACCTTCCACTAATTGTGATCTCCTTGACTGCGTAGTATCGGTGTCCGTGGTTCACTCCAGTTTCTGTGGTCAGGTACTGTCCACTCAGATGTACTCTGACCTGTGTGGCATACACCATTTTCTTAAGGGCAGGGGTGTTGTAGAAGTCATTGTAACCAGGTCTCAGGTTTGGTTCAGAAGTCAGAAGGCTGAAAGTGACGTTTCCACCGGAATATGGCACCACACTGAAAAAGTATTTGTTTGAGAAACAGTTGTTGAGGACATACACAGTTGCTCAATCAGAAAATAGCTTCATTATGCCAAGATTTTGTGTGGAACATCTGAGTCTCTTCTCATTCCCTGCCTCATTATAAAAGGTAATTCTACAGGTAAGGGACATAACTTGTTGTTTACACTATAGTTTTTAGGTATCTTAAGCATGACAGAATGCGCCAAAAATAAAGTAAATCACTGAGAAAATGGCTGAAGGCTGTAACAAACAGGCTGAATATGCATAATGCCAGAAACTGCTACAAAATGCTCCAGCTACATGCAACCCATCTTGAGAAATAAAATAATTGAATCAAATATCTCACATACAACTTGTGTTTACCTGGGTAATTTCAAACAGTTGACCGAGTCAGATTTGAGTAACGGTCCATTATTGTCCATTTGAAACATACTGCAATTTCGAGCTATATACTGCCAGTCCGACCAGGGCTGTTCCGCTGTGTGTGGCTTCTCTACATCAATATAGCGTCTTTGGATGACTATTGCTTCAGGTAAAAGACCGCCAAATTGAATTATGACATAGAAAACCTGCAGAATAGATAGATATCAATTTAATAAAAAATAGCAACGATTTATATAACTATCTGCTGACAACAACAGCTCAATAATATTCCAAATGTTCTCTTACCTGGTACTGTCCATTTAGCAGATTGACAGAAATAGTGACTCCTTCTTCCATCTCATGTGTACTCATATTCTTGGAGATCCATGTGGTACCCATGTTGTGATCATTTAAATAACTCAGGGGGTGAGATTTCTCACTGAGTCTTATAGCTCTGTCATTTGTAGTGTCTTCGACACCATTGGGAATACAGTATCTGGAAATTAAGGATCAATAATGGAAAGAGCAGAAAATACTGTTGTGTTGGTTAGAAGAGACTAACGTGACTTTACCTCTCCACTAAAGGATGGACTCTGGGTTGCCTGGGCGGGCAGCGGCACTCTGATTGTGTGTGGAGGTTAGGCAGAATCCCAGAATACAACTCTGCAATTTCTCTGTATTAATCCAGAAAAAAAACATTTACTTAAGTGCATATTCAAACTGTACTAACCATTATAATGTTGTACTGTAATTCTATACATTATGTTATAACAGTTTTTCTGCCCAACCATCATTATCAATTTACTTTAACATGCTGTTCCTTTTTTGTCCATTCAGCTCACCTGTTGGTCAGAGTGGCAGGATAAAATCTAAAGTCTTGCATGTGTCCAATGAACTGATTGGACCCTGAAGAGAAGTGAAGAAAAGAGAAAGACCATAAAGAAGGTGTTAATGGGTTTGTACGGAAGGCAATGTCTGAGAGGATTTCACAGTATTTAGAAGATTAGCTTATCAGTCCAGTGTACCTGCTAAGTGAGGCCGCCTACAGCTGCACACGGCTGTGACAAATAGCCAGTTCAATGACTCTTGTCTGAGTCTACATCACTTCTCCTACAGATCAACATGGCTTTACAAGTGCCACACTGCTGGACGAATATTTGATTTATTTGTTGGAGCGGATGTTTGTTTCATTCCTGATGCACTAGGTTTACTTGGTAAGGTTATTTTGACAATATTCTTTGACAACTCACTTCTGTGAGTGGTTCATAACAAGGGACAATAGTTTATTCCCTTCATACATTGTGATGGCAAGTTGGAATTGACTGACTGGGAACACACACACACACGCACGCACGCACACACACACACACACACACACACACACACACACACACACACACACACACACACACACACACACACACACACACACGCACGCACGCACGCACGCACGCACGCACGCACGCACACACACACACACACACACACACACACACACACACACACACACAC
This sequence comes from Gobius niger, assembly GCF_951799975.1. Taxonomy (NCBI): domain Eukaryota; kingdom Metazoa; phylum Chordata; class Actinopteri; order Gobiiformes; family Gobiidae; genus Gobius; species Gobius niger. Next base: position 20,739,850 of record NC_136855.1, on the reverse strand, counting down.
ACACACACACACACACACGCATTTTTATAACAAAACAGAAAATATATAGACCACAATGCTCATATCAGGCTGGAAAATATAGACAGCCCACAAAGCTTAAAAACCAAAAAATCCGACATATCTCCAAAGACTGGAACCTGCACCAAGTGACACAAAAGCCTCAAAACAGCAGCGAGTGATTTGGGCCCAGAACAGTGTGGGTTTCAGTGTTCGGTAAACTTAAATCAAGTTTGGCTACAAGTCTTAGAAGGTGGATAATGTCTTTCAAGCATCTACAGAACCAATGCCATAACTGTCTGGTGAAACACATTCTATGTTGTTTGTTCATCCACTCGTTTTTACTTTAAAGAGAGCAGCAGTGTGTATTTGCATGCTTCAGAGGGAGTCCTGGCACTGTCTGGCGAATTCCAACTACACTGAACTGGTGTGATCGTGTGTGCAGTGCTGGGGGTGAGGTGGGGCCGTATGAGTGTAAAACAGAGAGACTTAGAGGATCCAAGAGTGCTAGAGTAGTGTGTGGCTGCACAGCTTTAGGCTTTGGCACTGGATTTCTTTAGCGTGTGGAAATGGGATTATGCTTTCCTTTGAAAAGCACTCCCTCTATTGTCACTGGATGATGCAAGGTAAAGCTTTAGTTCTCTCTTCATGGTGTAGGTCTCTGTCAATTTCTGTCACTCACTGCTGCCTCAAGTAGTCTCCCATTCTTTTTTTCCCCCTAAAGCAAAACACTACAACATACAAATTGTCACTATCCCTTTTCACAAGCAAACAATTGTACTGAACATGTGTTTGATTTGAAGGCTCTATTACTGTTATGACAGTGGTAAAGAAACAACTTCTTGTTCAAACAGACATACAGCTTTGTGTTAACAGGGTGCAGTCCAAAACCGACTTAGTCATTGAGCAATACATCTGATTAGCATTTGCATAATCAATCCACTGATCAAAAATGCACACCCTCTAGATTCAACCAGCACCCACCCATCCAACACAAGCACGCACGCACACGCACACGCACACGCACACGCACACGCACGCACACGCACACGCACACACACACCCACACACACACACGCACACACACACGCACGCACGCACGCACGCACGCACGCACGCACGCACGCACGCACACACACACACACACATCCACACACTCTGCCTCCCCTGAGCCAATCACATGTATCGATCAGCACTTCTGATGTGATCTTCAGCTGATCAGATGCTACCTGCCGTGAACTAAGGATCAATGTCTGATAAACGAGAAGAAAAACACTCGTTTATCACCCGGCAGATGAACGGATATCATTTTTCTCTCAATTTCTCTTCTATTGACTCTGAGATGGCTCACAGGCACCACCAATCAATCACAAAGGTATAGCTGAATGGGGATTAAGGCAGCATGCGGAATAAATGTGCAGCAGATAAAGATGACTTTCTAAATGCATTTTTGATTATTTTTAATAACCATATTTTATTGTATCTATTTTTCCATTTCCATTTTTGATTCCAAAATCTTTTTAAAGAAATCTTATATATTCACCATTAGAGCTGAGGCCCACCCACATGGCGCCGCCCTCACTAGTATCAGGGATCCTGTTAGACAGCATCTGAGTCTGAAAAGGTGTCCCATCCTCCTCCAGACCGTCCAGGAAAAGACTCACTTGTCTTTCATAAATCTGAAAATGTTAAAAACCATAATAACTGTTACATAATTGTACATTGTGCAATACAGTGTACAATTAATAGTCAAGGTAATAGTTAAGGTAATAGTCAAGAATACTTGATAAAAAATCTTAACTCTAATGTGAATATCCATGTGACAGTTGGTTTGTGCATGTGCACAGGCTGCATTTGTGTATTTGCAATGTCCATGTGTTTGGGATGTGGGACCTGTGTGTGTCAGTGTTGTGTGTGTGGAGAACAGAGGCAAGTGTGTGAATTATACATACAGCTAATCTTCCAGCTCATTTCCCTAGTAGCAGAAAGAGCCTCAGGCTAAACTGCCTCAGTCGCAAATTAGCTTTCTGTTTGACCAAAAATCTCCTCTCCACTCTTTTTCTCTCTCCCTTCCAGATCTGCAGCATGAATATTAAAAACTGCACAGCAGAAAACAGCGTCAAAGCCGGGCCACTCTGCTTTTACATCAAACCTGAGGGAAAAGGGAGATACTTCCATAAGAGGGGCTTCCCAAAAACTTCAATGTGCCCCATGCCCCTCTCTCTGTAGCCCATCTCCAAATCCTTCCTTGGGGAAGCTCACTGTGGGACCACTGATAAACGTGCACGTCTCTGTCAGACCAAAGCCCCTCCTCTCCAGCTTCACTCTTCTGCTCTGCTCCTTCTCACTTCGTCCTTTCTCTCACTTGCAAGGTCATTTACTTCATTTCTGGGGGGGTTTTGGGTCTTACTTTTCTGTCTTTTGTCATTTGGTTACTCTTTATATTTTATTATATTTTTTCCGGCTGGCTTTATGCTACATCCATGACTTCCTCACTCATCTCTCCTCCTGTCTCCTTCCCTCATGTTTATCTTGCCCTGTCGCACTCACTTGTTGTCAGCTCTTGAGAGAAGTTGAAAAGGTGTGAGGAGGGAAATAAGTCCAAGTCCAAAACGCCTTTAGGGGATGAAGGCAGCACAGACAAGTGTCTGCCTCTCAGAGGATAGTTAAGACGCCCAGACAGACACTTTTATGATGGCTGATTGAAGACTGGCAAGCGCATGAGAGCACAAGAGCGAGTACAGGAGAGCGTACGAGGGAGGAAGACGGAGAGACAACGACACAGAAGGAGAAAGAGTCAGGGAGTGGGTGCAGAGAGGAGAGAGAAGGCCCCTCTTTAGGAGTCTGTGAGTCACAGCTGTGTGGCTCTCAGGGAGATGTGAAGCAGTTGTCAGGCCTGATGTAAATGAATCCTGAAGCACTTCATCCTCCTCTGCTGCCACGCGCCCCGTTCAAACACAACCACCTCCCCTTTGTTATCTTTCACAAACACTTTCCCTCCTTTTCTCCCTCGGCCGTCCAGCCCACTCCTTTCTTCTGCTTCCACTTTCACCAAAAAAACTTGCCAATCATTGAAAAAAATCTTAAATTCTCTAATATATCAATGCAGGAGTCTGGCCAGTTTAATGGAATTTACACAAAAGTTTAAAATATTTAACAATATTTTATATAGCACTTTTCTGGACACTGAAAGACGCTTTACATTGCATTTTCATTCACTCTATACTTGGTCGTGGTAAACTACTTTGTAGCCACAGCTGCCCAAGGGTAGACGGATGGAAGTAAGGCAGCCAATTGGGCCCTCCGGCCACCTACAACCACTCACTGACACACTACATGCATCCAGGCTTCCTGGTGTTCCCAAACGCTCTATTGGCAATATACACAAAGACCCACTGTATTCAGTGCTGTTACTTCCCATGATGTTACGGTGTAAAATAAACCTGTTTGTTTTAATGTCGAACTAATACTTCAACCCTTTTTAATTACCTGTAATTATAAAGGTTTTAATGTCGCGAGTAACCGCTCTTTCCTATACAGAAGCCACCTCTTTGGCAGTGTTACCTCCTAAGCCTCTCTAAAAGCCCAGTGAAATCCAGTGTCGAAAGCTTTTAGTGATCTGGAGACTGGCATTTGGACTGAAACTCTTCTCTATTTTCACACCCGTGCCAAGGTATGGCTCTGTACACCAAGTGGGCCACAGCACCTGTTTTAAACTAGTACTGTTTTTATGCAATGCAAAGGTAAATGGGGCGTACATTTTTATTAATTGCCATTATCTTACATTACATGTTTAACTAAATGTCCCAGGCTCTTCCAGGAATCATTTATTACTGTTACCAGGAAGAAAGAGAATTGCAATACGCAGTGTGCTTGTCTTAGCAAGGTCAATAGCTGCCCATACACCACATATACTGATTACATGGGTAAAACTGGATCGTTTCATTTTGCGAAAGGCCAATCATATTTCATACATGTGACATGAAGACATAGAGTGGGTGACTTAACATTGTAATCTAAATTCATGAAGTTCATCTTTTCACTTTGTGGGACCTGCTGTCACCTCTTCCTCCCTTTCATCTTGTCTTATGTTACCACTCTTTCGCTTCTTGTTATTCACCCCCTCTGTCTAGCCCGCCCTCTTTAGTGGCCCATACTTCCCTCACTCACTATGAACTGTTTGCGTACAGCTGATATTCCCTCTTGCACATTAACGTGTCTGTGTAAAGGAAGAGAGAGAGAAGACACGAAGAGAGAGAGAGGATGGAGGGGAGACACATTTGTTCTACTCATCTCAGTGCTAAAAGATACAATTACCTCTCACAGCATATTATCCATGTTTTATACCAGCCCAAGGCCCCATGCCTTCGCCTTGCTGCGCTCGCCTCGTGTTAGGCCCATATTTTAACACTAGCTTTGACAGTTTATTTAAGAAAAGAAAATTGTCCCGCGGGAGACAAAGAAGGGGAGAGAATAAGAGAGAGGGGGAAAGGGGGGAATACAATGAAAGAGGAGAAGGAGACAATGAAATAGGAGGCACACAAGAAGAGATAGATGAGCCATAGAGGGATGCAAGGGGGAATTGTCTCCATGAAATAGCCAAAAGAGACCATAGGTCTCTAGGATAATTTCTTCTTACATACAAAAAGCCATAGAAATCATACAAAGGAAAAAAATGTGGCATAAAAAATACATAGGCTATTAAAAAAGCAGTTAAAACACATCCACCAGGTTTTGTCTAAACAAACAAAACTACATGCTGTATTCCGCAAGGAAGGTTTATTTACTTGGTCCTGTGTCAACAGAAAAATACTGATTAACTTTTTTTTTTTTGTATTTCCAATTCAGTTTCATTTCATTTCTGTTTTTATTGGGCATATTTTTTTTATTTAATGGCTGTACTGGGCGAGCTGGGAAGCAAATGTCTTGCACACAAACACAAACAGTTGCACCAGCTAGTCAGTCACTGTTTATCCAATTACTATTAGACTACCACGCAAAAATACACTTTACTTAAAGTAACACCTCTCTTGCCTCTTGACTGTATAATTGATGCCAGCCTCATGGCCTTTTGGACCCCGTGCCAGCGGGCAGAGGGTAGAATAGAGGTGTGCACTTCATCCTGACATTACAACCTTGCTTCACCTTCACACACAATCCACACAAACACTCACCAATGAAACGTGCAGACTTATATATAACAATAACAATTACTTAAAATCAGACAATACTATGAGAAAAAAGATAAAAGGAAAGGGAAACAAATTTAACCTAATTTGTGGACACATGGATGTTTACAAACAATGGCAAATTTAAGATGCAATTAAAACAATCCACCAAAAGTTGCCCTCATAAATAAAATGAATAATGTTTGTTTTCTCTGTCATATTTTAACCATTTATGTAAGATGTACTATATACGTTGTTCTGGACAGGTGCTGAAAATTAGCCCTCAAAACATTGCATCTGGTTTGACATGATAATAAATATTTTGTGTCGTGAGAAAAGGAAGTATACTTGACAAAACCTTTTTGGGTGTTTTGATTTGATAATTGGTCAACATAAATCAATCAATCAAACTTTATTAATAAAGCGCTTTCTATAAAACATGTATTGTGACACAAAGTGCTTTACAGAAAAAAATCATCTCAACCCCCAAATATACAGTAAACACACAAACATGCAGGATTACTGATTTTATCTGCCTTCTTGTAATTGTATGCAACTGTGGAGCACTTTCGATGACCTTGTATATGAATTGTACTCTACCAATAAACTTGCCCTGCCTACTCAAAGCACACAACTAAACACAAATACACAATTCAGGTATAAGTTGTTGATTCAGCATAGGCCTTTAAAATCTCTTTAGCTCTTTACTAAAAAGCAAACCAGTGTAGCGTGCAGCATACTGGTCAGTTTAAATGTCAAGAGAAGTGCACTTTGGTATCACCTTTCGTTCATACCACTTAAAGGCACAAATGACAGAAAATAAAAGATCAAAGAGAACTTCAACCACTTACAAAATCTCTAACCATTAAGCTATCAATTACCAAATATTCAGCATCCGGGAGCTGTTTTAGTGAACTGCTATTACTTCAGTGCACACATTTCCCCTGCTCACAGCTCCTCTCTCCCCCAGGCGAGCGCTTCCTCCACTGTTCTCTGTGTCGTTACCATAATCAGATAAGACAAGTACCTAGGGAGCAGCAGCATCCCTACAGCACCTTGCTCTTGGCACCATGCTTGTGTGTGTGAAATGCTCCGGGCACTTGGAAACATATATTCCCTTTGACTGTCTTTTTTGTTGCTTTGACAAACTGACACATGACTCGTGACATGCTCCGGAATGCTGTGCTAAGAAATGTTTAATGGTTGAAATAATGCTACAAGTAACATAGTGAATCGTATTTATTTATATGTATGGCTCAAACTCAATTTGTAAGGTTGCACTTATTTAGGTATTTATAATATGTATTTAGATTTCTATAAAACCTGCTATTCCTGTAGATTACATCCTGTGTGGCTCTACAAATACTCATTTAACTATGGTTGACAAGCTGAATGCACAAACTGACTTAGATTATGACTATTTTTTGTACCTGTAGAACCAAGTGTGTCCACTTCAAAGGTGTAAGTCTGCCACTGGTACTGAAGCTGACCATCAGAGGGGTCCGAACACTGCCTGCCCCATATCGCAGAGAGACTGCTAGTTCAGATATTGTCACTGCCAGTGCAAGGCTTCCCTCTGAGCTCATCTCAAGTAACATCCTATACAGAACAAAGAGAAAAGGATAACATTAGACAATAGCGCATATACAGGCCAAAACTTTGGAAACACTTTTAATGTCTTGGCTTTTCTTTATTTTCAACATTATTAACAGACTACGATTTTCATTGAAGGCGTTAAAACGTTTTATATTCTAAATTCTTCAACATTGCCGCCCTTAATTCTTGACATTTTCTCCATGAGCTTCATAAGGTCATCTTCTGAGATAGTTTTCAACATGTTTGAGAAGTCCAAACCATTTCTGTGACGACATCGTGAAGCTAACTGAGCAAATGTTAGTGTAAAGCAGTAATCAAAGCGACAGACGGCGATTTGGAAGAATTTAAGTCAATTTTTTTTTGTTTAAAACACAATTCCGTATGTATTCACTCATTAATGAATGGCTTCGGTGAGAATCTACCATAGGAAGAGTTTGAAATGAAAGGAAAAACGAAAACATGAAAAAAGCGTTTCCAAACTTTTGGCCTGTACTGTACAACACTGGCTCTACTGTATTGGTTAGACATAGAATTCTTAAATTAGCATTTTTGTTTGGTAGTTGTTTTTTGGTCATACACGTGCTAGTGTAAAATGACACTAACACCTGTCCTTATTACTTCACCTATCACCTAGCATCGATTAGCACAATTATTTTGTGTTGGTATATCACCACCCATTGTGGTCTTGGTCATCAAAATCTTCTTCAAGTGTAAACATCCATCACACGGCTTTATTTTTTATATACAATTGCACTGGTGTACTTTGGCAGAGAAATGAAGGGAGTGCACTTGAGCAGCATCACTTAATGAGCTGGACTGAAGTCAGTGAGAGCCACAATGTCAGGAAGCACAACAGGCAGTCTCTCTTTTTGACATTTACACATGGAATATCAATATTTTACATGACTGCTGGCTTTGTGCTCCAGACACATACATGCACACTGCACGCCTCATATTAACCACCATCACTGACATTTTATGGGAAATCATGGCTTTTATGAACCCAGAACAGCTCCGCCAATAAATCACATATGGATGTATGCATGAGAAACAGAGCATCTGTATTCCTGCACATGTGGTGAGTTTGACTGGGCCAGCTACACAGATACCGTAAGACTTTTTTTTTTTTAAATTAAAAAACACATGCGCTTTCTCAGATATTTTAAGGATTAACGTTGAAAATGTAGAAATACAAGAAACATTACAGTGAAACACAGTGAAAAAGCTTTAAATGTACCATCAAAAATGTGACTTCTATTTATTTTCCAGGAACCACCACTTTGTCATTTACTGAGATGTGACAGGACAATAAAATGTAAAAACCTCTGCTATTCAGGTGTAAACTTCTCTTGTTTCTGTTGTTGTCAACTAGTTTAATCCAGTCTGCTATGCTACAGTGCTATCTTTGCTGACTTTCTTCACTATTCATTGCAACATTTTGAGTTTATGAAACAGGTGTTTGACTGTTCTATTGTGAAGAAAGCATTGTGAAATCACAGAATGCACAGCGGAGACCAGACAGAAGGGGCGAGGAGAAATGGACAGAGGTGAGGATAGAGACCTCCTTTCATCTGGCTCTTTGATGGCCGCTGTGATCACCTGTGCAACAAAAGCCTGACTGCAACAACAGCAACTGATTCAAACTGGGGGTGGGGATGGATATTTTCTGTCACTCCGATGCATTCAGCCTTACAGGAGTCATGTTCAGCCCAGACCTACACAACAACTCTCATCTGTCATCGGAATCCCCTGGGAAACTCAACTTCATGGACAAAAATGATTGAATGAGCTGTAAAACATTTTTCTTAAATTTTGCTGCTCACACGGACGACACAATTGAGTTTGTCACAGAAAAAAATCGTCACGATGTATATGCAAAAAAGATCTTTATATCATTAAAAAAAGACACATTTTTGCATAATGATAATTCAAACTTTTTAGCAGAATTTTAAAGCACTATTTGTTTTAGTAGAGTAGAGTTTAGTCCATCGTAAGCTATGCAATGTAAGAGTCACACTAAATGCCACAAACCAAATTTCAGTTTTGAGTCTATGTCTGTCAAGTAAATTACCAATGCAAGACAGGACCAGTGCCTTGGTAGAGGTCTACTATTAAGTGCAGCTTGGCTACTTTAATTGAATTGTTCTTTGGTTGATTAACTGCAGCTTAATCAACCAATGAACAAATGTGATGGAAAACTTTGTGCATACATTTTCCACCTTACTATAACTACCATTAGTGCATTTAAACAAGTTTCATAATCAAAGCACCTGTGTTGTTCCTTTGGTGCCAAATGGTGAGTGCTGAGGAGGACTGTGTTACAAAGCAAAGTCAACTGATCCTTGTGAGTGCATACACGTGTCTAGTGTGTGACTGTGTGAGAGAGATTGTCAAGTGATACTAGTTTGTGTAACTCGACTCTGTCCCAGTGCTGCGTCAGACACACTAACACACTCTCATCAGCTTTCGCTCTTATACGACATGACAATGCGTTGTTAGCATCCAGCCTCTCAATGCAATCCTGACCTGACCCGGATGCTCCTCGTTATTAGATCAATATCAACTCTGCATCTCTCGCTGTTTCTCACAAGTGTAAAAGAGTCCAGCCAAGCCACTTTCTGTATTGGCCTGTACACTTTAGAGCGTTTACGAAACCATCTTAAACCTATCAATATGAACAACACACATTATGAAAGGGAAGAGTAGCACACACTAAAATGTAACTCACATTTCTCCTGTAGTGTTTGGCTTGAGCCAGACTGCCAATGTGAGTGACCCAAAGCTCCCAAGTTTTTGTGACGGTGGAGACACCAGGCATCCACCCTCCGCATGCCAAAATATCACACTACTGGATCCCGTAGACCCATCCTCCAAGGGAAGAGTAGATCTTGCATCAGATTCAGAAGTAGGAGTGCCGTTGTCATCTTCTGTGACACAGCTACCCCTGAGGAAAAGCAAAGTTTTGTTAAGGTTACATAGTTGAGTTTTCAGTTTTCAGTTACTGTATGATGAATGAACTTTTGAAAAGTAAAATGAGACAGCTAAATTTGTATCATAGTTGCATTTTTCAAACCTGTGAGCCGATAGTAGCAGAGGGGCATATGGCGGAGTGGAGGACCTATAGGGACAGTCCTGGACACAGAAAGCCTGGTAACACGCCTGAAGCTCGGCGTGTGAAGTTGCTGACTGACAGTAGCTGCTCCGCTCAGGAAAACCACATGTGGAGTGAACAGGTGAGATGGACACAGGTTTGAAAGCGGCAATGTTCTCCATCGGTGGAAAATGTCCCTGAGGGTAAAACGTAATTTAAATGTTTTAATTTTCTCCAGCATTTGAGGAATAATGATTCTGAAACAATCTCAACAAGACAATTCTAATAATTTTATTTGAGTCACTTACCTGTGAAAAAGAGGGTGTGAAACACAGGATGAACAACAGGAGAGGAAACCAGGGTAAGGCTATGTTCCACTTGGTTTTTGCCTTTTGTTTATTAATATGTTTCCGAAGAAAAATAGGGCAAGTGCACGTGGAGTGCTTTGCCTCCCCTCTTGGTTGTGATTTTGACTCCAACATAAACAAAAATGTATCTTCAATTGTTATACATGTTTGTTCTCTTTTCTTTTTCCAGTGGCACTCCAGCTTTTTCCATCTGCTGACTGCACAGAGCTGGTTTATTGACAGATGCTTTTCTCTTCCTTCCATTTTTCTTCTGCTTTTCCCTTCTTCAGTCCTTCTCTGACCATTGACCTGGTGCAATCTTATTATTGCAGTCTCCAATGGTTTTTGCATCATCCATTTTTCCAGAACCTCAAGTTTAGGTTAAAAAAAAAACATTCCTGCAGGATGCAAGCTTTTCAGGAAGCCGATTTTTACTCCAGAGCCTTCCAATCGGACTTGGGCTCCTCCTGCCTGTCATGGTTTCATGGTTTCAGGGTTAGGGGCATTTTACAGGTCTGTCTCCCAAGGATGAGGGCACCAAGCTTAGCTTTCTGTTAGACTTGGCCCCTGGCTAACACAGCCGTTGACCCACACACATTCCCGTTCCAGCCAAAGCTTCACATGATAGCTAGGATTTCACAATCTAGAGAAGGAAAAAAGAAGGGAAAGAGAGATATGTTCACTCCAAAAGCTAACTTGTGACAAATCTGAGGAGAGTGAAATGTCATGCAGGCTATTCCAGTGCCAAAGCCTACACTATCATGTACTGCCTGATCGAGCTGGTGCTCAGCTGTCACAATGTGTTCCACTTTTCCACTTATTGCCACTTTTAGTCTATAATGAATTCATTATACCCTTTTACATTGGCAATGATCCCTATACTTGTTACATAAGTCTGTTTGAAACTGAGGCAATTACACAAAAGCTCCGATTCTTGTCGTTCTTCAGTTTCACATTTTGAACAATGAGAGGGCACGAAGCATCACAAGTGTAAAATTACATGGACCTATGAATGCCCACTGAAGGGTACGTAAATGTAGACTATAGGATTACTTTACAGAAGCACAAATTCAAGAAATGCACCTGCACAGTTAACTTACCTGTCGCTCTGTGTCCCTGTGAAAGCGCGCCTGCTCTCCATCACGGGTGCAGCGCAGCGTCAATAAACCTGCAACTTGTTCCGCTTCCCAAAACCTTTTCGGCAGGCTAGCGTTAACTCCTTGGGCACCGCATGCACGCCATCAATAAAGGCTTTATTCGTTCTCCATTCGATTTAACAACTTTTCCGGTTACGTCCGACAGTTTAAGATGAATGAAGAACCACACGAGGTTGACGTTGCAGTTTTTCCCGACTTTATTCAGAACATGCAGCGTTTAAGAAGATTAGCCCGAGACGCCATCTGGCTAGCAGCACTTCCAGGCTGCAGACACATAGGGCTATAAAGTAACGCAAAAAACAATACCTGGGAGAACAGCGGAGAGCCGTGGGAATCCAAATAAATAAACAAACCGCATGTCGTTTCAGTGTGTCGGACTTTGCAAATGACAATCGCCCCCCGCAAGTGTACTGTTTCATTTACGTGGGATGCGTCCTGCTCCACAAGTGGCTCTCAGAGGAGCGCAGAAAGATACCGCCGTCTCCTAGGCAACGGTGATCCGCTTCGGACAAGTGTTGTTGAGACTCATGAGAAGTCCCCCCCCCCCCCCCACAGCATTGTAAAATAATAAATTACAACAACCGAAAATAACTATGATATCTATCCAAATTCTATTTAATTGAACCAAAAGCTTAAGAAATAATATTTTATAAAGCATAAAAACAAACTTTTGTAAAGGGGGACCAGTGAGGACAAGCCAGACCCCCTCCTCTGGCCCATGTTTGCAACCTTTTCCAAACTACTATTTTTCATTACAGTATCTTGGGACAATATCAGTGGGCACCTTCGGTTGCAACTCGGCCCCGTTCTGTCCCAGGATCCTAAAAAACACTTAAGAGGGACAGGCTTAAGTGGAAATTTAGAACAATAAAAGCTGACATGATGAGGAACAAAGTAATATGTTTTTTTTTTTATCAACTTAATGGTGTTAAGAGTTTGTGGGCTTTTTATTAAAAATGCTTGTGGTGTCCCAATTTATCAGACATGTTTGATAAAGTGGGACTCCACAGTCTGGGTAAAGTGGGACTGCAAAATAATAATTATTATTATATTATTATTATATCAAATGAACCATGGCCATGTTTAGCTTGTGTGTAGTTTTAACAATATATATAATTTAAAGTCACACTGTGTAACATTTTGGATTCTTCTGTTGTCGATACAAAACCTAACGTCCCGCTCCCAGTACACAACAGTCATGAAGTCATTAACCCTGCCTGTATATGTATCATACTACACATTTACAGAAATGTTAATTAATGTACAGTGTCCCTGAGCTGACAGCAAACACATATTTATTTAAGCATTTTTTTATGGATTTTTCAAAGACTAAAATATCTGTAATAAAATCAAAGCTTGTATTTCATTCTGTGTATTGGGTGAAATGTCACATGGTGTGGCTGTAATTAGTGTATAAGATAAGATAAGATAAGATAAGATAAGATAAGATAAACCTTTATTGATCTCACAAAGGAGAAATTCACTTGTTACAGTCGGCGTTACTTCACAGTATACTGATGGTACAAATAGTTTTTGAAAATGTTTCTGTTCATTTATTATTATTTTTGCTGTTAAAGTGCGGGGTGTCACACTGGGTGTCCAACTTTATCAAACAAGGTGTCTGACTTTCTCGAATTTCTTGAAAAAATGAGATCACTGCCATCTAATAGGCCTACTTGTTTATCATATCATGGCGTTTGCTTTTGATGTTAAAGGAGAAATGGTACAACATATCTGCGTATACTGGAAGATAAATAACATCATGATATCCCCACATTTTTACCCTATATGCTTTTACTTTTTATGTGGAAAAAATGCAGATATTAGTGCATATTTGACCTTTCAATGAGTTGGTTAGCTTAGCACCTATATTTTCCATCAATGTGTTCTCTAGGATGCTCCATGATCAATTGTTTTTTATTTTATTTTTATTTTTTTATGGAATGTGTGCGTAACCATGGAGATGGTTCCATCAGCAGAGGAAACCTACCAGAAACCCTAAAACGCCCCTGACTCTGTCTTAGTTATATCGGCCTTAAAACATGAGGTATAAACAAACTAGTAATTTCTGTGCTGAAGATGACTTGTTTCATACTACATTATTCTTTTTTTTTTTTTTTTTCAAAGCTTTGTAGTAGAATGCAGAAGCAATTGATTACGTATAGGCCTCCGCTGTTGGCCAAGTTAAGATTTTGCTAATGTTTTGTATAATAGAGTAAACACGGGTACCAAACGAAAGGACATCCCTGCCGACAAGTTTTATGTTATCATACTAATCGCGTTTGAACAGCTGCAATTTGCTTTGGCTGAACAAAGGCATTCTAACTAGGTTTTAATTAAGTGTTCCTAATGACCTTAAGGAGATTAGAGGTTCGCCTTCTAATCAATACTAGGCAGAGAGGAGACAAGGGAGGGAGTGGAGGCGGCTGGGGGCTAGAGGAGTAATGTAGTGTGGAGAGGATGGAGGAGGAGACAGAGGGTGAGGTGCTACAAGATGGAGAATCATCTAAACAAACCACAATATGAAGATGATTTTAAACAAGAAGGACCAAATAAAAGCTTGGATCTTTTTGATCAAACAGCATGTCTGGCTCCAGCTGATGGAATTTTGACGGACATCGTAAAATATATATATATATAAAATGGTCTCATCTGTATTAGATATTAGTAGTGTCAAATAAAGCGTTACCTACTGTAGCTTTTTCAGTAACTCACGAACTAAATATTTGAGATGCATAATCTGCTAATTCAATATAATTTCCACTGGAGACATTCATCCTTTAACCTCCATCATACTTTCCATGCTTTTTTAATGTGATAGTCACTATATAGATGCTATATTTTTAATCCATGTTTATAAGCCATTCTCCTTGGCTGCAAGGGATTTCACCCGAAATAAGATACAAAAATAATTCTATTAGGGTATACACCCTTAGGTCAGTGAATCTATATTCTACATTGTAAATGGCGGTGTGTGGTGGTGCGCAGTGTGCTCCCTGTTGGGGTTGAGGCCAGTGACACCCTCGGGGCTGTGCTGTCCAATCCTTGGCATGCTGTGCTTCTATAGGATCGAATTAACCTCCTGCCTTCTCCACAATGCACATACACATAATTATCCAGTCTTGCCTGCCATCACATTCACAATTCCTCCATCAGGATCCACTGCTCAGGGTCCTTCAGGTACTTGCAACATTTTGTAGAATACATTTATAAGGATTAAGGGGATAAAATAAACATTGACAAAAACTCTCAGCTGTTTGTGACCAAATAAATACTTTTTTTAATTTTTATATTGTGTTATTATCACTCAAATGAAACCACCAAACCATTACTGAAAGTCGCTACTGGGCTTCAAGTCACATGATCGTAGCATATCAACACACAATTAGTTGTGTCCATTACGTATGTCCCATGTGTCCCATTGCGAGCATCCAGCATGGTGGTCTCCTGTCCCAGAATGTGACGTCCGTCTAAGGACTGTTGGACATTTAGACGATGATATTACCAAAGATCTTGAGTTTTATTCAAGATGTTTGGGTATTGTGTTTGCTTGTGTTTTCACTGTTTGTTGGTTTTAGAGATTAACAGCCAAAAAGCTTATTCAACAACATTTTTTGAGGAAAAGACAATATTTGATGTTGTTTTTTACAAGTCTTAGTCATATTTGGGTCGCAGCTTGTCATCCCAGGGTGATTGTGGTGTGTGGTTATAAGAATAGCTCAGGGTATAAAGGGTGAGGAGAAAAGAGAGACATTCAGTAAATTGACTGAGCTGGGAATCAAATCCACAACCATGTTGTTCTCCAACCCACTCTTTAACAGAAAAAAAAACAACTTTTACTGCAAAAATACAAAAACCTTTGTTACACACATATCAATTCACAGATGGTCTTAAAATTATTTAATTTACTTTTAATGTTTGAATGGCCTCTCCCCGTCTTACCGTTTTAACCGGATCCACCTCTACCTTTTTGGTAGAATGACTGGAGAAGACCATCCCATGAGAACGGCCAATCTCGTCTGATCTCAAAAGCAAAGCAGGGTCAGGCCTTGTTAGTACCGTTTAGGACTCCAATGTACTGTGAGCTTGACTGACTTCAGGCCTGCTTCTGCTTTTTTGTCATTTTACCCCATTTTTAGGGTCTCAATTAAAGGTGAATTGTTTGTACAATGATTAGGAATGTATGTACAAGTATGTCACGTGGTGTTGTGTGGCATGTGGGCAGGCACATGCTCTCTCTCTCTATCGGCCACTTGTGGTGGATTTTAAGTGCCACTAATTCACTCGCCACTGACACATCAGACTATTTATTAAAGTACACTAACTTAATGAATGGTCCATAGAATGGGGAGTTAAAACATTTACTGTCCTTAGAGAGAAATACAGAGCAATAGACAAAGAGGGGGGATGTGAGAGGGAGCAATGGTGAAAGAGAGAGGAAACAGTGAGAATAAATGGCCCATCGTATCGAGTTAAGGCATTCAAAGTTCAAATAGACAGCTGACCCTTTTACAGTGAGCATGCATGTGCCTCTGATGCACAGAGCACCTTTATGGCCTGCATAAAGAAGGGCTAAGGATGGTAATCGAGCTGCAGGAGAATAGTATGACACGAGGTAAGAGAAAATGGAAATACACAGTGCTACTGAAAAATACAAGATCAAAGTGAGCAAGACACATGAAGATGAAAAATATTCAGAACAGACAAAATAACTCTAATAAACTTTGTTTAGACATTTTAGAAATATTAATAATGCGTATATTTTTTCCCAAAGTCAGTATTAAAGGATTGTTCCAACTGTGCTTTTGATCAGGGGGTAATGACATTACACTAAGGGGATCATTTACTTAGCATTTGCTCATGTGCAAAACAAATAGCATGTGCAAAATCAGGGATTAGGACATGGGTCATCATGCAGAATTCTCACAGTTACATATCAGATTTAGGATCCTAATACTGTAATATATACAACTTCAACTGTTAATTTAGGTGTAACATGGCCACAAAACAGCACGCTTTATTTTTCCACTTGCACTCACTACTAAAGTTGATATTGCAGAAATAGTATGTGTGTATTGGTAGTTTCAAAGTGTTTTCATTAGAAATGAAATTAACATTACCACATGGAGCCAGTTCAACCGTAAGTTAAATGAGAGGAACAGAGAACACTACAGAATCTGCTCGTTCGTAATTCACTATCTCTTAGCGTGTGCACGTCAATGCACTGTTCAGTTACTGTTGCGTGCGCAACAGCTTATGTATAGCAAATGTGCGTGTAGCATATCTTTGTGTGTGTGTTCGTGTGTGTTTGTGCGTGTGTGTGCGTGTGTGTGTGTGTGTGTGTGAGGAACGATGTGTGAGTGTGTGTGTGTGTGTGTGTGTGTGCGTGCGTGTGTGAGGAATGATGTGTGAGTGTGTCTGTCAGGGGAGCAGGAGGCTGTGAAAGGCCATTACCACCACAGTCCATGTCACCAGTCTGTGAATCCTCTGGGTGCAGCACACACTGACACATGGAAGCTGAAGCAAACACACACATATTGGACATAGGACAAGGTTTGCAAAGACAATCTGAGTGTTGATGTGTCTTGATTAGATGGCTAAATAAAAATGGTTGTTATTCATAAACTGTCACTCTTTAGTGAAACGGTAACTAACAATAACATACTCTGAGTATCAGGGTTGTGTGTAGGATACAAACTGCTCTGAAGGGCCTATAGTGTGAAACAGTGACACATTAGCACTTTTCAGATCATGGCACTTCTAACAGTATGCCCTCTGAGATGTGCACTGTTTGCCTCTAGACGAGGAAAAACACATAAACTCATAAACGCTGTATAAATCTGAAGTCATACAAATCAAATTTCCACTTTATGTTATGAAGGACCTCACAGACCGCGTGAGTGCTTTGCAGGTTCTGCACCTAACCTGAGAGCAGCTCCAACATGGTTTAATCTACCTAAAACAAGAGGGGTGGGATTTTTGTTTGTCCCCTAATAGGAATTTATTTGTGCTTGACTTGACCTCCTTCAATCACACTGGAACAACCGGTAACAGGGCATCCTCTGTCTGGCGCCAAACTCTTCACACAATGCACCGGGTATCTGCCATCATGGAACCAATTGGATGAAAACTCTTGCACTGTCTTTGTGGCTCAAGCATAACCCTAAAGAAGATTAACCCTGATTCAAGGGAAATGGGTATTTAGCCAATACTCTATGAATATTTGGCACACAAAGATATGAAAATAAGGAACTAAAAGGGGTTTGGTGTCCATGACTAGATCCATGACATGAAGATATGATTAGACCCAGCGCAAATATAGTAAGATGGTGGATGATGTAGATGCAGGCAGTGATATGGACAAAGCCAGAGGGTGGAGGAGGAGAGTTAAGCCAGCCATTAGCGAAGCATCGTATGGAGGCCACTCTTACATACGCTCCACAAGGTTAACGATAACAGCCCGAGCACCTGAAATGCTCAAGTAGCTTTTATCGTATCATAATAATGAATCACAGATAAAATAAAATAAATGAACTCCAAAAGGCGAGCAGGTAAAAAAGAAAAAGAACATATCTGCAAATGGATGGGCAACCAGGAAACAGCCCATGTACCGTGTAAAAACAATCTGAGGAAAAATGAGAGAAACAATGTTTTGTGCTAATATGGAATGTCATCCGTTTCCCCCAGAGGTCAAAGCTCTGCGTGGCAAACGGCACAGACTTCTGCTGCATTAAATATCGACAGCATGTATTCCAAGACAATACATCCTTGATAAATTGTAAATTTCTTGTGAGAAATAAAAGTTTGGTTCATACATGGATGGTTTATTACTTTAAAAAAAGACACATGATGGAGAATGTATCTAATAAGCTCGGCGTGGAATGAAAAGTAGCTCTGATAGCAGTGATGGAATAAAAGACAACAGACAGGTATCAAAACTGGAAGCCTGGTTTTAATTGATATTGCTCTACTGTAATAATCCTGAAAGGCATAGTCTGGAGTAACACATGTAATGGTTCAACCCATATTAGTTTAAGTTACAGAATCATAGGTCTCTCTTTTGCATTGAACAGTATATACAATGTGAAATAAATACATTTACACAAATGGACATTATCATCGAAGCACACTTGTATGATACACGTCACAAAAATATACAGGTAATTGTTTTGTATTTTTTCATTGATGTGGAGCACATCTAAAATCTACAGACAGCTTTAAATAACACTACAGGGTCTTCTCCTGTTCACAACTGTTCTCCTTGGAAGGGTCAGCATCCATAACCTTTTTGATCCAAATGGGTTTCCTTCCCAAATTGATTCGGCTGCTGAAGTATCTGCAGCACAGTGGCAGTTACAAGTGTTTAACAACTAATGACTTGAAGATTCTGCCTGTTGGCTATGGTTACCCAGTCTTTTCATTGTTTTGGCTAAAATATGGTTTCATGCATGATTTCCATAGAAAAGATTTACAGGTTATAGAGATGGAGAAGTAACGTATGATCCCCAAAGTGTGACAGGTCCGTTCAGTGGCTCTAAAACCTCTTTCAGCTCTCTGCAACATACACAATGATGACTGCCAAACTGTGTGTGAATTCTCTTCAGTGACCCAACTTTCTTGTCCAAAGATTAGCCAATTTAAAGCATCATAGCGTTTGCAGGGCCCAGCAAAACAAATACATTTCTCTTTTATTGTGGGATACTGTAGTTACATTCACCATTATGAGCCTTAACTGATATATGATAACTATGACTTTTAATCAAAGTTGAATAACTTAAGTTTCTACTGTTTGTAATAAATATCAGTAGTATATTAATTTATTGAGGGTTAAAGGCTTTGTTCAACAAAATTAAAGCTGCAATACAAAACATTGCACAAGTCCAGCACCTTCTTTCATAAATGGCAAATAAGTGCAAATGTAAAAATTAATTTCTGGACTACATACATAGTCCTTTTTTCTTTACAAAATAAATAAAACAAGAACAACAACAACATGTTTATAGTTCTCAGTAATCAGTCTCACGTTTGTAAAATAAGTTCAATTTAGTAACATCAAGCATAAAAAATACATAATCCAACCGGACCATGAGTTGAAATCTTGACATTTATTTAAAAAGGTTTTCTGTGGTGGCCAGATAAATGGTGCAGTCCTATGACTGGGATGAATGGAGGGCAGTTATGTACAGCTTATTTATCAAAAGACTCATATACAGTGAAAAGTACCTAAATGTCCTCATTTAACCTAAAGATATACAATAGAGGTTTTTCTACATAAAATTACGCATGTGTATTTGGTTAGGTTGGTTATAGAGTGATTTGTTCCTGGTACTTTATTGAGCCTTATATCCACTTGGGTTCCGCATGTGAAAAGGGAAGATGGACAAGATGGCTACCCTACTGTGTTGTGTAAAGAAGAAACACATAGTTAAAGAACAGTAAAGACTACGAAAAACTACACAGCAATATCTGAGAACTGAGGGAGGAATCAAAGAAGACAAAAATAAAATGATTTCAAATACATGAACCACACATAAAAACCAAAGTACTTTTTTGTCTTTTATGTTGTGTTTCCAATAAAATGTCTTAAGTTATAATCTGTATAATTTATACAATATACACTGAGTAAAAATACCCCTTACAATGCTGATGTGTGATGTGAAGTCAACTACACGAGCTCTGCTGCTCCTCGCCTGTGTCCTGCTGCCATTCATATTGAAACAAGTCTGAGTGCACGTTTTGGCTTCCTCACTTGGCATTAAGAGTTGCATAATTTTTGATACTTTAAGACCATTATTACCTGTTAAAGCTGAAAACTATAGAATAGTTTACTGTCAAAACAGAGCTTCTGAAACTGTCGTACTTATGTAATGGTGAACAAAAGTGAACAAAGTGCAAACACCTAAAAATACTGCCAACAAAAAACAATGTACTCCCCATTTAATTGTTAAATTACGCAATTAATGGTCCCCACTTTTACTGAAAAATGGCATCGACTATGTAACAATTTAAATGATTGAGGTTGGGAATATGGCATTTTCAGATGCTTGATTATTTTTGCTAATACTAAAATAAGCCAGCTGGTGATATTATAAATACTGTCTGTTATCTAATAGCTTATGGCAAGTTACACAAAGAGGAAGAGAAGCTCTTCTTACAGGGTCAAACATTTGCTCCTAACAGTGGCACATATCCATATGCAGAAACCCCTCCTTTAAGCCCGCTATTGCATGTAATTCCTAAGATCATTGCTGATTTGTTAACACATTATCACTTGTTATATTCATTACATATATGATAATTGTCAAAGTGGACAAGCTGATAGAAAAATGAAATACATACTGATTGGTTTTGCTTTGAAGAAGACAGTAAAACAAAGCAGTGTAATATGTCATATACAAGGTGATGCTTATTTACATGTCTAGTGTGAAGGGGTCCAAATAGAGAAAAAGCTTGATCAGTCAGTTTTGTCAGCACACATTTCCTTCAAGCCACTCCAGAAACAGATGCCTATGGTTTGGTACATGAACTGACGCTGGTAAAGTTTGTACCAATAAAATTGACAGGAGGGCATTGAAATAATCAGGACAGTAGTGTGAAAGAAATTCAAGTCTTTACACGACTCAAACATTTTTGAACGGTAACGCCACCTACATTTCATGTTCTCATATGAGATTTTTTTTTAGCCAAATTACAGGTGCAAACACTCTTGTAGTAATATTGGCATGTTCTGTATGTAACACATGTAAATGTTTTTAGAGGGGGATGTCACAGAGCAGACATTGAGAAGCAGTTGAGTTCAGAGCTGAGAGTAAGCCATGACATTTTGTAGACATCCTCCATTTTTTATTTGGACCAATGTCAATCCCATATGTATTTCTAAATGTACATGTAATCAGAAATGTCATTAATAGTTCAATGTCTAATTTTAGCTTTAGGGTGTTGTCTTGTTGAACATTTAAAAAACTCTGTGGAGTAAACTGAGAAAAGGGGTTAGTACCGTCTCATTATCTCACAAAAGTAAACCAAACAGTTCTTCAAAACATGTCCTTGTTTGAGCACTTATTATTAATAAAATCTTAATGCATATTTGACTGCCTTGCCATCACACGTGTCCAAAGTTACTTTTAGTAACTTTTTAGAGATTATTCAAAGTTCTAAAGCAAAATATCTTACTTCCTTGGTGAGTGCAGGTTGATGTCAGTTCATCATCTTCCCTCCAAACAGTTCAAGTCACTCCAATATGGTGTAGGGTTCAGGCTAGAGGTTTGGGTCTTGTTATTTATACGGGGATGCATCAGCGGACAGTGTGTGTGTGTGTGTGTGTGTGTGCGTGTGTGTGTGTAAAAGAGCAAAAGGTCATTCAAAGCAGTTTGGGATTTTGAACTGAAGCCCGGCTGGTTGCAACATTGTTCGCGTGTCCTTCCGTTCGCCTGACAGCTTCACACTTTGGCTTCCAGCAGCTCCAGGAAGAGTTTGTGCATTGGGACCTTGCCATCCTGCTTGATGCTGTAGAAGTGCTGCACTGCCTTGGTGGAGGTCTGCCGAAGCAGGGGGAGGGTCATGAGCAGCTTGCCCGCCCGACGGGGGTCCTCCTGGTGTTGGGAAGCCTCGTAGTCCTGCAGGGCCTCATGGAGCACATCCTGGAGCTTCTGCACCGCGTCCACGTCCTCAATGTGCATTGAGTCTGTGGAAGCACAAACATATAGAGCATGTAAATCTAAATATCTGACTGAGACTGAAAGCTTACATAAAAACATCCTTGCAATATTCCATATTTGAGCTGAGAAAGTTCAATCATTTCTGACGTAGTTTAGTTTGACTCAGAAAATATGTAGACTATAGCACAAAAGTTGCTATAAAACACTGTACGTACTCATTTGATTGGGCTCCTGAACTCCCCTGTCTTCCCTCTGCTGCCCCCTATGTGCAGATATATTTCTGATGCAACTCAGTATATCATTTTAACAGTTGTTTTATGTTTGAGAGTATGTATGTGTATGGCATATTCATTTACATGTGCTAGAAGTGGCAATAAAGCTAACTAACATTAACTACAGAGGCTACAATTGTCATTTTATGAAATAGTCACAACCAAAAGACATAAATGCCTAAAATATTCATTACTGTATCGCCCAAAACATTTTGTGACATCTATTGGTTCAGTAAAATGTTCCTGCGTCTATGTTGATACAGTGAGAGGTGTGTTTTCCAAACAAATATCGAGAAACCACCCTTTGAAAGGCCTCTGCTGCCGTCTGTGGGTGTGATGAATGAACCGGCGAAGGCACAAGTGGGAGGGGAATAAAAGCTGGACTTAGAGTGATGGAGGGACAGCGCGCGTGTGTGTGTATGGAGTAAACATTAGCTGCCTCTCTCTGAGTTGGCTCACGGAGTATGTTCTGGCAGATGTGGCAGTAAAGGCTGAGAATGACCCTCAATAATAATGCTCCATATCGGCCCGTAGGGAGGCCAAGTCTTAATGTGAGCTGGCCTTTAGCTCCCCACCTCCGATCAATGCCTCTGATCAATGGCTACATGCATGTTAAATAATAATCACAAGGAAACTATTGATAGCCTTCTACACATACTGCTGCTTAAATCAGGAGAAATGCGGGACTGAAATTTAACAAATATTTAAGAAAACATCACAAAATAGCATACTTTCTGTGCTTGCTACGCAGTGGCTCTATTGTGTACAATTTAAAAAATATTGAGTTTTATTTTTGTGATGAATCAACATGTATGCAATGAAAGAATACTTACTACATTGATTTACTCCTTTCCACACAAAGCTATTTCAAATACACAGGATTGGATCTATAGAGTATAATGCAAGTATCAGTATGCAGCTCCAGACCAGGCCTGGTTCGAATTCCATAAGATCAATAGGAACTTGTTTTCCATGTTTTCCTTTTCTTCGTATTGCCTCTATTTTAGTCTAAACTCAGCACATAAATAGTAATAATAATGAGGTGCTTACGCCTTTACTCTTACAACCGAGTCTTTTGGATCAAAAGCATGTAGAGTGTACAGAGATTATGGAGTCCCATATTAGAGTTTCATGTGCTTTTGCACACTGCATTTTCACATTATTCTATTCTAATTTTATATACTTTATTGCATCGTTCTTTGATTGCACATTGACCTCTGTTTTTTTGTTTGCAAATTGTATAACTATCTGCATATTTTCTCACTATATGCACCTACTGTTGTAAAAAGTGAATTTCTCCACAGTGAGATCAACAAAGTCTTATATTCACTTCCTGAACTGTGCCCTGTTCAGTGTAAATGTAGGCCTTAATGATTATGAGGATGTTAAATCATCAAATGTTAACATGTAAGTCTCAATGCACACTTTTATATTAAAACAAATAAAGGAAAAAAAGAAAAGAATGAATGGATATACACAGACACACATAGCTAATGCTTCCCATGGCAGTCTTTACATGTGGGGCACGTTTGCTAACATTTCTTAAGGCTTGGCTTCATTAATGCAGACGATTAGCATCCTGTGAATTAATTAGTGTCAGTGCCCTTCAAAATGCTAATGCCAGCATTCTGTTGTCTTGAAGACCAGTTCGTCTGGGCAGTGGGGCTAACTTCGTATTTGTGCGTAAGCTGATTTACTGATTACGGAGCAAAGAAAAAATCAACAAGGAACCAGTGATTCATTATTCGCGTAGCTTTGATTAAAAAATAGATTATTGGAGTTTATTTTATAAGTATATAGAGGTAGTAGTAGTAGTAGAAGTAGTAGTAGTTGAGTATCAATGGTGAGATATTGTATATATTTTAAAGGTATAATGCAAAATCAACTTCTTAGAGTTGATTCTAGTAATGTTGAAAAACTGCATGTTTTCAGGGTTTCATTCACGTTAAGGTGATTTTGGTACGGAGCCCCATTCTGTACATGCGTCAACACAAATTCAAACCATTGCAAAACTTTATAAATCTTTTACGGTGTATATAGCACTTCTGCTGACAAATTCTGACGCATAAGTCCACTCTAATTGCATTCATTGTATCTATAAAGTTTACATATAAATAGACACGCAGAGCATAAAGGAAAGTGTTGATGGAACCATTTTGTTGAATCATTATCATTATAAGTAATTTTTTATCAGTATATTTTGGCAGAGTCTAAACTTCTGACTTGTATATATGTTTGTTTTTCTGGTCTGTGGCAAATTTGGAACAAAAGGCCCCACCCTCCTTAATCAGAGCTCTAGTTGCATTCTCTCATTTAAACACATTGTATTGACAGCTCTCCCCTTGTAATTAAAGAGTACTGAAGAGCTGGCCGGCTTCCAAGACAAAGTTCAAAAGACAGGTCATGAGAGGAAGAAGCCATGTGTGTGTGCGTGTGCATGTGTCAGTCAGCTGTCGATGCCTCCGGACACATCAGAGAGGGGCCCGTATCGACGGACTCCGGGATCTAATGATTTCACCTTATTTAACAGCCGTCTGAAGGGGCGACTATGCTAATTGTAACAGGGACTTTGTTTGGAGTGGGAGGCCAATACTTGTGTGCGCTCGTGTATACCTGTGTGACTATCGAAGTGTAACGTCGAAGAGTGTGCAGCTTAACTAAGGCGCGTCAAAGCAAGTCCGATGTGATGCATGGCGTGCCTGTTTCATCGCAAGGAAAATCAGCTCTTTGATGGTGTTGCCTAAATGAGTCCCAGGGGTGTAGAGAATCCTAGGATTAACTCTTCTGTGGCCCCTCACACACACAGAGCGACAAACATGCATACACATACCGATAGTGACATTAAGGCAATACAAACCTGAGTTAGCAAGAGCAATCGCTTTCAGGGTGACAAATTCCTCCTTCTCCATCTTCATAGCTTTGTATTTCTTGACCAGTTGAAGGATGGCGTTGTTAAGATCCAAAAGACCGGCGAGTTTGGACTGGTCCTCGTCCATTATGTAGTCCTCGGCATACACCAACTGAGGAGCGAGGAGAAGAAAGCAAACTGGTATTAACAAAAATAATAATCGGAATACATTTGATTTAAAAGCACCTGTCAAAATCTCAAGACACTGTACAATGGAAACATTAAAAACAGGAACAACAAAATAGCATAATTGAGATGGGTGCACGACTAGGTGGTATAGGATTGTTTGAACAGATGAGTTTTGCATCTGGATGAAGACGTGGTTCTTAGAAAGACAATATTCATGTCGGGGTACTACTGCGATAAAGCATACTATGATCTTAAACAGAATAGAAATATGAGACTTGCCTTGTCTTCGAAAGAGAGTGAACGGTAGACGACACGCAGGATTAGGATCTCCATCCATGCACTCTGCAGGAGACTCATCTGATCAGCCAGAGACAGTGTGGAGAACCCTGACAAAACAACACAAGAATCTATTAATGCCGAGAACACAACTTTTTACTGGTTTTACCGATGAAAGAGTAAGGCTGTTTGATTATTTCTTCTTTTCCGTGCCCACCCTCCAAAAACCTCCACTCGACAGGAGGACTCCTTACCCTCCTCTCCCTCCTCCTCTCTCCCCGGTGCCCTGGGTCCTTCTCAGGGGGAAAGCAGGCCTTATCTCCCCCTGACACAACCCCTGTGGATCAATGCTGGTCACTGCTGCTTCACCGCTCAAACACACAGCCTAATTGCTGCTGTCGCATCAAAACTCATGCTTTTCCTAACGTCGGCCTATCCAGTCTCAGATCAGGCGTTTTTTTGTATCAGTTGTGGCTGTCTAACACAGACCAGCTGTTTGTCAGGTTTGCTCTGGAATGTTTTGTCCCATTTGATAAATCTACGTAGCTTGGCTTCACCTTGGTGTGTTTCAAATTCAATTGGCAATTAGAATTTTTTACCTTAAAAGGACTGTAGGGAGTTTAAAAATGTTAGAATTATGTATTTTCCTCCCCCTACATGTTCCCGCAATGTCCTAATGTGTAGAATGAGCCCAGACCTGTTCACCACAACTGCCTCTAAAATCCTGCACTGTCACTCAAAAAGGTGTTAATTCGGGTCTAAAGTGCCGTCATGCACGAGCTTAATATAGAAGCTGCAGTTACGCGTAAGACCTGAGGTGGCAGTAGTGAATATAAAATGACCAACTTGCATCTAGTCCCTTTAAAATGCAAATGACAAGTTTTAATACTTTAGAAAATATACTGCCTGTCCTACTGACAGGAAGTGACACAGATAGAGGTAAAGTTCCATAGCAGGTTGACTGACTCATTTCTCATTGACATAACATGATTGGCACGGCAACCGTTTAAAATTAACATCCTGTTTGTGTCCAATAAGGAAGTGAAACTATATTCATATAATAAATTCTTAGATATAATTGTGTTAACTATGGTGTAGCAAGTATTGTGTCTAATGTGTCATTTCCAAAGTAAAACGGTGTTCCATTTTAAGACAGCCAAGGCCCTCAAATTGTCCACGGATTTTGTTCAGGAAAACCTTGCTGTAGGATGTGCCTACTGTGCATGTTTTGGGTTGATGGAGGAAGCCAGATTGTTGTTGAAGTGTGGTAAGAATACTCTTAGAATAAATGATTTACTGGAATAAACCAGCCTTTCATTCAGTACGAAATGACGACAAAAATTGAGACAGATCTCCCATTCAATATCACAAAAATCCCAACACTTAAGTGACATAAACGGCTGCCTAATAATAACTATATTGCAAAGGAGACAGTTATCTCATCCTCCTCTGTTGGTCTATTAACAGCTCAGCGCTCTAATGGAACACCTGCCCGCTCACACCTCTGCACACAGCTGCCTCTTACACCTGCCTCTCAGTTCATGTTTGTGTGGGCTTCATAAGGCAGGGGAGCGCACCTGTCAGACCCCACAGCAGCCCTCTACGGTCTGTGTGCGTGGGTGTGTGTGCCAGTGTATCATCCTGTCAGGGGGAAGGCAGGAGGATAAGAATGGAGATAGTGCTTCATCAACATCTGCGGCGACGCGCCTCCTCCTGAGACGCTGCCCTAAGTGTGAGTGAGGGTTTATGGGTATTAGGAGTTCTTATCTTTGAGCTCATTGATGGATAATGACAAGTGTCTCATTATGTTGTAGTTGCTGGCTATTGTTGTTTGTAAAGTGTTGTGACTCCATCTATTCACCTTTGTTAACACCGTGGAAACAGACGAGTCAGTTTGTAAAGACACGACGAGAGACACCACCGTGACGCAAAACAATCAGGCACATCTTCTGCTTATTAGTTCCATACACTTTAATAGCATTTAAAGGAAATTCATATGATGTGGAGCAGAACTGCAGGGGGGAAAACTGATTGCAATTAAGTATTGTAATGAGATCTGCAATTTCAGTTTTGTTTTTTGTTTGTTTTATTTTCAAATAAAGATTCAGTTGACAGTGGAATTTGAGAACTGAAATATGACCTGCTTCGCTAGGGACGGGAATCGTTTTTGTATAGCGCCTTTACCATGACACAAGTCACCCAAATAACCACATGGATTTCAGAACATGCTCGGAGAGATCTAGGATATTTTGTTGTTCGCAAAATCAAATTGTATTTCCCAAATAAGTATAGGCTTTGATGTTTCCCAGTTGCAACCAATTAGGATCCGCTGTGAAGCCCCAAAGTGGAGGGTCAAGCTTGCATATTTATTTTTCTGACGACTGTGGGATGTGTTTCAATTGAGCGAAATTTAAGATGGATGCACAATAAAATCTGTGAACATTTGCATGGAATATATGTTGTGGTGAGAGAATTACTGCTGCAAAATGTATCCCTAAATTATTGTTACAGCATATCAGGTGCCACAATATACTGTCAGATCACTAAGTTCTTCCAGTTATCTGAGTTTGTTCTTTCTTTCTTTTTTGCTTACAGCACTTAAAACAAGAAAACATTTCAAAAGTGCAAAAGAAGATTCAGTTAATTTAGCCGTTTTTTGACACAAACAATAAAAAAATACTCTCAATTTTGGTTGAAATTTACATAGAATATCCTGTTGAAATAGCATAGTCAAATATTGCAATAATATCTCAATTTTCTCATAATGCATTCTTATCATTGCCAGCTGTC
The DNA here is from genome assembly GCF_951799975.1 of Gobius niger. Lineage (NCBI taxonomy): Eukaryota > Metazoa > Chordata > Actinopteri > Gobiiformes > Gobiidae > Gobius > Gobius niger. The sequence goes on along the minus strand of NC_136855.1, from coordinate 20,711,461 downwards.
AATGCTGTCCTTTTTTAACCAAATAAAATTATTAACATGGTTTAAAAGGTTTTTAAAGGTGATTTATTATAGGGGTCTTCTCTGCAGGCATGGACACACAAATGCACACACACACACACACACACACACCATGTCTTCAGGGGGTTGGCCACCACTCATCATGCAAAGAGAAAATGAACACTGGCATTGCTAAATTTAATACACATAACTATCTTCCAACGGCCCGGGGGAGAGATAGAAGTAAAATGGTGTAGTAATATTCAGAAGTAGCTCAGGTGTGCTGGTTTATTTGCTAGTTTGTGTTTGCAGATGTACAATAAAATAAATGCATGTTGTTATTTCAATGTCGAGCTTTAAGCGCAGAAAAAACAACAACCGTGGGATTTAATTAGCACAAAAAACAACAAACTGAAATTTCTACATAAGATCAATTTTCTCAAAGTAAATGCTAATAATCAGCAACAGTTATTAATTGAATACGTTAAAAGTGGACTCCTAACATCAAGATACATGATCCTTATCTGGGCAGGGTTTATCTATAGAGTTGTGAAGCCGTGCTTTGTCTGACAAATATGGATGAAAATTAAAAATAGCTATTGCTCCCCTTAGCGTGGCTTGAATTTCATCTGCATACAGGTGAAATATTCATGCTTGTGCATCTGTATGTTGTGTGTATGAAAGTTTATGCACCCCCTCCCTCCCCACCGGCCTGTCTGCCCCATTCAAGCATCCAATGCCTCTTATCTGTCTGATTAATAGGCGGCCGGCTTCAGGACAAATTAATTAACAGATAACGGCATCTCTCCCTTCTTCCCTTCCCCGCGCCCTCCCCTCCTTCTCATGCAGCGATCGATATAGCAGAAGAAAAGAAACATCAATGGGAATTTAGTGCTGATGATGGAGAGAGAGTGGTATTGATGCAGAGAGAGAGAGAGAGAGAGAGAGAGAGAGAGAGAGAGAGAGAGAGAGAGAGAGAGAGAGGTGGTGGTGGGAGGGTGGAGACCTTTCTTTCATACCTGTTATTTCAACAAAAGAAGGTTCCTTATTTGACTCTAATTACATTTGCTTTCTGCTCATTGTTGATAAGTAATCTTGTCTTGTTTGTTGACGAATGATAGTGTGCCTCGCTTTAACGTGAGTAGGACAGTGACTGTTTAATGGAAACCAAACTTTACAGTTAAGATGATATTGAACTAGACATCCTCCACCAGAGATTTGTTCCAACTTCCACCCCAAAGGCATTAGCAAAAAAAAAATCTATATGCAAAACAAAGTCTTTCATTACAAAGCTCTTGTAAATACCATAATGAATGGAAGAATCTTAAAATAGCAGCATTTGCACTTCTGTCCTCAAGTACATAGGTATGACAGAAGGAGGCCGCGGTGCACTCACTCGGACCTAACCTCTACTGCTTCCTCTTATGTCTTTTTCTGTGATCTTCTTGCTCGATGGAATACTCACACAGACAAACACACGGGCGTCGATTCCCCAGTCGCCCCGCGGCCTGTTTGTCTGCCAAATGAGTCCTGACTGCACGTTTACACCCGAGACGACGCACCAGCCCTCCATAGCTCCATAAACATGAACAGCAACACACACACACACTCTACAGGGATCGGCCTCTCTCATGCCCCACTTGTTACTCCGACACACACTGACACACATGACCAGAAGGCCCACATTTGTTTTCTTGTGGTTACAGGGCAAATGGGAACCAGTGAAAGATGACTGAGATGTGTATGAGTACCTATGGACCCGTGTGGGCAGTTGGCAACACATGTGGAACAGTTTTTATTTTCTATTTTATGTTCCTACTTTAGAAATGGGAAAATGTAGGTAATTCCCTCTTTTAAACTTTACGGCGCTAAAACGGCAATTTATTGGCCTCTTTCTATGAAGTCATTTGCATAGTCCTTTAGCATTATTTTACAAAGGCACTTGACTTTCAAAAGGAGCACGCGCTTTTGATTCGTGTGGCTGGAAATGTTTGCGTCTTTATTTTTTCACAATCATGAATTTGATCGTAAACAGGATATCTACCTGTGATCTAACGCAATAAAGAAGACCTCTTTGTACATGTGCACAGTGGTCTATAGGAGATGTATTTAATCCTACTGTGACTGAGATTGCCTTAAAAATGCTCCGTGGGAGATTGTTACATGTTTATGTTTGACCACTGCCCTCACCTGTTTACCTCGCTCATACTATTTCTTGTGCGCACATTAGTACCTACTGTGCTGCGCTAAGTACATTCCAAGGCTATATTTACGTGTTTTGTGTGTGCGCTGTCAAACTGCTTTGCACCATACGGCCAGACGCTGGCCCAAATGAACAAGGACCCCCTGTGATGGCTTTGGCCGAGCTCAAACTACACACACACTAAACGCACCGCAAACAACACAAGCAAACGGTGCCGCACGCAGCCACACACTTTCACCAGCTGACCCAATTACACAGAGATGCGCAACGAGATGGAAACAAATCTACCCAGAGAACCAGCTAATTTAGAGGGGCTACGAGATAGGCACAAACCCACTCAGAGTTAAAAGGAACAACTACTGAAGTCTAAACTTTGGTAAATGTTATCAATTAAATAGCACTTGGGGAGTCATGGTCAAACTGCACTATACATTTATACTGATATTCTCTCAGTTTAATAAAGCAACGTAATGTTCTTTATTAAAATGCATCAGCTTAAAAGGCATTATTCAAATAATAGTCAGTTTGGGTGAGTCGGTACAAAAATTAAATATCAAGCATAGGCTTAAATGACTTGAATTGAGGATATATCTTGTTTTGAGTGTTTTTTACTCATTTAGTCTGTTTTCCTGACCTGACCATGTTTACTTTGCTAGTTTAAGGACAAAAGAACAAAAAAAAAAAAGATTATCATGCTCAAATTGAGACATTTAAACTAATCTAATTAATTTCTTTTTGCAGTGTAGATGTCATTGAAAACAACTGAATGGACATTTGAGGAAAGATTTGACAGGTAAAAGGAGTAGACACAAATGTACCATTCTTTAATCTAAAATATTGAAATAAATTGTGCCATATAATAATATTGACCACGACACCCCAAAAAAGATTCAGCCGACTGCATTCTGAACAAAACATACACATGATTTCTTTGGCTTGAATATCTCTTCCCTGCCCCCCCCCTCTGCCCTTAGCCTCTTTCCCCTCACCCCCCCCTCTGTACCTCAGGAGAGAGGAGCAGTCATAGGGCTGTGGTAGCCTCTAATCAGTGTGAACAGCCAGCTAATTACCAAACTCTCAGCCCTCCGCCGACCGTTAATTGCATACATTAGACACCATCAGCAGCGGCGCAAGATTAACACTTAAAATCTTCCCATTGCTGTAGCCGCGATGATTGTGTGTGCAAAAGGCATAGACAGGAGAGGGGCTGGAGTGGATAACTGTATTCCCCATGTAGAGATCTGTGCTGCTTCCGCGGTGACGGCTGCAAATATTTAACACTTAATTAGAGACGAAATGGAGACGTGGCAAATGTTACGGAGAGGGGCACGGCCGCCCGGGTGACGGGGGGGTGATTGGTCATCGAGGGCGGCCAAAAGTCTCACTGGAAAACGGCATATGGAGTGACATTAAGAGACATCAAATAATAAAATATCAATATTTACATTTTAATTACCCGACGGGAGCTCCTCGAGGACTCGCAATAATGTGAGAATGTGAGCCGTATTGTGCAATGCTGTGCAACGTGACAATTTCAAGAGGAAAAAGAACAAAGAAATGTGCACGATGTGTACAATATTAAAGTGCAATGGTGGACTCTGCCAAGGCACTGGCCCTGTCTCGCAATGGTAACAATATTGAGCCAAAACTTGGACCTAGACTAGAATACTATTTAGTTTATGACATATTCTTTCATGTATGTAAAAAGCCTAATTATGCTCTTGAAAAGGGAATAATAAGGTTTGAATGTCCTTGTTTTCATCACTGACCTTTCTGTGAATAAAAATCATCTAGCGAATTACTCACAAAAATGATAAAAATAATAATTCCTGTTATACAAGCATGTTTGTTGTTCTTCTTCTCTATCTGGCCATCTTTTCTTTTTTTTTATCATCTATCTATCAATCTCACTGCTGACAAATTCATTTTCCCAGCTTGTTCAATTAACTAGGTGGTGAGAGTCTATTGATCTTATGTCGGATTACCTCTTCAAAACAATATCCCATTATAACAAGTTCTCAAAATCCAAAATCTATATTCCAAGGATTGAGCGATGGGATATGCACTCGCAAAATTTACCATGAAATGCAATAAAACCTAACAAATGTTTTGGAACTTTTTTAATAATAATGCATGAGACAAAGCTGGTGGCATTAAATGACCCAACAGTCTCTCCCTGTCAGGGCTGGGTGACTGTCTGTGTATGAGATTATGAAGCTGTGTTGATTTTATCTTCCTAATCCGCCATAGCTTTCCATAGAGAGAAGAAAAACTCCAGAGGGATTAATTTACCATTCACAGATTAGTGATACGTCTCCACTATCATCATCCAGGACAAACATCGTAAGAAAGGGCTCAACAATGCCCGAAAGAAGAGGCGTACTGTACACAGTCGAAATGAAAGACGGAGATGTAAAAGATGCCGAACATCGAGACGGCGTCCTGCCTTAATGTTCTAGCTCCAAGACAAGAACATTAGAGACCATTCCACTTCCTCATCTGAGCCTGAAAAAGCCTGGGCTGAAAATCTTAATTAATTGTCCAATAGTGCTGCAGGGTCATTATGCATTGCAATAAAGAAGCGTGTAATTATGAGATTTAACAGCCATTACCAAGGCCAGGAACTCATATGTCATCATCAGCAACCAAGCCAATGGTTTGGTAGGCTTGTGTGTGTGGCCTGATGGACAGCGCACACACACACACACACACACACACGCACAATACACAACAATGACTTACAGTATAAAAATGGATAGCTAAAAAACTCAGAGCACACACCAGATGCCAAACAGCCAGCTGTGGCAGTAAGCTGACAAACTCTCCATCAAACAGAACTGTGGCTTTGCTCGTTCACCTGTGCTTGTCCGTTGCACACACGTGTATGACGGCACAGTAGCGCTCTCGTCTCACATTCCGGTTTGTACGTTCTCCCCGTGCTTGGGTGGGTTTCCTCTGGGCACTCCACCAACCCAAACCATGCACAGTAGAACAAAACATCTGAAAACCAAGACCCTGGAGAGCTGCTCTATGGTCACCTACTGCTCCTCATCGGTTGCACTGGTGTTGAAGGATGGGTCAAATGCAAGGTATCCTATTAAGCATGTTATACAAATTACGAAATGTGTGGGGAGAGAAGAATAAAATAGACCCCCCAAAATAGATAAAGTTTAGAATAAATACATATATACCCTAGTGAGAAAAAAAACAAAAAACCTCAATATTTCTATGCACTATCCCACCTTCAACTGATATCCGGAAACGTTTCAGTCGCTTTTGGGTGGATAGACAACAAATATTTGCCTGTGTGTTGTGCTTTTTGTTTGTCTGCGGAAAGCGGTTTTGGTAACCCCCTGTAATATATAAATACATTTACCTATGAGTGATCGCATTTGTGTGTGCACAAGCCATAAGTCGTCCCCATCTGGTGACAGGCACGCTCCAATCCCATTTCCCCACCTGCTTATTCCCTGATGGAAGGGATGAACCCTCAGGACTGTTATTTAAGCAGATAGATGGAGGACGGGAGAGGACATGGGCTGAGGGCTGGACACAGACATAGACAGTGAGACAGTGCTGGTGGAGATGACAATGCGTGGGTAGCATTGGGAAATGATTTGGAAGTACCATCTTTGCAATTGATACATTTTTGGACAGAACAATGCAACTGTAAGAGAGAGAGAGAGAAAAAAAAAAATGAAAATAGCAGGAGACAGACAATGATCACTCCATGCCGTCTGTGAACTTTACATGAACCGGGAGAAATAATGTGATGCCATGACAGGCAAGGGCCCTCCTTCCACTAGATTTGCTGCAAGCTTTAGGTGTGCGATAAGTGCACGTCAACGTCTATGGGAATATTCATGTACATATATATGTTGATGCCGAGCGCGGATGAAGCCTTTACGGCCTCCTCGCGTGAATGAGTGTGTGTGTGTTCAGAAGATGGTGATGGACCAAAATGGAGTTTAGCCTCTCTGTAATTATGATCATCTATCTTTATGCCTTTTGAGCATACCATAACATATCGCGCCATCTTTCTCTTTTCTCTCGCTCAAATACAAAGCAAATTGAAAGTGGTAAAAAACGCTGGTGCTTGACTGGAATTATCATTGAGTCAGATGGTGAAATGATTTATTTATTACTGCTTATATGCATGTAATGTATGAGAGGGGCAGTTTACAGGGACTACTTACTATCTCCTGAATGACCATGTTATTTTTAGTATTGCTTCCCCTTGAAAATATTTAAAACATTTCACATTAATGACTAGAACTAAACATCTAAACAGAAATATTGTAGTGATGCAGTAAAAGGTAGCAATGTTCTTCTCCCCAACACATCGTTATGAAATGGTTCACTAATCCAATAAGAAGCCCAACTTAATCCAAACATTAAGCTCAGCTATCAAATTTAATTTTCCTAATACGATTTTGTCAATATTTGTTTTCATCTGCAAAGATTGGTATTGTCTCCATAAGATGCAAAGAGGCACTGAAAAACAGCGTCTCAGATGCTCAAATGTAAGCATTGGACAAACAGGCAAATACACTTACACCCAAACTCTAAATGCTTTATGTTCCCCAATAAAAGCAAATCACAGTCAACGAGATTAGAGCCAGCACACATGAACACACACATCCATGCAGTGCAATGGCCTAATACAATTGTTTTTGGCAATTATATTGAAGCATTTGTAGCAGAGTGGCCGGAGTTACATTACACCGTCTGAGGCAACTACAGCTGACGATAACGGTTATGTGGTGTGTCTTTGGTTAATAAAACGTCAGACTGAAGAAACCTTTAGAAACAGAGCATTTGATTGATTTGATATTTTAACGATTATTTACCAGCAACATTTCCCTGTAAGTGATGACAACTGAGTCTCCAAACAAGCAGAAAAATGTGACTGAGCATTAATGAAACAGCAGGCAGAAAAACTGAAGAAGACATGGGGTCATGGGTCTAGGTTCTGGATAGAGATCCATTTGACTCAATAATGAAGAGGTTAAAGGATTTCATTGGGGGTGAGGGAGGGACAGAGGGAGGTGAAAAAGGGGGCAGAAAGAATGGGTGTCAAAATAGAATTCAGCTGTAAGGTTCACGTACTGTATACTCCAGTACAATTTCTATTAATTTCTTCTAGACTTTTCAGAGTAGAAAGTATATTATATTTTCTAGGTACCATATAGTTAATTAGCCCCAGTTGTGTCCACTCTTAATGCTTGATTTTTAGAAAGTTTATAGAAAAAAGTTAGATAGGATTTTTATGTACAGAACCCATGCAGGTTTTGAGGTGGGCGGGAATTTGAGTGGAGAAACCTAAAGACGTTTTTATATCTGATTGGCACTATCCAAATTTGTTCTTCCGTATCTACACCATGACCAATTAAATGAATAGTGTGACAAGAAGTGCCTTCACTGCCTCCCTCCTTTTTACTGCTCAATCATACTGCGTTACGGTGGACAATTTGGCTGCTTATCCCAAGTCAAAATTGAAAGGAAAGAGAAAGAAAAAGAGCAAGTGAGATTGAGAGTAAAGAAAGATAGGGAAAGCAGAAGAATGGTGGGGAAGAGTGGTGGGCACCCCCAGAGCAATTTCTTTCCTGAATAAAAACGATGGGGGTGGAGGTTGTAAAGAAACACTAATAGCAAGGCCTCGGGTTCTGGTAAAATAGACTGTTTTATAGGTTCGGCTTCTTATTCATTGATTCATTCATTTGCTCAGGCTGTGCTCTTTCGTCAAGTCAAGTGCTCATCTGTCTGTCTCTTCCAGGAGTCCAGATAAGAGCATGACTGCCCAGTAGTTATTACAGAGACTGGGAGTATAGTGAGTATAACAGAGAGGATGAAAAGACTTATTATACAGAAGGATGAATGGATTTTAAATAGGGGTTTCCCCCTATAACTCACTCCTTTACCCCTGATGTTTTAATGTTTTCAGTCTTTATAACGGCAAAAACACAGTGAGGTTTGCAACGATTTCATTGGGGACAATTTTAAAATAGAAAAGCTTACAGGATATGTCAAATGTAATGCAAATTTAAAGCAATACACGTGTAAAGATATGAAGCAGAATTGTGAGAAATCATATGATACTGCAATGTCTGAAGAGCCAACAGTCTTGCACAGTTCCCTCCCAATAGCGTGCTTATGTTAGTAACCCGTTTGTTTGATAACAGGAGACATACAGTGTGTGAAAACTCATTTTGCTATCCTAATGACATATCAAATGTTTGCATATAGGCCAAATCAGTATGGAAATAAGTGTGTGCACACAAATACAGCCAGAGCCTTAGAATAAAAGAGCCAATCACACAGATATGCGTCTGTTGTCACATGTCTCTAAGGTTGGCCGCCTGTGTGTGTCAGACATGAGTCCCACTGAACACACACACACTCAGCAGCCTAGCCTTGTTATCCAGGGGCCTGTCTCAGAGGCAGCCTCTCTAACGCTGAGTGATGTTTAAATTAGTTTACAATTTAGCCTCCTCGCTATCCGCAGACGGCTCTTAACTCAGTGTGTGCATGTGCTGTGCTTTTGTCAATGTGTTTGTGCGTGTGGGAGTGTAACAAATTGTTGCCAGTACGGCAGACATCTAATGACTTCAAATTAGCTGCCTGGTGCTCGCCTTGACATGTTGTTACCACTGTTAGTGGCCTGTGTGTGTGCTCTGGTGTGTGAGCGAGCGCTCACTGCGCTGCACAGCCGTATCATGACGCATAAATTGGCTACACCTCATCACTCTTTGCATCTATCTCTTTCCATTTGAATAAAGATAAAAAATACTTCTTATAAGGCCACATACATAAACTTTGACCTGAGACATGACCAGGACTCCTTTCCTTTGACTAGATTCTGATTAAAATATAAGCATTAGTGCATAATTATGTGAGTGCTTATAACTGACAAAGTATGTTGAAAAGGTCTACTTCATTTTGACAAGCCACTCTCCCCTGAGAAAAGAGTAAATCACTTTGTGTGTGGACATGAGAGTATTAGATCAGTGGTCAGTGTTGTAAACAGTGAGGATTTCATAAGGTGTTCCCATCTCACACACACACACACACACACCTAAACACACAGAGCCGGAAGATGAAGAGTTCTATCTTTCGCAGTGAGCAGTGGATTGCCTCGCTCGTACATCTAATCACACTATCTGCTCTTCTCCACCAAGCAATCGTTGCACTTCAGTCCCTTCATGACAAAGTTGCACACATACAGTCCTACACATAACCTGGCCATTCATTTGTAGAAAGACAAGGCAAAGAAAATCATAATATAGTATTAAATTACATTTAAAGTTTTAATACTGTGTTGAAATGTGACTATAGCACCACATCTATAGTGCTGTAAAAGGTAAAGAGAAAAAGCAGAGAAGCTGTGAACATGTGGTGTGAAAATAGATATAAAAAATGAGCTATACTTGGAGTATAGATCAATATACTTGTCCACTTACTGCCCATATAGAAGGCTACTGTAGATCAATACGGTAACAATAAGTAATGCATATTATTTTTTCCTTTCCTCCATGTTATTTTCACATAACTTGATATTACACATTAAAAAGCACACGACTATTATCCTCCATGACCATTTCATATAGATATAAACTTGGTGTTGTTTATGTCTGTAGTCTGATGCTTCAGAGGTTAGTTCTGTTAGTTTATGAATGGGTCTTGTGATGCAAAATAATTTATCTTTTAAGCAGTACACAAAATTAAAACAGAGAAACTAGAAAAGTTGTCTAAGCTTTGTCTGTGTGTCTTTGTGATGAGACAAATATATACAGTAATCTTTGCTAATACAAAACATCACTCTTCCTCTGTCTGTGCTGTCACTGCATGCTCACTCAGTAAAACCAAAACCAGATTAGATTTCATCGCTTTGTCTTTTACGGTCTGATCCTTGTCTCATTCTTTCATGGCCAAATGAGGAGGGTTTTTTTGTATTCAGTTTAGAACTTCATTCATAAAATGGTCAACAGTATGTGTGCTTTGTTTTACTGTGGGCATATGGGGCTTATACAGCTACTGACTTGGAACGGTCAACAGTTCAGCCTGTCTGAGGGCACAGATTAGGGTGAAGGGTCACACAGAAATAGCCTATTGTTCAGTCCATTATGTACTGTAATCTAAATGCCCCGCAGTAAAAGCGTTTTTGAAGTCTCTTGCAGCAGCCAGCTTGGTCAAGTTTGACTGCACTCTAGTGTAGTACAATTGTATTCTATTTGACCAATATTCATACTTTATGCTCATACTTGTGAGAGTAGGTGAGTACACATTGAATGGTACACTTGTGAGGTGAGTAGGGCCTGTCCTACCTGGGATGTGCTTGGCCCAGCCGATGTTGACCACCAGTTCTCGGTCAGCCAGGTCGCACAGCGTAGTCAGGGCCTTGATGTCGCTGTCTGGTACTGTGGGGTCAGGCATGGCATAGATCTTCTCTGGCTCAGCCACCAGCAGGTGAGAGACAATTTTGTTATCTGCAAGGCAGCCAAAGGCAACTGACATGACCACCAGACAAGAGAAAGACAGAAACAGACAGAAGAAATGGTGAATTAAAGCTTTAACAGCTAAGCTTTTCCACACCAATAAGGTGCAAAAATAAATAATGCAAAGAAAAAATCAGCCAAAAACACTGTAAACATTTAAGCACATTCAGTATTTTAAATCTAAATATTGAATAGTGTAAAAGTTTAAAGAATAAATAATTGGGCCTTGTTGGTGCATAAAGGATGAAGGATAATACTTAAAGCCAAACAGCTCAGCTGGTAATAGTGACATGTGGTGATGAGATCTCTATGGCCCATTAGTAACAGACTGATACCCTGCTTCCAAATTAATCCACTGACTAATCAAGCATGGAAGTCAAAACCGAGAACAGAGGAGGAAGAGAGGTATAGGGGCAGGGGAGAGTCACTGAAAAAGGGAGAGATATAAGCAGAACGAAGACAGGGAGAAATAGCAACTGACTGTAAAAGACAGACAGCAGAGGAGAAAACGACAGGCAGGTGGAGATAAACACAGGCAGGAGGGGTGCTGTATTGATCTAACACTATCCAGCCCAATTCGCGCTCACACAAATACACACTTGGATATATATATCTTTATAAAATATCCTGCACCCCCCTTTCCTCTCACTGCAGCTGCAGGGTCGTTTGAGCACAACCAATTGCAGTCACACAGCAGTATCTGTGGGTAAATCTTATTTAATGTTTCCCTAATTAGAATCAATGGAAGCCCATTTCCAAACCCTGGGCTATTGTTTGGTTCTCACACAATCAATGGGGACGCTGAGGCTAGGGATTGTGCTACAGATAGATAGGCACTGTGTGTATGTGAGAGGAAGACAGTGGGACAGACAGAATTTCGGTCACTATTGACTGTGTGTAAAGCAGAGAATAACATACAAAGGAGGTTGACATTCACCTACTGAGATTTGAAATTGGAGTACAAATCTCAATGTCCACATTTACACAGTAGTATTATATGGTTGGATATAATCAGTTGTTTAGTTACTTTTTAAGTTGTATAGTAACTTGAAATTTGGTCTTGTGTTCAGCAATTAGTTAAGGTTAAAATGTTTGACTAATTATGTATTAATTCATATTCAGACCTATTTAATATCAAATATGTAGAGAGTTAGACATGCAAAATTCACAATGTCTCAGTGCATTTATTGAGTATACAGGCTCTGTATACACAACACAGGCCTATAGTGTACTCACAGTCACATTATCTCATCATTTTAATGATTAGTAGCACAAAAGTCCCAGTAAGCTCTTGTGCAGCCGTTCGGCATATTGGCATAAAGCAGAATATGCTCCAGCTTTAAGCAAAATGGGCTTTAGGGAGCAAGCCGCTGAACACTGCTCAATCTGCCTCGCCTGCATGTGCACGTTGTGTGTCTGAGCAGACGGTTAGCTAGAGAGCTAACCCTAGTTTGATGTGGTTGCCAGATTGGATTTAATCCGGATTAGGTTGCTGGCTGGTAGCCCCCTTATCCTGCTCTTCTCATTCTCTCTGCGAAACCATCTCATTTATGTATCTTCCTTAGTACTCTTCTTCATATGATCAAGTTTTGGTATTGCTACATCAGAATCAACCAATGTGAATTAACACTTTGTAATGGAATATTGCACTTATAACAATTTTGCTAATAAACTGGTAACAGCGCAAACAGAGAGATGAACCTAGCATAACACAGATGGACCTCACTGCACTGTGAGTGAGCATAAAAGTGTGTTAAATATAATTACAGTCTATTAGTACGTAAACCAGGGAGGCAGCGTAAAGTGTGGTCACACATATACATGGATTAAAATAAAAACAGCAACTTTGTCTCCTTACATGGTTTCTTGGCTGGCAGAGCCAGCTGTGGGTTCAGGTATGGACTGTTGTCAGCATCTATCCTGCGTTTGTACTTCTGTCTTCCCCCACGAACCCTGTCCAGACGCACACCTGCAGACACACAGAGAGGTGCATTAATACAGTGACAATAAAGACAGTACAGATTATTTTTGTATTCAGTTACAGGGGATACACATGTTAGTATACTTTGTCCGGTATATTCTATGTTTCACTGTCATATTCGTAGCCTCTTCGTTTTGCACTTTGACTCGAATGAATAAGATCATGCTCTTTTGTTATGTAACAAGCTAATTCAAGCTGACACCTGGAGACAACCTTTCTGGGGCGCTCTTGCATATGACTTACTTTTCCCTGGCATTGCCCAATCTCAGTTGGTCTTTTGCTGCTTAATTAATTGACACAAAAGGGTCCTAATTTAATTAGTCCTTTGTCTTTGGGGATTGGTTGTTTCCGTGGTTACCACTTAAAGATGGATAAGTAAGACAGAGGTGTCTTGTACCCTGAGGGAGTAGAAGAGGAGAGCCCAATCTTCTTTTAAACAATTCCCCTGTTTAAGCACTTCAGTCATTTAAACAGTTCAGGGTCAGTGTTTCAATGGTCAAAAATAAACAAATAAAAATGTTTCTGATTGGCATAGGTCAAAGAACTTCCTCCTGGTGCAGGTGGAGTGTGTCTGGGTGTTTTTGTATTTGATTTAGTAAAAAGGAACCCATCAGCTGTGGCTATAAAATATCTGTGTGATTCATGAACAAAAAATGTGTAATTTAGCATTGTGCATACCAAAAGATGACCTTGAATATTTGTATTAACCTAAAAGAGAAGGGAAATGTACTTTTTGTCTGTTTAGACCTTTATTGCGTTTCATCACAACAGTCTCAGTAAGTCCACAGACCACACTTCTCCAGCTGCGGTGAAAGGCTGAGGGATTTGCTCAGACAGACAGATTTAAATCCTGTGAAAATAGTGCTGACCACAATGGAAACAACACACCTAAGATTAACGGGAGACTAAAAGCAGCAAAGGGGAAAATATGTACGTTCTAAACAATAGATTCACTCGTTGACTAACCCATGTTGTATTAATGAAAGCACATTGACATGCATCTGTGTCTGAGTGCAAGCCTGAATAAGGGAGGGAGACAGAAGGGCCGACAGTCCAGGTACAGTGGGGGGGCTAGTGTCAGCAAACGGTCAAGAATCTCTTAACAACGGGGGGTACAAACTCTCTCACACACAGGCAGGCGCACGGAAATATTTTTTATCGGAAACACATTGCAGTGCACTAGTGTTTGGGTAAGCCTTCACAAGCGGCTTGCTTCATTTCAACATGGGTCAGTGGTGGGTCAAAAACAGGTGGCACGAAAGGAAGCAAAAAATACAGTGAAGCTTAGATGTTGTGGTAGCTGTGAGAAGATTGTGAGATTATAAGTTTCACTCACAGCTGTCAAACTGAACAACAGTATTATTGGTAATAAAGTAGTAACGCAAAAATTATTCCTTAATCTGCACCTTCTACTTACATTTTACGTTTGAAGAAAATATATTACACTTAATATAGTAAAACTAAAACCTCGGCTGCAACACAGATGCATTTGGATACTCTTCCTCCTTAAAACCTTTCAAATGTGGAGTCCTAATTTGTCACTCCCCACACACCTTAAAGAGGCAGCAGCTCTGCAGCCCGGCTCACTTCATAAAAAGGCCCCTCTAACTACCTCATCTATTTTCCACCAAATTAACTCTCTCTCAGCACTGATTAATGATCAAATCTAAATGAATCAAATTAAAAATTGAAAATTATATTTCCAAAGCCCACAAAAAAGAGACAGGAGGAGGTTAGAGGAGAGAGCAAGAGTGCTGTAACTCCTTTAACAAATGAGCCTTCAAATAATAAAGAATGGTCATGAGAGGAGAGGGATGAGGAGAGTACACTACACCCGGACTATGGAGAAAAATAATCTTCAAAAATGAAAAGAACAAATTAAACAATTAAAAACAATTTGTGTAACATATAAATCAAAAGCAAAAAAAGGTATAGCAATGGCCAATGTTGAAGTGTAAGTCTGGTTAAATATAAAGGAATAACAAAAAGCCCTGACGCTTTCTCAAATCAAGGGAGCATCAGGGCTTTGTAAATGCAAATTGACCAAATGAGTCCTAGTTTTGTCTCAGCCAAGAACAAATCATTTATAGTGAAACTACAAACAAATGTATCGCTGGAGCTATGGCAGCTTGTGTGTTTAACCAGTCTAACATTTTGACTACAAAAGCGAAAAGAAGCTTCCTAAGATGCGAAACGTCCTCAACTTAATCAACCCAGTCCAGTGGAGGATATCTAAGAGCCGACCCAAACTCCAGCAAAAATAGTTTCTGCCTAAATATGAGCGCCCCACCCTCTGTATGACAATGATGGAGGTGAAACGCTCCTATCGTGGGAATTTCACTGCCTGTCAATATGGCCATCTGCAGTGATCACATCAGCATAGATTTTACACTGCATTGGCATCAGCCCGTGTATGTGTGCTTGAGCTATTGAGGGATTGCAAGTGAAATGCCTTTGACACCTATGTGCTTTGAAGGGGACCAGCCGATGAACAACAACTGAGGGGAGAGAGGCAGATATAGAGCGATGGCACAGAGAGAGGGAGAGAGGAAAAATTACCGAAGAGGAAAAGACAACAACTGGATTGATTTCAGATGGCCGATAGATGATATGATAAGAGAGCGACAGACTGAGGGAGGGCAGACTGCGGAGAGAGAGGCAGAAAAGGGAACACAAATATAAATGAATTGATCACAAAAAATGTATGGCAGGAAAGATTGATTTGATTAAAGGGACATGGAGGTTTTATTATATGAGCTTGTAACAAAGCTGTCAGGATTTCATTTCAAGATAAATAAAAAATCTATGTGTACAATATTAAAAGGCCAAATGGCATTTGAACTGGAGCAGTAGAAGAATGGAAGTGAGGTGCAGTGTCAAACAGTGGCGTTTGTTTAGACCAGAGCAGATCAGAGTCGCTCTGCCTGAGGCAGCGAGCAGGTGGCTGTCACTGCTGTGTGAACTTGTGTGTGGAAGAATCAGCAAGAGTCTGGAAAGGTATCTGCCTTCTGCTCTTTTCTCAGCAAATACAAGGGGACATATATGCTTTTATAGTCCATAATATTTTCATGAAATTGTTTAAGTTGAAGGAATGTCAATAAAAAATTCCTATATACATAAACTGTTTCCTTCTTTTGTCTCGCCTGTATGTAAGCAAATGCAAACCACTTAGATGGATCTCAGTTCTCTGTATTTCCATTATCGCTTTCTTGCACCGATGCAACTAGATGCCACTCACAGACACTCTCACACACTCTCGCACTCAGAACAGACACTACAGATTTAGCTACAAGTTTCCCAAGGGGAAACACCAGACGCCACTTGTCTGGCCTCCCTACCTCTTCTTTTGACTTTCTTTTTACCAGCTTTTTTATAGTTTACACTACACAGTACACTTCAATTGTGTGTTTGTGTAGGTTGCATTGAGGCGGGGCCTGTTGTGGTGAGTGCAAGTGCTTGAGAGCAGTGAGATCCAGTGGCTACAGTGAGGGTCATTGAGCTATGAACAGAGTTGTGACACAAACCACCAGCTGTACCCCCCACCCCACATACACACACACTGCTCTAACACACAGAGCGAGGCCTTCCACCCGATCTCACTCATTAGGTCTTGGAGGCCGCGGGGAGCAGGACCAGAGCTGGCACTAGCTCCTGCTGTGTGCGTTTGTGAAGTGTGCACGTGAGGGTCTGTGCATGTGTGGGGGCACTGTGCCAGGGTTAATATTTGACTGTGTGGACCAGTCTCTGTCGCGTGGCATCTGAATCCAGCTGGTCTGTAACACATTATAGAGATGGAGGCTTTGCTTTAGGAACTGCGCAGTCTGTTTAACAACAATTCATGAAATGTGCCATCATCAAAGCTGCTATGCTGTGTGGGAGCAAATTCTCTGTCAATATGACCATATGTACAATACACTGCATACTGAATACAGTTGGCTAGTGAAGAGGGGGGCCCTGCCAAAGCCTTTTATGCACAAATTCCTGCTTTGTGGATTGAATCCTGTTCATTAGTGTTTCAGATTTTTGTACACTACATGATGTATTAGCTCTGATATGTATGTATTCAGATCACTATATTTTCATCTCTGCTACAAAATGTTAAACGTTAAACAAGAGTCTTTCTTGTTCCATACCTGAAAAACACCCCTGCTATGGGAGGAATCAAGCTCCACCCGCCTGACCTTTCAATCTTCAGCTGACGCATCATTATGACCTCATTAAAAATGGACAGGGAGCTATAGCCAGAGGGTAAGTTCTCATAATACAGTCAGGCTTTTAATTGCCTTGCTCCAGAAATTAACTGCTACATATTGGTGGGTGGGTTTCCCCCTTTCACTCCCTCCTTCAGTGGGCCACCTGCTTATGTACGGGTTTTTGCTAGCATTTGTTTGTGTGTATGTAAGGGGCATGAGGAAAGGAACTGTTGGTTTACTGGATTACTGACCCAAAGGCCTCTTGTTCTCTTCTCTCTCCATCACGCACATGAACTTACTCTTCATCTCAGCCTCTCTGTCTCCCAGGGCGACAAAGCTAATTTGAGGCAGATCTTGCCCTAAGGGGTAAACCACATTGTCCACACACACACACACATGCGCGCTTTGTGTATTACACCACATTTCACCCCACTCCACCATTTCCACTTTATCTTCACCTTTTTCCTGTGAGCTACCCCCTGACACCAACAGTTAATGCTGATGCTAACTGATCTAGCCACTTACCATTATCGTCATCTACTGCTATGATGGTCACTGCCTAAAGCTAAACAAGAAGCTGCCTCTAAATGAGTGCAGTGAACACATGCATCAGTATCTGTTGGACAAAAGACACACTCCACTCAAATGCCGCTGTAACCACATTTAAAATCAGCTATGATTTCAGAGGAAAAAACAATATATGTCCCCAAGAAAGATAAGATGAATATGAATACATGTATTTTGGATCATTACAGCTGACACTCAGAACAATACACTAGCTGAGACATATTCTGTAGTTGTGTCAGGGAACAATGAGAAAACAGCAAGATATTAAAAGGGGGAAAAAGAAGAAAGCTGTTACTGAAATAGAGGGCTTGAACACCTTTACTACTTTAAAGTTATGTATTGTAAACCACAAGGGCAAATGCAATAAACTTCAAATGGAAAATGGCTTTAATCTGGTACTGCACATCTCAGTCTTTGTGTCTTTGTGGGCTAAAATGGCATTTGTAAGATTGAACCACCCATTTCAGCCGTCCACTTTATGCACAAATAAAAATGATGTTTATATAAAAAAAAAGGAGGAAATGGACAGAATGAGCCATCAGTGTGGGAGAAGTTGATAAGCACTATAGATGGAGGGGGCTGGCCAGCATCGGTGCAGCCTGACCAGTGTAAGAAAGGGGGCGTAGGCCAGGTCCCCCATCAATTACAACCTTGACCCTCCTCCTCTGCGCCTCACACGCGCACACGCTTTCTGCCTCATTCACCCCTCCTCACCCCGCTGCTCGTCCTCCCCTGGTCCCTCTCCTCTGCTCCTATAAATCAATCTCTTCTCCCTTCATGCCTCCTGCCCTCCCCCCAACAACTTTCTTCACTCCCACCACTACCCCTATTTCTCCATCGGACACTGGTCTCATCCTCAGCCCTTTTCTCACCGTCCCTTTTATCGCAGGGAATGCAGCGGGACTAGAGAGGTCGGAGGTGGCAAGATGAGAGGGAGGAGGGAGCAGTCAACGGGAAAATGCAAATCTAGCAATAAGGAGCATTCATGTGACATCATAGCATTCAGGACTCTACAGTGTAGTACAATATAGTACATGCCTTTCAAATGTCAAAACGTGAGACACCACTTTTATTCAGCGTTTGGGAGATTGCTACAAACAGTGAGTGGTCGCAGTGGATTGATCATTTGCCTGGTCAGTTGAGTCATTGAGTAGAAGAAGAAGAAGAGACCTTTTCCCCTACCCTCTCTCAGCATGCCCACGGTCAGACACTTCATGAAGCGGCAGGCCTGGCACGACTTGCGTCTCCTCTTGGTGATCTCGCACTCGTTTGTGGCCGGACAGCTGTATTCAATGTTACCTGTAAAAAAGACACAAAAATGTTCAAACATTACCGAGCAGAACAGCAAAGGTGCAAGTCAATAAAACGAAAATAAATAGAGCAGTTCCCTCTATCCAGAGCCTCACCGCTTTTCTCGCAGACAACTCTCAATCACATGCATGTGAGGCTATTAACTGTACAGCTATAACAACACACTGAGTACATCCTTTAGGTAATGTTCAGCCAAAGGCTTTCTTACAGCCTGCAACAGAGTTTCCTTCTCCCACCTCCCATTTCCCTTTAATCTCAATTATTCTCCACACGATAATCTCTAAAGGCAGTTGAGACAGATCACTGACTCTACGAGCATGTACAGTTTTCTATGGCCTCGCTGCTACAGTACTGCAGCACGCCCATGCATCTCTCTCTGAAAGAAAGTAAACAATGATTACTATTGACTGCTGCTCTGCAAAGGATGTTTCTCATTACGGGCCTGATTAAGAGGCCCGGTTAGCCCAGAAAGAGGCTAAATGCGCAGTGTGTCTTCTAATGGCTAACAAGATACCCATTAATTGGCCTTGTTAGTTAAAATAAAGGCTAAACATGCTAAATGGGACTCCTGCAGTCTGTTAAATGAACTCTATGGGACTTGTTAGCTAGCTCCATCCTCTACGCGGCGATGATACATGTGGAGCAGTTAAATTCAATTACTGTTGGAACCAAGTGTTATATGTGCTAATGCTAACACATGCCCGGTAATAGGCGGCATTAACCACCAGAAGAAAGCATTGTGGACTGTCGCTTTCTCCACTTGAATGCAACAACCGTTTAACAATAGGAGGGGCAAATGACTATCAAATGGCTCCATGTTGCGAGTCGAGTTGTATTTCTGTGCAGCGCGCCAGATATAATATGTGTGTGTTGTGTAGGAGAATGGGGCCTCAAATCCCCTGCAATCTCCTCTGAGATGTGTGAGTATGTCCACCTGCTGCATGACAATTGACCACTACAGCAAAGACCGCATAGGAACGGTTCCATCGGCAGGCTTTGTCTTTTTTCCCCACACTATTGTTTGACACTCATATTGTTGTAATCTATTGGCTTCGACTCATTTACTTTTGTATCATGAACAAAAAAAAAATGTTTTAAGATATTCTTTTCCATTTCTTGCTGGGTCTGCCTGAAAAAAAATCCTTGTAATGTATCCAAGTTAAATGTCCAATATTATACTTTATTCTGGCTTTGGGACACCTTAGCCTTGATATTTTTGTAGAATAACTTAGAGTATGTGTGTGGAAAGTATCTTCAGGACAGGAGAGGCACACAACCCACTCCTACTGCTAAGATGTGGTTCAAATTGAAGTAACAAAATGATGGAAACCATGCTAACCATGCGCAAGTTTGGTGAAGGCGTCTCTAGACTAAAAAACACTATGTTTCCGATGAGGATTTAACATTATAGCCTGATTAAAAGCCTTTTGTGTAATAATGAGTTTTCCCTCTTTTTTAGTATATCTTCAGTTCTCCTACATTGGCCCCGTCTTTCTTCCCGTTCTTTACCCTCCTCCCCTCTCCCTTTATCCCACTCTCTCAATAAGGGGGTGATAGATGCAGCTTGTCAGGTGCTTCTGGAATGACGCCACCGAAACAGCAGCTGCCGTGGCCACTTTCTCCATGCTGCGACATAAACACACAAACCACTTTTTTTTCCCCCAAACATCCATGTGTCCGGTCCGTGGCCCCTCTTCTTTGCTCTCTCCCTCTCACATTTCTTCCCTTCCTGTCCGATCCTCTGCCTCAACCCCCACTCGCCCCATGCTGTCCTCCCTGTCCAGCTGGAGGTGTTTTTTTGGTGATTACCTGCAGTTTTATTGGCTAATGGCTTGAAACACACCAATATGTCTGCCACTGCCCATCTGAGCCTGGCCTCGCATTCAAGCCAAAATGTGCAGCCCCACTCTTTGCCCGTACATAAACACAAGCCTATGTACACACGGCATGCACATAAAACCTGCGCTCATTTACATGGATGAACACAGGGCCACACACAGATAAGGAGGCAAACACGCTTCTGAAATGTTAGGAAATAAGTTTGGCCGCGGGTGGAGCCAGCGATAATGTCATGACCCATTTGATGCAGGCTTTATCATCCGAGCAAACCAATATGAGGTGAATTAAAGCAGTCTGGATTTCAAAAATGGTAAACTCAATTGTTGTTTCAGGATTAAGCTACCAAAATGTGTTAGTTGTGCTTTCGAAAATGTCTGCTCCTGGGTTTTTCCGTGAGTCCTTTCTGTGTGGAGCTACTGCACCTTTGTAATGCAACTCAATTGTAGCTATAAAATGTTTCTTTGCGTCTTTGAAAGTATCATCAAATAGAAATGGGTGCGTGCCACGCTTTGTCCCAACCCCTAACCTATAGCTCTGGCATACCTGATCCGCCACATGGCCACTACAGGAGAAGAGAGGATTACAAATAGAGAGAAAATGAGGCAACAACACAGAAGGGGCACCACATTGATTTAAACCTATCCAAGGTCACACACCAAAGAGGCTCTATATACTGTCATCACGGCATCATATCTATATGTTTGCCGGGATCTGGTATTTAATCTGCGCCCAGCCCTCACCTATGTGACCTATAACATGCCCCTTTAAATGAAATGTGGCAGGTGGGATTGGTCAACTATTAGATACAACGGCAATGGGCAGTGAATTAGGGGTTAAACCTATATATGGAGTGATTACAAGGTCACGATCTATTCATGCGCCGGTGTCCATGTGTGAATGAGCTTGGGCATGTGCGTGTTTGCGTCTTTTATCTCTGCATGTCTGTCCTGGGCTTCAAATCTCTCGCTGTGGTGGGGGGGAATTGGGGGGATTGGTATGTGTTCTGATCTGCTCCCATAATAAACATGGACAGGTCGCGCCTGTACAGTGCGGTGGCTGGTGACCGCCGAGCGTATGTTAAGACTTCCACCTCGTCTTCTGGGCAGTCTGGTTCTCTCTGGGGCTTTACTGGGGAAAGCTGCTTATCGGGGGGGAGAAAGAAAGGGACATATAGATAGATAGATGAATTGGGTCTGATAAAAGTGACAGACAGACTGGACTCTATGGATCAATGCTGCAGGAAGACTGGCTACCTGGTTAGTGTGGTTATAATGGCTGAGTGTGTCGTGTGAATTGATGACATTGACCTATTCTATTAGCTCACTCGAGCTACCACCTTAAAAACCTATCTTACTCATTCATAGATTGTTGTTGAGTCATGCTTTTTACTTTAAGTCTGCTTCCAAAAGTTGTGAAACAAGTTAGGCATGAGTTTGGACTAGAGCTAACAGTTTCCTTGTTTCCATTTACAGAGAAAATCTGTCAAGGGGCCTTTATTGATTCTTAATTAGGCTTTACATTTTATAGTTTATTTTGAAGATTAAAAGTGAAAAAGTCAGAACATATCCCCCACTCTTTCCAAACTCAAATTAACTTTATTTATTAAGTTAATATCAAACACTATTTTTACTGAAACAAACCAGATTGACGTTTTTAGTCCAATTATGTGAACTTGTTTAGCTCAAACAAGAGACAAGCGCGGGATTAAGGGGCCTAATACCTACTACTCCTCTCATCATGTGGATTACTGTTATATCCCTTCTCTCCTTTACCCCTTTAACTGAACTTCTGACCTGGAGACATGACCTACGACCTTCCTGCAACTTTACCTTATCGCCTAGACAACAGGCTTATGGTAAACAGTCTCTCAGCCAGGCATTAGCCACAAAATCTGCAAATGCAAACACGCTTGAGAAATTACGCCGTGCTGTTGATGAAGAGGTCACGGTGGAGCGTTCGAGACGTGGGGTGAGAGTTGGTGCGTATAATCTAATAGGTGAGATAATTATGTGCATATATACGGGCAAAGGGAATAGCACAAAGAGAGGGCAGTGAAAATGGAGCAAGACTCTTTGAGCAAAAATGTTCTATATAAAAATCTGGGTTCACATCTGGCCTGAGGCTTCCATCATACGTCCTGGATCTCACCTTGGCTGGTGTCTTGTGACCGACTGTTAAAAATAAAACAAACCTCTGATGCATTGAGAAAGAGGGATTATAATGCCTATAGACAAAGTGCCTTTGGTGGGTGTCTGGAATGAAACTCCAATGACTGCTTAAAGGATATTCAGTGTTGTACTTCATAAATTCAAAGATGATCACATAATCAAGGTAAGACAATGGTGAGAGAAATGTGTACAAGAGACAAAATCTTTGTCTAACCTTGAATAGTGCGCTTGAAGAATGCCTTGCAGGCCTCACATGACGCCACTCCGTAGTGGTACCCCGACGCGATGTCCCCACACACCAGACACAGTCTTTTGGGCATTGAATTTAACATGTACTCGCACTTAATTTGTGAATCTTCCCCAATTGTTGAAGAACAGTCCTCGTAGCGTTTTGACCCAGGACCCCCAGCAGGTCCCAGGGGTCCTGCATTTGACCCGTAGAGGCTGGGAGAGTCTAAGCCGTTGGGATGGCCGTTCATGGTGGATGAGTAGGAGCCGGAGGCGTCACTGGAGCCACCAGGAGAGTGATGGTTTAAACTGTCGGTCAGAGACGCAGGACTGGACGGCTCAGTCTTTATGTACGAGGACGGACAGTTGGAGTCAAGGTGACGCTCCTTACTAGACATTCTGCAGAGAAGCCTGAGAGAACAAGACAATTGGAAAGAAACAGATAACAGTGGTTGAATAATGGGACAATGCAATACATTTCAGTGTGTACACAATTTTAAGGAGCACTCATAAAAGCCAGGCCTGAACACTCCACACACCACACTGAGACAAACACACACATGCTTACGGTGCTCATCCGTCACTCTCCAGTCAATAGCGGCTTGTTCTACATGAAGGTAATCAGTAAGCAGCTCCTCTGCTGCTCAATCATCCCACAAACACTTCCACACACAGACACGACGCAAGCCACACGCAAATGCAGTAACAGCGCTCAACAACATCAACATAAGTAAGTCTAAACAAAATGCATTGTCTTCTCACAGCATGTGCTTCTCCATGTCTCTTGACACTTGAGGTTTTTCCTATTACACTCTCAAAGGAGGCTGGTTGGTGTCTTGTTAACGGCAGTTGTAATTAACAGCTATCTTCTCTGTGTCCATATCTTTTCACCCCTCCTTTTGTCTCCCTTTCTATCTATATGCCCTGGATCCCTATCACTTACCATTCACTGCATCTCTCCCTCTCTCCTCTGTCTGCCTGTCCTGTCTTTTTTTTCCCTTTTCTCCTTTGCATTACCTCTGTCTATCCTTCCAGCCCAGCCCTCCCTTCTGCCTCTCGCTCCATTGTAAAAGGTAGAAAGCACAAAAGGGGTTTTTAATTAAGGCAGGATGCTGCTAAACGAGGGGCTTCTAAAGTCCAGTCGGCCTGTAAAAGATCCCTGTTCTACAGAGACCCATAAAACCAGCAGCGACCTGACGGAGGAGGTGCAGCCGCAAAACACCATCCACTCACACACAACAAAGGCTGAGGTGGTGACCGACAATAGACGTGATGTTTGGTTTTCACTATGTTTTGGTATGAATTTAACAGACAGAGGACCGAGTAATTTAATGTAGAATGAAAGCAAAATTCAAGTTATGTTTCAATGTTTCAATTCAATGTTTAAAAATAAATAATTGGACCACTTTTAGTTCAGAGGTCTCTACTTTTTTTCCCCAAACAGCAGATACTTGAGTAACTAAGCTTACACAGAGTCCAGTTACTAGCCAAGTGATATTTCAACACAAAGGAAAAAAAAAACAATTTTGTCAGTCATAAAAATGTACTCATTAAGCTTATACGGAAATGTGGAAAGCCTTGGAAACGTACATGGAAAGGGAAAGGCGAGTGGAGTTCTCCCTTGATATTCTATTTTCTCGTTATGTTCTGTAATTTATATAGTTTAATAATTTTGCAATAATTTAATAATTTCTTAAAGACATTCAGCTTAAAGTCACTTTTGTAATATGTTACCCCCAACACTGGTCATAATCTGGTAGCTGATACTTCCAGACAAGCTCACAGACATATGCACCTATACCACAGGAACAGAGGCACTTTTCTTGGCGTGAAATGGGGAGGAATGCATTCTGTTTCTGTTCAACTAGCTCTACATTCTTAGCTATTGCGACACTTTGTATCATCCACGACACTCGACAGCCCCCTATTACATAACCAAGACTGTAGGAACAGACTTTTTTGTACCACAAGTGGAATAAAATATTGATAAAGATATCAAAATGACCAGAGTACACAGTGACCACGGGAGAGCTGTGATGGGGCAAAGAGACTCATTTATGCATATGACGTCCAGGTGATGATTTAATCTGTCCCTTTTCTCTCTTTATTCACTCCCTGCAGGCGCCCGCCCCTCTGAGTACCATTAAGTGAAAGAGTTCAACTGCCACAGATATCACACATTCTCCTCTTCATTCTTTCCCCTCTTTTTCCTCTGGCCTCTCTTATATCTTTGCGCTGGGCTCCGTCTCCCCCTCTACTTCGCTTATAAATGAAAAATAATGGCAGTCAAAGGGGGAGGAATAGAAAGAGGCGGCGAGAACACGTGTGCGCAGAGTGGAGCAGAGCAAAGAAGATTAAGAAATCAGAGCAGTGTGCGGTGCAGAGTGAGAGGTTGAATGCATTTATGTATGTATGTTATCAGTATAATTATGGAGCTATGTAGCGATGGCTCAGTGCTGAAGGAGCAGTCTTATTGTGCTTGTCTGCTCCACAGAACAGAGTGCGCAGAAAAGCAAGGCACAACCTCTTTTTCTTTTTATCAATGCGCCGTGCTTAAAGTGGTTAAAGAGATTAAATGAAGAGGGGAAATAAAGTGTTTCCCTTTGTGTTTTAATAAGAAGAGCCGGTGTTGAGTTGTGAACACTATGGGATGGTTATGGGAAAACACTGTAGTAATGAAAAGAGTGAACGAATTACGAACTAAGAAGTGGTTACAGAAAGGTTTTTTTACACAGGAATTTCAGTATTTCTGTGCCTAATAAGTGGTAAAAAAATAAAACCTTCTATTTATTTACTTACTGTACATATAGTTCGAGTGAATCTGTTAAGACAGATATACAAAAAGTTACAGTGGCTGCACCGCCTCTCCTTTCACAGGACCCTTCAGTCAACACGCTCATATTCTGGGACACACAGAGACAGCCTGCTTACACAATCATTTAGTATACCCAGACTAAGTTCAATACTCTACATTCATGTTTTTGAATGGTTTGAGAATACTAAATACCTGTCGAAGTGCACACTCAAAAGGAGGCTGCATGTTGCAATCCCTTCGCTATTTGGGTAGCCTGCTAACCACTCCGCCAGTTACTAGGTACCTGCTGATAACAGTTTTTTTCTGTCCTCATTCAACTTTTCCGAACAGAGAAAATGGAGTGATCTCAGAAAAGACAGAGCGCGCAGAGAAGGCTGAGTTCGGACGTGGGTAAAGGGACACTTTGGGGATGACAAGCTGTCATTAGGGCACCGGGCTGATGCGGCGCTCTGACAACTGTCACAGACAAACATACAATCATCGCATTAGACCATCTCCTCTCTGCCTCTGCTCTCTGTCTTTGTCACTCACTCTCTTTTATTACATACAATCCACTGTCCGCTGGGATAAAAACACAACTTATTCTCAAATAACTCTAAACTGTTTCCCCCCGAGGAGCCATCTTTTCAGAAGCTATAGTGTAATTTCAGTCAAAAAGAAATACGAAAAATAACATAAAAAGGTTTGGATAACAGTCTGCGCTCCAATTCCCCCAGTGCACTAAACATACACATTTTGCATATTATGTCAAATGGGCCCTTGTCTCTTTTCACAAATGAGAAAGCAACATAATTCAACAAATTGTTTAAAATACAAAGGCAGTGAAATTGTAGGTAAGGTAAGTGGCAGGAGGAGCGACAGAGGAAGAAGTGCTGACAATGTAGCTACCAGGGATTGGCTAATACCTTTCCATCACACTGAGCATTGTGCTTCCGATGCTGATAAGAACACACGGTGCAATAAGCAAAAAAAAAAAAAAAAAGGGGAGAGGAAACCTTACACAGTTCTATCTAGATGATACTAACCACGCTTCTGTGGGGACAAAGACGAGTTTAAAATGCATTGGATTAAGTAAAGGAAAGGAAATAATTCAACAGAAGTGCAAAACATTTACATTTCCATAGTCAAATGAATGCAATCATTTTATCAGTGGACAGGATTGCTTCTATAGACGACATACTTGTGTGATTTCTGCCTTGTTGAACTGTTAGTCAAGCCTTATGCTTTAGT
Source organism: Gobius niger (assembly GCF_951799975.1). NCBI lineage: Eukaryota > Metazoa > Chordata > Actinopteri > Gobiiformes > Gobiidae > Gobius > Gobius niger. The sequence continues at coordinate 20,684,434 of NC_136855.1, read as the reverse complement.
CAATTCCGGTCATATTCTGGTAAATCTTTTCCTCCACATTGTGCAAGTTTCAAAATACCCCATGAGTGTTTGTGAGTTAAACACCTCTGCAGTCACAGTGCGGGGAAGATTATAGTTGTTTTCAGGGACACACAAAAAAAAGCATTAAAAAAAAAAGCATCCAACTCCTGCAGTGACAGTCAATCTACAGCACTCTCCCACCTACCGCGCTCCCTCCTGCCCTCGCGTTCCTCCTCTCTTTGGGTCTCAATCTCTGTCTTCCTCCACCTCAGAGCTGTTTGTATTACTCACAAAACCCACACACGACAGCGCACAAATATACATGCGCGCGCCGGGAGCAGATCAATTGTTACAGTGTTAGTCGGGCGGGAAACCTGTAATTCACTTCATTGGCTGCGGAATAAACCCCTGATTACATACAATCAATGCGATAATGGCTAAGACCCATTCTGCCCAATGGGGTGACGGCCCATTGTCAACCACCGTCTGTAAAGGCCAGCAGAGAAGAAAGGAGTCTATATTCTTCAACGTGTGCGGCTTTTAGATAGGAATCCCAACGTCAAAAGCTGACACTAAAGTGGCAATCCACGCGCACTCTATCCAGACATCAGCGCGGAGGTGTAATAAGACGTACAGAGAGGAGGCTCGCGGCTAAAGCTGTTATGACAGAACCAGGGGCTTGTAAACTTTATATGTTGTGTAGATGTGGATGGATAACCAGTGGGGGTCTACACAGACTCAGCTGAGGCTATTGATTAAGACTCATGTACCATAACCATGTGTTCTACCCACTGTGGACACTCTACTTGTGTTTAATATGACGATACAATGTACGTAGTTTATGGCAAAACCTTGTGAAATTGCTAAATAATAAATAGTGATTATAGGTTTAAACTATTGCCAGTGTTTCTAAGTAATAGAGGAGACTGTGGGAGCCCCCATATCACCCTTAGTCCAAAAATAAGCTGACAATACACAGCGAAGACAAATGATATCATTTGCTTTTTAAAGAGGGGGTAATATGCTATTTGCAGGTAAAGCTAAAGATCCGAGACGACTTACACAAAATCTCCTGCAGTTTAATTCCCTGATTCATCGAGAGCTCCGCCCCTTGAACCCCTCCTTGCCGCTTTGCTGCACAGATATGGTCAATCGAAAAAAATAAAATTAAAAAAATATAACAGACCAGGCTGCCCATTGTTGCTGCAGTAAAGCTTTGGTAATATTTTTGCCTGGCAGTACTCTGCAATGAGGGGATAAGCAAGAATTTACAGGAAATGTAGGGCCTCAAGAACAACAATGGGTAAGCAGGAAGAACCCCTTAAAATGTTCATAAAACATATGAAACAATACTATACTGATCAAAAAGCGCTGTTTTTTAAATAATTAAATAGTCTAGTGTAAATTTCATTTGTATCAACTATACATTTTTGAAAACTTTATCAAATAAGCAAACAGAAAAACAATGTTTCCATTTGCTCTGATATGTAAAAAAAAAAAAAAAAAGGTGTGACAATAGATTGAACGAACATTTCTATGGGGAGTAAAAAAACTTAGAAGGGCAGAAATTTAGGAAATTTGGCAGAAAATTCCATTAGGTTGTTTCAATAAAAAAAGGCAACCTCATCATATGTTTCATGGAGTTACCGTAGCGATGACCAGAACTCCCCATTTACTCGAATGGAAAAATTGTATTATTGCACAATTTTACCAAATGACAAGAGCAAATAAAAACATTGTTTTTCTCATTGCTTATACCGTAGGGTTTTTCCAAAAATACAACAGTGAACCAGACTAAAAGATGTAAATGTGTTTGCTGTTGTGTTGTCAAAATACATCACAACCAGGAACCAGGAAGTCAGAGGCTAAATTAGCACAGTGCCTCGTGCTAGACCTGCTTCTAATTACTCGAACAATCATGATGTGTGGGAGGGTCGGTGAGCGCTAAAAACTCATTTAAGCAACAGCTAGAAGACTTCACTCAACTATCTGCGACTTTCACAGATTCAGGTAACGCAGCTTTAAGTAAAATTTTCCTCTAAAAACGGCATCATTAACAAAGAAACTAATACAATTAATATCGCCCTCATAGTCTCAGCAGCACAGTGCATCTTCTAATTGAAATAAGTAAATTAAGGATTGCGGGTGTTCTGAGTTGCTGTACATGAAGCTTTGAGATCTGTTCAGGAAATATAAAGCAGTACCCAGTGCAGGCGCTTTGTGTGTGTGCGTCAGATGGGAATCTTGATGATTTAGGTCATTTTCTTGTGGAACAGTGGCTGATAAGTGTGTAGCTGCCAGGCATTATCTTTGTCACCGTGTCTTGCTCTCACTAGGCCTACCTTTCCTTTTGTCTCTCTTTCTGCTTCCCTCTTTTCTCTGTCGTCTTTATCTGTTGTGTGCCATTGTTTTTGTCAAAGTGCTGGTGTTACCCACAGCTTCCTAAACTGTTAGGCGGGCACTGCTGGCTTGCACGGTGCACTCTTAAAACTGCTTTTCTTTCGGCAACGTGATCATCCACTGTTGACACCAGTCACAGCTTTAAATCAATGTTAATTTAGACTTAAAACAGAGAAACTAGAGCCTTATTACGTTGATTTTAAAGTATCTTCATTGGCTCCCAGTCGCTTTCAGAGTACATTTTAAAATCCTAAGCCTGATTTTCAAAGCCCGTCAGCAGAAAGGCCCCAGAATACGTCATAGGCCTGATGTTTTTCAGAGCCAATAGACTTGCCATAATAACAATTTTATACATTTTACTTTACGCGCTGTACTTTGTTGTTTTTCCACAGTAAAGAACATTGTGACTCCTGTCTGGGAAAACCAAAATAAAGTTAACCAACTTAAATGCACCTAAATGTCTTGTGATTTTGCTTGTTGCTTGTTATTTTAAGATGCATATGTTGAATTGCGAACCACAGCTTCCGTCCTACCTTGATAGCAACAGATCTAGCAAAAAATGTCCGCACAGGATTAAAAACACATTTTATTAAGCAGAAGCTGAAAGAGGATTTCCTCTCTAGTAAATATGACAGGGCTTTTAAATGTGACACAGAAGTGAGTTGAACATGAGGAAAGGACGGGAGAGAAAAAGAGACAAGCCGGGAATGGGAAAAGTGTGTGCCGTATAATGCTGCTAGATTTGTGGTGAATGGTAAGAAATGCAGGCGGAGAGACGGAGGGATAGAGACTGGAGAGAGGCCATCACGGCTGCATTCTTTAAGCAGATCAGATTTGGGGAAATTGGGCTGTCACTACAGGATTGTGATGATTTACACCTATCCATCACTGAGCAGAGGCTATGCTCCCGGTGAGTACAATAATGCACACTGCCTTGTAAAAGAGAGGAAACGCTCAACGCAGTTCACTTTCAATCGGTGCAACGTATTGGTGACAGGTCGGAAAGGACAAACCCTACAATATGGCACAAGAAAGGGGAAATAAAAACTCACAAGCTAAAACTAGAGGCATTAAATAACTATTGTAGCTATTGTTTTGTCATACAATATTTATACTCCTTCTGGACACGGTGACGCCAGAGGAAAGTCGTGCAGTTCCGACCTCACCAGAGTGCCAAGGCAGTACACAAAAATAGTTGACAAAAACCATAAACGGTAACAGCACGCTGCCCCCGTCTTGCTGCACGCGCCCCATCCCTCCCTCTCTGCACTGCTGGCCGACGCACCTCATAGCTCCGCTCCTGCACCATCTGTTAGGGAATCTAATTCACATCCACTCATAATCAGGTTTACTGGAGTGGCCACTGTGGCTGTCTCTCTGTCTGTCGCTGCTTTTCCCTGGCATCACGTTGGCTATTATATATTCAGAACCATTTTGTATTGGTGTGAGTAGTTTTAAGACGATACATAATGAGAGATTCCCGCGCTTCCAGGTTGGAACAAAGTTAAACTGGAATTTGGATAGAAAGAATCAAATTAAATGATGATCAAAGCTGTCAACTTCCATGCTTTTTATAATGTCCCTTCTGTCCCTGTCTTTACTGTCAAAATGTTTATAGAACTTAACATACAGTAAGCTAATGACCTAAAACAATAAATTCCATATTGTCTAAAGCTACACGTATTATTCTTAGAGAGTGCAGAAAAGTTATAGGAAATGGGGAAGAGAAACATGAAAATCTGTGCCTTTCAAAAATGCGGTGTTATCCCCTCGCAACAAATGAGAAATTAAAGTCTTAAAAGTTAAAATGTCGCTTAAACATCTTGGTCCTGAAGGACTTTACACCTATGACAATCGCGGGCATACGTTAGATAAAAATATTGCGCTTCAGCGTGTGTATTTGTGCATGGGTCGGGGGCGTTGGGGGGTGGAAGTTAATGAGAGGTGAGTGTCTGAAGCCTCTCTCTCTTCCTCACTCCTGCTCGGTCTCTGTGTACTCGCTCCGGCAGTAATCCTCTTCTATAAATCTGCAATCCAATCAGCGTTGTCCACACGGACACACACACACACACACCCCGACACACAGCTGTTGAGAGGCCCATCTGTGTGTTAAGGCAATCTGCTTTATCATTATGATTACATTGAGCTCAGTTTACAGCAGAGAGAAGGAGAGAGTGTGTGCCTATTCTGACTGGCTGACATTAATCACATTCCCATGGTTTGATGGCCTAAATAAAAGGAGGAATAATATTGTCGCTGTCCAATAAAAATGGCAGGCGTCAAAAAAACGATTAAAACATTTCTACAAAATCAGACATGTTTTTAGTTTATATCATATTGGCGTAAGACTTTAAAAAAATGTCATAACTATTATTAATGTATTGACAGACGAACCCTAGATCTGATCTACGCAATTTTGTTGAACAAATGTAAAATGAAAAGTAAAGCACTTCCTTACTTACGATATGTGTTTTAGGTTTGTTTTTGAGCCCATACAATTTTAATCAATAAAAATAAGATAATTACTTGCCAATTAAGTATGAAATCAGATTCTGACTTTCACCGATTCAAGACCTGCGCCGTCAAAAACACATAAATTGTGTTTTGCTACAAACCTTTCACTTTTCTATTGCGTTGAAATGTGAAAAATGTGTGCGGATTTGCCAGCTGTGCACCTGAACTTTGGGTGAGAGTGAACAGGGCCCATGGCGTGACTGTCGAGCCTCTGGCAAACCTTTACGCCTCTCATCACCACACCTCGGCGGCGGCCAACACACAGACACATTGCACTTGTAGCATGCAGTTCCTCTGTGATTGGCCAGAATCTGCGTGAGAATCAGTTGCCAGACCTCTAATTGGCTTGACCCAGACTAACCCGGAAATCCTATTGGACTAAGGCTCCCCCAGTGCGGACGGCGGACACACCCACACAAATGCAGGCACATTTAAAATGATGGGGATTTGTATTAGACTAACAATACACTAATCAATAGCGGTTTCACATGTTTTACAGGAGGAAAAAGCTCCATATTTTCGCAGCAATAGTGGGTTTGTGCATGGAAGTATTGAGTATTAAGCAGCTTTTTGCATACAGTGACTAATTACTAGAAATACATACCATAGCATTGCATTCACACCATATGTCTAACTTTCAAAAAGATTGAAGACAGGACGTGTTGGAAGAAAGAATGATGAGCTGAAGACTATGTTTAAACATAAAACACAGAGTGTATTTACATAATATTCTCTACAATGAAAAGGCTTCTATAGCCAGAAAGCTAAAAATACACGTTTCTGGCGCTTGGTTTGAGTCTTGCACATATGGTACAGGGACGCTACTGTAAATAAGTGTCAATTTCTACTAAATTAAATCCAGGGAAAAATGAAACAATTTACATAAAAGTGTCCTCAAATCCCCGTCGCTGTGAGCAGCAAAGCAAATGCAAGGAAGCAGTAACCAAATTAAAAACAAATTCAAATTGCCATCACCAACAAGAATTTAATTGATCTATATATTGTCATATATGGGTTATTCCTGGTTGGTGCAGAACATTCAGACTCACTTAGAGAAGTAAAAACAATGTTTGATGTCACTCACTACTCGCCTTTTCCTCCTCTTTCATCTGAGGTTTATTGAGGTCAAACGTGGCTTTTGTGTAAACCTGAACTCTCCGAGACTCTTCTTCTTCTCTCTCTCACTAACCACTCTCTCTGGTGTTTTCATAGTCTTACCTGGGGTTGTAGAGGGCATGTGCGTCTCTCATGTGGTTGGCCTCCAGCGGATCGTAGCTTTGGTGCATTCTCCAGGCGCCAGCGCCGCATTTACTAAAAGTGGACTTGGAGTTATCTTCGCTGCTGCTGTTCACCAAGGGCCCCTTCGATAAGTTCATTCTGGAGCAGAGGCAGAATGACATGAAATTATAAAAATCCAGAACCAAACAAACATAATACAGTAAAAGTGAAATAAGGCTGCACATGTATTGATTTGGCAAAATTGGTAACTGCAATTTTTGTTTCATTAAACTTATCTTACCTATGTTTTTTCTGAATGATATCCAGATAAAGCCAATCATATTTTTACATGATCGTTCAAAGTTATTGCATATCACTTGTCATGTGCAACCCTAGTTTTATGTGACCAGAATAGTTAGACACGCCACAGAACATGTACCACAGAGAAAAAGGACAAAGCACAGCAGAACGTTACAGCAGTGTCCGATAATGTTATAACTGTCAAGGCGGCGCTCGTGCTTCACAGCAAGTAGGTCCCGTATTCAATCCCTGGGCGGACAGGGCCTTTGTGAGTGGAGTTTGCATGTTCTCCACGTGTCTGTGTAGGCTTCCTCCAGGTATATCGTGTACAATAGGCCAGGAGGAATGATGTGTGTGCGTGAATGAATGGTGGTGGTCAGAGGGACCGTTGGCGCAGATGCTTGCAGTCGCGCTTCTACCCCAGGGGAAACTGTGGCTACCCTAGGCACCCTACCACCACCGTGTGCGGAATGATTGAAGAACAAATCCCTCACTGTATGAAGCGCTTTGGGTAACTGGTGTCATGTGAAAAGCGCTATACACATAAGCTTCCATTCCATTCCGAGTGAGTGCTTTTACTTCTGAACATTTGGACCAGGTTTTGAGTCTCTTTAGACCGGGAGAATCTAAAAGTAAAAGCACCAGAGGAGGGACCACTACCTGCCAATCAAGCTCACCCCTGCTGTCAGGGGAGAGGCTGCTGCTGGGGTGATAAGGTCAATGGACTTGAAATCATTGTTTGCACAAAATCTCATAATTAAATTGCGTAAGAAAAAAAATTAAATGCATAAAAATCACTTCTGTATTCTGAGCTGCCTAAATAAAAATGATAATAATCTATCTGCAGTTATAACATAATTTCATAACACAGGAGCCTCAACCAATTCAGATTAGCTAATGATAGTTCGACAGACAGACAGGCAGGCAGACAGACAGACAGCCAAATGTACCAATGGGACACCTTTTCACGTGTCTTCCCTGTTTCCACAGAGTTAGCCCTGTCTCCCTGAGAGCTGGAGGCCCGCCTGTGTAAGATGTAGGTTTTAGTTCCACTCTGGTGAATAGGGGGAATCAATATCCCGCTCGGTGCTGCTGCTTCAGACACTTATTGGCTTTGGTTGCGGTATCACAATGCTATATAGACAGACAACACTTAATACTGCCGTTTTATTGGGAGTGTCCTATAGTGTCGCAATGGTCCGAGGTACGACACCAAAAGTTCAATTTAATAAGACGCATGTCCAATCGCGGCCACGCCTCTCACGCGCCGAACTTCTCCTATACGCACATTTGCCGTGCACGGGGAGGAAGCGGAAAGGTTGTGGGTGTCTTGATGTGATGCTCAGTGATTCGCTCATGTGTTGCTGGTCCATCTGTGAACAGAATGACCATGACGCTGTGCTGGCGTGTGTGTGTGTGCGTGTGTGTGTGTGTGAGCTGGTGAAGGCATGCTGATGCAGTGATTGATGAGACACTTGCCATTCTTGTTAATGCAAAAAACGCACCTTTTCCTATGGGGAGCAAATGCCACAACACATTGCAAACGCACACGTACACACACACACAAACATGCACACACAGGAATGGTCCTACCACCTCACCTAATTACCCCCTGTGTAAGACCGGAGACGAGCAAGTAATGAATGCAAAAACTGGTTTGTATTGAATGAGGGCGTGCCACATTGAAAAACTGCACTACATTACAACACTTTAAACTGTTTAAAACTCGAAAAACAACAAACAAATTCAATAAGGTGTATCCGGACCAAAGGATTACATTTTACCCTGCGAATGATAACATGACTTAACTAACGGCTCAGTGGAAAGGTCCCAAGTTTGACTCTCGGGCAAGTCGGGGCCTGGAGTTTGCATGTCCTCTCTGTGCCAGTGTAGGTTTCCACCGGGTGCTCCAGTTTCCCACAAAAAATATGTACAATAGGGTCCCCTCTAGGGTAGGGGGGAATTAGAGTGTGTTTGCGGGTGCGAGAACACATGGAAATTAACCTATGACTACAATCATGGGTTACAACTGGGGCAGAACTCTTAGAAAACGGCCAATTGGTAAATATCAATGTACTTTTTTCAACAACTTTTGACGACAAATCTAGGAATATTGCTCCGCACGCATGAGGGGGACAGGTGGGATTTGAGGCAGCGTTCCGTCACCTATGTGTGTGTGTGTGTATGTGTGTGTGTGCGGGAGAGTGGATGTGTGCGCATGTTAGCGTTAGCGACGGGAGCTGTTAGCGGGGCAGGCGGCAGATGGGCTGTCGGCCTTAATAGGGACTGAGCGGGTGCAGAAAGGTGACAGCTCCATAAGGGAGGGGCACACGGGGAGGAAGAGAGAGTGTGTGTGTGTGTGAGGGGTGGGGGGGTAAGAGGGGGTGAAAGATAAAAGCAAAAGGAATTATGTGCGGAGGTGAAGAAAGATGCGGATCATGAGCGTGGCACAACGCAACTATGGAGAGGAGAGGTGTGAAATTAGCCCAAACATGTGTCTCTGTGTATGGTGACCAAGATAAAGTGGATTATCCTATTAAATCCTAATGTAAATGTACTATTAAAAGGCAGCCTTCTTAAAACAACGCAACCTAACAGTTTAATCTCTGCAGGTTCGATTTTAACTATTGGTCGTAATGCGTGCAGTGCAGTTTTACAGAATACAGCTACATTACGCAAAAGGTATATGGGTATTTTTTTCTGATATTGTGCACAGTTAACCCTAAAAGTCTAAATATTCATAGGAAAAGTTAAATGTCAAAGTTATACAAATTTGGTGAAAGAATTCCAGCCTAAAGTTCAGCCCGATCCTTTCCGTCTCACAACACATGCAGACAACGATAGAGACAAGAAATGTTTCTATCACGTTTATTTTCTTATCGTAATCCATCTTCACACACTCAAAATGCTTCAACGTTAGGCCTGGATCTGCAGAAGGGCCATGCATTGCTCTCCACCCGAGCCATTTTTTTTCTTCTCTAAGTTACAAAGAACAAACACATTTGACTGCGGCCCCCTTTCACACAATCCTCTTTAACTCATACCCACACGCTGCACCTCTCCATCTAAATCTGCTCCATTGTGGCCCGGTCTCTGCTGTCTCCTCCGATTAGGACTGAGAGGAGGCATTAGCCCTGAGCAGGACATGATGGGCACACAAACACACACACACATGCGCGCACACACACACACACACACACGGGACATTCAAGAATCTAAAGCTGTTCGATAGCGGACCAATGGAACAAATTTGTCGCCGATTTAGCATGAAACGCTCAGAACAGCAACAGATTCAAAGTCGAGGAAACTCATCGGCCCGTTGCACTTTGATCTTATGAAATAAAATGCGACTTGGATTTTTGGAACGGTTGATACAGCAAGACACTTAAATATGTTGATAGGTGCCAAAATGCCAAGAAGAGGAGAGGGAAAAGATAAAATAAGTCTTTTATAAGATCACCGGCTTTAAATCCGCTCTTACTAGAGTCCATTCTATCTATACTATACGGCCCATAATTCAAAATCTTAAAACAGCAATTGAAAGTGCACGTTCTGTCCCAGCTGGTGGAGTCCTCCTTTAACGCTTCTCCACCACATTGGAGAGGAGGGGGGGGGGGGGGGGGTGATTGACCTCCAACACGCGCAAACACACCCAGGAAAGCAACGAATCGAGCATAAATCAAAGCCCAAAGCCGCTCTTTCTGTTGCTCTGATCTTGCGTATTTCACACAAATGCAAAGCGTGTGTAATTGCATTTCCCGTGCCTTTTTTTTTTTTTTAACCTGCAAATGAACACGGTGCTTTTACAGAGACTGCGCCGGGGCCCGTTCATGCGTGTATGCATTTGTCCGGCGGACCCCATGAGTGCTGGTGTCAGACAAAAGCGCACCCCCCCTTCAACCCCGCACCCCCGCCCCCTTTCGCACTACCTCTCGCTCGCCCTGATCTCTCTCTCTCTCTCTCTGTCCTCACAAGACCAGTCCACCGCTGGAATGATCGCAGTCTTCATAGGCCACCCCAAAAAAAAAAAAAAAAAAGAGCAAAAGAAAGAAATGAGTGTGTGTGTGTGTTTCCTTATCAGCTGACAGACTGACAGATAGGCGTTATTGGGACGGTCCCGACAAAGAACAACACCTCCTCACACGGGCCACCACCGGGTCAATCTGAGCACACGGGGAGGCAGAGGGGCAGGCAGAGGCACGGGGGCCATGCGTGACAACAGACAGATGCAAATGCACACACACACGCGCGCGCGCATACACACCGCAGCAACAAATCAGCGGGCCACATATTGACATGCTTTGACAGATGAATTAAGTAAATGATTTTATAAGGAGATTAAAAGGATTTTAATTTACGCAATCTCTCTTTGGTCCCCCTGTCCCTCCCTCCGCTCTTCTGCTCTCTACCCCCCTCTCTCTCCCTCTCCCTCTCTCTTTCTGGCTCTCGCAAAACACCACTGCCTTTGCCCCGCCGATGGATGAAAGTCAGGGAGATCCGCACTTAAGAAAAAAGATTAATGAAGAGAAATTATACACGTAGTATAAAGACGGCACGCTTATTTAGAGCCATTTTACAGCTGTTTTGATAAAGCTGTGTCGAACAGTAAATTAATATACAGGGCTTAAAAGTTTCTGAAGAAGTGGAAGAAAAAAAAATCTTCAGTTTATTTTTCTTGTATATACTTTATAGAGATTTAAGCCTTTATTTTAAAAAGTTCTAAAAAATCTCAAAGTTGGCAGCACATTTGAATTAGTTTATAAATTGTTTGACGCAGTTCGTTTGAAAAAAATAGATTTTTGGATATGAATAAAATCTCTGACACTCGTATCTATATTTGAATAAAAGAAAACACATGGCGAATTCGGGCGTCGAATTTTGTTCTCTACGTCAGGACGGCAGAGTTGTGTGATCATCGTTGGGGCCACAGCGCGAAACTGACCGTTTTCATTTCACACCTATAAGACCAATAAAACATACAAAACGTGCTGAAGGTATACAAAACGTGGTTAAAGTGTGCTGCGTTATACTAATGACATGCAAATGCCACGTATACGGTGGCACGAGAGGGGCACAATTACGTTAACAGCTTAAGTGCTGGTTGTTGCGAGTATTATCAGTAAGATCATCATTATCACTAATATTTTAATTAGTGTGCGGCGGAGAGCGAAACACGGAGTCTGAGCGGAGTCAAAGAACAGGTGACTCTGTTTGAAGAATACATGGAATTTAGGCTAAATAAAATTGTAATTTTAAAAAGAATGGTAAGAACTTAAATATGTGGGCAAGACATACTCTACTCTAAATTAAACTAAATTATTTGTTTAAATTATTCTTTAATTTCTCAATGTAATTGTCATGAAATTGATTAACCGCTTTAAAACATTTTAAAATGCTTCCAGAAAAATAGAAAACAAAACCATGCAATTTAAAGAAATGATATTTAAATTAAAGAAACTTTTTATTTCAAAACAACTCCTGAATGTATTATAAAATTCACAATGGAATAATTATTTGGAAATTATAAAAATGAAATAAGCAACAGTCCATTTAACCTTCAGAGGATTTAATTGAAGAACAAGAAGAGAACCCCCCGACATACGTCTCACATACAGAGCGATGACGGCTTCAGAGATATCGTGAAGCTCTTTCAAATCAGGGCTTCGGGATTTTTGCTATGTCTCATTGGCCGTAATCCAACAAATCCACATTCCTTTATCTGAGTTCAAGATAAGCGGGTAATAAAGTTTTACATAATATTCAGAGTGTGCACTAATTTAAAAAAGCCAAATCAGACTTTCATTATTAAGCTACGAAAAAAAGAAGTAGTGATTGAAGCAGTGAAAGCGGTCAGTGCGCTCACACCTGGGCATGAACTTGGCATGAACCTCTTATTAGCCGGATCCGGGAAGGACCAGGACCATTTCTGCTGAGCTTCATTTGTCTAATTGTCCAGTCCAGAAATCACAGCATGACCCCGCACAGATCCATCAGTGTGTCATGAGCAGCACTCGCTAAAAGAGCAAAGCCCTGTCCAAAGGAGCAGCTCCGCGGCACTTGTCTGTCTGAGTGTGTCAGTGTGGGACGGGCTCTAATTCCTGCGCAGGCCACACGCTGAGGTGACCGGCTGAAATTCAACCTCCCCTGGCATTTCACAGTGCCGTGGCCCCCATCTGCTCACAGCTTTCTGATGGGCCTTCTCCCTATAACTCACCACTAACCTCCCTGTCCTGTCCAGGTGAAAGCATCCTGCAGTGAAAACAGATACAAACTCAAAGGTGCGCCGGCAGAAACTGATGAACAATTACAAATACTGTGAAATGAAATCGCAAGAACAAAACATGAAGTTAACGAAACTCTAGCCTTGCTTTGTGTGCACAGGTGTGTGGGTGTAAATCTCAGCCCAAGTGGAGAACAGCGCTGGCGGGACACTGCTGTCAATGCACTGCAGTCGAACACACACATAACAGAGACAGTGGACGTGTGCCACTGACAGGAACAACCTTGACACAGAGCTGGACACCAACTGCATACCAGCACATCAACACAAACAACACAGCAGACAGGATGCACATGGAAGTTGACTGATGAGTGAAGTAACAAGAGAAAAAAGAAAAATTTACCTACTCTTGTTCAGAGTGCATTAAAAAACACTCGGCTAACTGATGTCCTACCGAATCCATCGGCGAAACCGGGTCATTGTCATGTCAACCTCCACCGAAAAAAGAAAACAGCAAAATGTGACAAAAGTAAAGTTTGGCTGTGGCTCCTCTCTCTTCTTCTTTCTCGGGAGTCTTTGAGTCCTTCCTTCCGCTTGAACAGAGCAACACAATTAGCAGGCTGTGCGCAGGCTGCACTGGCTCTGCCCCGAGTGTGACTGGAGATGTGTATGTGAGAGCCGGGAGAGGGGCTATAGGTGCACACACAGGCAGCCTCTCAGCCAGTTGGGACGGAAAGCTGTGCCGCTGTCCTAATCAACGACTTAAAGCCCCGATAGGAGCTCATGAATATTAAGCAGTGCTTTGCATATGCAGTCCCTCAGGTCCAGGCTGGGCTGTGGTTGGTGGATGCTGGACCAATTGTTATGAGTAGGGGTGGAGATAAGGGAGGAGCCAAGCGGGGAGAGGGAGGGAGAGAGAGGCAGAGGAGCAGGTGGAGAAGGAGGGATCAGACAAAGAGCACAGGCACCGGGAGGAGGAGAAAGCAGGTGAAGGATGCATTTAAAGAGAATCTTTCACTTGCTCCTTTGACGCCGGATCGGACATTTTTTTTACTCAGAAAAACTTTTGTTTCCACTGCGTTTTCAAGCACCTCATCTCAAAATCCCTCTGCAAAAGCCATCAAGGATCGAAAACTAAAATAAAATACAGAAATACACTTAATTTTGTTCTACTTTAGACGAAAGGACCTAAAATGCTCTAAGAATAACAGCTGGGTGAACCTGACCCCGACACGGACCCAAATCATAACAAACACACACATGGACTCAGCACAGAATACACCCAACGGTGCGCAGCAGTAAAAGACGGGATTATGGCAATTCCAAGCCACTTGCCCTTTGTTGTGGAATGATTTGGGAATGATTGGGACAAGCTTTTCCCAACTGCCTGCTGCTTTGTCAAACCCCTGCCATGCTGGCACAAGCATGTGTAGTTTGGCAGCTGATGTACACAATGTTTTAGATATACAGTACAACAGATAAATATAAAACAGAAGAGGAATAATAATGCTTTTGCTTGGAGATATATAAATTAATACAAATATGTAAATTTATGAGATAAAAAAAAGGCTCGGATCTACAGGGGTGCAAACGGGTGCATTGAAACCTCATTTTGAAATGTTTGCACCCTGTATTTTAACGGCGAAAATCTCAGGTGCAGCCTTTTGAAACTCACCCTCAGTTTGCTTGTTCTGGAGCCGGCGCTGGTGATAATTGTGTGTTTGGGGTTAAATAATCATATAACACACTATATTTGATGTGTATTTGTGTGTGTGTGTCTTTGTGTGCGTGTGCATGTGTGTGTGTGTGTGTGAATAAAGCCTTGCTACGTTTATTCAAACCAAGTGTTAGAAGGATGTCCTGGATAATAGCACAAGATACAGCACATGATGAGTGAGAAATGAATAAACTAATTGTACTAAATACTAAATAGTCCACTTTGAATCGCAAAGACATTAGATGGAAAACAGATTTACACATAGATGTTTGCCAACATTACTGTGGTCTATAAAATAGATTAAAAACTATCACTATGGTTTGCAAGATACTAATGCAACCAGAACCAGTAAATACCAGAATTCCACACTGACAAACAATATGCATTCCCACACATGTAAACACGACACACCACACACACACCAGTTATGATGTATCCAGGGGCTTATAAGCATCGACAAAGATGAGTGTGAATCAATGGTGCCGTCACTACTGGGCAAACAAATCTTTTACTAAAGCCCCCCTTTCTCTCACACACACGGGGCTGTCACACACAACTGTGCTTCTAGCAATGCAATCCAGGAACATCCAATTGTTGTTGTTTTTGTTGTTGCTGCATATTTAAAATGATGGTTTATGTTTGTATTGAATAAAGTAAAGAGAAAGAAAATAAAGGCTATCAGTACATATATAAGACAATAGATCGTCCTGCTTCTTCTCCCCCCTGCTTGTTATTGATTGGTTGATCCGAGTGTGTGGGTATGTTGACAGTGACCCCTTTAGGCCACTTTCAGCTTTGGTCCTCCTCTTCTATAGAGCAGACAAAATAGCATATTCCCAAATATAGGCCATCACTGGAAATCAGCTTTGTTCGCTATTTTATTTTCTTCTACAGTTTTCCTAACAGAATCACTGCAATGCTTGGTGTCTATGTGTGCTGCCCAGGTGACCCACATCTCAGTTTTCCGTGTGTGCGTCTGACCCTTGTTGACACCAGTGGAAGAATTATCCGCTGCAACTCTTACTGGCATCAATCACACCACTCAATAGTGTGCAGCAGGTTCATTCGGGGCACAGTGTCTGGGCCGCGTGTGTACACTGGTCAAATATATCCTTAACAAATTCCAAAGGTTGGTCACTTAAGCTGTTGACCCTGTGGCTTCCCATTGATATATGTGTGTCTGTCATATTTACAGCCACGGACTCAGTTATTGTGAGAGTTTTATGAAGATGGAATGAAATTTGATTTTGTGTCTGGTTGGATGTATCTCAGGGGGTAAAGTCCATTTTTAAATAACAGGGGGAAAAAAAGCTAAAAACATATTTATTTTGTAAATTTGCCATAAACACCTCTCGGAAATACAAAATCCCTGCAAGCACAAGCAATGAGACAAGAGGAGAATATGCACAGGCGCACTTCATGATTAGCCAACAGAGGGTGCTATGGGCACTGGTCACTTCCCTGTCACTTGCTCACAGGACTACCAGAGTATGTGCAGTAGATAGAATATAGTGAATATTGCGATACATTTTTTCAGGTAAAGTATATGCTTCTGCAGGCAGCACTTAAAGGCAATGCACTGCAGAGATAGAGGTGTATAGACGTTCTTGAAGAGCTTTGTCAGCAAGCACAACACAGAAGAAACAGCCGATTGGACCACAGACCCCCCACTGACCAGCTGCACACTGCACCAGCGAGAAAATCCAAAGGCAGAGGAATCTCGAACACCAGAAATAAAACTGAAGTGGACTCCAGCAAATAAAACTATAATTGTCCAGTCAGTCACTATAAAAACGCAACACACATTTACAGTGTAATTAAACTTTGATGGGCAATGAGTGAAGACATTTTCTTTTTTTAATTTTCAAATTTATTTATCAATTTTCTACAATATGTTGACACTGAACGTTCCTCAGGGAGCCATGTCCAAAACATAAACAAAAAAGCTGCAGTTAATATGAGACAGACTGTATGGATCCACGGTACTACTTAGAAAGATTTGTCTTTATAGAAAATGAGAATTGACAATGAAAACAAAAATTGTATCGATACAACAAAAAGTTGCGAAAGTTTTATTAAAATGTATTTACAGGTCACCACATTTTTTTCAGTTTCATATTTTTTACATCATAAAAACAAACTTTTAAGATTTCAAACTGAATAGACAGATGTGCGCAAACTTTTCCTTTATGCCCAAATAAACAAGACTTTTAGGTGTACTCCATAACGCCTACGCAGGAGTTGAATGTGGGTTAGAACAACAACTTGTGCAAAAACAAATAAAGACTATTTTCCACTTTGGTTTAAGATTTTAGATGTGGCTTGTTATAGTTCCCTGAAGTGTCGTAATGTTTCTGTGTAGTCTCTGTGATGTCCCGAGAAGAGAGAAGGGGAGAGGGCCAAGGAGAGGAGAGCAGCTGTTGGGAAAAGCTGCTGGCTTTAAGGGACTTCTGCTGCCTGTCACTAGAACTCTTCCTGAGTAACCTTTAGAGCGGGAAGGCCACGGTATTCAACAATCAAACACTCCATTTACATCCAGTTACCGCCAATCAGGGTAAATATGTACACTGTTTGTTTGGCATGAATAATAGTTTGATAAATAAGCCCCTTGTCTCCTCCTATAGCGATTCACAACTACACAGTGCTGTGGGAGGAGCTTGGGGTAAACGGGAGAAGCACTGTATGAGCACTTCGAAAAGTCCCTGTGGAAAATGTGAAGATTTCTCAAACATGAATGAATAGTATGAACAGGACCACAAGTATGATGAGGGAACAACATGGTAACCATCAAAATACACTAAAAAGCCTTTAACAGACGACGTTTTCTGCTGCTTCATGAATTCTAAGCGAGGAGAAAAGTCGCCAAAGCACATACAGTATAAAAACACAGAGTGCGCTGCAGGCCGCTGTGGTCAAGGGGCGTCAGAGGTCCGACCAGGTTATGGGGGGGTCTGACATGGGGGAGTGAAAGGAATGACCTCATCAAACTGCGACATGCACAGAGAGAGACTGTGGGTGGAACCAAAGCTTGACCCCATCACACGTGGACAGACAACGCAGACCCCAAAGTTGACAGAGGTGATATTCTCTCGCTCTATGTGTCAGTGCAAATAAACACCACCCCACAGTTCTACATGCCACAACCATAACAATATCTGGTTCAGACAAGGGAATATTCGCCCTGAGGGGGGAATAATATTGTGTCCAGCCCTGAACACCAAAGCAGATATTCTAGCTTTATTCAGTGAACTACAACAAAAGCTTTTGGTCATAATCTTTGGACTATAAGCTGCTGCTTTTTTCACACAGCCAGAACCGTGCGGCCTATACAACGATGCGGCTAATTCAAGACCGTCCTGAATATCATATGGAGTTGTCCCGTAGTTCAGCTCTTTTTTCCTACTTCGACCGCTACCAGACTGCAGCGCGGGGAGGGGGGCGCATGTGTCGGTCACGTTTCTAAAGCATGGAGAAGCCAGCGCTTTAATCTGGCACTACATCGAGACCATCACGTTATGCTCTTTCTCTCAAAACAGTTTTAACTCACAGTGGGCTAAATAAGTAGTTTTGGTGTCCATTTATTGTGTAAAAGTATGGAAAATGCAGCACGATGTTTGTGAGAAACGACCGAGGAGGAGATGAGAATGAAGCGGCAGAGGAGGGACTCTTGTTTGTGTTGCTGGTCCTATGCTGTGTTCGTAACCTGTCCCGTACCGGCCCTGGTGCAGAGTGTGTGTGTGCTCTTATGCTGCAAAATGGACAGACACCTGCGGCTTATAGACAAGTGCGGCCTATATATGTCATTTTTCTTTTTTCTTTCTGAATTTAGTTGGTGCGGCTTATATTTAGGTGCGCTCAATAGTCTGGAGTTTACGGTATTTTGATCCTTGTTTATAGAGCGAGTGCAGAAACCATACAGTACACAATCATTTACATTTGAAATAATTTCACAAAGTCTTTTATGAAAGATTATCCACCATAAATATTGAATATTTATGATGTACGTTTGTTGTGAACCATTTCCACCATTTCAGAGGATCAGAGGAGACTGAAGGCAGCCAGGTTTTCTCCGGATGCTACGGTTTCCTCTACCTCCGAAAATATTCTGGTCAGGTTGGCCCAGAGTGGCGGCGCGGCTCAGTCGCAGCGGCTTAGGACTAACACCTAAACACTATTTCATTACACGCCCAATGACAAATAAAGCACTTTCTTACTAAGTTACTCACTTTTTAAGTCTAATGTACACTTTGAATTGTAATGGGTGAATCATTACTAGAGAGTAGTTCTTTCCCACAATCCCACCATAATGATATTATTACTACTACTACTACTAATAATAATAATCATCATATAATAATTATTATAACTATAATAATAATACTACTTTTATTATTATTATTATTATTATTATAGTAGTATGAGCATAATTTAGAATTAGTTTCGTCCCCAAGTCTTTTTGTCATTGCCTTGACCTCGTGCTCTCCTCACTGCTACCTAATCCATGTATTATTTCCAGGTTTTTGCATTTTCCGTGGCTAAATTAAAAGTGGATTGTAATAAGTCTCACTTGTATCTGAATAGAGTCAGCAGTGTGTGTGTGTTTCCCTGAATGTGTGCCGCCAAGAGCCAATGTTTTGTATTGAATTGGGCGACTTGGGCGAGGTGCGTTCCTTTAATTACACCGCTCTCAAACAGAACATAAGTGGGCTATTCCGATGGGATTAGTCATCTCTATGCGCTGTCTCTTTGTTAATGCAACACACACATGTAACACACACGTTTACTTCATGGACACGAATGTACGCCTGCCAAAACAGCCCCTCTTCGCGAGAGTTCAACACTCAATTTATTCAAACTGAGCCACAAGCCAAGTGAATAATTCCACCACCGATAAATACGGCAGGAGGGAGCGGTGACGAGATGAAGGGGCGAAAGGGATAAAAACACAGACTTGAGAGGAAAGGTAATTTAAAAAAAACATTTTCAAGGACAACAAAATATGAAATCTAACCTCAATAACTAGATCCAGTTTCAAGACGGAGAAGCTCTGATGTGCCTTCCTGCAAGTTTGAATGTTGCTCAGCTAACAAAATCAACGTCTACAAACACACATTTGGTTAATAATTGGCTTATGGTGCAATGCAATACTTTTAAAAACATGTAAGAAGTGCTCCAAGTGCAGGGTCTGTGTAGTTCTTGATTTCTGAAGCGCATTTCCAAACTGACTACATTGACCAGACGATGTTTTACACTTTACAGTTATTATGAGCTTAATGTCTCTGTACATTGTCCCTTAGATAAAGATTAAACTAAACTAAATGCAGGAGACAGAGCCAAGCAGTAAAGCCACTAGTGCACTGTCTGTGGCCAGTGACGTGTGTGAGTAATTACTTAAAGCCTTAAGTGTCTGTGTTCATGTGTTTTCTTGTGTGCCTTTGTCGCTGTCTATGGCTGCACTGTGTTTAATGGAGTGTGTGGAAATGATCACTTAATTGCTGTTCTATCTCCATTTGAGAAGCATGTGTAATGTGTGTCAATTTTATGTACTCGCCAAATGTGAGGGAAAGACAACTGACAATGACATGTTCTGGCACCGAGGATATAAAACAAAAGCGGGAGATCTATCTTTTCTAAACTTCGCACAACAACCCTTCTCCACTGTTGCTCTCTCAATCGTCCGCCAGTGAATTTATAGTTGACCCAATGATTGCTTCTAGGGCCATGATGGCTGTAAATTGCTTTGCCATTTGGTAAATGTTGGCAGTTAGAAGGTATACAAGTAATTATTTCCGCTTGTGCTGATTGAGACATAATTCCAAGGCGAGGCCAAGGAAAAATGACAGCATTTCGAAACAACTCTGTTTTAATTTCCCAGCATTCCTAATTAGAACGTGTATGAACACAGGAGGTTTTTTTTTATATGGTTTCCTCCAATGGGGCCAGAAATAATTAAACTGTCAAGAGGAAATAAATACCTATAAACAAGGCATAATTTCTACAGAGCCAAGCACCTTGTCAGACCATGACTTTTTGTGAAGGAAAACAAGAGGGAACAATGCAGGGGCGCAGAGGACACACTCAAGATATACAGAGTAAGCGGAATAATTAAAACTAATCAAAAACGTCCATCTTCTTTCTGAATATTGAATCCCACATAATATGGTTGACTTTATTTGATAACATTTCTTAAATGTCTTTCCCATCACTTTTCTATTATTAAATGCTAAAAACAATAAAACTATATGCAAACCATTAAAAATCACAATTTTTACCAGAAACAAAGCTCCGTCCTACACATGTCTGCCCGGCTCTACACCGTAAGGACAGTGGTGCGCTATGATACAAATGATTCTCATTTAATATTAATAACATGCTAAATGAAAAGCCGCTCAGAAGCAGTTACTGTGAGACAGCAGTTTGTTTAGTTAAGTGCCACAATAGATTTGAATAAAAAGAAGAAGAAAAAGATATGGATTTTTTTGTTAAAAACAAAAGCAACATTGTTCTTTCTTTACTGTTTGGCTTTTACCTCTAGGGGGCATTCTAAAAAAACAGAGGGGCAGTGAGGAGGTGAAGACTTCACAGATGTTGAGAGTTCTTTGCTTAAAAGGGCTAGACACAAGTTGGCCATTTTATACTCACTACTGCCACCTCAGGTCATACTTGTAACTGCACCTTCTATATTAAGCTCGTGCATGAAAGCAATTAAGACCCGAATAAACACCTTTTTGAGTGACAGTGCAGGATTTTAGAGGCAGTTGTGGTGAATTGATCTGGGCTCATTCTACACATTAGGACATTGCTGGAACATGAAGTGGGAGGAAAATACATAATTTTAACATTTTTAAACTCTGTATAGTCCCTTTAAGGCGAGCCAGTTGTGAATGTTTTAAGTTGACGAAGAAACCAAAGCTTGACTACTTTGCCACAATGTGGCCTCTACGACACAACAGTCATTTTTCTTCAATAGTCTTTCATAATAAACATTGCATTAAGTAAGTATGAAATATGTCGAGATTTGTCTGTGAATTCTGACATTATATACAAAGGGTTGAAACAAAATGCTTCCACTTAGGCATGAACAGCAGCACTTGAGAGACATCAATATTTCAGTCAGGTGTGTCGGGAAGTCAGAAGGATGGGGAGAGGGGCACTCCCATGACTGTGTTTGTGTGCCACTCAGCCTTCCTACTCGCAGCATTGTGTGTACCACCTCTGTCACCTTTCCTCTAATCAGAGTTTAAATCAATGACGTTGTCCAAAACTATAATTGCCACTCCTTAAACTGCTTCTCTCGCAATATGCTTTCACCAAGAAACCACTCGGCAGCAGAAATACGCCTCTGCGCGTGTCACTGTGTGTATGTGTGCGCTGGATTAAGAGTATTTTCTCATTACGCCAGTGTCTGAACTAGTAGAAAGTGCTTCTCACATTGTTTTACAGCATCCTGAAACCTCAAAGCTCAGCACTAAGCGGCATAATACCCTGTAGTCCACACTGATTCTCCAGCCAGGGACTACTGCTGTCACATTTTGTTCAGGAAGTGGACAAAATCATATGCACTAAATGATTAATCAATAGCATTGTATTTCATCTTAATCTCAGGCTTGACATGTCTAGCCAATGCCTCTTGACAGTTTAAGGGCTACCATTTTATTTGAATATTGTATCATCTATATATCTCTGTTTTTACACAAGAAAGTAATACCACAACACTGACCAACAGCCCGAGGTTAGCCAGGAAAAA
The DNA here is from genome assembly GCF_951799975.1 of Gobius niger. Classification (NCBI taxonomy): domain Eukaryota; kingdom Metazoa; phylum Chordata; class Actinopteri; order Gobiiformes; family Gobiidae; genus Gobius; species Gobius niger. The sequence continues at coordinate 20,662,318 of NC_136855.1, read as the reverse complement.
GCTTTTCTTTTAACACTGTTTTGCCCACTGGTCAGAGACATAGAGGTAGCCAGGCAGACACAGACAGGTTGAGTCAGAAAGGCAGGAGGCACAAACAAAGTGGAAAGGAGATGGAAATGGAGATGGAAAGAGAGATGTCTGGTTAACAAGGTGCTGAGCGCGACAAGCCCAGGGGAGTGCACGCTCCCTTACCCTCTAAGATTAGACATCTCTTTCTCTGTCCGTTCCACTCTCTCTCTTGTTGCAACACGAAGGGGACATGCCACTATCAGAGGGGTCCCCCACTTACTATGGCCACCTCCATTCTGTCTGTGCTCTTCTCTCTACTGCCTGTTCACTGCCACTCAGCCAACGCTTGTGTTTATTGCAAAACATTATGAAAAGTACTTTGTTCATATGTACATGGACATGGAGTTAGTCTCAGAAATGCATTGCAATAATAATAATGACCCGGCCCCGGATAAAGCGGAAGAAAATGGATGGATGGAATAATGATACTAGTTTTCATTATAGTAGAATATTTAAAGGCACTCTATGCAACATTTTAGACTATACTGTTGCCATCAGAACAAAACATGATCTTAATGACCAGCTCAACACAGAAAATGCTATTTTTGTGTAATCAAAGAATGGATTTGGATGAGAACCTAACCTATTAAAATCTCAAATTCTGCTGCCTTTAGTCACATCTCCATGGAGACGAGCTGGAGACGTCCCCACTCCCGGTAGAGTTACAGTCAAAAAGGCTCATGTTTGTTTGTACATTTATGAGGTATTTTTCAATGAAGAAAATATGTGTCGTAAAATAAATGCCTGTATTTCAATTTTATATATTGGGTAAAATTCCATGCGGTGTGGCTTTAATAAAATAGGAGCAACATTAGAATAAAGGCTCCAATCTGAGCCTCAAGTCAACTTTGCTTTACTTCTGCTTTACGACCATGTTTTTTGTTTTGCCCATTTTCCTCAATATCTTCCTCTCTAAAAGCCGTGTTCAGATGTTTGACACCTTTCTCCCTCCTGAGCATCTCGACATGTCAGGACAAATTGACCGAGACCCACATCTTCCTCATTCTCCCTCTCCTTCATTTGTTCAACCGGAAAGACAGAAAGAGCTGAAGCAATGGAAACAGTTTGGTACAGTGAGATACAAAGCATGAATTTATATTTTTATACAGGCTTAAGACTGCCACAAATGTCCAAACAGTCGTTATCTGTTGTACTTCAAATTGAGCATATCATTAAAACATGAGAATAACACCTTGTTTGTCTTTATAGTTACATTTGTTAACACATGAACACACTTCCGCACATTGTAAATGTCCAAATGCTGTTACAACTGCACTTTGTATTGCTTAAACACAGGACGTAGCTGTATCTTTTGTCCCGCGCCTGTACCTGTTCAATCACTCTTTGACACTGCAGCGCACAGAAGCCTATAGCATTGTGACATGAGATCAGAGGAACGGGCAGAAAATAATAGAATCTTCATCCCAGTAATCCATATTCATTCCTCTCGGCCCTCCCTCCCCACACGCTCCCCTGTATCTCACATTCAAATGAGTTGTCTTTTCTCCCTTGTTAGACACACACACATACACACTCATCCTCTTTCTTGGATACTTTCTGCCCCGTTGCACCCGTGATGGCAAATTGAGCACCTCTCGTCGCTCCCCCTCTCTCTCTCTCAGCCCCTCTCTGTTGACTCCTCTCATCTTTCTTCCATCTTCTCCATTCGGCTTCACCCCCAGTCTCGCTCTTATAACCCCCCCAAGACTCTCCTCTGTCCTCACTGTGATTTGACTACGGGGGCAGGTAAAGATAGTGCCACCCAGCTATAGTGGCACACACGCCAGTAAAAACGCTCTTCACCACTTACGTGTCTTTCTGTGTGGACTTTGCTTGTTCCCCCTGTGTCTGCGTAGGGTTTCCTCTAGGTGCTCTGGTTTCCCCTTTACCAGGTTGGCCCACAAAGGCGCAGCGGCTCAGGACTAACCTGATCTACGCAATTCCACTGTACAATTGTATAATGACAAATAAAGCACTTACTTACTTTTTCATAAATAAATTGCCACATGAGCTGAAAATGCCTCAGGACTGCACTTGTAACCCCTTGCCACTAAGGTGGGCCGTGTTACAAATGACACAATTACAAAAGAAAATTACAGTCCATGAGATTAAGGCTGCATGTTATGAGAAAAAATGGGGTAATATGGTAACTGTCTTGAAAATTGAATTCAATTGAATGAAACCATTTCAACACAGCATGTGTTATTAAATTAAATTCAATTAAATTCAAACACATTTTCTTAAACTCTTCATCAAAAAAGAAAGACTTGGCAAAAACATGGCAAAACAAGACTAGAAATACTAAAGGACCAAAACAAGGTTGAAATGGAGTTAAATAAGTAAAATGGTGACTAATGCTGAACATTAGCACAGCTTTAACTTTATTTTAGGCTGTGTGTTCATCTCAGTCAGATAAAAGACCTCAGTGGTTACTTTATATATTGCAACTTTTTGTAATGTGGATGTTTTGTCTAAGAATAATTTGGTGATATATTGTGCTGCCCTAACTTGTATCTAAATGTAGTTTGTTTTAGATAACCGTTTTGTATTTTACAAACGTTTGATAGCCAGAAAGTGCAGGCTCATACCTATATTTGGTGTAGCTGGAAGGTCTGTCTGAATGGGCATCTCGTATCTATCCATCTATCTATCTTTGCTCACCTTCAGCCTGCCACGCTCCTATTAGTGGAAGATGGAGGTGTGATCATGGCTACTGTGTGCTAACAGGGATCGTGCTGCCACCGATGACAAATATGATACACGGGGCGACACACACACACACACACACATGAACACACGCAGCCATGCAGGGAAAAGGCACTTGGTAGCTTTCATCACTGCTCGTAATTATGATCCTGTCAAGAGCACAATGTGGCAATCCATAATGACGCGTGCACAAGTTCGCACACAGTGACTCGCAGCCCAAACACAGACCGCCACAGTGACATTAATATGGGATTTGTTGGATTTGTTAAAGGTACTAATTCAGATCTAACAGATCGTCCACAAAACACATTCATTTTCCTGTTTTTGAGTTTTCCATAAGTTTTAAGACTACGACATAAACTAAACTTAACACGCTAGAATGTCAAAACATTGCATTATTTTTTTCAACTATCTAACAAAAATACAGTTTTGATATTGTGCTGCTCTAGTTTGTCATTTTAAATTAAATGTATGTTGTATATTTCTACCGTAAGCCTGTTTGTCACATACTGTACTCGTACATTAGGACAGTGACTGTGGACAAAGAGCCTGAGCTGTGCTCTGTGTGTGTCTCCAGCCTTTATATGTGATGACATGAGTGTGTCCCGGTCTTGACACCTCATCTGTCGGGGGAACCTATTAGAGCCTTCTCACACCTGACCCCCGCCCTGACGCAAGAGGCCAACACGCATTTCTCAGCATTATATACTTGTTCAGATTGTTTCTCAGTAAGGATGATAATCCCAATATTATAAAACTTCACCAACTTTGACAAACCCATCCCAGTTGAAGTAGTAGAAGTGATCTAAGAATGTGTGCAGTGCGCAGTTTGTGTGTTTGTGCCTCAAATCCCCAGCCTAAGCAGGGGGTCAGGCCTCTGGTTACCAGCCCCGATCTGACCCCGGGACCCCTATGCTCCACATAAATCTACTCCAACATTGTTTGTGGTGCACTGGGCCTGAGCGTGAAAGTGTTTTCCGAGTAAGATCAATCTTTTCTTTTTATTCATTTCCCCCAATATCAATATTTGCAACAGAGAACATACAAAAAACTTTAAATAAATGCTAGTCACAAGTATTAAACAATTATTAAACTACTATTTCTTAAGTATTTTAGACAAAACTATATATTAATGTGCAAAAATATACATTTATCAAGCAACCTTTCATGAATATTTGTCTACAGCCAGATCAAAGTACTTCAAATCCCTGGCTCCCTTACTCTGTTTACAGTGTGAAGGTCAGTATTCTTAAGCTGCAGTATCTTTATGATTTGCAGATAAATAAACAACACTTTCAACCCGTGTAAACAGTGTGTATTAAATGTCAGGTGATATCAGTCGGCAGCTCTCACACTTCAGTCTGCTTCACTGTACAGTCAACGCTGCCTTTGACCCATCTGACATTGAGCTGCACTCTTTAGCTACAAGCCGTGCTAAAACTCAATACAAGAATATATTGTTTGTTTTAAATAATAATAATAATAATAATAATAATAATAAATTTTATTTGTAACGCACTCTTCATTCAAAGAATCTCAGAGTGCTACAAGACAACACACACATTAAAAACATCAACAATTATAAGCTTTCTTAAAAAGGAATGTTTTCAAATTAGCTTTAAAAAAGTCCAGGTTGCTTGTTTCCCTCAAATCCGCGGGGAGGCTGTTCCAAAGCCTTGGTGCAGCAGCACAAAAGGCTCTGTCCCCCATGGTTCGGCGTTTGGTTGAAGGAACTTGAAGGTGGAGGCTACTGGATGACCTGAGGGTGCGGTTGGAGGGTTTCCGTGATATGAGTTCTTGCAGGTATTGTGGAGCGTGACCAGTGATGCATTTATGGGTGAGTAATGCCAACACCGCTTAGCATTATACATCAGTAATGAAGAAGTATTTCATATAGGCAGTTTCATAAAACTATAATGATCTAAAACAAAACTAGCAATGATTGGAAAATATTAACTTAAACCGAATCTTGGTGATGTAATGCGGTCTGAAAACACCACACAAATTTAGCGGCTCCTCTCTGTGCTCCCGTGCCTCGTCTTCCTCACGTGCATGTACCCTCTCTCTCCCTCTCTGTCTGTCTTGTCTCTCCAAACTCGCTCAAGCACAACTAAGCCGGGGTTTGAGTCCCAATGAGAGCGGTTAGGGCAATCAGTGCTTTTCACACCCTCTGATGTTCTTAAAAGGTGGAGGGATCAGACGCCCCTGCTGTAGCGGTGCACTCCAGCGACACACAGCTACGCACACAACAACATCAACTCCAACGTGCCCAAAACATTTCACATGCTCACATAACAATGACATGTGCACAATCTGCTGGCACACAGTGACACGCACAGGCCGGGGCACACGGGCTGGTATGTAATGACACATTGACAAGCGACCGTGCTGCTTGTCAATGTAACACAATATATATGGACACACATTTAATAGTGGTGAGTTTTCTGATGATCAAAGGGCCAACTCAACAGATCAAAATACAGATGGTTAATATAGATCCAACAGAGTTTTGGAAACATGAAATAAAAGTATTACTTACTTCAATTAGGCTGTGCATCACCAAGAAAGGAATGGCAATTTATCAAAATGTATTCCTTTCAACTTACTACTGGGTATATTACTTGAACATAAATCTAGTAAAGTTATGCTTGTTATACTGTATCCATTAAAATATTAGATTTATATTTACATCAAAGTAAAGCGCTATACTAATAAGCCTGATACATTTGCCAGGAGAGAAAATGCTTTGGCAGCCACTAAATTTAGAGGTATCAGATGTCTGCGATAGTGTAATATAGAAAGCAGTTAGGAAACTGAATGTACAGCTCCACACTTCCTGTAATGCAGCAAAGAGGAGTGACACTATCAATTTACACCGTAACAAACTACACACTCGCAGTGCACAGAGTAATGGAAAAGACAAAGTTGCTTTTCAGTAATTTATTTACTGGACTGTATCAACACTTCATTCAAAAAGTCACTTCTAAATGAGACAGATTTTAGTGGAATGACTTTAGTTACATGAGCGTAATCTTTTTCTTTGCTCATCTCTTCCTGTGTACTCTTCATCAAACTGTTTTGTGACTGCAGCCTGCTCTTGATCAACAGAGGCTCTTAGTCACATTGAGGTCAGCCTGAGCACACACACAAACCCACAGTGTGCCCAGTGGGACAGGGTCATCTCAGGAGGGTTACGCTGCACAAAGTCAGTTTCCCATAATGTGGCTCCTGTCACTTGCATCACACTCTCATGATCCAATTAGGAGCCTCGATTCCCCCAATCAGCTGCTGTGCCGACCAACAGACAGACAGGCAGGCAGAAGAAGTCGGGCCGCGCCAATTTCCTAAGTGCTTTTAAGGGATTAGAAAGAGGGTGGAAAGTAGGGCGGGTGGGGACCACCGCATCCACTCTGAACCAAGTCTGGATCTGCAGCTAGCAACAAGAAGCAAAATACTAAAACACTGCTTAATTAGCTGCACATATATTTGTCTGAGCCAACAAGTGCAGGTTTGTTCATCTGAAAGCTTTGAAACATCTACCAGATACAGATCAGATCAGATTCACTGAAGGACACTAAAGAACACAATAACTTAAAACTGCTGATACAATATGCCTCTACATATTTGTTTAGACCATAAATTATACAATGCATTATACATTGTAGTGAAAATGTTATAATTATAGCATGATATCGGACGAGAAAGGAACAAACCTTTTAATCTATAGCAAACATTTTTTTTATCTTAATGAAATATTCCAAAGAAACTTCTGCACACAAAATTCAAATGTATTTCCACTCATTTCAGAATCTAGAATACATTTATAATGCCCTAATTTAAAGTAAATACACTGCACTGCAGCTGGACTGATAATAACTAAGTTATCAGATTTGTGCATTTGTTCAATCATACTGAAACAGATAATAAGTTATTTATAATAACTTTGCATGTATTTGGTTTAGCTGAGGTCATGTGGGTGCATTTCAGAGCTCAGCTGTATTTACCCACAACTGTGCAGGTATTATCTTTCTCCTAAGCGCCTGCTTAAGGCGTCAAGACCTCAATTAAAGACAACTGCTTGTAGCAGGCCTAAGCCTGACACACAGAGTAATTGTACAGTATGAATATTTGACTATATCCTCGTCCTTTTACCTTGGAATGACCTGATTGTCCCACTGTGCAAGTGTGTGTGGCACTTCATTTCCATAGAGGTATGTGGAAATGCATTCAATCTACTGCTCCAGCAAAGACACTAATACCGGCACAGAGGACTTAGTCCAATGACACAGAATATTTAGAGTGTCATCACCTTTTGTCCGGTTTTCCCTACAACGGGCTTCCACAATATCTTTACTGGATCCATGACATTTATTATGTGGTTTTGGTGCCTCACAAAAATGCTACTTCCTTGTTCTTTTTAGATCAACCAGAATTGAATCAAATGACATTGACTGCACACAGCAGTCTGCAGCCTCATCATTCATTTTTTTCATTTTCTTTTTATGTTTCTTTGTAAATAATACTCAGCTATATTTAATTTAAATGAAGTATGTTCAGAATTTAAATTAATTATATCATTGTTTTAGCAGGATGTATTACACCATATGCAAGTCAGCTACTGTATGTTAAAATGAATTAAAAGTGAATAAAAACCTAGAGATCTGATTGAATGCGTAAATGAATTAGCACTGAGCTCCCTTGTTCCCAGAGTAATCGGACTATTGATCAACTCGGCTTTTCTCATAAAATTGACCATTTCTTATAGACTGTCAATACAAGGACCACTTAGGCCATTTAGAGGTGACGAGGCAGCAATCGCCCTGTTTAAACTAATGAGCAGAAAATGAAGTTGCAGTCAGGAGGAATTGCACATTTTTCAGGATTTCTCGCCATCCGTGTTTTCACTAGAAAGAACTCACAGCACTTAAACAGTAGCATCATAAAATAATACAATTGGCAGGGTGACCTAATAACATGGTAAATAGCATGGAAACAGGACAGAAATCTAATTTATCTCATAGTAATATGAGTCATCATAATCCTAACCCAGCACAAAAAAACTGGAAATTCCCAGAGGAGATGATTAGTATTATATTGGAAACAAACCAAAATGATAAAAGGTTGCAGTGAAAGGTATTGTTTGTGTCAGCCGTCAGTCGTACAGGAGTTCTCCATTGTAGATGAGATTAAACAGCCACAATTCAAAAACATCCCACTACCGATAAAGAATGATCAAATGTCCACAAAATCTACAAAACCCGTGACTAAATCCTTTTGTTTGAAGGTGGATATTATTGAATGTAATTTTGATTTGCTTTTTGGGGGGGATTTTGACTTTTAAAAAAAAATCAAAATCTTCTATATTATCATTGTCACATATCACTTGTTTTTCAATTGATCAAATCCCAATAGTGCCAAAGAGGGGCAGTGGTTTGTGTATATGGGGGCGCACAGCTGAAAAAAGTGGTGGGAAGGAAAGGGAAACCCGAGCCGGGCTGGAGTGGGCTAACACGGGTCCAAGAATAGTGGCAATCAATGGAAGGATGGATAGAAGGCTAGAAAGAGGAATACAGAGGGGGGGAGAGGAGGGAGAGAGAATGGAGGAGGCAGGAGAGGAGGAGGGACAGATGAGTGCTCTCTAGGGGAGTGTGGTGATAGTCCTGCTGAGTGTCTGTGAGACAAAATCCTTTCCAAACTCAGTGCTCAAAGGCAGGAGGGGAACAACTCAAAAGAGAAACAAAAATATGGAGGACCTTTGACCAAAACACACCATTCTCTGTTCTACTCATAAACCCTTATTTACATACATGAGCTTTCACTGCAAAATCTTAACTCCACTGACAGCTATATGGTGCTGTCAGTAACTGCACATCTAAAATAACTTATGAGAAAGCAAAGACATTACCAGGAGTGGTGCACATTTAAATCAATTTACATGTTTACAATGTGTACTTTTCCACATTCACCACCAATCCCAAAATGCTTTCAAAATCTGACCACAAACAAATTAACCAAATAGCTACTTAAGTTTGCAACTGTATAATACTGTATTTGGAAAAGGGCCTAATATTCCTAAATAAAAGTAGTAACTTCAAGGCCTGTATAGTCAGTCCAAAGCAACACATGCCTCTGGACTACAGCAGTAAAAACAGCTATTGATGGGGAGGCCTAGTCAATGACCATCAGAGGAAAACAGAGACCACCATTAGCCAACCAGTCAATTGCTAAAGCATTCTGGGTAATTCTAGCACACACATACCGCCAGACACGGGGATACACACATCGACAGCAACAGGACACCCCTCAGGGGCACCTTAACCACATTCTCACGGACGCACCGACAAACAGACAAATGAAGGCGAGCAGAGATTTATTTTGTTATGAGAGCAGAGGCTCGCACTGCATTTTTATTCCCACCTGTTATACATCTTCAATTTCTCAGTGTTTTACTCAGGGCTGGAGTTCACTTTTTGCTAACGGGTCACTCTGGCTAGTCCTTTTGGAATGTTACTTGTTTCTTTGTCATTTTACTGGCCATGTATATGCTTTATTTACCTTTTTGGTGCACTTTCATTGTTATGAAATATAGGCCTATAAACCATATCATTCTGTAATCAAAAGAGTTTCAATTAAAAAACTTTCCATGCATAAGACCCACTGGCCAAAGTGGCGAGTAAAAGATTTTTCAAAGGTGAAATTAAAATTCTACCATCATTTGGCTATTTGGTGTTTCTGCAAGGCACTGGTTTTAGTCACTCTCCTTTCTCGCACGAGCCTGCACCTCCGCTGGGTAAAGTGGTGGTTAATTGTTCCTCGGGGGTCTTAACTAGCTCTCATTAGAGCAGAGCTGGAATCTTTGGAAGCACAAATGGTAAAGATGATTGTGCATTAGCCGACCAGCAAATCAATGCGAAAACCACTAAGCGCAGCCCTTGCTTACGTTACCATTAGAGCTATTTATAGAGAAACACACAGAAAACAATATCCAGGGCCTGGTTTTGAACATATGACCAAATCAATAGCCAAACAGCAAACCTATTTTCAGAAAACTTCCCTTGCAATTACTAAATTAAAAAGTAAATATATCCATGTGTATCTACAGATTTATTTTAATACACACAATAGCTTTTGCCACAACTCTCCCACTTGATTCACCCCCCTCTTTCCTCCAGCTTATGCCTCTTTCCTAGCGGGAGGAGGACAGATTAACGTCAATGCTGTCTTTACTTATCATGGTGTAGCCAGCGCAACCCTGCAAGGAATAAAGTTGGACGTTTATCACACTGCGGAAAACCAAGTGCATCAACCAACCATATAAAAATATTAAAGGGGACCTATTCAGCAAATCGACTTGAAGAAGCTTTTAACTATGACATACATTTACATCACATTGCTTCATTCACACAGGTTTTATGGGAATTATGCAAAACCGAGGTGATTTGAAACTCAGTCCTTGCTCAAAAAGTGTCCTACACATACTCATAATTGTAAACGATAAAACATGAAATATAAATGCAAGGCATAAGTTAAAATTACGCACAATATTTCCACTTTAAGATAGACGTTTTGCTTGACTATTAACTTTTCAACACCTTTTCAACAGCTATTATTTCTCAGGTGTGAAATAGTGAGTGAGCATATTAGCACATCTGAGAGCACCCAAAGTTTAAGAAGCCGCAGTGATGAGACCCCCTGTCGCTGTGGCACCAAACACAAACATCCACACAGGACAGTTAGAGCGCAATGAAGCAGAACCCAGCTTTGCGCTCATTAGACTGGTAATTAATAATTTCTCCCAGTGCACATACACAAGGACACACTTAAGGGAGCTGGGTAACTTGGATGAGTCTGGCTCATTCGGAGAAGATAAGGTCTGGTGTAGTGCCAGCAGATGTGTGTGCAGACTAGATATTCAAAGTGTACTTGAGTTAAGTCTAATATACACCCTGTGTCCACCTATTTAACCTGGTGGAAGTGTCTGTGCTTTTTCTGAGCTAAAAACAAAATGATTACATTTAACCAAATGGAAAGAAAGTCAAAATAATCAGTGGAGTTCTTTTTAACATTTTTAAAACACTAGAGATGCACCGATCCAGCTTTTTTGCAACCAATACTGATACTGGGATTTGAGTATCTGTCGATATCCGATATTTAGTGATACCAAGAGACTTTCTAAAAAGCTTCTTTCTCTGAGTGAAAAATCTAATAGACTCTTTTCTCCATTTTAAGATCAATAAAGTCATATTTTATTGTCATGATGTTACAGATCAATTATAAATAATATCTATTGATAAACTCTTGGATGCAATTTAACAAGGCTCACTGGACTTTTCTACACTAAATATCATTGGGTAAATGACAGGCTTTAGGCTACATTAATAAACAAGCCACAAGAAGTATTACAAATATGTTAGATCAGTTATTTCTTTATAAAGCTACTTTAGGTATTTCTATATTTCTCTATTCTATATAGTTTTTGACCCAGCCTTGATTAGCTTTCATTAGCATAAGTGTACTAACTAGCTTTAGCATACTGATGCTAACCACGAAATTTTGCGTGGCGATCAAAATACATCTGCAGAGGTTAAAACTAACTCAGCAATTGGATATAAATCCCATATTCACTTAGATTTAGGTCGTTAAAGTTATGTTTTAAGGCGTCAGTGTCGGATATTTGTAGCCGATACCCGATATTGTATTTTTTCCAGTATCGGCTCCAATATCCGATACCAGTATCGGATTGGTGCATCCCTATAAAATACTGTATGGACACTTTTGTGAAATGGCACTAACAATTTTCCATCTAAGGGCAAGTCACAACTGATCTGGCACAGCTATTGCACAGAAAGAGAAATAAAAATGCTTTAATATTTTCAGACAAAATTAATTATGTAAGAGCGTTTTCATTCTTCCTGCTCATCAAGTGTCTTTGTTGTACCTTCCATAGCTGTTCACCTCCCAACACTGTGAGTGGAACATCAAAAGACTGTGAGTTGGATGGGGAGCGACAGAGTTTGCCATTGGTATGCAGGCAGACGTGTCTGCTCCCAAGTGTCAGTCTAAAGGCCTCAGCTAAGTGTTTGTCAAGACTTAAAGCCATTGTTCTCAGCTCCTCTTCTCTCACATCATACACCACTTCCCTCTTTACTTTTTATATATTCATTTATTTCTGGCCCTACACCTCTTACAGATAAATGACAAAATGTGCCCAAACTATTTTAGCTGAGAATCAATTTTGGGGGGTATATACACTGAGTATACACTAAAATAGCAATAGAAATTTCCATTCGCTCCATTCCAGTTAGAGGTCACCATTTCACAAGCACTGGTTCATTTGTTAGTTGTGCAAAATGGCTTTTAGTTGAAATAATGAAGAATTTACCTCTAAACTGTAATTTTTCCAAGTCCCAGTAAGACTGCAGGCCCTGAATATTGCCTCATCTAAGTGCTTCTGGCTTAGTTTTTGAACCTCATCCTGTCAGCTCCATTTCCCAACCCTCCTCAACGACTCAATCTCTTCAATCTTGCCTCGTACATTTCCCGCAATCGCTGAATTTTAATTGGACTAATTTGTTTGTGCGTAAATGCCACATCACCGACAGGGTTTCACTAGGCCTAAAAAACAAAAACAGTTGTTTCTTTGAAGTCCAATCCAACGCTCTATAGGGTGGAACTGTTAATCGCTGATAACCCTGCAGCATCTCATCGCTCCCCATCCCGTACTCGCGCCCTGCCCCTGCTGCCCCCCTTACACTGTCTCTGCACCTCTTTCCCTTTCATATTGCAGCGCCATCTATCCCATCCAAGTCATTTCTCTTGCTCACGTGAGAGGGGTTTCTTTTGGTAAGATCTGTTTAATAATCGCCAGTATATGTGTGTGCTTCAGCAGGTACTGGAAGTAATTTAGTTGCCTGCCTCGCGGTGCCAGTAAAGCAGATTATGAGTTGATTTTTGGCAAAGAAGACTAGTAATTCCTTTATACCAACAACGCCATTCCATTAGCCCCCTGCTGGTACAGTGAAAAACAGACACAGTAGCTACCAACACACAAGAGACTCACACTCAACCTCATCTCAGAAAATCATCTTCCAAGCAGCTCTTAAATATGAATAAAATATGATGTTGTCTTATGCCAAAAGCATGTGTTGTATTAAAGGCCCAATACCTGATTTTTTTCCTCTCCCTCGCAGCGGAATAACATTTGTTCTGTCCTCCTTGAGTGTGTTTTAGAGGCAGAAATTTGTGAAAAAAGACCTTTGTGTTTGATTTTAAACCTTTTGCATGAATTGTAACCTTGCAGGCTAGTTGAAATAATTGACATTAATCAGAAATGGCTCCAGAAAGTTGCCTATAAACTCACCCCTGTGGAGAATTGGGAGAAATGTGAGTTGGGAATGAGTTTGGACTACAAGTAACAATTTAAAAAGTACCTGCACCCTTTTTCAAAAAGAGCAGGTAAAGACGCCACACAAATAAGTCAAAGCTCCTTTTCGACATGATATCCCTGGAATTTGCTAATTGCGTCAACTAAACATGTGATTATGATTTGCTCACTGTGTAGAGATGTAATTAAAATCTACCTGTTAGTTATTTGAACAATTTAAAAGTAAAATAAACCAACACAATCAAGCAATTTCCACCTCTACTCTTATCCCACAGAGCTGGGATTTGTAGTGACTAATGTATCAAGACTCTGCAAATGTTGGTACTTTATGAGTTCTGCTTTACAGTTTCTTCTACGGTTACAACTTTGGATCTATAACCATATAACAAACACGCTCTCTTCTAATAATTTCACAGGCTGTCGGTGACTGAACAAATCTGGACTAATACAATTACAAGCACTCGCTAATGCTGGTAACACTAGAGGAGTTCTTAGGAGACAGTAGATTTGAGCTCGCTGACCTGCTGCTATGGGATACACTCAGACACACTCCTGCTCCAGTCGGGATATCCAGTCCTGCCACTGAACAGGATTACCTCTGTCATGGGACGACTGGTATCCCCTCATCAGCGCACGCACACACACATCATAATGGTTCACTGGGCAGGCTGATAACAATGTGTGCGTCGGCGTGTGCCCCAGGAAAACTCTCTGATGGCCGGATTACAGACTCAAGTCTCAGAGCAAAAAAGGCCTGCAACGAAGCAATGCTCACCTAAACATTTGTACATAGGATAGTCTGTACAGTCATCTTCTCTTACATTGATGAAGTCATCTGCGATACAAACTGTAGCACCTAAACCTAAGCCTGGAGTGACCGCCACTCCAACTTTTTGAAAGCGGAAGCGTGGAAGGAGCTCCATTCACAGTCAATTAATAATCTCCACAGCCCGATTTAAGGATGGGTCAGTCACAGCTGTTTATTTTTGTCCGTCACTTAAAGGTGAAACAAGTCATTTCCCCTTAAATAACAGTGTGATTCAGACCTAACTTTATAACATCTCTCACCTTTAATTACTTTTGAGGACTTACTCATTTTGTAAATGTCTTACAGAACAAAGAATCAAAATGGAACACAACAAAATATAGACAAGGAAAATCTACAAAATAAGAAAAAAAAAATCAGTCTGATACGTACAAAGCAGGAAGACAGAGCATCAGATAGAAAGAGAGAGCATCAATTATTTAGTGGAGGTAACATGAAGCTTCCTTGGATCAAGCAAACTGCTGGCTCTTCCCCAGAGAAAAGAAAGAATGAATTAGGGTGAATTTATTAGACTGTGTGTGTTTGTGTGTCAGTCCAGTCGCGGCGCACACTCAGACCCTGAGAATCCCAAGCCTGTTTCCAGGTTCATTAATAAAACAGCAGCTTTTATATGGGCTCTTCCCCTCGCTGTCTTGCCTTTCATCCTCTGTTTGTTCACACACACAGTGGGATTTGGCGGGTGTACGTTGTGTACGTGTGCCTAAAAACTCGTGGGATTAGGGAATGGCCCGACTGTTTGTTCATCAGACAAACAGTCGGGCTCACTCCGCTACTGGCACACGCAAAACCTGCACACTTTTTAGCATGCACAAGGTGGCACAGCGCACCGTTCAGCAATTACTGTAGAATCGTGCAGAGGAACGTTCTCTCCTTTGAATGAGTGTCTTCTTTTTAATTATTAGGTTATGTCATAATTCATTTATGTATGTGTGCTGGCTATAGCACATCTATATAGGGGTAGTAAGTAAAGTTTTTTTTTGGGTGGAATACACTTTTTACCAAACCTCTCTCTCAAAAAAGCCGCTGTACCTGATTTTTGTTGTGTGTCATCTGTTTGGATAGAGATTTGACAACTACAAACTTCTCTGACAAACAAATCTTCAATAAGAATAAAATAAATTTGAATTATATTGCATTACCAGACAATACAAAAGTGATCATTACAACACAAAAACAAATACCCTCAAACCAACGCCAACTTTCATTGAGTAAACAATGCTACGTTTGTGCTTCTCCACTTTACAGCTGTCTCACTTCTTTAAAAGCTTATGGTTGAGCGAATTCATTTCCAAACATTTAATTGTAGCTTGTATGTGATGTGTTCCCGCAGTCATTCGCGGATGCTCGTGCGTCTGGGCGTTTGCGAGTCTGAAGTCTGAAGTGAGTGAATATATACGGCTGACTCAGTGCTTCTGTCTCAAACGCAGCAGCTGCATCTTATCTGCTGCCGTGACGTCTGCGTGCTCTGTGCATTTGACTGCGCGCATAGTATCTGGAGGAGGAATCTTAACAGGTTTCCACATTAGAGGAGTGGAGACGTCAGAATGCTATTGTAAGAGATACACTTCCTGTCTAATAAGCAGAAATCTTACTTACACATACACAGCCATCTGACAAACAAAGCCTGACAAGCATTTTCACCCCTCTCTTGTCTCCCTCTCTTTTCTATATTCTTGCTTTTGCGCTCCATTGTCTATGTTTCATTCTATTTCTCTAATAAGTGGAGGTTTGGCGCTGAGGGCAGACAGGGCAAGGCAGATAAAAGACGCGAGGAGACAAGCACATGCAGAGAATGACAGCAAGAGAAAAATACAACTGCAGTAGCTATAGAATAAAATGCCTAAATTAAACAATATATTGGTTTCTTCAGCTGGACACTCTTTTCTATAATTGCATCAAGTGAAGTAAGCGTAATGGACTGATTTGGAATTTTCAGTTGCCTTATCCTTATCAAATTTGGAGGTGGAGAACTTACATTTATAATGGAAAAAAATGTCATGCTGTCGGAGGTGGCTGATGTATTTATTATACATTGCGAAATCCCAAAGATCTTCCGACTGACTGAGATTTTCATAGTAAAATTTAATTTAGTTTAACTTGTTTTTGTATGTTTAAAGCAGAACTAAGTAACTCATGCCCCTAGAGGCCATAAGTGCCACTGCAGGTGTCGTAACATGTTACGGTTTTTTACTCATTAATTGTCAGTGAGCGTAAATACTACACTGACAGAAAAGACAAAGGGAGAGAGGGATATTGTACATCCAATTACACGATGGAGATAATTTTTTTCACTCAAACTTGGCTGTAAATACTGTTTAATTATACTGTTCACTAGCCCGCAGTTAGATTTGCCCGTTAGCCTGTTAGCTTCTTCTTTGTGATTCCATTAGTGTGTATTGGGCCTCCAACCCGGTGCAGGGAAAGCTGCAAGTGTGGTTTTCTGGCCAGGGAAGATAAAAAGACCCCAAGTCATCCCATCAACACTTGTATTTTCCCCAGAGGGACTACGAAAATTATTTATTAAGGTAAACAAGTTACTTAGTACTGCTTTAAACAACATTAGTTTTTTTGTATGTTTAAATGTAATGGATGTAAAAATACTGTGATGAAAATAAGGCAATAATATTGTTAACAAAATAAAACAAAGACAATTCCATATTGTGACCTACCAGCTCTATTGTACTAACACATTCCTAATAACAACTTGTCTAAGCTTTGAGCAACACAAGAAGACGGGTTTATGAGCCCAACACACTGGATTGTAAATGAGGTACTGTTCAAAAATGTTTGACTTGAATACAAACAAATGCAACTGAGTCAATACCAATTATAATTTCAATGACAAATCAATTATACAAAAGTGGCTGGTGAGAGCAGGACAGGGTTGTTAGTTATCGCTTGTATCTGTGGAGAGGAGTTTTCCCTTCCTCTGTGCGCTCCCCTGTGCCCATCCGCCCACACATGCAGTTGACCTGAGTTGACCTGAAGTGTTAATTGTCCTATAACTGAGTTGTGGCCCTCAGGTCCATAAGCTTCGGCTGTGTGTCTGCCATCCACACAAATTGGCTCCCCATGACTCCCACACTGTTAACCTCTCGAGTACTGACCTTTAGTTTGTGTTAAACTCAAATAAACCCAATACAGTGTTTTCATCCCAACAGAGGAACATTGTTTTAAGGCCAAATGTTGAGGAAGATGTTTTGGAATGTTTTTAAAAGAACACACAAGAAGTCTGTCGTGTGACTGTGTGTTCATAAAATTTGAAAAAGAATTGAAATGACATTGGAAAACAAAAGTTAAGAAAATGAACCTTAACCAGTCAAACAAATCGTGGCAAGGACTGACTGCCATGGGGAGACAAACATTTTCCATGAGCATTTGAATTATATGGTATAGAACAAAACAACTTACACGGTCTAAAGTTATTTTTACATTGTGTCACTGCCATCACAGTATGTCTCTGTGCGGCGATGTTATGTATTATGGTTTTAAGGTTATCATAAGCCTATACTGTGTTTGCCCTATGGGTCACAGTCGGCCCATCTGTCATAAACTCACACACACATACGCTCCAGATCTCCACTCTATCTCCATTTAGAAATATCCAATCTACTGTATCTTGCATACAGTATAATGTAAATATGATCACAAAAAGAAGTAGAAACATCCTTGTGAGATTCAAGTCCTGTCCGTAAAGGGAACACTATTGTACGTGTTTATAATAATAGCACATGGAGGAAACGTAGGGAATGGGAATACGGGATCAACATGCAAACTGCACCTGGCCATGAAATCAAGGGATATTTCAGGACTTTTGACATAGGGCCTCATTTCCTAATTATCCAGAGTGTTGTTGATTTCTGGAGATATATATATATTTTTTAAATTCATGCAGTCCTTATATTTGAAGAGTTTAGTGGTGCTAGGCTAGGGCTAGGCTACCGCATGTCTATGGTAACTAGTAGCCTGCATTAAAAACATTGTCAATTGCCATATCTGATTTGTAGAAAGCTCCTTTGTGAATTCCACGTATAGTAATGCCGGCTGCAGGTAAACAAACTACCTTAGATCCGGTAACTGAGCAGATCACTCCACCGCTGCGTAGCTTACAACCAGGAAGCTGATTTAAGTTATTTTAAATGCAAAATGCTTATATTTCAAAAATTATTCAGTCAACACAGACATTTATATCAGTAGTCTGGTGTTATAAGTGATTTGCCTCAGGTGCACTGTGCGTGGGTTAGACTGTTTTTAATGCAGGCTACTAGTTACCATAGACATGCGCTAGCCTAGCACTAGCCTAGCACCACTAAACCCTTCAAATATAAGGACTGCATGAATTCCAAAATAGATATATCTTCAGAAATCAACAACACTCTGGATAACAAGGAAATGTCAAAAATCCTGAAATATCACTTTAAGGTTAAGGTGCTTTATTAGTCACTACTGTATACAACCCGTAAGGAGCAGTAGGCAGCACCCGGGGACCCATCTCCAGATGTGGAATCACCTAGTTGGAGGATTTACCTATTGCCCATAATTTGGGATAATGGGTAAAACCGGAGAACCTGAAGAAAACCCATCCAGACGTGGGGAGAAAAAACCCACAGAAAGTGGGAATTGAACCCAGGACATTCTAAATGACTGTTCGCCGCTGGGAATGCCGCTGAGGTCAGAGGATTCAAACAACAAACTGCGTGACTTCATGAATGGTCCAGAGAAGAAGAGGACTAGAGTGGCACGACTTTTACAGTTAAGTCCACAGAGGAAAATTATACTTTTTTTTTTTTTAACTTTTCTTACTGTATTCATTATCTTTTTGACTTTTCTCACTGTATTTGCTTACTTACTATTTGTTTTTGTTGTTGTCTTTCTGTCGATTCTGTTTCATTACAGTACTGTCCCATGTCAGTGTTTTGTTTTGTGAGGCTGCAAGTGTTTATAAAAAGAAGAAATTAAGACAGAAAAGACACTGTCAGAGATTCTGAGTTGCGTTGTTGTGTTTTGTTACTGTTGGATGGTCAGACTCTGTCCATGGTGCTGAAAGGTTTATCCAGATTCACCACTTTTGACAAACAGAGAAATAAAGAAGACCAAAGACTTACCTCCTCTATGAGTGAAAGGGTGGCTGTATCGTCATGATGCAATCTAGAAAACAGAATAACGGATCGTTATATTTCAAGGTGACAGTTCTCAGCTCTTCATTTAAAACAGTCAAAGGGCATGGACTGAATCTCTAGGTAGTGTACAGATAAGCAATGCCAATAGATCTAACTAATTGTACAAAACAACAACACAGCTTTATCAAGTGAATAGGCAACTTAAAATCATGCTTTTCTCTCATGCTACTCATGTTTATAAGAAATGCCCTTGTTTGTCTTAGCTTTCTTTTTAGATGGTTATGATGAGAACAAAATGCTCAGTTTTATGAAGAAGTGAAGTCATGTTTTAACCAGAGTTGTAGCCACTTTTCCGTAAATAAAGCATTCTCTCTTTTTTTTTACACTCACTAGCATTTCTTTCCTGTTTGTATTAGGAAAAGTTTTGAGTAAGTGAATGCGCGCTGGATGTTCAGAGCGTTTGTCCGTGTTTGTGTTCTATATCTTGAGATGGAGCCGTTATGAATATGCATAAAGCATAGTCGCACACAGGTGACGAGTGTGACTTGTGTTGGTGCTTGAGAACAACTGCACCAGACAAACGTTTTTCCCTCTGTCTCTGTTTCTCCGGGGAGTGCGGGAGCGAGCAGGAGGCTCTCTGGGGAAAGCTTTGCCTTTTTTCCACTTGGGATGAAAAACCAACACAGTAATGATGCAGACGCACACACAGCAGCGAGTCATGAAAGAACATAGACAAAGAGGAGAAGATATATAGACCACGTTTATGCACATAAACTACAGCATAAAGACGAGCTCAAAGCAGGCGCACGCATAAGGAGACTTTTTAAACTGTGTCTGCGACATGTGCAGCTCACGTGGTCTTTAGCAACTTTTCACTTCTTTGCTGTGGGTCAGACTGAAGATATCTTACAGCTACAATAACACATAGCAAACTCAAAAAGAAATAACAATAAAAAAAATCTACCTGAAGCCGAAATGTTGCTTTTTGACAGCAGAGCTGGCAGAGCGTACAATACTTGGGCTGTCTTAGTGCAGACTTAATTCATCTGTTCTCTAATTTCCTCTCACTGCCCACAGACTGCCCAGAATAGGTCCAGGGGCATAAATGGTTGTCTGGTAATGCATATTTGCTCGTATCAGCTCTGTCTCTATGCCAGGTCCAGTCTTCTACTGCTTGCATTTGTACACAGGTCTCTGTAAAGGACTCCCCCATGATGATCACAATACCCTATGTTTAAAATGATATGCCCCTAATGAAGAGCAAAACAACAATGGTATTTCAGCACAAGTCTATTTAAGCTTACTGTACTTTTAAGAAATTGGATGTAGAGATTGTAGAGATACAGATTGTAGAGAATATAATCTCACAGACAAGAGGCAGCAGAGATTGTGAAGAGGGAGAATGAAGAGAAAATAAAAACACAGACGGAGAGATAGTATAGGGGGATTAGGACAGAGGGATCTAGACACAGGGGTAAAGGAAGACCAGGAAGGTGAAGGGGTCAGACAGCGGGAGGAAGCTAATGTCTTTATTTCCTGGTGAGATGGGACCTTGCATTTACCCCTTGGGTCACAGGTCACAGACTGGGTCACCTGGGGTGTTGTAAAGGGGGTTATCTCAATACAGAGGGAGTAGAAAAATATATCTAATAAAAAAGAAGAAGTGTACCAAAAAAAAAAGGATGAGTAATGGGAGAAATTGGAGGGTAGGAAGACATAGTTTGAGTCAAGAGGGGGACGTGCAGAGGTGGAAAGATAGAGGAGTTTGAGGAGGGCTGGACATACTGTACACATGACATGATCAGCCTATGTCACAAGGCGCATTGAGTTGCCTTGTGTACGAAATGCACGGTATAAATAAACATGCCTTGTCTATGAGCATTTAATAACATTTAAAAAAAATAATTGTTGATTTGGGAACCCGAGAACTGGACATCACCGGAAACATAATGAGCAAAAAATTCGACATTCAATAATAACCTGAATATCGCGGTTTTAGATCTAAACTCAATGCCGGTTGCGCGTAAAAGGGTGTAAATGGGCGGCACGGTAGCGCAGCAGTTGGCGCCTCCGCTTCACAGCTAGAAGGTCCTGGGTTCGATTCCCACCAGGACGGGACCTTTCTGTGTGGAGTTTGCATGTTCTCCCTGTGTCTGCGTAGGTTTACTCCGGGCACTCCGGTTTCCCCTACCACTAAAAACATGTGCAATAGCCAGGTGATTCTGACCATCAGCCTGGCTCCACAACATGGAGATGGGTCCCCGGGCGCGGCTCCTTACGGGTTGCCCCAGCGGCATCGAAGGATGGGTTAAATGCAGAGGACAAATTTCCCTACGGGGAAATACAATAAAGTATACCAACAAACAATTTTCAACTTTGTTGCATTCATCTTATTCCGGAGGTTCTCGTGGGCGTTGCCATGAATTGTGCCCGCCCCTTCACTCGTATTAGTTTACATTGGACTGTAGACATCAAGAGAAAATCAGTAAATACAGGGACACAAAGCTGTTTTCAGGCCGGCCAGAGAAACAGTGCAGTGTTGACTTGTTGGTGCAAATGAACATTTTACGCAAATCAATCTAATGTACGTCATAACGCGCCCTACCGGACGGGTCAATACAACAGAAGTGCAAAAAGGCAAAAGTGAGCAGGGCAGAATGAGGTGAATAGGCCGCATGGTTTAGAGCGTGTGAAAAAAGCAGTGGTTTATAATCTGGAAATGATGGTAACTACTTCAACACAGTACATTCCATTGAGTAAAAAAAAAAACCTTTTCCTTTTTTCATCAGATTATGTCAAAAAGAAATTTCCTTTTAGAAAAAAAAAAAAAGATTTCACACATCAATACAGAGGGTTTGTACTGAAGCAAACCCCCCACCCAAAAAAACTGTGAGAAAAACTGAACTTTTGCCCATTTTTTGTTTTGGCTATGTTAGCAAAAAGTGTGTAAATCTCAGTCAGATTGAAGACATTAGTGATTTATCATTTTGTTGTGGCTTCTTTTGTGATATGGATGGTGTCATATAATATCATTACAACAATAACTACACTGTGCAGTCCTACCAGACGCTGAAAGATTTACACTTCTAAAAAACAACACACTACCACAAACTGCTGAAGAATTTCAATATCCAAAACTATAGAGAAGACTTGAGCAGGTGTTGAGCATGTACTGAGCGAATTACAGTGACCAGAGACAGGAATAATCATTAGAGAGAAATTGTCAGTTGCACGCTCTAATTGTGCCATGGCATGTCTGATATTTAGTGCTGAACGATGAAGTCATCTGAATCCAGTGTGACTTAAAGTCTATAAAAAGTCTCTAGTCACTGGCCTTTCTTTGAGACGCTTATTTCTGTCATGTTCTGTAGTTATTCTCGTTCTTGGCTCAAGTACTGGACATCTGTATGTCTAAATGTGACTCAGTCAGCTATTTATATGAATGGCCTTTCTGCCTGACCAATTGCATGGATTAACAACTCCTCCTGGTTTTCCACTGGACTTACACCTTACTGCACATGCTAGTACACAGTCAACTACACACACAAACACATCACTCAGCAGAAGTAATAGCCAGACTACTTAGACACACTTCCCTCATAGGTTTTTAGTTACATACACGTTTATCTATGTCATTTAGCATAATTTTTGACAATAAATTTGACCATGGAAAATGTCTCTGCTTTTGTAAAATAAATGTTGCTCTGAGGTGAAGGTGGCTTTGGAATTTAGGGAGCTAAACCTGTGTGAGAAAAGAAAACTCTAGGCACTCTTTGTGAATCAAAATTCCCTGAATACGGAAACCTTTTATTCAGGCAGGAGAATATCAAACATGAGGTTTGATTCCTACCTATTTCTGAAAGATTTAGAATAAATCTGGCTTTCTAATAGACTGTTACAGATCATTACAGGTCAACAGGTCAGTAGTGTGATATAAAATTCAAGCTTTTCTTAAAAATACATAATTGCAATGTAACTAATTTGTAGCTTTTTGTTAAACAATTTATTATGTGTTTCGAACCATGTTAAAATGAGTAATTAGATACTAGGGATCTTAGCTGACTGTCCTCTACAGTTCGTAGAAGAAGTCCCGGCTACACTTGGATATTCCACTGAGGAAGCAGCTGCCCTTGTGTAAAGCTGAATGGAAAGAGGCTTGGTCCTTGTTAGTCCTTAGTGTCACATGCTGCATCCAGTGACATAAGTGAGAATAGACCTGACATGCATTACACTGTACATGAAAGAAGTTCAAATGTGTCCAAACATATTAAACTGAACTATAGCTGGAATACGTAAAATAAACTTCATATATTAAAATATGTTTGTGATGTTTTACATCCCTTAACATTTCCACAAATCATCTAATTGTTTGAGAGGTCTTACTTAAAGGTTTTGAACCTTTTTAGTCAAAATGTGACGAAATGGGCATTTTTACCGTCATGGCCGTCCTTCGGGGTTATTATGTGACAAAAAAGGTAAACCCCTTTTCGTCACATATTGACTATTTGGTTTGACCATACACAACATCAATGAATCATAATATGGCGCAAATGTCATGCATCAGGCTGATTTTTTTTCACAAATGGCTACTTTTACAAGGTTCATAGCTAAACACAATAAAGTAAACCACAAAATGTTTGTTATTAATCATAGCACTTGTGTTTTCAGTCACTAGAGCTCACTCAACAGGTGTTCTGCTCTCTGTGGTCAGGGAACATTAAAACAGGAGCCTGATTGAATTAAGGGAGTCATGTCTTATCGCTGGACTGAAGTATCAATATATCTCCCTTTGCTTGTTATTAATAGCATCCATAAGGCAACCAGACACGGCGGGATGGGGTGACAAGACAACTCCGGGGACTATAAATAGAAGGAAATGGAAAAAAATACTCATGGTCAACATGCTGAGATGGAACGAGAGTGGAAAAACATGACACGTGTTGCACAAGATTACAGTAAGGAGGAGGTGAAGGAGGACCCTGAAAGACTGACTAAATTAGTGGTATAGTTACAAAAACTCATGCATGACCTCATCGATAAATGACTCAATCGATGGCAGTTGCGTAGCTAAGCTAAACCGTATATCATGAATTTAATAAAAACAAACTTAAAATACATGTACAAAAACCAAGTAAAAAAGGTTGTTAGCAGCAATGTGTAAAAAGCGAATGCAGCAAGAACCATTTGATCCCATTAAGTCGGGCCATCTTGACCTCTGACCAGGACTCTTATGCATCAGCTGCATCACGCTAAAACAATGTGATGCTGAGAAGGCAAGTGTTCACTCTAGTGGAAGTGCTTGGTCATAACCTGCCAACATTCAGAGTTCCCAAAAGAAATTTATTGCAGAGTACTGTGCATTACAATAGATGTTAGTTGGTCCTTTCCCAGCTCTGTTAATGCAAATAGGATGCGCTTGACCATCCACAGCAGTTTGTTTGAGTAATAGTTAGCAGAGGAGGGTACAGTAGCCACGGAAGTCAAAATAGTGCTGGTAAAAACGGAGGATTGAAAAAAAAAGTATAACTGCATGCATAAGACACATTGGCAGCTGTTCTTGTTTAGTAAATACACAGGGATAGGCACAATAAGCTTTAGCTTGTGCATGTTCCATTTCAGACTATATGTATAAATATTTCCTCTCTTCATCTGTTAAATGTTTAAATGAATAAATTAATCTGAATCTGAAATGTGGCTTGACCGGACCCAGGCAAATCACGGCCCGCGGGCCAGATCAGGCTCTCACGGGCCGCGGCAGGTGGAGAGCATGTTTTACCTGCCTTTATAGTTTACATAAGACTTCAAGGTAAGGTACAACAACAGAAATGATATCTTCTAAATAATTTACATTAATTGTTTCCTTTCCCCTTTGACTCGATCTGCATTTGTGGGAAGTACAAAGATAAGGGCAGAGGATAAGAGTGACTGAAGCTGAATAAATAACAATGCACACACAAGTGCGCTTCTCTGCAGAGTGTCATTTACAGCTGAGTTTTTCCAAAAAGTCTAGATTCCCTCGAACAGGTGCCTGATCAGCCCTCTGTCCGCACTGCAGCCATGAGAGTGTGCTGAGTGAGAGGCTTATTTTGTTTGAGAAGCACTGTGGTTCTTTGGCTTCCCTTTTGCCTTATTGTCTTGCTTAGTTCTGTAGTAGACCGGCTTTTGGCCTAGTTAAGATGTTGTTTAGTCCTGCTTTAGACCTGGTCTTAGCCCTTATTTCTGGTATACATATGGTCTAGTCTTGAATTAGATCTGATATGACTACATGTTTACAGATTATTAAAGTTCAACTGATCAAGTACACAATGTG
Organism: Gobius niger; assembly: GCF_951799975.1. NCBI lineage: Eukaryota > Metazoa > Chordata > Actinopteri > Gobiiformes > Gobiidae > Gobius > Gobius niger. The sequence goes on along the minus strand of NC_136855.1, from coordinate 20,636,903 downwards.
GTGCAATCTACAATAGGAGAAAGTTATTGTTGGTGGGGCCTTCTGACTCAATTCAGGTTTCTCCTGTGGCCCCTTGTAAGAAAAACAATTCCCCAAATCTGAGATTGACTGACAAAAATGTGAACATGTAAAGTATACTAATCATGTGCAATATCCTGAAGTAAATGTAACTGAAGTGAATCTACCCAAATAAAGCACGGACATGCAGCCCAGGATAAGGAGTAGATTTAACAACATGAAGATTGTAAAACAAAAACGAGACTTGGCTCTCTGCCTCTCACCTTTCTGACTTTCTACATAACCCTGACACAAAGCGGAATATTTGGACTAATTCAATAAATGACACCGAGCTATGTCCTATCTATCTTTAGTAATTCCATGAATACAGCGCTAAGGGGCAAAACATGCTGTCCTCCTGCTAATGAAGCTTTCAGCCCTGTGCCACAACCACACAATGACAGCTGGCAGGGGAGGGGCAGGAGCCACACGCCATGAAATAAGAGGGGGTAAAAATTGATTAGCAATTTTCATTTGTGCTAAGCTAAACAAAAGAAGGCTGCTTCCCCACTCTGCATATCATCACGCTGAGGGAGGGTGGAGGATGGGGGCGCCGGTCGCACTGGGTCGGGAGAGGGAGCAATCCTTCAGAGCTCAGGACTTCTATTGTTCAGTTGGAGCTGATGTGAAGCCAAAGAGGGATTTAGCACGAGGAATCAGAAGGCCAAGGGGAGAGTCTCAGAATGGGGGTCCGGAGAATCCAAAGCAAGAAAAGAAAAAGAAAAAAAATCCAACATGATATGCTGAGAAATAATGACATAGAGGTCTTTTTGAAATTATAAATAGGTAAACTTGTTAGTAGTTTAAAAGCGCAACATAATAAAAAATGTTTACAGTATTTTTTTGTTAATGCACATAATTTCAGCAGTGTTTGCATGCCATCTCAACTATATGTCTAACTCTCTAACTCTCATATAGTTAACCTGTGCAGATTTTACTTATGCAAAGTTAATAAAATGCAAAAATGTGTCAAAACGGGGGGGAAAAGCAGCAGCTTGTGATTGAGTGAAAGGGGGAGGGAAATCAACAACTTTTAACCAAAACACTGTACACAACTCTAAATTTAATTTTCTGCAAGATTAAGCACAATAATGACTAGCTTTATAAAAACCCATAACTAATGGCTTCCAATGAGCCAATCTATAGGCATTGATCTGCTCAGTATCTCATAGACTTGTGGTGTGAAGCCAATACGAGCCGAGGAGGGAGGCATAGTGAGAGGAAAGAAGTAAACAATATGCAAGCTTTTTGTTCGTATTTTGTTAATTCAATATTTTATATTGAATTATAGAGCGTCGTGGGACAATGGTGAGGTGAATTTTCAATTTGTTTCAGAGCATTTATAGTTAGTAAGTGTGACCAACCAGTTTATTACAAAAATGTAGCGTATTGTATCATTAAAAAATAAAGGTTATTGGTGCAATGGGCTTTATTCGCTGTTAATCCTACACTTGACAGCTTGATGGTGTGTGAGAAGAGAATGAAGAGAAATTAAACAATTCTGTGCGGTGAATGCACAGCAGTTTAAACCCAGAGAGGGCTTCTCGTGTTAATCCCTGTGGATTATGCTTCTAAATACTCCTATTCAAGCCAATTAATTCATGCATATATCTGTCTCGGAGTCTTTTCATGTCATTTAAGAAGATGGAGGGTAACTTCCTGGGAAATCAGGAGGAGGCTGGGTATATGTCTCCATTAATGCACACAGGGCTCTCTCTTCTGGACCACGCAGCTTCAAACATCCCGATACAGTGTGCACACACACACATGCTGCGTGGACAAATGTAGCAGGTATACATTAAGATTTTAATGGAGAATTGATGGAGGGAGAGGGGGATAGAAAGAGGCCTCCAAAAGTTGATTGACGGGCTCTGACAGCTGAATACTAATCATGAGATCAACCTCTGGCTAAATCTACAGCATCTCACTGGGGCTCCTGATTGTGAGAAGCATAAAAAGGATTAGCAGTAAATACAGACGGCTTAAACAGAACTGAGAGACACTGGTAGACACTCAGCAACTTAAAAAAGGGTTGAAGGAGGAGGACATTTTGCAAGAGTTAACAGTGAGTTTGTCAATTGGAGACTGCACCACCACAAAACTTTTAGTCCTAATGAAATGGCATTTAGAGACAAGATGACATCACTTTCAGTGTGCAATGATGAAAGATGAGCTTGACGGATCCAGATAGACAAGTCATTGATATAGCTATAACATTACGTCAGCCCAAGATGCCTAGAATGGCAGGCAGTCAGTTTTTGGATGCATTCAGTCTCATATCATCTTTTATCCTCATATCCAGTCTCAAATCACTGAGTCTGGGCACAAATGTGTGTCAGGCATTAACAACTGTTCATAATACAAGGACCACACGTCAGACAGAGACAAAGGCAAAATCTGTTGCTGTTGACAAAATGTCCTCAAAATGGATCAGGTTTTATCTGGTTAAAATACATTAACAATATTTTTACCTGATTATTTCCTCGAGAAGCAGTACTCTGATGCTGTCTTCTTGAAATGAACCATGGTAAGCTTCTTTGGACTTTTGATCACCCTGAAGACATAAAACAGATTTAAATCAGAATAAAAGAGAGCATTATCTTCTCTTAATTATGCCCTTTTATGTCATTACGCACTATTACTGTCTGTCATTATTGGTCAGGCACAGGCTCTGTGATTGGGCGACCTAGCTTATGCACTAACCAGTGGTAGGCTTTAAATTATTGAGTGACTGACCTCAATTGGTCGTCTGGAACAGCCTAAAACACATTGGACACATCCACACACATAAACAAACATTTGTGCGGCATGCTCACACTCTACAAACATGCAGCAGAGTTACACACTGGCCCTGGGGATACTGTCTACGGTCTAAATATGAACTTGTGGACATCATCAAATCTGCTTCATCTCAGTCTGTGCATTCTGAGACACATGAGATAACAGGCGTCAAAGACAACAGGAGCATTGTGTTTCGTCATTAAATGAGTGCACTTTTTCATTTTTAGCGCGGTGATTGGAGTTTGAAATGCCATTGTGTTACTGAGAGTTGAAAGAACTGAGAGCGAATTCCCTATCTCTTACTGTTTTCTATGTGGTTGCCCATTGGCCAGTAGGGTCACTATGTGTTAATTTCAACAAAACGGTACATATTAAAGAACATTTTTGCTTGAGTGATATCCAAACAAAACAAATGATATCTCTCATGAGGCGAAGCTTGATTACACTGAATACATTCATTCTGGGAACATCCTATGACCAATAAATATTGCAAACCTAGAAATGACACCGCACTTGCCCTTTGGTATGCCACTCATCTACTTCATATGCTATAAATTAAAGTCTAAATATAATCCAGGAGAATGATCTGTGCCACACTTGTCTCACTATAAATGATCAAAGATGGCTGATGATACCGACACATGATACGCCCTGTTCTGCAGGGTATGAAGTGACCAGGGCATTTTTGGAAATATCATCAAGACCCAAACGCACAAAACACAATAAAACACACCCTTAGCAATGACAGACATTTCGAGGAAGCTTTGCAAACATGAGTGACATGTCGACCGTTGTTATATTTTGATGGGTGTAACCGGACTGCGCTCCGTGGCATGTGGTGTGGCTTGTGGCCTATGATTAGTTACAGATAGTTCAATGGGTCACAGTGTGTGGCTTTGATCTGTCAACCTCAAAGTGCTGGAGATGGCATCTTAAAACAACAACAACAGTAGGGATTAGGTTAGGTTAGGGTTGTAATGACTTCCCTCTATTGTATATTGTCAAAGCTTGAAGTTTATCTCTATAAGTTTTCTCTTATTGATCTTTAAGAGTGATTAGAAAATGGATAAGGCGTACCGCAAAACTCAGGTGTGGACACTTTTTTACTTGATATTTCATGTAGCACTTTTTGACTTTCCTGTGCTGTAGTTGAGATAACAATATTTCATTGAGTCGAACAATAGCACAGATGATAAACATACAAGCCTAATCCTTACACACACAGTACCAGTCAAACAGAGCTCTCACCATGGAGCTCCATGCTTGCGTGTCTGCATCTCTATGAAGTTTGGCACTAGGTTTTTCTGGTCCATACGGTGTTTTGTATTTCCCATAATCCCCTGTCAGCAACACTTAGGCAGGCAGACAATAGCGGAGAAGACCGACAGCCAAAAACCCCTTCACTGAAAGCTTGGCAGGTCAGCGCACAAGCAGCAGGTTTCACACTTGCTCACACACACACACACACACACACACACACACGCGCACGCACGCACGCACACACATACACACACACACATACACACACATACACGCGCACACACACACACACACACACACACACACAACAGTACTACTCGTGCACACAGGCAAATCCACATGTGTACCGCTGTGATGCATGTTACTCACACCGTTTCCCGCTCTTCTCAAAGAGTTGTGGTGCAGTTTTCAAGGACACGGCTCTGTAACATTCTCCCTTCTCTTTTCTGTCCCACTCCGCTCACTCTCTGGCTCTACTCGCACTCTACTACTCACTCCTTGTTGCGGGATGCTCCAGCAGCACGTTGACCGGCTGCCTCTTCCTCTTCTACATGGTCAATGGTCAGCAGCTGAGAGGCAGGGCTGGCGTGCCATGAAGCGCCGGGCAGCGTGTGGGGGAATGAGGAAGTGACAGAAAGCGAGGGAAGGGAGGGAGACAGAGGAAGAAGGAGTGCTGGGCAAAGTGACCAAACTGATGTCGCTCTCCGGGAGGCTTGAGAGCGCCGCAGTCAGCCGGACTCCTGCTGCAGGGGAAGAGGGAAAGTGATTTAGAGAGAAGATGCAACAACAGAAACTACACAAAACAAATCCTAAAGAGTAGGTAAAAAAAAAGTAAGGAAGTATCCCAACAGACAGTAAAGCTTGAATGCACAGGAAAGACTGGTTAACTTTCAATTGAGAAAACACAGAAGAAAACGAGAGTTGAAGGGATTCATGTACTGGCAATGTTCATGACTTTCAGAAAAGTCATTAGAAATGTTAAACTGAACCAAGGTTTTTTATATATTACTTTCAAGCTTATGTTCAAGTTGTCTTTATTGCCAACGAGTAACACAGGGCACAAAACTTTAATTAAAAATATGTATACAGTAAGCTGGCCGAAAAGAGGTATGTGAAAAAGTGTTTAAACTAAGAGCAAAATGTCGGGGAAAAACCCACTTGAACTGTCACAATCTAATTATAATAAAAGAAACATCGAGCCGTGGATTCGGAGAGAAGTACGGAATCTGTAAAAACAACAGGGTGCGTGGACGTTCTGAGTATTCCCAAAAGCCGTGCTGTCTTTCCTGAAAAATGGTCCCTCCAGGCCCAATCCAAAAAGAGCCAATGCAAACAAACACAGAGCAAACAAACAGCTATTTATGGAGGAGGGGGTCCAGTTTCCCCGGCCACATTTGCCAGCAGCTTTTTGACAGTGTTACCAATTCAGCAGTTTAGTGATAAGAACTATATTTAATAGAGGAGAACACAGGAGAGCAGTGGAAACAGGATGAGAGGAATAAACAGAAGGATTGTCAGTGTGCAGAAGGGTTGGGTTTGGGCGATATATTTTTCACATTGCTACCTCTTGAATTACAATTTCGAGCAAATGAATTAGGATTCATGAAAATAGACAACGTGCACCTAGATAAACCTGATTAATATGCTTTTTGATACACAAAAAGTTTTCATTTCATTCTTCACCACTTAACTAAGTGCATTTTCTCCACTTCAGCTCAACGGATAATTTCCCTCACATCTTTGCTATTACGTCTGCACATTGCTTTTTTCAATGCGTTTTTGTCACATTCACTCTCACATGGACCACAACCTCAGATGGTATGCACGAGAACATGTTTAATAACAACTTGACAAAGTTAAAATGACGTTTTGGGGCTTCGATGAGGGAAGCTCCCGGGCTTGTGTCCCCATACCTGGAGGAGAAGCAGAAGGAAACGAATAAAAGGAGGGAGAGTGGGGCCGGAAACACCAAACGAGAGGACAAGGTCAGTAAACGGGGGGCTTAAACAGGCCGGCAGCCAGAAGGGGCGTACGAGAGGTGTGGTCCTGCTCCCGAACTTCAGATAACTATCTTATCTCCATTTCTCATCACTTTTGTCACTTGTTTGTTTCGTTTTGGTCATTTTTCTGTTGCTCTTTTATGGCTTTTATGTTACGATTTTGTCACTCTTTTGTTGCATTTTCATTCTTGTTTTCGTCTCATTTTTGTTGCTATTTTGATGCTTTTTTCAAGAAGCTTTAATGTTTGGGTAAAGCCAAACTGGAGGAAATGTGCTCAGTTCAGGTGGGGGTTAAGAGGTTAAAATAAGAGGCTGTTTTGAGGCTGAGCTGAAAGTAAACGTAAAAGTCAATTGTGACAAAGTAGAGAAACAAAAAGCAATAAAAGTAAAAAACATAATGAACTCATGCACAACATACAGTTAAATGATGCGACCGGATAGTGAGCGTGACATAAAAAATAAAAGCAGCGACGTGGCGGGTTGTGGAGGACAAGGGCACAAGTGAAGGGTGTAACTCACTCCTGTGCCCATCACCAGCGCCCAGTCCTAATTTACCCAGAACAATCAATCAGATCAGGAGGCAGACACTGACAGAGGACTACCGTGCAACAGGATCCACAATGCGCACACACTCACTGGACCAGAAGGATGCAACAGGATCTATTCTCTCACACACTCACACATACTTTTATGCTGACTTGGGGGGAAATAAAGTTTGCGGCTCATATCTGTAGCCTCCGCGCTGACTTCTAGCAACTAGGCTGCACTGTGCACCAAAGTCACCGCTACTTCAAGGGGGTCACCAGGAGGGGTCAGGGCCCAGGAGATGGAGCAGGCGCACAGGGGGGATCACACCGGGGAGCGAGGGAACAGGGGGGGTTAGGGAGTAAGGGAAAGGGAACAACAACAGAACAACAATAGGGGGTAAAAGTACAGAGGACGGAAACGGCAACAAAAGCGGGAGGACAAAGTGATCGCCGTGCCGCCCGCGCGTTGTCTCGCAGAAAGATAAATGTGTTGACATGGAAAGGGAGAACAAGGGAAGTACGGGAGAGTGATGCTGGGAGCGCTGCTACTGTAAAAACATTCAGCGCGTTGAGTTTCCCCCGTGTTGTCATGACAAAAGTCTTGTTTGAATGGGGAGACACTATAGAGAGAGAGAGTCTGGCCATCTTTTACTTTTGTTATTTTTATATTGGCTACGATGCCTGGTTTTACTTTGATACTGATACAGAAGTTATACGATGTTTTGATAGTTTGTGATGGTCAGACAACCCTGTATTGCCAGTGTCACAGCCGTAAGTCAATAAGAACCAAATTAAATTGCTTTTATGTTGCTGAACTACTTTGACTCTCAGTTGATTATCTTAAAACTTACCACTCGATGAATGTCAAACCCATAAAAAACATAATTGATATTTCATTTTTATTCACAATTTATTATTCATTTATTTGACTTAAGACTAATTGGAGCAATGCTTTATTTCTCTTGTAAATTACCACTTGTGTTTGTCTGATGCACATAATAAGAGCGGACTTCTGAAGAGAGCGCAGGGGAAGGGGAGAGAGAGGACACTGGGATCCACACTATTTATTCTAAAGGATGACACATTTAATTTAGGCCCTGCAAAAGAAATTAAAAAGCATAGCTGTTATTAATGAAGATGGAGAATAATGAGGGTACGCTACACACAGGGAACACACACACACAAAGTTTAATGATTTGCATAACAAGGGTCTGCCTTGTGTGCTCAAAATAAGATACTAGACCCTGCAGAAAACCAGCTCTAAAGAACACGTTGCATAAAACAGGCAATACATGAGTCTATAAAGATCTTAGAGGGCGACACAGTGGTGCAGGGGTTAATGCTGTGGCTTCACATGTGCACACAATTTGCATGTTTTGTTTGTCCTTCTCCAGCTTGGGCTTCCCCTTTCAGCAATGGGATCTCTGTGGGGTCAGAACTCCCCCTGCAGAATGAATCTAAGTGGGACATTTCTATAAAAAAAAAAAAAAAAAAAGACAAATAATTTTCTTAAAGCAGACAATGTTTAGTTTTGTCCAGATTTGAGTTCATAAGGCAGAATAGAATAAAGATGAGTCATTACCGAGCATTTAAACAGCACTTTGTGTCTAAATGACACTATGGAGCCACACAATGTCATGTTATTTTCTGCTCCTCAGGAAGTAAATTGACCAAACAGAAACACAGGCCACGGTCTTGCTTTTAATTTCACTGCAGGCCTGCCAGTGCCATGCCATTAAACGTACAAGCTGCACAGCACATGTATTGATTAACAAATGACAACAGCGTCAATGTGTCGCAATGCACACTTGAGGTCAGGGACTTATTGCCTTATTTCAACACTTCATTCCCGCTCTCTCCTTCCTTTCTCTCGTTAACAGCAAATTTCATACCATTGCCTTGTTCCCTTTTTTTTTTTTCACGCCGTTCCCGCAAATAGATATTGAAGTTTTCTATTTAAGGCAGATGCTGTTTAACTTCCTTAGGCTGAGGACTGAAAGGCAGGCAGAGGGCCATCCATCTAGCTATCCACCTGCTGACATCTTTAAACACTATCGACACGCAGCGGCGACATTAACATGCAAACCCGCGCGGCACGTTTGATTTCATTAGCTCATTGCGCCGCGGCTTTTCTCCGGCCCGGCTGCTGCCATTGTCCTCGCAATCATTTGACTGAATGCAGAATTGGCAAATATTCTGATTTGACAGAAAGAAATGCCATTGTCACACAGCTCCTCATTTAAGCTAAACCCCACACAGACAGTAATACTCAATGAATGCTTAAATGGTAATATGCTAGTTTATGGAGGATTATATGGGATACATGCAATTCCGTTATTGGTTCTTGTAAAACCAAGCATCATAGTGAGTTAGGGTTATAAAATGAGATACACCTTTTTTTATTTCATCGCTAACATGGCCGTAAATGTAAGACTTAAATGGTTTATCCTCAGCACTGGTGGCAACACAATTCAATTAGACAGAAAAACAGGGAGAGGAATACTTTTTTTTTTTTTTAGATTGCTCCATACATTCTCAACACGCTTTTACTTAGGATACAATAACAAATCAAATGTAAAACCTATTTATTATTGAATGGGAAATCAAATTTATTCGTACAGGAGCTAGTCTAAGAGGAGAAAGCAATTATGTCAGGCCATGCTAACCCATATGCATTTTTTATTTTTTTTACAAATTACAATATATATTTTTGAAATCACAAAGTCAGCACAGGATCACAGTTGAGTAGGTGTTTATCTTGTTTCCCAACAGAAAGGTGATTTGATTTATGAGACGAGTGGGTCCTTGTGAGGTGACCACTGTGGACAAATATTTCAATGGACTACACAGAGTTATTCAGAAATGCCAGGCTAACGACGTAAGCTAGCGGTGGTGGCTAATGAAGCCTAGGCGTTAAATCAACCTGGTAGACTAATTTCAGCATCACCCACCTACAGTCAATGATCGCTTCAGAGAGGGCCACACCTCCACCTCAGCCATCAGCGTAAGAGCCGCACCTCCGTAGCAGCCAATCATCGCCCTCGGTCCCGCTTTTAAGCCCCAACAATCATGGTTTGTTCGCTTCCCAGCTGCGTTGGGACCCACCTCTGCCCCATCTCCACCTCTTCTGTCCACGGCTTCTCCCTGCTGCATCCTTCGCGGGTCTCCTATACCACCACCAGTGTCCGGAGCCTGATCGCCAAATCGAATATACATGCTTTTGTCTGTTTGAGTCTCAAATGCCAGTCGACAGTCTATGAAAATCACATCTTACAACTGACTTATGCTGATAATGTATGAGGGGGTTTCCACTTCAAAACAAACACGGTTATCATTCTTAGCTCTGTATTAGTATCAAAAGGAAGTGCAGTGTGTTGTTTTGTAGTAGCGATGGGTAACTTATGTAAAAATGAACTAAGACAGGCGCCATGGCACGTCAAATAGTGAATACAAGACAAGGAACATTATTTCATGGTAGACAGATCTAAAAAGCTGAATTTGCACTGTGTTCCTTTGTATTATTTTATTGTGTGGATTTTGGGGGTGGGCGCTTAAAAGCTCTTGCTTCAGCCCACTCCTTTTGAATATAGTGTTAACTGCTCAAATAAACAAATAAACAAAATTACCTAAGTCACCTGTGCTACCCCTGTGTCAGAAGTCTTCTCTTCTTCTCTTCTCTTATCTCTCGCCCGGCCAATCTGCAGCTGTTCCTCTGCTGACGTCATATTTAGTACTCACTCAGCCTGCTATGGACCAGGTATGGTGGTGGTGTCAGTGGAAATGCTTGAGACCCAGATGCGTAGCTGCGCGACGAGTAGAGCCAACTAATAGGAAATGCCTACTCAATACTCGTGGTGTTGATTGTCTTGGAGAATGGTGCATGGGAACGGCACTGGCATTTACTTTATATTCTATTGGAAAAGTGCATGTTAATGGACTTACATAATTTAAAAAACATGTAAAACACCAAATTGTAGCTGGAAGCTCTGGGCGCCATCTTGACAGTTTTGAATAAGAGATTCTGCTTCAGTGTGACATGCGCCACATCAGTAGAGATAAATATGATTGGGTGGTAAGACTGGAAATTGTTGTAATAAATAAAGTGTGCCTTTTTTTAAAGTTATGTATTTTAGTTGAAATCATCTGAATAAAAACGATTAACAAAAAATAGTATTGTAAACAAAAATACCTTCAAATACACAAGCAACAGTAAGAGTACAGAGGGACTGAGTGTGAGGTGATGAAGTACTGTAGCTTTGCTGCCACCTAATGCAGACATCACACAGACTGCCCCAGCAGCAGCACGGGCTTCCCCCCTGCTCGTCTCCAACTCTCAGCCGGGGCTTTTTAATCTGGGGCTTCACTATAAACACCACTAACAATCACCAGCCAAAGCAGTGTGGCCCAGGGTTGTGTTTTCCAGGGGTGTCACTGCGGTATGCTAATTTAATCATTTTTGTCCACTCCTCTTTATCCTTTGTTCCCTTCTGCATGGACTGTATCTATCAATCTAATCACTTTATCAAGCGCAGAGAGAGGCAAAACGCAAGGAAAAACAAGTCTGTTTTTATATCTATGACCACAACAAGCACCACCGTAACATATATACAAACATGATATGTCCACATGAACATTACACACGCCCCCTGAATGCTTTTAATTTAGTGATGGTTCAATTTAATTATTATGAAAATTAAATCAAACGTAATGGTCAGATTAATGTGGACGATGAAATAATTCAAACGCAAAGTGATGAGAGCAGGGTGGATCTTCTATAAATCTTTACCAAACGCTCAGTCAGGTGGAGAAAGTGCAGAGACTGTGGACTTAGTGTGCACCAGACTATAAAGGGACATGACTGATCTCTAACATGCATGTCTTTATTTGCCCTCAGAATGAATACTGCCTTGTAGGCATGCTGTAGAGTATAAAGGAATTTTGAGACATGGTGACTTACTGTAAGTTGACCACATAGTGTATTTTCTTACCTAAATTACTTGGGCCACAGAGGGGGTCACATGCCGGTCATGAACTGCAGGTGGGGCAGTTGGCACAAAACACTGGACACAAGAAAGAAGCTGATTTGCTGATGACAAAGGAAATGAAATCAAATTAGCTAAAAGGGAAAACATTTACTATATCCACAACATAAAACTGAGAAGAGGCCTATATGGCGCAGTCACAAAGTATGACGGGCTACTTATTAACCCACAGGCTTTTTAGACGAGGCATTGAGAGTAGCAAACTGAGTTTGTAGCGCAGTCTAAATTATGCAGCAGAGCTACTTAAATTGTCATAATCTAAATAATTTTATTGGGGTTATTGTAAGGACAAGATCGCGAATACAAGCGGCCGAAATGAGTTTCCTTCGCAGGGTGGCTGGGCGCACCCTTCGAGATCGGGTGAGGAGCTCAGTTACCCGGGAGGAGCTTGGAGTAGAGTCGCTGCTCCTTCACGTTGAAAGGAGCCAGCTGAGGTGGCTAGGGCATCTGTTCCGGATGCCTCCTGGCCGCCTCCCGCGGGAGGTGTTCCAGGCATGTCCTAGTGGGACAAGGCCTCATGGAAGGCCCGGGGCACGCTGGTGGGACTATGTCTCCGAGCTGGCCTGGTGTCCCCTCGGGGTCCCCCCAGAACAGGTGGAGGAGGTGTGTGTTGTTCGGGAAGTCTGGGCATCTCTGCTGAGACTGCTGCCCCCGCGACCCGGCCCCGGATAAAGCGGAAGAAAATGGATGGATGAATATCTTCCTTTTCTGTTTTTAAATATAATAAATATATTCATATTCATATTCTATATTATTAACGCAACTTTCCCCAGATATGTTTTGACATAGAACTTATTTGAATCAGTTTATGTGGATTAATAACATCAGAAGACGTATTGATGTGTTGATGTTCACGGCTTCATCTCCCTCCCTCACCTCAACACCATCCTGGAATGGGACAGTATGAGATTTTCAGGGTATGACAATCGCAACCCAAAATACTGTGATATCACAGTAAACCTTGAAGTTGCAGATTTTAAACTGATTAACAAAAAACAGGACGTTAAATGGTTTTGTTTACGGTACAATTCAAATTATTTATGCCTTTTCATGCTGTGAATAATCAATAAAGTCAAGTGGGTCGATTAGTGGAGCTCAGTGTTTTGTTTACAGCAGAAAGAGGCCAGAGTGCTCGTCCTTTGACTCCTTTTGATCTCGGGTGCGACAGTGAGTGGAGCTTGCAGCTGAATGAGAACGAGCACTTCTTTAGCAAATATTAATGGAAGGCTGAGCATTTTCTTAACAGCGTTTTAAAATATTGTTGTGTAGTGCCAAAAGCAGAGCAAGCATCCTAAAAGATAAGCAAAACTAAAGTCCAAAAAGTTGTTTCTCTGCTGCACTCGACAGCTTTAAATGTGACCCAGATACAAACGAAGCTTCTGCCCAGTGGAACTGATCACGTTCACGAAATACAGCGGCTGTTTTGCGAGCTCTGCTGTCACGGCAGGTACTATTGTGCTCAACAGGCTGATGGCACAGAGTGATATACTGGGGTCAGGGGGTTGCTGAGGGGCAAAGGGCATCACATCTAATTCAGCTGAAATAAAATAGACAAGTACATCCTCGTAGTATCGATACTGTGGCATTTGAATCCTGTAGTATAGTGTACTTTGAAACCAGCTATTGTCCCATCCCCACCAGCATCTCACTCTTCACACTTTCCTTTTCTTAATCTCAGTGTGAGCGGATTGATAACCTTCTATTACCATATGTTGCTCAATGATTAATGCTCTCAGGTCTCTCTCGTTGTTTCTCATTCATAGCTCATGTCACGGTCCATAAACGAAGGCCTAAAAGAGATCTGCCACATGATTCCAACACTAAAAAGAGGACTTTAAGATACAGATACTTGGGTGTAATAAAGGGCACAGGAAATGACCAGTTAAGAGCAGTGCTAAAAAGTCAAACATAAAACAAAGGAGGGTGGAGGAAAAAGTTGTTGGTGCTTTGGCACTGATTGAAATATTTAGCTCCTTTTTGCCTGGCAGAGCAGTGGAAGCGTTATGCCAAAGGGAGTTATTAAGGACATAAATCTGAGACCAGGCTGATTTGTTGCACCCATCATGGCATATTTATTAGGTAGCAACATTGTGATAACAAGTGGCAAGCATTGTGATATGGCACTGAGGCAAATCAGTCAAAACCGCTAAGCATCCCGGGTGTGCGGGGACTTTCATGTTTTGAGAGTTTCTTATGTGAACTTTTTTTTCTACCTCAAATTTACACTCATGTTCAGAAATGCAGGTTATTCGTCACCAGTTCAAATTTTACCCTTCACTGAAATATTGATGCTTGGGTTTGATTTTAAAATCAGAGGACTGAATGTTGATTTCACAAAATGAATAACAAATATAATACTGAATTAATATTAAATCATTCAACATAAATGAATAGCCCGGATTGAGGTCGTATAACCAGAGAGAGAAACAACAACAACAACAACAACAACAACAAGAACGACAACGAAAACGACAACAACCACAACCACCACAACAACAAAAAAAGATATATGGTGCATCATTGCTTTGCACAAAAGCAGCCAAGTCACTGGTGTTTAAGTTTAGCCAGACCTGGCAAAGCTGAGGTTTCCAGATGGTGCTCACTTAAACAAATGAACCACACTTAGACAATGCAAGGTCTTGACAAAAATCTGGCAACAGACAGGATTTCTGACCATTGTCTGCTGAAACTCGCAGTCACCAGTGTTGATTTCATAAGCTTATATTCAACAGGATATTACTCAGACTAACACCAAACAAGTGAACGGGGCGACAGAGGCTCAGGTGGAAGAGTCGGTCGTATTGTAACTGGAAGGTTAGCAGTTTGAACCTCAGTTCCATGCAGGTCCAGACTATCGTGGCCTTGGGCAAGACACTTTATGTAAACACTGGTGTATGAGCCAAATGCGCAGATTGGCAGCCTCACTCTCATCAGTCTATCCCTGGGCAGCTGTTCTACAATGGTGTAAATAAATAAAGCAATGTAAAGCATCTCTGAGGGTCCAGAAAAGCGCTGTATAAAATCAATGCATTATTATTCAATAGAAAATAGTTAAGGATGACAATTAAAAAAATCTACACTGACTCACTACAAATAGCTTGTAAAACTCAGCAATGTGCATATACGTATGATATGAGATTGCAGCAGAATGAAAAAAAAAAAGTAAAATGGGTCACATTCATGAATGAAACTAATTCCCACAGACTGAGTACAAAAGCTAAAAGATCGGGTGCAGAAAAAGGACAATATAGTTCTAATATAGTGCAGTGTGGGCCATAATATTTCTAATGTTCCAGCTTTTCTAATGTTAAGTGTGTAATGAGAAATTCCATTGGTTCTCCCAAAGGATATGGTTACATCCGGATTGCACTACCTCCTGCCACTGCTTATTAAAGACCAATAGAGTGATGTAATTGGTTGTCTTTAATCTCCATTCACAATTCCCACTGCTATCTACAAGGTATGAGCTGAGTTGATTGGGCATTAAAGCAGCCAGACATGTATTGTTTTACGCGTTTTGTCCAGAATTCTCATTATAATGAATGGGTAAATATTTTTTTTCCAAGGTTTTGGGGTTTGTGCGTTCTCAATGGATTAAAATAACATTCAATCACAGACGACAAACGCGGTATAATTTGGTAAATTTAACTGTAAATGATATTGTTATTGTTTTATACTTAACTCAATTTAAAAAAAAGTGCAAAGCAACAACGAGCCACAGAAAATTAAGTTGAGCAGAAAAATGTGCATTAATCAACAACATAAAAAAGCAAAACAAGGAGGAAAAATGGAGTTTGGAGACAATGACTTAGGTTTGCATAACAATGTAAGTCTGCATATTTGAAACAGCAGCAGTTGACTTGCCGGGCTTGTGTGAATGTTTCCAGTTAAGGGCCATGCATATATTATTTCAGAGTTGAAATAATTTGTCGACAATTAGCCGGGACAGTGTAAGGCGCGGGGCTGATTAGCATGTAGGCACAAGTCAGCCACAGCAATAGGGACACTGGGGCTTTGAAACTGACATGAATTCAACATTGCACATACTCGCTTGTGTCATGTTTCTCCTTTTTCCAGATACTTTTTTTTCAGCACTCATCTTTAAGGGTGCATTAATATTCATGGAGGGAGAAATTTATGAATATGGATGTGTGGACAAACCGACTTGATTCAGTGACGATAACAAGAAAAAAACAGAAGGAACAAAGGCAGGGATCCCATGAGGGAAAACGTGTGTGGATTTTTAGTAAAATTTACACCTTTTCTGTGCTTCTCCAAACCATGTGAATACTGTATCGATTTCCCCCTTTTTCTTGGGCTAGCACTTGAAACAGGTCCATATTTTAATATTTTAACATTTTAGTAATAATCTTTTTGCTACCAAAGAGTAATTTCAGTTCTTTTGTGGGGTGGTTGTAAGTCACATGGTGGTTTTATTCACATCACAAGATTTTGTAAGTACCTCGTTTGAATTTAGGTGAACAAAAGTAAAGCAGCTGAAAAAAATAAGTAAAAATGTACTTCACATAGGACCATTATCAACCATCAATAGTCAGACATCCAAGTATATAAATAAACACCGATAAATACAACCAACTGGAAATAGAGAAAGGGATAGAGAATTGCAGTCTTTTGTGACTAGAGATTTTAAGCTTAACGAGCCCTCCTTGGTCCACCCACACCTCTGTGTAACATGGCAGTGAATATTTGTAAATATTCACATCAGAAGGGGAGGGTTTCCCCTCTCATTGTGTGCACATTTCATGATTGCTTATCCAGACACTCAAAGTCGCTTTACAATTTCGTGCATTATTCATTCACACCATGCTCCGTGGTGGTAAGCTACTGTTGTAGCCACAGCTGCCCTGGGTAAACAGACAGAAGCGAGGCTGCCAGTCTGCGCCATCGGCCCTTCAGACCACCAACCACTACACTTGCCAGGCTTCCTGGTGTTCCCAAACGGTCTCCCACCCAGGTACCGACCAGGCCCTTCCCTGCTTCGCTTCCGAGGTCCGACTCGGGCAGAGTAAAGAAATTATAAAAATAAAAATAAAATAATACAAATAAAAAATAAAATGGAAAAAAGGAAATAAAGTGTTTGCAACTTATTGCCACAAGTTGCAAAGTGACACAAAACAGACCTTGTGGGTCAAAGACTGCTCATAGTCACCAGACAAACTAGTGAAGAGAAATAGTTTGGTTAACCACAAAATGTCGGCCTTCTACAACAAGAAATGTACAGTCAGCTCCATTTATCAGACTCTGTTTATATTAAGAACATTATATTATATTGAAAAAATTTCAGGTCATGAAATTTGTCCTCTCGAAGCTGCTGGTGCAACCTGTCAACGTGCAACGCTCGAGTGTTTTGGGTTGGTGGGGAGAACCAGAGCACCCAATTATTATTATTACGCCTTCAATCTCACACTTAATGTTTCACCCAAACAATACGAGAAAACAGAGTTCAAATAAACTGCCCCGATGTAGTGCAGATATTAGGGCCGAGACTTTTCTCAAATAATTCCGATTAATTAATTCCATAAGGTTTATTAATCAAATAGACATTGCTTAGGGATGAATGCCGCATAAAGTCAAAACAGTTTTATTGTCAAACTTGTTTATTCACACAGTTAAGCCAAATAAACGTATTCAAAAGGATCATTCTCCAAAATACATCAAACTGCTATATTGTCTGAGAAGTGTTTGCAATGATCACACAGGCCTCACATCTCCACGAAAATAAGAAAAATACGAAAAAGCATCTAAAACATACCTCTAAGAAATACGAATACGACCCATAAATAAACGATGCTTAAAGGCAATTAATTGTGATTAATTAATTGCCTCTAAGAGCAAGCTATACAATCAGAAGGCTCTGTATAAGCCATTTGAAATAGTGATTAAAGCAAGTAACAAACAAAAGACAATGGAACAGGGCAGTGCAGTGTGGAAGGCTGGACTGTCAATGCCCCTCTTTTTTGACAGTGTGGTATAAGAAATTCATTGGATTCCTTGAAGAATCCTACCCATTTGAAGTTGGATATTGTATCCTATCACATTCATCTTGTTCGGCATCAACATCTATACTACACTATCTAAACAAAATACCACAGTGTGCCATATTTGATTTATTCCAAAAGCTGCCACAGAATATTAATTAAAGTTTCTTGCATTCAATTCGAGAATCCAGTGATCACACGTTTTTTCTGGTGTGGTTTGAGCAAAGAAGATATAAGAGAAATGTGAAAGTAAACCTCCAGAGGAAAACAATCCTGTCTATCCCGTGTTGCATCTCGTCACCTTTCCGGCTTCTCTTTGGATGGTACGCAGCGTTTGAAGCCTTATCGGGCGCTCTGCTTTTTCATGTCCACCAGATGAAGGCTTTTAATGTCGGAGCAAAAGGTAGTGTTGGAATAATTACTAGGGCACCAAGCTGAGAACGCAAATTACTGCATGCAGCAACAGATGTGTAGCGCTCACGTTTACAGAGCTCCGCTAACTCGGTGCGTATGCAAACAAACATGCCTTGTGCAAACACATAAATATGCAGACATGGGCTGCTCTACATCCAGCTAAGTACCAAACATACAAATATTTTTTTTCTCAGATATAGACTTCACTCCATGCTGTTTCCCCTCTGAGTTCAGACAGTTCTTGAAGTAGACAAATAATTTACTGATATTAAGTAGCACCGGCTCAAGCCAATTTGGTGTCAAGGCAAGATTAGGTTTTGGCACCCTCCATCCTGGTCAATGTATCAAGGGTTTGAAACTCAAATCAGCAGGGCATATTCATCAAGAGAAAAAAAGTCTGAGTTCAAAGTTCTATAAGTACATCAAGGAAGGGTCCTAACAGATGACAGATGTTCGGTGAATGGGGAAAAGAGGATGAGGTGACGGAAGGACCATCAACGAAGGACAGGGCCCTACAGGGACGTACCACCGAAACACAACGGAAGTGGCCGATATCAAGAAATTAAATCAATGGCTAGATAGAGCTGGACTGAAGGAGAGCAGAGAGGCTCCTCATGGCTGCACAGGAGCAGGCCAAGATCTACCACACCAGACAAGACCCCAGGTGTAGACTGTGCAAAGAGGCCCCTGAGACAATCCAGCACATAACTGCAGGTGTAAGATGCTCCAGGTAAAGCTTACATGGAGCGCCATAACCAAGTGGCTGGCATAGTGTACAGGAACATCTGTACAGAGTATGGGCTGGAAACCCCAAGGTCAAAGTGGGAAACACCTCCAAAGGTGGTAGAGAACGACCGAGCCAAGATCCTGTGGGACTTCCAGATACAGACGAATAGAATGGTAATGGCGAACCAACCGGACATTGTGATGGTGGACAAAGAGCAGAGGAAAGCTGTGGTGCCCATGGTCGTTGGGGCACTTGGAGCAGTGACCCCCAAACTGGAGGAGTGGCTACAGCAGATCTTAGTCCAGAAAAGATACTGCGCAGAACCCTCAAGCTCCCATGCCTCTGGTAGACCTGAGCTTGGAGGATAAAGAGACCACCCGCGGTGGGTGAGGAAGAGTTTAAATATATACATATATATATATATAGATGTAAAGCACGAGCGCTAACCCTTCCTTATCTCCTGATCTCCTGATCTCTGCTAAGCAGAGGCTGCTGTAGTGACATGACAAAGCAAACCACAAAGGAGACAAGTGAGAAACTAGCAGTAGTATCCTGACCCTGTGTCCTCCTCATGTGCACGCATCTGACTGCACGTGTGACCGCTCGCGTTCATGCTTGAGCTCCTATACCGGTGCCGCAGAAAAAACGGCACTGAAACAGTGCAGCAACAACAACCAAATAATGTTTATGAATGAAGAACGTTACTCCACAGCAGAGCTCTGCAGACCTGAGAGAAAATCCTATGCCCTTTAAGGGGGGCACGGTGATGACCACGCACTGGAAACTGGGGAGCAGATAGCCTGTGGCTCTAATAAGAATTTTTAGCATTCTATTTGTAAGTTAATTTCATTTAGATGACTTTGTCATATTAATATTTTCACAATGCAGAAAATAAGGCTAAAAATAATAATAATGTCACTAATATTTAAAGTAATATCTCTAAATTATATAGAGGGTCTGCACATTTTAAATCTTAACAGAAATAGGATTGAGTGAAAAATCAATGAAGAACATTTCAGACTATCCACTCAATTTGCTGCTGTTGCCGTGAAGGAATGCTATCTGCCATGTTTTGACACCACACGAATAGCATAGTTTCAAAAGTTATTTTGTGAATAATCGTAATTATCAATTCCCAGCCATATATAAAAAAAAACCTCTTCCTTACCCTCCGCGGGCGGTCTCTTTTTCCTCCTGCTCGGGTCCTCTACCAGAGGCCTGGGAGCTTGAGGGTTCTGCGCAGTATCTTTGCTGTTCCTAGAACGGCACTTTTCTGGACCGAGATGTCTGATGTATTTCCTGGGATCTGCTGGAGCCACTCCTCCAGTTTGGGGGTCACTGCCCCGAGTGCCGACGACCACGGGCACCACTGACGCCTTCACCCTCCAGGTTTTCTCCAGCTCTTCTCTGAGCCCCTGGTATTTCTCTAGTTTCTCGTGTTCCTTTTTCCTGATGTTGAAGTCGCTTGGTATTGCTATGTCGACCACAGCGGCTTTCCTCTGCTCTTTGTCCACCACCACAATGTCCGGTTGGTTGGCCATTACCATTCTGTCCGTCTGTATCTGGAAGTCCCACAGGATCTTGGCTCGGTCATTCTCGACCACCTTTGGAGGTGTTTCCCACTTTGACCTTGGGGTTTCCAGACTCTGCACAGATGTTCCTGTACACTATACCAGCCACTTGGTTATGGCGTTCCATGTCAGCTTTCCCTGAAAGCATCTTACACCCTGCAGTTATGTGCTGGATTGTCTCATTGGCCTCTTTGCCCAGTCTACACCTGGGGTCTTGTCTGATGTGATATATCTGGGCCTCTATTGCTCTGGTGCTCAAGGCCAGCTCATGTGCAGCCATGATGAGTGCCTCTGTGCTGTCCTTTAGTCCGGCTCTGTCTAGCCATTGGTAGGATTTCTGAATATCCGCCACTTCAGTTATGTTTCGGTGGTACATGCCATGTAGGGGCTTGTCTTCCTATGACGGGACATCCAGCACCTCATCTTCTGTTCCCCATTGTCTGAGACATTCACTGAGCACGTCATCTGTTGGAGCCTTGTCCTTGATGTACTTATGGATCTTGGATGTTTCATCCTGGATAGTGGCTCTCACACTCACTCGGCCTCCTTCCTTACAGCTAGCATACAGTCTCAGAGTGCTGGATTTGGGGTGGAACCCTCTGTGCATGGTTAGGAGCTTTCGCGTCTTAACATCTGTGGTCTGTATCTCATCCTTTGGCCAGCTTATTATTCCTGCAGGGTATCTGATTTCTGGCAGGGTGTAGCTGTTTATTGCCCGGGACTTGTTCTTGCCATTGAGCTGGCTTCTTAGGACCTGCCTTACTCGTTGGAGGTATTTGGCCGTAGCCGCTTTCCTTGTCACCTCTTCGAGGTTGCCATTTGCTTGTGGGATTCTGAGGTACTTGTAACTGTCCTCAATGTCTGCTATTGTTCCTTCTGGGAGTGAGACCCCTTCTGTCTGGACTACCTTCCCTCTCTTAGTCACCATCCGACCACACTTCTCTAGTCCGAATGACATCCCAATGTCTGCACTGTATATCCGGGTGGTATGGATCAGTGAGTCGATGTCTCGCTCATTCTTAGCGTACAGCTTGATGTCATCCATGTAGAGGAGGTGACTGATGGTGGCCCCGTTCCTGAGTCGGTATCCATAGCCAGTCTTGTTGATTATTTGGCTGAGGGGGTTCAGAGCTATGCAGAACAGCAGTGTGCCTTGCCATTGGCTTCAAGGGTGGTTTTCCAAAACCTCATCGAGTTTGCAATGAAGGCTCTTAGAGTCCTGTTGATGTTGTATAGCTCCAGGCATTCAATTTTCTAAGTATGTGGCATTGAGTCGTAAGCTTTCTTGTAATCAATCCAGGCAGTGTTCAGGTTAGTGTGTCGGGTTCTGCAGTCTCGAGCGACTGTTCTGTTCTGCTGGTGTTTGGCACCTCTGGTATCTTTACCGATTCCCTTCTGAGCTGTGCTCATGTATTGATCCATGTGCCTGCTTATCTTAGCCGCTATGGTGCCGGACATGAGCTTCCACGTTGTGGAGAGGCAGGTTATTGGCCGATAGTTGGATGGGACTGTACCCTTTGAGGGATCCTTCAGGATCAGGAGTGTGCGCCCTTCGGTTAACCATTCAGGGTGATTCCCATCCCTCAGCAGCTGGTTCATTTGTGCTGCCAAGCGCTCATGGAGTGCCGTGAGTTCCTTAAGCCAGTAGGCGTGTATCATGTCAGGGCCTGGTGCTGTCCAGTTTTTCATACCTGAAGCTCTTTCTTGGACGTCTGCCACTGTGATGGTAACTGGATTCTGTTCAGGGAGGTTGCTGTGGTCCTCTCTCAGAGCCACCAGCCACTGTGCATCACTGTTATGTGCAGCCTCCTTCTCCCATATGCCTTTCCAGTACTGGCTTCGTTGTCTCTCGTGTACCTCTTTAGGCGGCTGGCCAAGGCTTGGAGCCTTTGTTTGGCAGTTTCCAATGCTTCAGGTGTGGGCATCTGGCTGTACCTTTTGGGTACTTGCTTTTTCATTGCACCTTTCAAGGCCTCTGTCAATTGACTCACTTCTCTCCGTGCTGCCTTGATGTTATCCTCCAGCCTTCTTTTCCATGGTGGGTACTTCATCTCATGGTTGCTCTTACGATAGCCAAGCGTCTCTAGGATCACTGCTGCTGTGGAGTATATCAGCTCATTGGTTTCAGTGATGGTTGATGTAGGAATTGCTCTCAGAGCTGCATTCACATCTTCTAGGAGACTTTCTGACAGTACTTCTCTTAGCCTCTGTAATTGGCTTCGGGGTTGCCTGCTGGACATTTTTGCCATGATCTTATTTTTCAGGTCAGTCGCTGCCTCATTCAGCGTGATGGCACTTATTGGGGCTTCGTACCCAATCTCCATTGGGGGGCTGGTGTTAACTCCCCTCTGACCTGGTGTCCTGGCTCCCCCACTTTATAAAAAGACACATTTGCATTTTTTTCCTCACTGTCTGACATGAAACCAGAATTTTTTTTTTAGGTCAGGAATAATTTTAAAAATTATTTAGATTTAGATATTTTAGAAATGGTTTTACAAAACCAAAAGTTTACATACACTTCATTAATATTTGGTAGCATTGCCTTTAAACTGTATAACTTGGGTCAAACGTTTTGGATTTCCTTCCACAAACTTCTCACAATAGATGGCAGGAATTTTGATCCATTCCTCCAAACGGAACAAATTTATAGGCCACCTTTTATGCGCACATGCCTTTTCAGTTCTGCCCAAACATTTTCAACTGGACTGAGATCAGGATTTGACCACTCCAAAACATTCACTTTGTTATCCTTAAGCCACTTTGTAACCGGGAAGACCCATCTGCGCCCAAGCTTTAACTTCCTGGCTGATATCTTGAGATGTTGCTCCAATATTTCCACATAGAGTTCTTTCTTCATGATGTCATCTATTTTGTGAAGTGCACCAGTCCCTCCCGCGTCAATTTTTTTTTTTTTTCCATCAGACCACAAGATATGTCTTAAGTCTTTATCCTTTTTTTATTTGAAAAGTCCAAACTGGCTTTTTTGATGTTTCTTTTGGAGTAAGGGCTTCTTCCGGGCACAGACTTGTGCTTCCAAGGACATGACATCGTCATCTGGGCTTTACCAAATTGTTTAAAGGGACTACACGGAGTTTGAAAATGTAAAAGTTATGTATTTTCCTCCCCCTGCATGTTCCAACAATGTCCTAATGTGTAGAATGAACTGCACTGTCACTCAAAAAGGTGTTAATTTGGGTCGAAGTGCCGTTATGCACGAGCTTAATATAGAACCTGCAGTTACGTGTTCGACCTGAGGTGGCAGTAGTGAGTATGAAAATGACCAACTTGCATCTAATCCCTTTAAAGGTATAGCAATCTTAGTGTATAGTGTATATAAACTAACTTTGCAAAAAGTAACAAGAACCTAAACAAAATTAAAAAAATCTATCCCTCATTCAATTATATTCAATACTCTACTTGACCAAAAAAGTTAATTCTGGTTTCATGTCAGACAGTAAGAAAAAATGCAAATGTGTCTTTTTATTAAGTGTATGCAAACATATGGTTCCCTCTGTATGTGCTCCTAAACATGTATGGAGGGTTCTACCCCAAATCCAGCACCCTGAGACTGTACGCTAGCCGCAAGGATGGAGGCCGAGGACTAGTTAGTGTGAGAGCCACTATCCAGGATGAAACATCCAAGATCCATGTGTTCATCAAGGACAAGGCTCCAACAGATGACGTGCTCAGTGAATGTCTCAGACAATGGGGAGCAGCAGATTCCGCCATGGGAAGACAAGCCATTGGGGCACTCGAGGCAGTGACCCCTACACTGAGGGAGTGGCTACAGCTGATCCCAGGAAACACATCAGACATTTCAGTCCAGAAAAGACACTACGCAGAACCTTTAAGCTCCCAGGCTCTGGTAGAGGACCCGAGCTTGGAGGAAAAAGAGACCACCTGCGGAGGGCGAGGAAGAGTTTTGTTTCTTTAAAAAATATATATATTCATCGTGCTGAGAGGCAACTCTGCTGTGACTTTGTAGATGGTGGGGGTATGGATCTCAGAGGGTTAACAAGTTTAATGCACAATTTGGCACCCTCTCCAATAGATGGTGCTCTAGGCTGCTGCCTGGTTTGCCTATGCCCAAAGCCATATCTCTATCCATGTCTGTAGCGTTTATAAATTGAAACATTTAAGGCACACGTTCCCCAAAGCTCCTCCACTACTTTTACTTTCTTAAAATCTTTATCAAACTAAAAAATTCAAAGTTGGCTCACCATATCTCAGAAACCAGAGAAACCACACACTAACACAAACAAAACCTCATCCTGGCTATTAGTAACAGTTTTCTGTTACAAATAATAACAATAATTGCCATGTTTGAGTGTTGAGACTGTGTGAGTGGACGACAGTGAGAGCCCTTGTCCTAAATGCCTCCTAAAAGTAAACACCTTTCTCTCCTCTCACTCCAGGTTGGTCCTTCCTCTGTCATCCCCACACGGTGCCACTGTGGGTGTAGTTAAGGTGATGGCTTGACAGACAGCGCTTTAGGGTAACGCCTGTTTGCCTTGTGTTTTATGGCGTCAGTTTTGTGAAGAAGGCATTAAGCAGCTGTCACTGTCATTAGCCGGCCAGCGCTCTCAGTCTGTGATGAGATGCAGATGGATGACTTGAAGGAAATCCAAATGTTCACATTCAACTATTCACTGTTCTGTACCTTTTACTGGCTTTTCTCATTACTTTCATCATTTGGATCTTGTGGTAATTCAGTCAGTCAGTATGGGGAAACAGCACTAAATAAATCAAACAATAAAAGCACTCATTATGCGCAGACATCCACAAAGATGGTGCCCACATTTGCCCACTTTGGGGTCTGTCCTATACCTTCTAGTTCAGGGATGCCACAGTCTCAGTTGATGCAGCACTGTAATTATTGCTGTAAGAAGAAATTATCTTAGATGCAGTAAAACGGTTTGTTTATTGACTATTTAATTGAGTTCTCTCATATTGTTAAGAGAGACACAAAAATCTTTGTCAAAACGTGCATCCTCGGTTAAATAAATGATTTGTTTACCAAATGAATAGATATGCAAGAAAGCTGTGGAGGGGTTTTTATTTTAGTTGTAAGTCACATTTTGAAGGGGCTCGACGCAAGTTGGCCATTTTAAACTCACTACTACCTCAGGTCATACGTGTAACTGCACCTTCTATATTAAGCTCGTGCATGACAGCACTTTGGACCCGAATAAACACCTTTTTGAGTGACAGTGCAGGATTTTAGAGGCAGTTGTGGTGAACAGGTCTGAGCTCATTCTACACATTAGGACATTGTTGGAACATGTACGGGGAGGAAAATACATAATTTTGACATTTTTAAACTCTGTATAGTCCCTTTAAAAACAAAAGTATTCATTTATCTAGTCTTTCTATCTAGTTTTTCTTGCATCACACTTGTGGTTGTGTGTCCTTGTATGTGCCCAGACTGAACCTTGCTGTCCAAACTCATGTTCTTGTACATCTGTCTCTGCATGTGTTTGCCTGATGCTGTGCCCCACATGAAGCCCCCACCGGGGACATCACGGTCAGACAGACTTATTCAACACAAATAAAAATCAATAAACAATCTGAAGTTTTCACCCTAAACACTCGGCTTTTTTTAAGGTGTTTTTTTTTTTTCAATGAATTTACAACGTGGCCAGGATCTTGGGGGCTCGGACAGGCACTGCCTCTGGAAGAGATTAGATAGTGTCTCTAAAACAAGAAGAAAATTGAGAGAGAAATGAGGAGACCACAGGAGGCAGCTGAGAATAAGAAGACTTTGTGTAAGTAGTACAGCTGAAATCTGCGCTGACTAAACATGCCGTCACTCAATACTAATATACAGAGTTCATTTATATTCTCTGTACAATTCAAGACGTTTCAAACATAACAATGAAATGGAGCTACGTCATGTGACTAAAGCAAACAAGTCCGTCTGCTTTAAGGACTCTAAGCTTTGAATCATAAAACGGTTCATTCTCAGAAGGCAAATTACAACAGAGTAGACAGTACATTTATTATTTACAACCTTCACTTCTAACACAAGCAAAATAATCATGGCTTACTTTGGCCAAAATAACAAACTATTCACAAAATCAGAAAATACCAAAAATGAATATTACCAAATAAAAAAAAAAGACACTGATATCTTTGGGGGCTACAAGTGCAATACCTTACAAGCTTAGCTCACCCAATACATGAGTTTTGGTTTATCCCGGGGTCATGACTGAGAAGACACGTATAGCCAAATCATGTGCACGCCCACAAAGTGACACTTCTGAGCATGTGTGAGTCTCTGGAACGGCCTCTCAGCCAAAAGCACTAATTAGAGGTCAGGCCAGTTTGGTCTGATGCATTCTCGCCCTGCCAGCTCTGCACTGGTAGGTGCGTGCGTGTGTGTTTGTGTGTGTGTGTGTGTGTGTGTGTGTGTGTGTGTGTGTTTGTGTGTGTGTGTGTGTGTGTGTGTGTGTGTGTGTGTGTGTGTGCGTGTGCGTGTGTGTGTGTGAGCGTGCCTAAAGACATGCAGATTTACAGGGCCCTGGCAGAGGCCCCTGCACTGTGACAAGACTCATGGGTTGAGGCCACTGGTCACTGCGCCCCTTAGTCTGCAGGCCCTACAGGTCACACTAAATCTACTGTCACATTGAATACAACTGTTTACTGTATCCCTTTCCATACTCTCAGTGCATTGCAAACAAGAATAACTGTATTCTGGCTTCATTCAAACAAAAAAGAAAATAATATTGCCTATATAAAATAAATGAAGAGTTCATTTGCAAAAACATTCAGCATATACTTGCAAATTTCTCTATACGTAGCAATGATTTTCATTACCAGGTCTGTTTTAGTGCCATGAAAAGTAAGTCACGAGTTCTTAATCAAATTTACACAACTTACTTACTCACAGTGTCATCTGTAGAGAACAGTAACAAAGATTCTGAAAATAAAAAAATCTGCTTTTGCAAATGAACTCTTCAAATATAATAAAACTGTATATAATAATAACTGTGTATTTGAAGCCACAGCATGTACAAATTTGACCTTTGGCTTTATGTGAAGAAATTCAACTGATCTTCCATT
Organism: Gobius niger; assembly: GCF_951799975.1. Taxonomy (NCBI): domain Eukaryota; kingdom Metazoa; phylum Chordata; class Actinopteri; order Gobiiformes; family Gobiidae; genus Gobius; species Gobius niger. The sequence goes on along the minus strand of NC_136855.1, from coordinate 20,609,463 downwards.
AAAAACAAACTGAGCTCGCTCTGGCCAAAACATGAGGTAAACTTGAAACAAACATGTAACAAACCAAAGGCCATCAGACAAAAGTTCACTTTAAACATTTCCCATAATTTATATAAGAACAATAATGCACTGTTCCTCCTCTAGAACAGAGAGAGACAATAAAGAGGAGAGTAAAAAGAGAAATATTCCAAGAGGGTGAAGAGATAGAGGGTGGAAGCAGGATGGTCCCAAAATAGACTAGACTGACAGAACTTAACCACAAAAGTGGTGCAGGATTACCAAGGCAATTCATCAGGATCTATCTGCAACACGGATATTAACTGTGTCACAAACAGGAAGGCTATAGACTTTAAGGTTTGAAATATCATAAGAGAAAAAAAACAAAATCATGTTGATCATATAATAAATAAGAACTTTAAAGTGATGTTAGGTGTTTGGTTCAAAAAACCTGAAATAATTTCCTGGCTGTGCGTCTGAGTGGGAGTCTGTGAGACAGATTGGTTTACGAAGAAACGTAATGACACACTCTAGTGGTCCAGAGAAGGGCAGAGCCACTGTGTCATTGATAACAGGATAATTATGTACTCCGTCATCATGTGGGTGAATATACAATAGATTCTATAAATGCCTATACACAACGCAGATGAGCAGTACTATGTAATTACTGTGTGTTAACATATCTAGTGTTTCAGTTTGACCTTTGTCTTCAGCCTGTGTATAGACTGATGTAATTTTGTTGTGTATTTGGCCTTGCACTCTGTATGTCACAGGCTTTTATAGTGAACCTGGTCTAGTCTGCATGATTGTGTATGACAGCAGTGAAGTGGGACGTTAAATTGCTGTATTATGTTGGAGTGCGATGTAACACACACCTACCTTCTCTCACACACGCACAAATTGCCAACCTCCACACTGAGGGGGCGGGTGTTATAGGACCACCTAACACTGAAAATACATGGCATCAATTTCAGTCTAAATGACTCTTGTCATCATTCGTTTTTCATCTCACTATCATCTATACCTCCATCACAGAGCTGCTATACCTGGCCAGCACGTTAGAACACATTAAACAAACAAATGCACAAGGTGGAAATTGGAAACACATGCCTGTTTTCCAACAAAGAGAAAAAACTACTTCAAGCCTCTGTTTTACGGGAGCCCTAAGCAGACTGTGAATGTGCAGTTACATGATTTTAATCTGATGAGGGTCTGCGTGTCATTGTGTTTTATTTGTGCCCCCTTGAATTGAGAGGATAAAAGTCAAAAGTCGGATTGGGCAGTCGGCTGACTGAACTGAGGCGACTGCACAAAGTGGACAGTAGGTGGCATGAGGCAGAAATGGCAGAAAGAATTTACAGTTAAAGAAAAAAAGACAGTAAAAACACACTAACACAAATGATATGATATGCTAAATAGATATGGTAACTAGGAATATCTTTCATATCCTCACACTTATTTTTTTTTCAAAAGGAGTATCATTTAAAAGAAAAAAAACACATGTTTTAAATCAAAATTATGTTTAATGAAAATAAAAAGTAGTTTTATGATCGACAACTGACCAGTTCACAAAATGGCAGGTCTATGCACACTTACTTAGAGTTTCTCATTACTATTACCGATGTGTATTTCTTTCATTTTCTAAACTGAATATTGAAAATAATCACAAGCATTCTAAAACAAAACTATACTACTTTCCAAACACTGTGAGACTTTAATATTGTGCATTCTTCACCTTGAGTGGCAGCATTATTGAAATTCTACGGCCAGTGTTCCAAGCCGCACCAGAGGCATTAGCATGATCCACCAGGAAGTGCCCTTTCTCTCCATTGAGGCTCCGTGCATGGGTCACATCACAGATAGAGTTGTGGCTCCATCCATCATGTAGGTTATAGTTAGCCGCCTATGCTAATGTCTGACCCAATGAAAAGTTTACTGAGAGACGGACAAGGACGTTGGGGTGGACTCTTGTCATCACGCGCCGTAAACACACACACACACGCACACCCACACCCATAGAGGTGCACTACTGTGGGGCTGTCATATTTCACAGTAGCCCGTAGCATGGGGTGAAATATGGCCGTGTCACACTATAGAGGGAGGCCGCGTGTGTGGGATGCCTGTTTATGTGAATATGCCGCCCGTGTTTCAGGTCCACTCCGGATATGTTTATTTATAAAACAACCCCCAACACTTCAAATCAGTAGTGTCCAGAGTGCTGCATGTGTGTAAATGACAAAATGATTTATCGAAATATTCCCTCCAAAATAAAGTCCGGGGGAATGGAACAGCCCCGACGGTATCGCCCCACCGTAATTGTATGTATACACAAAAATTGCAAAGACGCAACCACAGGTGGGTCCGGCGGATAGGGGACGGTAAGAGGACAGCGGCGCTCCGGTAAAACAAAGCTCTCTAGATTTATGACCTGTAAACGTGGAGATGGACAGATGGATGGGTGCAAGAGTGGATCAATGGAACGGCGAAGTCAGGAAAATGAAAAGGGGACAGAAGGACTGAAGGACAAACTGATCATGGAAGCACGGACGCTGGGAGACGCGAGAGAGGGCAGCGCTTCGATAAAAACAGTTTAGGGAATTTATGGTGTGTAAAGTGGGAGACAGACGGGGGGGGGGTTGAGGAGAGGAGGGTCTAAGAAAATGAGGACAAATACGTTGGGGCGGAAATGGATGGATGAAAAGTTGGGAGGGAACAATAAGAGGTCAAGAGCGCGCTGTGAAGAGAATGGCGGGAGCGGAGGAGCAAGAGTCTCCAACTCCTTTGCAGACAGTCTGGATATGACAAATCCGAAAGTGGCCTCTTTGTGTGCCGCGATTCCTGGAGGAATTGTCAAAGCATGAAATGACTCTTACACTGGGAATTGTCTCATTCCGACTGTGTGTGCAGTTATTAATGGTGTTATCGTTCTGTACTGGTAATTATGCTCTCAGAGGGAGAGACAGAAAGGAGAGAAAGAGCGGAGGAGAAAGACACACTTTGATCTTTTGTGAACATGACGGGTTGAGCTGAACAGAGAGAAAAAAAAAAGTGGATTGGTGAATAAATGTTCTGTGTTAACATGGTAACTGTACATGAACGGGCCAGAGAAATATTAGAAAATGGGTGAAAGAGGAGGTCCGGTCTCTCAAATATTTTAGGGGAATTCCAGCCATAGGGATTTTGGGACTACATCTGATAATATATGTTTTTTTTTTTTAATTAACTGGCAGATTATGATTATGTTTGTCAATTGCTCCAATGTCTAAGCTAGAAAATATTCAAAACATGCCAGTGGACATTCAAAACAGCTTAAATAAACAACCTTCATCTTTCACTCTCCAAGTCCCAGCCCTCCTCATTTGCCTCGCATTGCCTCAGTGCCACATTGCCATGTGTTGTGTGGTGAAAATGGCTTGCGTTAAATGTTGCTCTGTCCCTGGTGAGTGTTAACAGTATGGGGAGAGAGGCTGATAATCTTTAAACGGGGCATCTGCTGGCATCTGCTTTATTTTTATTGTTCCCTGGACACCCGGCACAAAAATATAGGAATGGCGACAAGAAAATGCTCCAAAAGGGTAACAGCAAAACTGCATTCTCCGAATTTGTTTACAGTTCATACAGCATAACCAGTGACATACTACTTTATAGATTTTTTGTTTTGTTGGGAGAGTTGAATGGTATATCAAAGCAGGAACTTATGTCTGTTAAGGCTGTGGAGACTTAATCATTTTTGCACGAGATGAGAAACACCCCCGCAAGGTTTTATAAACTGTCTGCTAACATGGATAGACTGTGAAAAAAAAATATAAAAATAAAAAAAGGTTTTTGTTTTTTCACAATAAAGCATCAATACAAGACAAGGATGAACATGATTTACCAGAGAAGAAGGGTGATAAAATCGGGGTGCAGCAGGGATGGTGGTCACATGGAGTGATGTGGATGTGAATGAAGGGAGAGACAGAGAGTAAAAGGGCGAAATATTGAAAAGACAAGGGGAAGCAGGGCTTTCCATAGGGGGTCCAAGGGCTGGCAAGCACCTGAGTCACAGCCCGGTGTGTGTATGTGTGTCCTTCTGTCTTATTGTGTGATTAATGAAGACGTGTCAGTGTGGTAATCTTCTCTAATAAGCACCAGTGGAGCCGCACTCAACCGTGTGTGTACATGTCTTTGAGTGTGAGGCACTAAGGTGCGTTTGTGTGATACAAGAGTGGCTATGGTTCTTGACAGATTTTTTTTTAATGCTTTTTAAGGTTTTTTAAAAAGAACAGTGATTCAAAACTGAGGAGACCAGGGAAGAAGGTTAATATCACATAGCTACACCAACGTAAAGGTTATTTAGCTTCTGATTATCTTCAATTAAAAAAGAAAATAAATAAGTTCATACAGTTCACTACAGTGGGAGAAGTTATCATTCTATCTTTCCTCACAAGAGCGGGTGGGAGAGAGAAAGCTAATGTCATTGTTTCTAAGTATGCCCAGATGTTGATACTGGAATGGCTCTTTAATTACCATTTAAACAGCAGGGGCTGTGTGCGTGTTAAAGACGGAGTGGCAGTGTGGTGTGTGTGCTGTGTGCGGTGTGTGCGGTGTTGACAGCGGAACTACTGTTTAATTACCATTTAAACTGTGAGAGCTGAGTGGATCATTTAAAGATAGAGGAGCTCCAACCACCGAACGAGCACAACAACACCATTAGAGGAACAAACACACACAGAAAGAGACTCTTGTGTAATGAAAGAGTCTCCGTCATGTGACTCTTCACACCTGTAAGGTGTTTATGCAATAAGGACACAATTTTACTCTCTCACACATGACCAGCGACACACGATACCTTCACGGAGATGTGTTCTTCAGTAAGTGAGCGTACATTCATAAGAAACTGGGCAGCCATCTGTGAATGTAGACTATCCATTCACCCTGTTAATCAGTCAGTCTGCTGCAGAGGCAGGTGGCCAGTCAGTCACCCCCAAAACAACCTGTCCTGCCTCCACTTGTTCACAGGAGCCCATCGCATCAATTAGGTTTGCTTAAGTTACTTTCACAAAGTAACCAGAGGCTACAAACACAGTTCAAATAACAAACTAATGAACTATGAGCTATGAAATGACAATTACGTGTGAGTAATATTAATTATAAAGTAGTCTCCACACTTACACAAGTACAGTGTCTGAGACAAAGAACCTGTGATAGCAATAGGGGTCACGCTTTGTTAAGTTTGAATTTATAATCTGAAAATTGAACAGTAAAATGTAATACAAAAGTAAACAATGAGTTTTGAGAATCACTGGTTTTAAAACGTACCCGCTCAGATCTCATTATCAAAAAGCCAAGTCTAAAAACCACTTGAGTCAGAGGTGAGAGAGTGATGAGAGAGAGGGTGTTTATGACAGGACTCATGGTGCTGAGTATATTAGGACAATGATATTAATGATGGATCTTTGTGTTGAAGTAAAGTAGGAGATATCTCACATCACACTGGGTTTCTCAGCTCACAACCATCTGTTCTGTCAGCACTGAAGCAAATGTACACAATACGCTTAAGAATTGAACATAGTTCAAAGCAGAAACAAAAAGCCCACATATTTCCACTTATTCTTCAATAGTGATGAAAAGAGGAGACAGTCTTTGAACAGAACTGAAATGCAGAGATTTGAACTTGCACACTGCAAGCATATTTGGCTAATTGGAGAGGACACAGTAGCATGGAGGTTCAGCCAAAGGGAAAACAAAATGGTGTCACGACAGTGGACATATAAGATCATGAACTATGGATCGGCCTGGTCATGTGGATTGCCATGAGTGAAAACGATAGGAAAGCAAAGTAGTATTTTTGTTTTATTTACGCATTCGATTAGCATCCTGTGATCATTTGAGACCATTGTTATCACAGACCCATTGAAATAACACTAAGGCTGCACTCACACTTGATAGCAACATTGTTTTATTTTTATGATTTAACTGTTCAACACTAAAAATAATTCATTCTCCCCTTCACCAGTAGGGGTGCTGCAGCGAGATAAGGAAAGATGAACAAGACATCAGGCTCCTCTGTTGGACAGTGGAGAATTTCCTGATCTGTCACTATAAACATGGAGTGGGATTTTAGAGCTGCAAGTGTTTTCTTTGGGGAGGCGGGGAGCTGACATTGTAATACCACCTCCTTGTGGCCAGGGGTGGCTCCAAAAGACACTTGGTTGACAGGATTCAAATGGGACTTCAGACCTCCCTAGAACGGCTTAAAAGCCTGGCTACAAAGAGTCTTTTTTTTTTTTTTTTTTTTTTTAAATCGCTATGACCCATGTGACAATGCTAGGCTGAAATATTAACCACACTGGTTTTTGTACAGCAGCCCTAAAAAGTGGAAGCCTTTTCAGCGCATTAACTGGCTCCAGAGCCTGTCAATCAAGCTCTGGAGCTCTGTGGAGGCTAAGCCCGCCCTTCTGCCCTTTTAAGGAACAAGCTTCGCAGAAGGAGATTGAGCAGCCATGAAAGTTTCACAGACGACTCGGGAACATTACAATGAATGAGGCTGAATGGAACACCGGCTATCTCTAGTTATTAAAATCTATGTTCTGGACTCAAGGGAGCAGAGGCAGTCTAGCTCGGACAATGCTAATTCACTTTGGCTCTGAAAGAAATTTTTACCTATTTAGCGTATTTACTACTGAAATATGTCTTGTTTTTTCCTTATTAAAGTAAACTTTTACATATTATCTGCTGTTGTCTTAGCTCAATATCTATCATTGTCCATGCCGTTTGTATTAATTTGGACAGTACATGGCCTTATGGTATTGGGCATTTCCTGCTTTTGCTGTGCTCTCTGGTCCAAGTGCATGCATGAATCATACAGCCTATCATCATATGAGTCACAGTTTTGATTTGCACATTCACAACACCTCAAACAAACCATATTATCATATTATCCATGCCGAGTCAGTATAAATTATCAACTGATGAAATAATACAGAGGAAGTTGTGATTAAAAAATCTTCGCCACATTTTACGCAGCTTCATTTTAAGACATTGGTTTGAAGGTGGCTGGTAATGTTTCGACTGCGTATGACCAACACACGTGCACAAAAAGACACGCAGGAGATGTCTATGCACTGGATGCCTCTGTGTGGCGTTGCCTGGACGGTGTAGGAGCCGCGTGTCTGTCAATATCTGACAGGTTGACAGCTCGGGCTCCCAGCACTTTGTCTCCTAACATCACGTCAAGAAATACACAGAAACATGCGTGAACAACACATATTTCTGACACAAACAAAACGAGCTGAAGAGTCAGTTTTGAGGTTGACTTCATAAAATGTATGCATAAGAATTATATTATATTTATATATATATATATATATATATATATTTTTATATTTTGAAAACAAAAACATCTTATCTCCATCAAATATTGAAATGTATGATAAATTACCAAAATACACTTTGAACTGCTGAAGTAATACAAGAATCCCATGATGCAGAACATGAGGCATAAACTTCAAGGTTAGCAGGTTTTATTTATAATAAAACCCCATCGAGACAAAATATTTCATTGTTTCCAGAGGACTTTGTCTTAGCTAAATGATTGCAGTCTTGGTAATTACAAATATTAAACTAATTATTAATTATGCAGGAAACTAGAGTACATATTTTTCTACAAATACAAAGGCCTTTTATTAGTAAAAGATGTTATATGCAGGGACAGGTGCTATAAACAGTTGGAAAGCCTATAAGCATCCGCACGTCCTCCACTCCTCTTGTCACTCTCCACTCTGCACTTATCTATCACAGCAGAAATGCTGTAAAACAACAATAATTCAAATTAATTAATGTATCAACTCCAATAGGGTATCAAAAAGCGGCAGGCCCCCCTTTTTTCTAAATCAGTTCAAAGTCACTCCAAAGTTATCAGCTCTTTTGTGACTTTAAGGCTCATGGCAATGCACATTATACGGCCGCCATACAAGTGCCAATAGTTTTATCTCATCATAAAAAGCTCAGTTTAATGATACTCACAGGCGCCTGCAGTCATTTGGTTCCTGTAGCTTATAGTCGAGTCTTTACATAACCAACCAGGTCAGAGCCGATGGAAGCACTGCAAAATGTGAATTGCAGCTTCTTCATTCAACTGTGGATTGTGGATATGAATGGGCTCAAATTAAATTTCTGAAAATCTCAGCGAAACATGCTGTGCTGCTTTGAAAAATACAATCAACTGCACGAGAATAGACATTGAATTGGATTGTTAGCTCCTTACAATATGGCATCGTTCTCTCTTTATCCTGCCTCCTATTCTGTTTTCAATAGTGTTCAGGGAGAAGTTAAGCCTGCTTGTATTAACATTAAATTGAAAATACAAAGTCATAAAGGAATTAGTGAAAATGAGCAATATTCTAAAGCTATAATGAAAATTTAGAACCTTAAAACTGTGGCAAAGAAATGGTTTGTTCTTGGATACTAACACAGCACAAGAATGTGAACTGAATACCAAGTTACAGATGAAAAGTAAATCAAAAGAAAAAAAAATCCAGATTCAACAGGGTCAAAAGAAACAAAAGGAAACAACTTGGACGGGGACAAAGGAGAGATTAGTCTGAGACACGAATTGAAACTGAATAGGACACAAAGTTACCGGAAGACAAAGAGGAAAAGATTGTGGATGAAACAAAAAATAGAAGACAGTGGACAGCTCCTCCTCCACTAAGTGAAAGACTTCAAAACTGCGGTGGATGAGAGCGCTGCTTTTTATGGGGCTATTCTCTCTGCATTAGCATTAGCTATAGCTCTCAGACTGACAAGCCCACGCTCTGTTCTCAAGGTCAGGGAGGGTACACACAACCACAGGCCACGACACACACGCATCATACACTCATACTGAGGCTGCTGCTATGTGCTCACTGATAATGTACATGGACAAATTCACAAACGCGAGTGATACATTTACATATCCAACGCTACATCCACTGTAACACTTGACAAAGTTTGTTGTTGCAGGGGACAAAAACAGGCTTCTTGATAAAATGTTCAATTCGGTATAAATATACACTGCGTTCCAAATTATTATGCAAATGACATTTTTCTAAGATTTTCTAAATTGTCAACTCAAATGAGAGTCAGCATAATTTTGAAGTCTTTAACTGGTAGGATAAAAAATATCCTAGTGATAACAGTATTTTTTTCAAAAATAAATATAATAAAAACCTCAAAATCCACTGTTCCAAGTTATTATGCAACTCATCGTTTCAATAATCAAAATCAAAAGCTATTTAAATCAAAAAAATATTAACAGGTCAAGTTATATTTTACCAAAGGAGCCCTTGTGTGATAGAAGCTTAAAAATTCTTAAATCCATTAAACTTGTGAGTTTTTGGACAGTTTCTTTGCAGGATGTCAGAATAGCCTCCCAGAGCTGCTGTTTGGATGAAAACTGCCTCCCACCCTCATAGAAGTTTTTTTTGTTGAGGCTCCAAAGGTTCTCAATAGGGTTGAGGTCAGGGTAGGAGGGGGTCCACATCATGAGTTTCTCTCCTTTTATGCCCATATCAGCCAGTGATGCAGAGGTTTTCTTTACAGTATGACATGGTGCGTTGTCATGCATGAAGAGGATTTTGTTCGGGAAAGCACGGCTCTTCATTTTGTAGCATAGAAGACAGTGGTCAGTCAGAAACTCCACATATTTTTCAAAGGTCATTTTCACACCTTCAGGGAGCCTAAAAGGGCCTAAAGGGGCCGACCAGCTCTCTCCCTTATGATTTTGGTCCAAAACATGACTCCGCCACCTCCTTACTGACGTCACAGCCTTGTTGGGACATTGTGGCCATTCACCAACCATCCACTACTCCATTGATCTGACCATCCAGGGCTACACTGCCTCATCAGTGAGCAAGACTGTTTGAAAATGAGTCCTCATGTATTTCTGAGCCCGTTGCAGCTGTTTCTGTTCATGAACATTCAATTAACAGTTTAGGGAGGCCCGGATAGAAGGTTTATGCACAACTGCAGCCTCTGGAGGGTCCTACACCTTGATGTTCGGGAGACTCCAGAGGCACGAGCAGCTTCAAATACCTGCATGCTGCTTTGTAGCATCTGTTCTCTTAATCTGATGTGTTTGTCTGGCAGAAACCGTCCATATTGTGCCTTTATCTGCACAAACCGGAGTGTGCTCTGAATCATCCACAAATCTCTTATCAGTATGATGATTATGCTTAATCTTTCATGAAATATCGAAGGTTTTCATACCTAGACCAAGGCATTCAACTATTTCACGCTTTTCATCAGCAGAAAGACCCTTTTTCTTTCCCATATTGCTTGAAAATGATGATCTGCATAATAAAGTGGAACACCCTTTTCCAGTAGTTTTTCCCTTAACTGGGCTTAACCTGACAACTAATCATCCCAGGTCTCTGAGATTAATGTCAGTGATTCATAGAGCCCCAAGACACGATACCATCCATGAGTTTCATTATTATTGTTTTTTTTTTTTACCTTTTGACACAAAAATCCAATTTGCATAATAATTTGGAACGCAGTGTAAAACCCTTGTCAGTGTTAAAATAGGTAAAACGCGGTTAAACTTTGTACAAATAAATATGTCAAAAATAAAGTTCAGAACCAATTTTGAATTCTTCCATTTAGTTTTTGGAAGCGCCCAAGCAAAAATAAGGGGAAAGAATAGCATGCACTAGTACACAACATGGCTGTTGTGTCAGGAGCTACGTGGCTACTGACTAATCAGCTCCAGTACCCAATTAAGACATTATTTATGCTGCAGTAGCTGTGCTCTGTATTAACTGGGCCTGGCCCCGGCTAATGAAGACAGCACTTCATTTGTTGCGTGAAGAGGACTCCATGAGACCAGAAACCCGGCTTGAACCATGTGTACTCTGGAAATAACTACTCTGCCATTTCTAGTATCAACACTTAAGGGGTTTGGATACGAAATGCAATTCGTCAAGTTAATTGCAGATCCAACGCTTTAAAAACTGGCCAATCAGCAGTGGACTTGTTGGACACCACGGGTTTCTCCAAGAACTCAGACAGAGAAAGAGACAAAGGAAATATCAAGAAAATATCAGAGGGGAAGAGAGAGCGTCTAGGCAATCTGTGATGTGATTTTTTTGATAACCATAATCATAATCTGCCTAGAGCGATCCAATTCCTGAGACAGTTTATGGGGTAGAGAGGGCTTTCAGAATTAGAATGAGATGAGCACAAATGGCTATTTATCTCTTGTGTGTTTATGTGTGAGTGTCGCAAATGGCTATTTATGTGGATTAACGGATTGGGGATGCCACATGAATCACATGGAGCAGACTTCACAGCATGACACTCATCCACAGAGGCAACTATAGGTTCTGGCCTTCACCTGTGCTTCCTGCACTCATGAAAACTGTAAAAGATTGGTACTTCAGTTCATTTAGCTCGTAAATGTAACGATACAGAGAATCAAAAATGTGTAACTCTCAGATCCTTAGTGTAAATTGTAAACTAATGAGATAAAAAAAAAAAAATCAAATCAAAAGCACAGTCAATCAGTCTGCCTTTTTATATGGTTCAACCAACCTTTTGAGCAAAATGTATGCTCAAATAAATAAATAAAATAAAATAAACCAGTATCATGCAGGACTGTCCTGTCTAATATGGGCTGAATATATATAGTCCAACAACATTATATTATATCAGTTCAAAGACTTTCAGACCTGTTCATAAAACAAATGTGCTGCTGAGCCAAAAGCCCTTGTAGGTTTTTCACTGTTGACATGCGACTCTGCATGTTTTAAACTACTGTTGGTGTACTGGCTGCAAGATTTGGGCGGGGGTGGTGGGGGAGATTGCAATTTTTCAGACATGTATTTTGATTTCAACAAGATTTGCAATTCATATTTTACAATCAATATGCAGTTCCCTGTGCATGTTTGATACCTAATATTTGTGAGAATTAAACATACATGTTTGTAGTGGGTACTACGAACACCCACTGCACGGGACTGTAGAGGAGCTGAGCAGCTCTTTCAGTGGCAGACTGAGGCACCCTCAGTGCAAGAAGGAGCTCTACCGCAAGGCCTTCATCCCCACTGCTGTTAGACTGTACAACACTACTGTAAAGTAGTTGTTTTATTTTTTAAGTTTTTGGTCGTCATTGTTAATAAGATACCTCTATTTACTATTTCATTGTTTGTACATTTCCTGTCAATCCTGCACAGAGTATTTCTGAGAGCTGAATGTAGAGAGATCAATAAAGGATTATCTTATCTTATTTTATCTTAATGCCTAAAGAGACACAGGATATTTTGTTGTTGTTTTATTGTACTACCTAAATACTGGTTGCTTCAATTTGCTGAAGCAACCAGTATCAAATTGCAATTTGACTCTTTTGTGATGAATAGTGTGTAATCTGTTTGAGTGGGTAAGAATGGCTGGATAGGCACAGAATGGCAGTCACATTTTAGTCAGGCTGTCTCAGAGCAGCTTTGAGAGCTAAAGTTAATGTGTAATGTGTGATTGAGGAGTGAACAGATAAGGGACAGATATAAAGCATTTTGTGAGTGTGCATGTGTGGGGCATATTGAAGTTTCTTTTTTTAAGAATTAAATAAGAACAATAAAAAACAGTCTGCTTTCTTTAAAGTTTCCCACAAAGTTACTCTCTCTCTCTGTGTGTATATAAACACAAGAAGAAATGATCGCCGTTTATCTACCTCAACTGTCCACAAGTGCACTTATTCATCTGCTGCGAGTGTCTGCCTTTCTAAACGTGTGCCGCGAGTGACTGAGTGTTGAGAGAGTGGTAATTACCATTCAGCGGTAGCTAAAGTGACATGTTTGAGCAAGAGATAAGGGGACATAAATTGGCCTGGTATAAAACGGTGATATTTCCTCCACTGCTTTAGAAAAACCCATTTACTCTGCCTCTTTAGCATGTCAAGACCCCTGTCACTACCCTCTCATCCTCTCGGCCAGAAGGACTCCGGCGCGCACACACACGTCCACACATGGCTGCGGCCGGCTCCTTGTGAAAAAGTGCTCATCTGCATTCTGCTATTAACATGGTGAGACGCACACAGAGAGACAGAAAGGGGGAGAGCGTGTGTAAATCAGTGTAATGGGGCCAGGACCTCAGTAGCTCGAAAAAGAGAGCAGACATGTGGAGGACAAGGCATGATTTTCTTTTGCTTTCATGAAGAGAAGCAGCGTTACACCACATCTGTCACAGGCACACACAGCACAACGGACACAACAGAGTCTGATGCCGAAAACATGAACGGAGAAGCTGGTGTGAGGGGTAAATTAACATACATATGAGCACACTGAAAAAACTTACACAATCGACTAAAATCCCAGCTAGGTACTCCTGACTGGCTGAGAGGTTGCCCCAGGGCTCCAGAATTATGTCACTTTGACTGCCTGACCTGTGGAACACTGTTTTGCAATATATCGCAAGTTTAAGTTTAAGTTTAAGTTTAATGGTTTTGTATAGCCCAATATCACAACAGAAGTCGCCTCACAGGGCTGCACAATAGGCAATACGCCTTTGTCACACTTTACTTTAAAAATGTAACATTCTTTCAGTAATAGTTACACAGTTCTTTAAGAGAAATATTTGACAGTTTGTGATATGTTTGTGCAATGTTCCGTTATGAGGTTTGCTACAAATGGCATTTGGTTTCTAACTTTTGGACACATCATCACTGTGTTTTCTTTTTTTAAACTTTCACATTACTTACTGTATGGCAATACGTATTGTATCAGCCCCTAAGTACCATCATACATAACGTAACACAACTAAAGCAGATCATCCCAGCCCTTCTTATTAGAATTTGAAAGAGGACAAGTGCTGAGAGATTAAATTTTCAAGCTGACTTTAGCCATATAATCTATAGCAACAAGTATGGGGCTCATTCTGATTTCTGACTGGATAATTCGGGCGTTCTGCTCTCAAAATTTCTCTCTCTTCAAAATTTCCTCTGATGGGCGGGGGAGCGACTGAATTTTGCGTTGCATTATGGGTAACATCTGACTTCCCAACTTCCGGTTCTGTCTGCCGTAGCGTTTTTGTTCGTTCTCCTTGCTTCATCTTCTTCTAAAAACGGAATACAATTCTGTAGCTGATATTTTATGATGCAGACTTTGACTGTTCCGACTCCCTACATTTAGGGCTTGTACCTCCCCTCCTCCCCACCTGCCTTCAGCGGACACTCGGCCACACCCTTCCCCTGCTGTACAGTCTCCCGCCCGGCACGAAGCCTTGAAGGCCAGGCGGGATAGCTAACCGCTGCCCCCGGTGTCTGTGAGCTGTCCCTGGGAGACTATAGCAAAAAGCAGCCATTTCATAAGCACTGACAGCCTCTGATTAGCTCTCTGCCCAATACAGCTTTATCGTGTCTGTGCTTTCAACGTGAGAACATCCAGCCATGTCAGTAAAACCGGAGCTTAGCAGCTAGCACGCATAGAGTATGCGTATAGAATTTACGCATATTGTAAAGCTAACGGGGCTAACCTAGAATAACCATTGTCCACTGGCATAAATAATCGGCCTTTATTCGGACGTATGGGCAGGATATGTGCTTAAATACTAGGGGATCCTCGCATAGACCATGGGTATAGCTATAGTTAAAAATCCATAGGACATGGCAGTAGCAAAGACGGACTAGTTAGCCCCGAAACAGCACTTATTTTTCAGTCAAGAGCTCCTTCCTACGCTTCAGATCACATTTGAAATCACTCTCCCCTGACGTCTCCATCAAACAATGGTTTTGTAAAGCCCAATATCACAACAGGAGTTGCCTCACAGGACCAAACATTAAGGCAATAAAACAGAACAGAAAGGTCTCCATCGTTTTTGGTCTGAATGCAGTATGATAGCAACAGGAAGTGCGCTGCGCAACAAACGGTGTCATTTTTTGATCACAGCACTGCTCAGTGGATGACATTTTGGGAGAGCAGAACACCCAAATTGTCATGAGCACCAGCTAATGAAAAATGTAAACATAAACTGTTTTTATATCATGTTTGTTTATCAGTAAAAACTAAATACCAGTACTTAAAGCAGTACTAAGTAACTTGTTTACCTTAATAAATTCTTTTCGTAGACCCTCCGGGGGTAATACAAGTGTTCATGGGATGATTGTGTCTTTGGCCAGAAAACCACAGCTTTCCCTTCTCCGACCCGGAGCACCAATACACACTAATAGAATCACGAAGAAGACTAACGGGCAAAGCTAACTGCGAGCTAGTGCCACTTAAACAGTATGGTTTGGTATGGTACAGCCAAGTTTGAGTAAAAAAAAAAATCTCTGTATCTCCGTAATTGGATGTATAATATCCGTCTCTCCCGTTGTGTTTTCTGTCAGCGTAGTATGTACTCTCATGGACAATTAATGAGTAAAAAAACGCAGCATGCTATGACACCTGCAGTGGCGCTTATGGCCTCTAGGGGCATGAGTTACTTAGTTCTGCTTTAAAGCAGTACTAGCCAGCAGTTAGCTTTGCCCGTTAGCCTGTTAGCATCTTCTTCATGATTCCATTAGTGTGTATTGGTGCCCTGGGTAGGAGCAGGGAAACCTGCAAGTGTGGTTTTCTGGCCACACAAGGGGAACGGAAATTATTTATTAAGGTAAACAAGTTACTTAGTACGGCTTTAATATCTGGGGACGTACAAATAATAAATACATTTTTATCCTGGCATAAACAAAATCAAGTTGCCGTCGAATTACTTATAACTTTAAATCATTCTCAACTCTAAGCTCAGATCAGGTTGCAGCTGGAGGGGCACAGAACACAAAAAATGCAACATTAAAATATCAGTTGATTGAGAAATATAAAGAGCAGCCAAAAAGGACCTTGTGCAGAAAACATAGCATGAGTAACAAAGCAACTCACATCTGTCTACAAATGTGGAAAAACAAGAAGAAAAGAAATAGAAAGACAATACCTCAGCACAGATAATTTTATTCTCGTGTTGAAGCAAAAGGTTTTCTCCTTGAACCAAGTTGTAAAAGACAAAATCTTTCAATAGCACCACACTGAGAAGATTGTGATGGCTGGTACGTGCCTTATGCCTGGGGTCGAGGGTTAAAGCCCTCTGTGAGCAGGTGGACACACACACGCAGAGGCAGGGTTAGAGAGAGGAGGCTGGGTCAGAGCCCCCTTTAGCCTCACAGCTGCGGCAGAGATAAGCCTTCCCCCAGGTAAACACAAGCCACACCCTGCGAGATGGTCTTAATGTGCCTGTACCTGGCTTCCCCCCTCTGCATCCCCTTCCACCGCTGACACAACCCCATGCCCCAATTTCTGCTCAGCGCCTCTTCCTGCCCTCTCGTCTGGCTACACTGATCCCATCCTCTGTGGAATGTTACAACTGTATGCCTGTGTATGGGAGAATACTTGAACATCATTTATAATCTTTGGCTGTTATTGTACATCACAGAAAAATGCTCATCTTGATTGGTTCGTATTTTAGTGTTCACTCAAATGTTTACGCACCTGTGTGTCTTTCAAATATTCACTCCAACTTAAAAGATAAATCTGAAAACGTGTCCAAAAATGTATACGTACTTTTTGTTTCCAATCCGGCAGCCCTGTCATAAGCATGTTTCTCAAAATGACGCTACTGCCTCTCATTCAAATGCAATAACGACACTACAATCGAAAATATAAGTGTAAAATAATATGCAAGGCTTGATGACAAATTTATAGATAGATTCAATTACTATGTAGCAATGAACATTCCACTAGCGTTTCTGGATAGTAACTTCAAAGTGGGAAAGAAAGATAAATGAACCCATATTAAGCAGATAATCAGTATTCTGCAATGAGCGACATCTTGAAAGTAACCTTCCCAAACATGATTGAGTCAAATGAACAATAAGAGGGGCTGACAATGACAATGATATTAGTCTGCGCTTGTTAGTAAACAGGCAGGTCCGCAGGATTAAGACACCATCCAATACACCCCTGTGCAGCGACAACAGAAAAGCCATGTTCCAATTGAAACTGAAGAGGTTTTCCTCCATAAGCGCGGCCTGTATAATTATTTCAAACACGAGGAAAACCAAATCACTTTACAACGCGGATTTACATATGATTAGCGTCATACAAAGACGGGATTACTACAAGTAGTGAAGAAGCAGCCCTTTCCCCTCCGCCTGTCTCCATCTCTCTGCCTTCATTTCTACAGCTTTGACATAAGTTAACAATGCTCTGTGCACCTGTCCTGATGACAAAAAGTAAAAAGCTGTTTAGTTGTATATGATCAGGACCTATGTTATCTCTGACCACAATTTACATCATGATAATAAACAAAAAGTGACATGGCTTTGACAACACAATTGTTTTGCCTTGAACTTTAAATTTACCTTTAATGACTGAATATACTGGGAACTGTTCAAAACATAGTGACTGGGACAGGGGCCTTGACTTTTCTGTAACCATTTCTCTGTACACTACAGTGACAGACAGGCAAACCCTCATTGAGAGACTCTTGATAGACAGAGAGTAAAGCGGGGAGTTAATGAGTAGATTGCAGGCCAATAACACAAGCAGTCACCCACAACAACGCGCAGGCCGCACTCCTTACCTGTCTGCCGTGCTGCACTGCATTCTGGGAGAGGAAGGGCAGAGCGGAGCGGCGATGGGATTTGAAAGGCGTTCTGCTTGGGCGACTCACTGATTTGCATTTAACAGTGGAGCCACACAAACACTTGGGCAAACACAACAGCGCATACACATGGCCAAAATGTGTGAAACTGTCAGTGGTGTACTAAAGTATATTTGTGCACGCTGCTTGGGTAATTGGAGTAATTAGGAAGTCTTCAAGAACAGTTCAGGATAGGCATAAAAGCAGAGATTATTGAGGTATAGCAAAAGGGAAAAAGGCGATGGATTAGAGGTTGGTTGGAACATGCTCCGCCCTCTCCAAAGCCTTCTCCAAAGGCGTGTTATTTTTCGCTTTATGATTCTGATAATGATGATATTAGAGAGCAAAGGAGGAGGTGGAGGCTGGAGCGCAGGGTTGATGGGCACCACATGTGATTGGGTGCCGCAGCTTTCTTCTTTTTTACTGCTACACATCTTGTGAATAGAGAGAGGACGAGATAGAAGACTGAAGGGGGGGCTCCTCAATGACTAATTTTCCTTTCTTTTACGGCAGCATAAATTTAACAGGGGGGGGGGGGTATGGGGGGTCGAGTAGGAATCCTTTTAGCAGGCTGATTTATGTACGTCTGATGGGCGAATCATAGATCATCGGCAGAAGATGGCAGACACACTGATGATGATGGGGCCCTTCGACGGGGCCCACTAATGCCCTGGTGAACAAAATGTAACCAATCTATGGGGGCCCTCAAGCATGCAGTGGTCGTCTAATAGAAAGTATGGCAAACTAGTTTCCCTGTCACCACAGTGTGACTGGATGAGGTAATTAGGGTCAAAAAGCAAGATTTTTTTTTTTGTCAAAGATCTTTAACATCAAACAAAATGATTAAAATACTGTGCAAAATGTTAATTCAGTTCAATACAAATCAAAGCAGGCGATAAACACAGAGCAGGTGTTGCTGAAGTCTATTCTAAATGTCAAGTGGAAAAAAATACAACACTCTTCAAGGTGTAAACAGCTAAACAATAGACAACAACAAGTAAACGACGCAAGAGTATCCACCTTAAATCACGCAGTCTGCCTCACACAGAAAGGCATGGGTTGCCACTTGCAGGCCCAATGCACAATGCAGCGCATGCAGCCCCACCAATCATCTTTATATCAAAACATCATTATGCCGGCTGACAGCAGCTAAGATTCCAGCGAGGCCTCATTGTCATAAATCGTCAGCTGTTGCAGTGCTGCAAAGAGAGCCTTTTCATTTAGGGATGTCAAAGCTCTCCAGAGTCTCGTAAAGATTGTAGGAGACTCCGGAGATGTGAGACTGGGGTAAAGATGCCAATGTCTGGGAGAAAGGAGAGGCAACTCAAGATGCCAAGAAGAGTTAAATGTGAACTGTGTGATAGTGATCAGCAACGATGCCACACATGTGTGTAACTCGAATCTATACTGTGAAATTGATCATCCTAAATTGATATGACATTGTGAATGGACATTTTTACCTTTGAGTAAACACCTCCAATCATTCATTGGCTGAAAGATGGCTGGAATATGGGTTAAATTAATCTTAAACCTATACACAGCATGGAACATTGGCATATTTCTTGTCAAATCTGGCATTCAGCTTGGTCTTTCTATTCATTCATTCCAACCTTATTCCCATGGTTGCCTGTGACTCCATAATACTGTCACCAGTCTTTGTCTTTCTTGATAAACACCAGAGGACATCACCGCCGAAACATATTTAGATTTTGGACATCTGCTGAAACAGCTGTTGTCATTTTACTTAAGAGGACAGTCTCACATTGTAAAATGCACAACATGAGCTCATATAGGTATAAATAACATAAGTTTCAAATCAGGCACAGATTCAGGATGTCTAAAAATTTTACTTGACCATATTTACATTTACATATTACAGACAAAAAGGCAGTGGCAGAGGGAAAAAAATATGCAGGCCTGTGAGTGTGTGTCATAAGTGCCTGTGTGGTTTACTGTGACTAATGTACTGGAGAACTCTTTGCTGGTCCTGACAAAAAGACAAGTTTGCGTTGCTGGTGCTGTTGTGTGTGTCCCTTCAGGGCTTCCGTCTATCCACTGGCATGGGAGATGAAGTGAGACAAGATGTCAGGGCAGGAAATGTCAGAGCGCAGCCAAAACGCTGCGGTCCCATTCCTGACAGACACAGCTCCTATACACCCGTTATTCAAAGTGGTAAAACGTCATATTTACAAAGAATCCCAAGTGAAAAAACATTTTCTCTGTTAATGCTTTATTGAAAAAAGAATGAAAGAAGAGTGAAAAAAGCTACCACAGGCAAAAATGTGAGGCTCCTATGGAGGCACACAAACTGCCTATGTCCGCTGGCCAGTTCATGCGTTTGTTTTCCTTAGTGGTGTGTGCACATTACAGATGTCTTGAGTAATGCTTCCATCTGTGATCCCTCTTCTCGCTCTCGCACAATGCTATCCCGAGGACTCAGTTTTCCTTAAGTGTGTCAATTTGGGTCTCCTTGCTCAAGTTCAAACATTTAGCCCCCGAAACAGCCATTTGTCGACAACTTCACACAGACGGACTAAAATAGAAGGAAATACCTCCAGAAAGGAAGCCGAGATGAAGGGGAGAAAACAGCTTGTGTGTTTGACAGCACTTTTTGCTGCCTGGATAAAACACACACACAAAGTGCGCCCGCATGTCACCCCCATCCTGTCTGGTTACTGGCTGTGCACTTGCAGTCCCTTCAGGGTGCACAGGGTCACTCTGTGAGATTGTGCGCACGCTGGTGGGTGAGGGGAGTTCACCCGATGCCAAATCCCCGTCCACACACACACACACGCACACGCACACACTCCACCCCTCCCACCCACCTCCCTCTCTCTACCACTCACACACACCAAAAACACTAGGCCACAGCTACAGATGATGTGCCGTCCAGCTGCATCTCCATCACGGTGACGATGAGTGCTCCTGCCAAACGCCCGGCAACCAGAGTCACATCTGCTCCTGTCTCTGTCACCACGACGATACTGCCAAAGTCCACACGACAACCAGCACATGGCCCGGGGCGCCAGCGGCTGGCACAGTGAGAAAATCACGTTTATTGGAAAAGCCAGTTTAGATATAGATTCAGTGGCACTATTTAGCACTCCCTTATACGATATTGTGGTGTTTTCGGTTGAATCCATTCACAATTTGACAAAAGTGATTCTCAAACGTTTCACACCACGTACCACCGTTGAAACACATGTCTTGATGAGTACCACAAGATCTGAACCAGGTGTGCAACAGGACTCAAAAAGTGGGCTGGATCAGGTCTAAACTAAGGCTAAACCAGATCTAAATTATGCTTAAAGCAATTTTCTAAAAAAAGACGAAAACAGCAAAAGGAACTGTCTCTGAATGAGTTGAAGTGCAGATGAACCTGAGAACAACCTGAAGTAGAATGGTAACAAATGATTTACAAATGTGTTGTCTGGACACAAGGAAAGACGTTGCACCTCTCATTCAGGACGATTTGAAATTTCTGAATCTAATAACTTAAAACACACCAGCTGGTCTAATAAGAAATACCAATGCAGTCTACATGAACTCCAGTCTAACATAAATTACCATATTATACTAATTATACTATAAGGTAACATTCCATAGATGCAATTGATCTGCTTTTCGATCGTGCAAACCTTTTCTGCCCTTTGTCAGCTTTTTACCCACTTTTATCACTTCACCCAGTGCTCACTTGAGTCTCCAGTCATTCACCTTACATCCCCTTTATGGCTAGTCTACTTGGGTCGCCTCACTTCCCTTTATTACACTCTCCTCCACCTTATCTAAAGCTGCATCATATTAGCCCTCTCCCTCTCTCCCCTCCATTCCTCCACACCCTTTTGACTGGCCCTCTCCCCAGCCGGCCCTCCCTCGATTCTCATCTCCGCTGCCAGAGTGTTTATATTTGCCCGGCCCACGGCAGAGTGCCTAACAAGGTGGAAAGAATTAGGGGTGAAAAGACAGCACTGCTGCCAGCAACGCTCCTTCTCTCTCCCTCCATCTTTCTCTTTCTCTCTTTTTCTGACAGTAGATATATTTCAGCTAATGTACTCCTGACCTCTTCTAGTTCAATGGAGTATCAACAAAAATAATTAGCTCCACTCTAAATTGGTGTCAAAGCAGCTTTTAAAAAATGGTTTACACTCTGTAAATCACATTTCTTTTCTCAATCAACGTCATCCTTTTCTCAATTAACACTAAAAACCCGTATTATGTTTCTATGTATTTATGCTATGAGAGAAATATAACAAAAACTTGTTTCCGACCCCCCATATGGTGAAGCACTCAGACATTTAACCTTAACTTGCCTGGGGTCAAGAGCAGGATAGAGAGAAGCTCGGCATGTTAGCGGCAGTGTGCAGGTCAGCAAAGTATATAGTACCAACAACCTTTCTTCTTGTACTTCTCATTAGAAGCTAAAATATGTAGGAAGGAGTGGTGTGAGTGTGTAAGTAGTTTGTTAAGAGGGAAGGCAATACCTTGTAGAGAATTGGTGAAGATTGTGGGTTTTCTTGGAAAGGTTTTTGATGATGGTGATCGTGTTTCAACCCAAAGAAGAGCAAGATCATGTGTTGAATCGCATGCATGCCTTTAGTGCACACATGAGTAAGGGTGCTCAATGGGTGACACCCACCAAGAACACAGTAAGTGATTGGATAAATCACCTTGACTCAGGAGCACAGCATTTAGATGTATTTTCAAAGTCACATTATTTTAAGAGGGGACAACTATACGAACGGATTAGCAATGCGGAGCAGGGATGTGGGTGGTTCTACAGGAGTCATTTTAACAAGACATGTATAATTCATCCATCCTAATTAAGGAGTTGAAGTTTATCAGGGACAGTGGTTGTCAACTCATGGGTTGGGACCCCAAAAATGGGTCACAGGATCATTTATTTGTTTGATCGGGACAACACACATTAATGATGATCATATACAAGTTGTACACGTATTGTAAATGTGCCAGATTAGAGCAAAACTGCTAGTTTACATCTGAAGTCCCGAGGCAGGTCACACAAGTAAAACAATGTATGAATACAAACACAATATAAAAACGATACAAATATAGTTTGTATAGTTTTTATACAAACTATATAAAAACTCATATCATAAAGGGATATTTTATCACTTTATTTTACACTACCTTGATACATTGTACCTAATTAAGTTTAGTACAATGTAATGTGCTCTGTAACACTCTGTAATAACTTGTACCTATGTAGTACGGACACAATGGAATAACTTGTATTTGTACTTTGTAGGTACATAATGTAATAGGACACGCGACCCTTAGGGCTAAGGCTTAAGGTTAGGGTTGAAGTTAGAATTATGTCTTATTACATTATGTACCTACAAACTACAAATCCACATTATTTCATTGCGTATCTAACCCATAGGTACAACTTATTACACATTGTTACAAAGCTTATTACATTGTACTTAATTTAGTTTGGTACAATGCTACCCATTTTAGTTAAAATGCGAGCATTACTGATTTACTTAGAATAGAATAGAATAGAAAAACTTTATTGTCCACCATGCACAATGATGGCAGAAATTTGTCTTTGGCTTGCTCATACATTCCACTCATACATTCCAATACATTTGCCCAGCAATGTAGTAAGATCAGTTCATTATAAAATCGGTTCACTGCAGACACAGCAGCAGCAGGTACACTACATTACGAAAAGGAACAGACTGACTCAACGACATTAGTACTTACAACTTATTTAGCTCCTTGATGGCAAAGGGAACAAATGAATTCCTGTACACATTTTTCTTGGCACAAGGAAGTCTGTATCTCTGCCCTGATGGAAGGAGCTCAAAGTGATGGGACAATGGGTGGCTTAAAGATCATTGTCAGTGCCTTTGTTATGATCAATCAATGAATGTTTTGTATAGCCCAATATCACAACAGGAGTTGCCCCACAGGGCTGCACAAACATTTAAACAACGAAAAGAAAAAAAGTAATGTAGCAAATGTAGTGCCCTAGCAGACATAATGTCCAAAACAGATGTGATTTCTAAATAAAGAGTCAGCAGCAGAAGGAACCGGGCCCGGGACATCCCCCGTCCTTAGACCCTCCTGCCCAGCAAGGAAAAACTCAAAAACCCAGTGGGAGAAAAGAGAAACCTCGGGGAGAACCACAGCAAGGATCACTGCTGATTTGGTGAGAAAAAGTATGTGATGTATTATTCTATACCATAACAGAGAAAATCTGTGGCGTGGTTTGACATCATTGATTTTATTACGGTCACGGCTTGTCATGTGAGGTTGAAGGTCGATCCTGTAGCTACACGAGAACCACTGACTTGGGTATACTATTCAATCTTTCAGTAATATTAAATCTATATATAACATAAACATTTTAATATTTACAATTAGTATATTCTATCACATATATTAATTACGGATGCATTATAAAGAATGTTACACTGTGCCTTTTCAGAATTGCTATACCACTTGCAGTTCAATGATGGTTCGCTGTCCATGGTGCTGAAAGTAGGATTCCTCAGTAGAATAAATAAACTACAGAATATATTTTAAATGGAGGGGAGACTTAAGGCCTAAGTATTATCACATCTACATGGAGAATGTCATCAACAGGTCTGCAGAGTTCAGCAAGTCGCAGAGTAACACTGAAATGATATGTCCGAAGAGTCACACAGACACGCACAAACCTGGAGGAGAGCTGCTGGCCTGTCCCTGATAATGCCTAGTCTGTGCACGCCTCTATTTATAATCCTATCAGTAAGAGTGCGCAGCGCCACACTCACAGGTGTATACGTGTGAGTGCATGTGTCGAGCGGAGATGGATCCAAGTGCAGGGTCTTAGCGGGGTTTGCTTCAGTGTGATAACAGCCAGTGATTTGTATCTGTAGATGAAGCATCGGCATAATAAATGTTGTCTACCTCTCGTCTAACCCCATTTCTCTTGCTTTTCCTGTCGGTCTACCAGCCGTTTATGCATTTTTTCTTCCTTATTTCTAATACATACTATTATTTAAAAGAGATTTTGCCTTTTTTTTTATTCAGCTACATTCATCTCTAGTTACACACCATCCTCCACTCTCACACAGACACACATGAATGAACGCGCATGGAGGAGAGTGAGAAGGTGTCAGTACTATTCTCAGGTCAGTTGGGCTTGATCTTTTCCACCTCGTGCTTTCACACATTATCAGACAGCCCACAGGCTCACACTGGGCGGGAGGGAGCCAGTGAGACTCGAAGAATAAGAGAGACATCATAATATACCATACACACAAACAAAACCAGAGAGTTTCAGAAAGTTGCTATTTGTTGCTGTCAATTCGATGATGTTGTAGTGTCAGAGGGAATTTGAACATTATCGTAGGAATCTGATGTTTTGTGAGAAACATCAAACACAAACCTATTTGGACTTTTTCCTGCAAGTCAATCTCCAACGCTACAAAAAGTCCTCCACTACTTTCGGCTGGGTTGCTCAGCTTTGTGATTTTAGTCTAGTGGGTACAGTTTCATGACATGATAAAGGGTTCCTTTACTTCAGTTGATGTATAGTTTTCTGCTGGCCTGTCATAAATTTCTGTCAGTGTATTAGCAGAGGTTGGGCTCTATTCAATTCTCCTCTCGGCGGTTAGTCCATCTGCCTGTTATCCCTCCTAACTCTGTTCTCATTCTCACCTCGGCTGGGACTAATGCTCCGCTGGTGTGGGATTGACTGTGGGCAAACTCCCTCGCACTTTTTTTAACGCCCGTGTTGTCTTTACTTTCCATATGAAGGTTGGTTCTTCACTTTCAATATTCTTTCACTGTACAATGCCTTCCGACGCTCCGCTTTGTGTTTGTTCAGAGTGTTTGAAAGAGTGTTTAAAAAGCCTGGGTGGGATTATCGAGAGATATATGGTTATCCAGAACACGTTCTAATTTCCCATAATGAACTGCAGCCCAAACTTTACCTTCATCATCTTTAGATCTCATCTTATGGAAGGGAGAGAAATCAATTTTCACTCTTATTAAGGGAGGCCTAGTCATGCTTAAGTCTCTGATTACTTCTCTCTCTCCTTAACTCTCCACCTATTCCTTCTCTTTGGCTGTCCCTAATGTATGACTCTTTTCTTTTTACCCTTTGTGTTCATTTTTCATCCGCACTCGTCTCTGCGATTATCCCAGTGCATATCAGAGGCTCTTAATGAAGATTCACAACAGTTTCCCCTCCCAGCTAATACCTTATCAAAGGAGAAATCTCGTTCCAGAAAATCAATTTTCTTTCATATTATTAAGTCCTCCTCTACTGCACTTGCATGCGTGATTCCTTTGGTTTAGCGCCGCAAAGCAACAGTGAGGGACTTAACCTGACTAGCCCTGCACACTCCATCTACACAAGGGACTGATCTGATAACTTCCGCTGCTTTGCCAGATATGAGGTCAAAGGTAAAACTGAGCAGTGGAGCATTCACAAGAGGAATCAAAGGAGGAGAGGGGAGTTCAAAAAGTCTAACTTTGTGGCTCTGTGTTCTCAAATGAACAATTATTCTCACATTTTAAGTGAGTAACATGAGAGAGCAAAAGTGTTGGCAATCTAGCTGAAATTCAACCCATATGTGTACCTGTAAGTACAGCTCAGTACAGAACAGTATAGTGCTTATTCAAAGCTTTTCCTGCCTATAGGTCACAGAGCAAAAGTGCATTCATTCCCAAAGACACCGGATGTCTAGTACATTAACCACACTTTATATGAAAAAGCATGGTCCTTTCACAATGGGAAGAATATTTGTATGAATATTTTAAACTTTTGACAAAAGGATACTTAAAGGCCCAAAAATATAGGAGTCAAACCTATAAAGCTGGAGACGATGGTCACAAGAATTAGAGTCCTCTCAAAACACTTCTAACACTAGATAGTCTTTACGCTGTTAGGTAGGAGTAAAAAATAAATATATATACATTTAAAAAGAAAAAAGAAAATAACTTTTACAATGAATTGACCAGGCAAAAGTTTATACGACAAATGTCGTTTTAGAATCCCACCCAAAAAAATATGCATTGAAACTTCTATGCACTTCATTTATGCATACTTTGATCTGGTGCCATTTCATGTTAGGGACACTCAATGTATAACATATTGTAAAGCTGTCACTGTATAGAAAATATATGTGAAGAATTAGGTCCAAGGAATACATCCTCCGGGTATTACAGTCTCATCATCATCAGTCTTTAATGCATTCTCTATAAATTAATGCCAGGGATTTACTCGTCTGTAAGGAAACACTGCCAACTTAAGTAACCCCGTGTCGCCTGTTCTTAATCGCTTTTGAAACATACAATGTGTGTGTAGAAAGGGCATCCAAGACCAGGAGTCAGGAGACTTAGTGGCTAGTTGATCAAATCAACCACGTGTAATTCCAAAAAGTTGTTTTTTCAGTCTGGAAGCATACAGTGCAGGAGGAGGCCCTATGGCAGAGCGAGCTAGGTGATAGATAAAGTAGGGCAGCGGTAATGATGAGGCATCATCGATGTAAATGATACTCGGGGAGGCCTGGCGAGAGGAGCAGGGGGTGGTGAGCAGGTGAAAGAGGGGAGAAGCGAGAGATAGAGGCGCTCTGGAGAGACGGAGCAGGTGAATGGAGGCTATGAGGAGAGCTGGATGGATGGAGGGTGGGAGAGAGGGAATAGAGATGATGAAGAGGGAGAGGAGAGAGAAACAGAGGTGCTGGGGGTGGTGATGTATGTAGGCCTGTCACAGAGAGCTCGGGGAAGATGCAGTGTGCTTCTTACACTTGGGAAGCAACACCCCCACCCACTCAGCCACACACACGCATTTGGCATCTGTCCCACACCCACCTCGCACCTCTCCCCAGGTCGGCCCAGGCGTGGAGCAGACTAATAACCTAAAGGTTGTCGGGTTGATCCCCACCGCAGACAGGGGTGTTTGCTGGCTGTGAGCTGGAGGTGGCCTGTATTACTCCTGAAGTTCTCACCAGCAATGCCCTTGAATAAGACATCGAGTCCCACGCTGCACTGCAGGTGGGCTTTAGCATCACTGATGACACACAAACAGAGGGCGGATTTAAGTTCTGCCAGTATGTAATTCTACATTTATTTATCCTTAATAAGAAGAATTATTAAAGGTGCCTTGTGGCTCATCCAGTAGAGCAAAACAGCACACTCATTATGTGTGTCTCCATATGCCTACTATTGATACTAATTCAATCAGAACAAAAAAGTTTATTTAAGAGAAAACGCACTTTAAAAAAAATCACTATTTGGGTCCATGATGTTTTGAGAAAATAGCAGCTCAATCTCCAAAGAGTTTACTTAAAAGTCTGGCTTTTTTTTACATGGGTCTTAGAAGTGTTACAAGTTTTCAGTTGACCCATGTTGTGGTAAACTTCTGTGTGAATATGTGGGTGGCACTCCAGTGTAGAGTGAAGATGTCTCTCATATACATGGGCATGTACATCATAAGGGGGACAGTATGAGAAATGTATTATGTGGCGGTGTTTGGAGTCAGAGAGCTAAGTAATCCATTCTCCCCACAGTGGTATGGAGAGGCTCTCCTGCCATGGCGTGTCTCACGTACACACAGCACACAAAGAAGCACTCAAACACACAAACACTTGTCATGCTGGGTTACACGGAGCCGTGATCGCATTATCTGGCGCTGGACCTTACACACTCATTCACTTATGCAGCATTCTCTGTTGATTTCCGTCACACACTTGTGCAGTATAGGAACCAGCGGCTCACCTGATGGGCTGGGCGAGATACAGCGGCGCCCAAACACACACAAATGCTCGGTGGTCCCGCTGACAACCTCTTCCACGCCAGATTAATCTGGTTTACAGTCTTATCTAGGCATAGATAGCACCTCCGCAGGCACATAGACACAAATATAATATCACATTTGGACTGGCAGGAGCGATGAACTGGAGACATCCAAACGCACACACACTCACTCCAACCAACTGGTCACAAAAATACAATCTACCTGCGGGAGGTCTGAACAAACAAACAATACAAAAGTGAATAAATAAAAAGAGAGACCGAAGTTGCGGGAGCTGAGGTGGGGGGGGGGGGCAGTAAGAGAAACTTTGGATTTGACAAACATAACATTAGTCACAGCCAGGAATCTCTGCTCCCTCCCGCAGAAATCTGAAGCCATGATCCACCAAACTCCTGTGTCCTTCTGCCTTCTGAAGGTCAATGTTTAGATTTCTAATGCATCACACAGTGTCACAGCCTTATTGCAGTATAAGCAGGCAGTTAACTGTATTTATCTTTCCAGTCTATGTCTTAAGTAATAATTAAATATGTAAAATGCATTAAATACACCTTTGCATCATAATCTTTGCATGGTAAGACTGATTGAATTCAAAGCTCCAGAAGAAATAAGTAGAAGACGTGAAAAGGCTGATAGTAAGAGCAATGCAGACGGAATGGACCGAGGAAGAGGAAGTGAAAAGGGGAGAATGGAGTAAAGATGAGAAAAGAGAGCCGTCAGTGGGATTAAGATGATTTCATTAACCATCCTCTGTGACGTCCCTCTCCAAGCTCCAGATTACACACACTTCTCGCTGGGAGTCCCTAAAAGTCTGGCTGTGGAAGACAGCTATGAAAAGTATGTCGATTTTCTAAAGGCAAAATTTAAACATGTTTTAACACTTCATGGCTATATTTTAGTTCTTATTAAATACTTAAATACTTACATCAAACAGTAATAAACCTTAAAGATTATAATTGTTGGGATTTGCCGCATGTGAGGACTTTTTCCATTTGTTTCAGTGATACAAAAGAATGTGCACATCTTATTTGAGAGTTGATTAAATTTTACTATATGATCTACTAAATGTTTAACTGCTTACTGTAAATGAATATTCCTCACCAACATGTAGAAAAACTGAAATAAGAAAAAGTATTAAATTAGGCACACACACTTTCTGTCTTCTTTTCTTTTTTTTTTAAATCATTAATATTTTTGTGTTACCAATTACTTTGCTTGTCCTGTTTTTGTCTGTAGTCTGTGTTGCTTCCTGCTCTTGCGCTGGTCCGCTCTGCTCTATCGTACAGCTGTTGTGTAGGCGCTCGTATAATGCAGTGTGTGCGCGCTCCCTCTGTACTGAATGCTGTGAGTGGCCTCTACTGGCTGACTGAAGGGAATCAAAATTATTCTCAGAGAGTTCTTGTTAAAACATCAAATAATACACTAAAATGTGTAATTAAAAGTAAGAAAATGATATGAGGCAGATAAAGGCTTATACAGGTCAATGGATCGGGTTGAAATGAGAAAAGTTTGATTGTGTTGCCAAATGAATGTGCGTGTGACACAGGGGCACAATGCTGGTACAGTGGGCCATAGATTTATTGCTTTCAGGGGAGTAGAAGGCTGCAGGCCCCAGGGGTCTGTCCTCACATCAATATAACAATGACACACATCGACCCAGCAGCAACCCACTTGCTTCATCACTAGGACAAAGTAGCATCGATAGTTCGAGGGAGGATGCCTCCACACGCTTCAGAAAATAACCATACCCAATACAACTCCACGCAAAGTTTTCCCATCGAGATATTGTGATTTACCAACACTATGAGCAAACAAAAACGTAAACCAGACAGGCACGGCAAACAGGAGTCGAACAACCAGCACAATCAACTGATAAGATACAGAAAGTAAGAACAACATGTAAAAATAAATGAAAGGGATGCTGATGACTTACTTTGATTACTTTGCAACTGTATATTTGTATGCTTTGTTTACTGAATGAAGGAATCCAAAATCCTCATACTTACTGTACATTATGCTGTAGCCAGCATATTGTGTGCATAATAAGTAGTGTATGTGAGCAACTTTGCTGTTAAGTTTGCTGCTCAAACCAGATTATTGCACTGTAAATAAAGTAAAGATCCACCTCTTAAATGAAACAGACAATAATATGACAATAATAACAGTAAATACAATGACAGATGAATGGTAATGCTCGAAATATAGTATCAGAAATCACTTCTGTTTTACAAAAAATACTGTATCTAATATGTCAATATTATGACACATTTAGGTGCACATGCAAAGGCAGAAAATAATAATAATAATGAGTCTATGCAAACTTCGGTGAAAAACCTACCAAAAGGTGTTTGTGTAGGTAGTTGTTGTTTGACATCATCTGTCTTTTTGTTTTTTTGTGTGTTTATTTTTTAAAGTACAAAGGACATTTTGCCTTTCCCCACAAACAAAAAACTTCTCTACTCCAAGACAAAGTTGTTTAATATCCCTGTGAGCTTTCTTTTTTCTTCTGACAATAAATCATTGAATCATTCTAATAATTGCTGCAGTCAGTAAAACCTACTTGCCATCCTAAAAAAAAAAGAAAAAAAAGTTGCAAACAAACGTTAAGAAAAGCAGGACAGACAGAATGCTGTAACATTGAGTGGAGAGAGTTTGTTGCCATTGAGTGATGAAAAGTCCATATGTTAGAGAGCCATCATAAATTATGTCCAACAACGTATGGTGGAAGGGGCACAGGGTTTGCAGTGTATGCGTGTGTGTCATCCAGAAATAGGACAACCACCAAGCTAGTCAGACAGCGAGCCGAGGAAACAAATAGCTCTCCTCGCTACCAGGACAGACCTCCTGCACCCACAGCAGAACTGGCCACACACTCTGCAGGACTCACTGGATGAGTAAGTGTGCCACTTGCCCTTAAACAAATGTGAAGAAGTTCAGAAATGCAACATACTCACTGCCACACTGCCAAAGGTGTATGCAAAAAATCTAAATATTCTGTCAGGGATTTCATACAGGATTAATATGAGGCGATTTTGTGTCAAAAACGTATACTACTTAATCAAACAGTAAAAAGGAAAGTCTAAAAAATATTCTCAGACTAAAAATGCCATATGTTTAACTATTTTTGAAGTGGCTTTGGTTCAGCAATACTAGATGTTTGGCAGTAAACAGACTGAAGGAATAGAAACGACAATAATGATAGCTCAATTATACATTATGTTAGCAGCATGAGCAAAATGCTCAGCCATAAAATTTGAGGTGAAATAGACAGGTGTGTGTTCAGAAATGTGTAAGAGATCAATTCCATGTCAAAGGCTCACGATGCCAACAATTCTTACAATTAAAGATTTCATATCATAAATGGGTTCAAACACTGCTTAGATGACACTGTTCAAAGCATATTTTGAGGAATTGTATGTGAGCAAGTGTAAGTACTGAAAAGAGCTACTTTTGGAAGATGCTCCTCCACAGTGTATGCTATAATCTGTAGAGTGATCAGGGAGGACACAGCCAGAGGTGGCTTGTGATCTTGCCCCAGTGCATGAACTAAGACCACATGAAAAGTGCTTGCACCTGACTACCCGTGTCTGTGCGCTGTTTGTGTGTTTACTAATAAATCATCCCATTACACATCATAAGTAGGCCATCATAATTAATTGGGCGGTCGAGAGAACCTCTGACAACAAGCCCCCAGCGGTGAGCACATACATACACGGACACACACATACATACTGCCTTGAAGAAGCCTCATACCATCCACAGCTTGAGCAAAACTAACACATCATTTAATATAAGTTTACACGTTTTAAGGTTTTATCGTGTGATAACAATGTAAAAGAAAAAAAGGTAAAAACTAACAATGAAAGTACAAAATGGTGTCAAGAACGTAAATGAAGAAAAGAACTAAAGATAGCCTTTACGATGTGTGTTGAATATCTGACATCTATACGTGTGTATAAGCACCTCATTGCAATGTTTCTTAATATGCCTTCTCCCACAAGTGACCATAACGTCCTATACGCCCTATATAACATTAGTGTAAGAGATAGGGAAGTGGAAGTCGTCAGAGTGTCAGTGCTAAAAGGAAAAGTGGGAAAGGTGACCCTGGAAGGAAGAATGAATGACCTCTGATACCCATCTTTAGATCAGAGGAGAAAAAGACACCTGATTGGGCTTTGAATAATTTAAAGGGACATTGCACACAGCCTTGTAACCCCACCTCCTCACACTGAGCTAAAATAAACAAATGTTACTCTTCAGGTGAATGGTGCAGGATTCAAACCATGTGTTGCTCGTAGCTCTTTATTATGAAATTGGAAAGCATAAAAAAGTAATAGAGATTTATAAGGATTCTTTCAAAAGATTGTTTACGGCCCACTGGCTTTAGATTTTTTTTTTAGCTGACAGGACACTGCAAAGGTGGCAACGTGTAGGCACAGTTATCCAGACCAGGACTTAAACCGATCCAATTCTAAGGAAGACATAATGTCGGAGCACCCAGGATTCTTAAGTTATCCTCATTTTTATTACTTAATGTGGATTATTGAGGCGATTATTGAGTTGTCTTGTGTACGAAATGCGCGGTATAAAAGTTGCCTTGCCTTACTTCAGCCCACTATAGAAGGCATATCTTTTTTTACACAATTGCTACATATAAACCATATAAATTAAAAGCAGTAGACCCCAAGATGAGATACAAAAATCTAAAAGTCGATGCATTTCGAGCTGGAGCAAACCGCAGTGGTGCTGTGATAGCAACTGCGGTGGTTTATGCAAATGACATAATTTCTTAATATTGAAAAGTGTTCACAGTGATACCTTGGAAGCTCCAGAGGCACAAAACAGATTTATTGGTTTAATTCGATGACCCCTGCACCGCATATAAGGCCGAGACGGGAGACAGCGAGAAGAGAAGGCCAAGGTCAGGTCCATCAGGGTCAAGTTCAGTTCTTCTCCCACCGCACTGCATTATGCAGTCAGCTGACTGAATTAGCATGACAACCTGATTTACTCAACCTATACCCCAATTCATCAGTATAACACATGCACTTACACATGCACACACCCACACACACCAACGCTACCATGCTTCACCAACGTAATTAAAACGGGCCTATGGAGATGTAGACTGTCCCTGCAGTCACTGTGACTCAAATATGGCTGTGTTCAGGAACCTGTGGGATTATGGGGATAACTCAAGAGAATTAGTATGTTAACTAAAATGGGAATGATATACTTACAAGGAGGAGCACAATCAGCTTTTGCACTGATCAAATTATGCAGAATGTTCATACTAAGTCCTTAAAATTCATCTTTTGAGCATTGAATTTTATATATGACTTTCCAAACCAACTAAAACCTACATTCACTAAAACTCGAAACAAATTAAATGACAATAATAAACCACTCTTCAATACAGCATTTAAACATTCTAAATCAAATTGACATACTAAAACAAACAACAACAACAACAACAAAATAATGATATATCTATATCTACACTGAAAAGACTACGGGGCAGAAGTGCATCCACAATTGCAGCATCAGTAACGCAGTCATCCTGTGCGCCGCAGTCATTCAGCAAGGCAGCGAGAGAGAGAGATAGAGAAAAGGGCTAAGTCTAAATTAAGATGTTAGATGCTGGCTTTCCAATAGGACCTTGACACAGTGGTTGACCTACTCATGACAGGATCCCAGTGCCACGGATTTGGAATTCTATTAGTATTACCAGCAATAGGGGAGGGGGAAAAATGTCATGCAGTCATCAGGAAGGGCCCAATCCATAGCTTCTATCCATCAGCCAATTACTGGTGCTAAAGTGGAATTAGATAGGTATTGACAATGAGAGGAGGTGGAGAAAGATTAAGGAAAGAGATGGGGACCAGAGAGGAGGGGCAGGATGTGTATGGAGAGGGATAGGAAACACAGAAGGGAAAAAACAGTTGAGGAAAAAATAAATAAAATAAATAAGTAAGCAATTTCTCATTAGATATATGTATGTTTGACGATTACGTTTGAAAACAAATTAGCTATTAAGGGAAAAGGGCCCAGACAAATGGAAGAAAGGCAGCGGAAAGAGATGTTAAAGATGGGGGAAGGATGAAGAGGGAGAGAATATGAACTCACAGCTATGTAATGAATTTATGCCTGGCTGGCAGATCTTTATAAGTTATTGGAAAAATAGCTGGGGAGGTGTATTGACACAGCTGGGCCTTAGATCAATACATCGAGAATGGGCAATACATTTTAATTTAAAACTGTTCAAACTTTAGCAGTAAATCCATGTGGCTCAGCGCGCGCCCCCTGCCTCATCTAAGCACACACAAATCTTCTCACTCAAGAATCCCATCACACAACCAACATGCCACAAGAGCCTGTTTATAAGACAACTTTCTCAACTTGCGCTTTCAAGACTGTGGTCCGTGAGCGGGCCATAATTCTAATCCTTTGAACATGTGTAGCTTAGGACCGGTTTAGAGAGGAGTAAGTAGGAGGGCACTTCGACACCTGTTTTCAGCTAGTTCAATTAGCATATTTAATTAACGTTAATCAATCCAAACAAATTATTTTTTAACACCTAGAATAAATCACTGCGTGTAGTGCCTCTCCACCTCTGCACTAGATGACCCAGCAAAGCTTTCATGGATTCCAAAACAAATGAGACAATGCTGGGCAATGAGGCTTAATGTATTGTATTTTTCTTCCTTGGGCTGTCTCTATTCAAGTGTAGTACATCATTACTTGTGATTAGATCTTCTCTGAGAGTGCACAAATTAAACAAAGAAAGATTATCTGGATGAAGGGACAGAATTTACAACAAGTGCTAATAAGTATGTTCAGACCTATTGCCAACACAAATTCAGGTATCGTAAGACATCATCAGTCAATATTCAATCTTACATTTAGTTAAGAAATAATTACTTTTGTGTCCATCCATCAAGGGGGTTACCTCAAAAACAACTGGTCTGATTTAAAGGATGGGTGATGTAAAAAAAAAAAAAAAAATGATCACGATTTTCTTAGAGCTTGTTTCAATCCAGCTCTGCTAGGGTGAGGGGGAGGCAACAAAACCAAGATGCAAAATGGTAAAACTAAAGTTATAATTTATTTCAAAAGGAATGCAAAGGTAAATTGAACAAAGGTTGCAAAAAGGTTCAAAACAAAGGTAAAACAGAATGAAAGACAAAACCCAAACTAAACAAAGTACAAAAAGCAAAACGAGTCATAAGGACTACCACTGTCTCTACAAAATTCCAAGTGGCATGCAGTTCACATCAAATTCCAGCAGCCCCAAATAGCAGGGTGGCAGGTCCTTTAAAGGTGTGGCAGCTCAGGTGGAATCCCAGAGATAGCCAGACTCTGGGGCAGTGCACCAATGGCTGAAGAGGACTTCCACAGCCACACTTAAATATAAACAGACAAGGGTTCTGCACACAAGATGACGCCACACAGGCATACGCCCAAAATGGAGGAGCTGGAGGTCTGGGGCCGTAACAGAGCCAATGTAACTTTTTTAATCACTGTTCTTCTACGCTTAGTAAATAATTTATTATTTTCTATTATGAGGTGAATTTAAACTGCTTCTTAAGTTCACACTTCATAGTGATTGGTTTAATCAGCCAATCAACAGCAGGCTGACTGTCCAATAGGATGAGTGGGCGGGGTGAAGCTGGATTACAGACCACATTAATGGAGTCAATATTTATTATTGACTAGGTTCGGGTGCAGTACCAAGTCTCAACCAATCACACTTTGCACACCAACCACTCTTGCTTTCATCTAACCACGCCTCTAATTACTCACAAGCCATATATACCAAGCCAAGCCTCGTCATCTCAGTTTGTTTGAAACTGTCGACACTCCCTCCCTTCATATTCAATTTCAGCAATGGTTCTTCTGCTACGAGAGGGGGTCCCGAAGAGCTGGGTTCATCCGAGACGGAGCCCCCACTCACAGTCTCGCCCAGTTTCACTCCAAACTATAACCTTGTGAATAAAATCTTAATTGCACTTTGTTCTGGCGTGATCCTTGCTAGTGAATATCTTATGCTGTGCTGAAAGCAAATTCCACAATGTTTTTGTGTGCTCATTAATATTCAGTTCAATTTCAACTTTATTCCGGACTCAAGGTCCAATATAGACAGAAGGAACTCAGCGAAAAACAGAAAGCGTCATTTTAAAAAGACAGCCAAACAAGCGTCTCCACATCCTGGACTGGTAGTGAATGATAGCAGCTGATATCAACCATTGACAACCAGTAAAATAATGTAATGATTCTCATACAAACAACATATAGGCCAAAAGTAGGTTTGAATGATCTTATTACTTTTTTTTAAATTAAAATTAAAATGCATGCACTTTATGTTCTGTACTCTAAATTACTTTGTATACCAATTGTACTCAACAAGCAAAACTTGTCTTGCGAAGTATTTTGACGATACAGGGCCGGGTCCAGATTCCTTATTTTTCCTCCCAAGGGAGAAATTTCACCAAAGAGAAATTGTCAAATGCCAAGAAGAGAGGTCTAGGCAAGGTACTGAATAACATATTTATTCAAAATATTACTATAATGTATTATTTACCCATGTATTGGGTTTGAATTAACTGCTCCTTAGGACACCTTCAGCTAAACGCACAAGTCTAATATGGTTATGGTGCTGTCAGGTTTTCATGGTGCGGGTTAATCAGAAAGGCAAGGGGAAGGGTGCTATCTACTCACTGCACTGCCATATTTATCGATTCAATTTACACACAAACACAGCGCTCCACTCAGCCATGTGCAACGCCAAACACACACAGATGCACACACAAATTGACACCCATTCTGAGCACAAGAACAGGCGCCCATAACGCCCCTTTAACTATTCTATTGGCCCCAAATGGATTTTCCCATTTTCTGCAGCAGAGCTAGTGGAAACACTGGAGCAGAACTGAAAGTGATATAAATGTATCAAAAAACAGATGAACAAACATTGGAAGAAGATTTATTACTAGGGATTTTAATAAAAATTGGTGGCGGATGAATTGATTTTGGTTTAAGGGTGGGTGTTATACGGAACAATTTATCGAGATGGCTCAGGTAAGATGCATTATTTTCCGATTGTTATCTGGCTTCTCTGTTTAAAGCGCTGATTTGTGTTGTGTATTGCATTTTATGGGGAAGAGGAAGAGGGGAACTTCTGATGATTTAGATGGGATGTATTAATCAAAGGCAGCCTGTGTGAACCATAGATCGCCAAGCAAAGGAGGTACAGGTGACAGCTCATTCTGCTAAAGAATGTTTGGGAGCTGCACATCACTGCTTCTCAATTCCCCATTATTTTTCCTACTCCTCGCTCTCATCTTTCTATCTATCTCGCTCACTATGGTTTTTGTCTCATCATTTTGGTCTTTTTTCTACTTTAATTTTGGTTGCTACCTCTCCATCTCCGGGCCTCTTTTCACAGTTCATTGCTCTCTGTATTTTAATTTAATAAAGATATGGGAGTAGATTTTAACTATCCATGTGGCAAATAAATGGCTAATTTAAAGTAGTTAGTATTACCACCTCAAAAACTGACTTTTCTGTGCAAGTGACCTTTCCTGCTACCCATGACATCTTTAGATATTGCAGTGCTAAGGTTTAACCACTTGGTTTCTAGGTTTGTTTTTCCAGACATAATGAAACTTGATTGCTTTCATTACACTTTATATACATCAGACTTCTTTGGTTTGGGAGAATGCATGCCATGCATTTGCTGGTCAAGTGTTACTGGCTTTGCAGCTACACTGTCAGTCCATTCTAACATATAATGAAGGCTATTTGGCCAGGCCAGTCACCTGTGGCCAGGGTTTATTTCTATTGATTTGAAAGTTAGATTGTTTGGGTGATGAGTGAGGGTTTATGAAGCCGGGTAAGGGCTGTAATGGACTCTAAAACACTATTCAAGTATTTTAGAGAAGGTGTTGCTAAAAGAAATAAGTAATTTTATTTAAACAAACAGATATTTCCTGCTTATAATTGCTGATTTCCAAATACATTTTTAAAAATCAATCTTGATTATAATTTAATACAAAAAAGGGAGTGTTTCTTGAGTAATTGTCCCATAATCGTAATCACTCTGCTGTGTGAATGCTGGAAAACTAATCTGTCAGCAGGGATATTGGCCAAAAGGCCAATGCCAGCCAAAGTTCTTTGGACACACACAGTAAAGCACAAATTTAAGTTTGTTGATGCGTGTTATAGTGTGGTCACTGGTACAAAGGGTGTGATTCAACAATGTGCGCCAGGCTGCAAAATCCCTGTTTAAAAAAACAACTATGTGACCAACGGAAGATTGCTTCATAGCAAGAATTGAAAATGCATATAATTGTCAAAGGTAAAGGATTGTCTTTTAATAGACAGGTAAAGACAATCTGACTAAGTGAACATATGAACTTTAATCATTTTTCTTAACAGACTTGAGTTTAGGGGTTGGTCTTCAGCCTACCTCATGGTGGCTCAGTGGTTAGTGCTCATTCCTCACAGCAAGTAGGACCTTTCTATGTGGAGTTTGCATGTTCTTCCAGGTGCTCTGGCTTCCTCTGCCATTAAAAATATGCACAATAGGATCCGCTGAAAAAGAGATTCTCAATCTCAGAGGGACTTTCCTGGTTATATAAACTATTCCTTAAAGCTGACCTAAAATTCAAAAATAATATCAAGCAATGAAGTTACATGTTATGGCCAATAAAAATATGACAACATGTAATTGCTTTGGTGGTTGAACCACTGTGGAGAGAGCTCAAACGTGCAGTTCATGTAAGACAGCCCAGGAACTTATAGGAACTGGAGGCTTTTTGCCAAGAAGAATGGTCCGCTTTACCATCAGAAAAAATAAACAACCTCATCCACAACTACCACAAAAGACTCCAAGCTGTCATTGATGTTAAGGGGCAATACACGGTAATAAAAACTGTGCTATGTAAACTTTTGATCAGGGTCATTTTGGTACTTTCTTTATTCATTATGATTTTAAAATAGCAAACTCAGTTGTTTCACATTAAATGGCTTCACACAACCACTAGCGATGAGTGAAAAAAAAACGTGTGTGTGTGTGTGTATCTGGCTGATTTTTTTTAATTTATTTTTTTAATCACTGTACCTTATCTTTTCTGTAGTTTTCAACACAGAGAAGAGATGGGTGTAGTGGACATGACGAGAACACTGCATGCGTCCTCTTAACTTTACACTTGCCTGGAAAACACAAAGGATCATTACACTACATACAACGGTATTTTGTTATTTCATTTCCTGTGTGCTTGCTCAGTCCCCATTTGTGTGTTCCATTTGATTGCTCTTGACTTCATAAAGGACATCTGACAGACTCGCATACTCACGCACAGTGGAGAATCTGGTCAGTCCCTCTGTTCAGATGTCCCAACAGGTACCTAGAAACCGGAACAAATATAATATATTCAAACAAAATAAATAACCCAACAACACTAACAAAACTCAGTAATTGAATTATATGCAACATGCTAAAAACATTCAGATGTGCATAGAGAATAGGTGTGGCCGAATCAACTTCATAATAGATTGGCAGTTTTAAATTAAACAACACAACCAAATAACCAAATAACTGGCAAATTTAGGGGATTTGTATGTACTCTGAAAATATATGGGATAGAATACTCCATAGCTATTTTAATGATATAATGACAGGACCTGGCCTTCACAAAAATACCTGGATGTGCATCATTGACAGCCAAATGACAAATTCTAATCGTTAAAAATATGAGAAGTAATGATGGAATAATAATGCCACATGTGTACTGTATGATATTTGTGTGTGCGCGTGTGTGGTGATGAATCTCTCATTGTGACAGTGGGGCCGGCAGCAGCGAATGTCCTTCTAGGCGGGACACACACACGCGCAAAGACACACACACGCAGACACACCGCCACAGATGGAACGACTACACTAATGGATCACCCCTGTCTGCATGCAATCCGCCACAAATAATGATGAACCACCCCTGCATTAAACTATTTTACACAATGCTCAATTCATTACTTCCCTCCCTCTCCCTCAATGGGTATAGGTGGGCTAATAAAGGTATGATATTTCTCCTCTACTGGCACAATCATAGTTTTTATCCATTAGCAGGATATTAGGATGTGGAATGAGGTAAGGTGGGAGGGAGGGGAAGTGGAGGAGAATGGAAAAAAGGACAGACTGAAAGCATTGTAACTGCTAAAGTAACAGAGTTTCAGATAGAAATATAATCACTAGAAGTAGAACGTACACAATTGTACAAATAAAAACAACATAAAACCCCTAAAAATGCTCCTGAATTAAGAAAAGATGTTCTTCAGGCATTATCTTCTATTAAACTCGAGTACAAGAGAGTCATTATAGATTTCAATTAAGTGATCCCTGGACAGAGAGGGATGCGTCAGAGAGGGGGAATTAATGTGCTTCAGACAGATGTTTAATAATAATGGCCAAAGCGGCCCTGTTGAGAGACGCCCTCTCCTCTCTCCACCACAACTCTCCATGGCTGCTGGACATACACACACACACACACGCACGCACACACACACACATGTTCACTTAGTTATAATCTCATACGATGACACACATACAATCATGATCCATTCACATGTACACAGTCCCTCTGAGCTGGAGAGCCTAGTATCACTGCTGGGTGTGTGTCTTTATGACCAGTCCTGGCCGCAGCACATATGGCCCTCATTTAGGAACAATGGGCATGGAGAATGACTGGCTGGATGAGCTCTCTGACTGTGAGAGGTGACTGGAGGCATGTTAAATGACATGCCCCGCATCGAGACATGAACGAAGACGTAAGCAAAGAGAACCATGTGGTGTTGATTGTGGTTTGAGTATATTAATACGTTGCTACCACCTCACTAACACTTGTTTTACTGAAAAGAACTCAAACAGTGTAAAGTCTACTGAAGGAATTGAAATGAGAGCAGTGGAACAGCATATTATGTGATAAAATAAAAACAAAAACAAACAATAAGAAATTGAGAAACATTTTTTTTTTCTTGTGTAATGATTTCCAGCACTTTCCCACATAGGTCAACATGTGACATCTAATCAGTGTTGTCACCATCAAATGGCTTTGTTCTGGCAGTCATGGTTGTATTGGAGCTTGTCCTGTCTTGTAAAAACAACATTCCTCCTGTAATTACCAGTGTGGCTGCCCTCCTGCCATCTCTCGATGGATGGGCCTCGCCACCATGGGCTTGGCCCTTCAGCCATAACTCTACCTGGGACATCTGCTGCACTGCTTTGTAGCTCTGTGGTCACACTTAGACAGCAAATTGGCCTTAGAGACAAAAAACTGTTCAAAAACAGCAATCTGCCTGACAGGTAAGACAATGTGTGGTACCAGAGTTATGAAGAAGCACAAGGAGCGACACACACAGCAGTTTGTCATTAACTGGTCTAAGAATAATCCTTTGACCAATGGCAGACAGACAACAGCTCCTGCACAGCAGTGCTAACATTCTGCAGAGTTGACTTGTCATCTTGACAAATCAACTGGAAAAATTAGGCCTGTCACAATAATTACTATATCGAATTATCGTTGAAATGACAAATAAAATACATGTTTTTGTGCTCCACACTTATTTAAGTATATTTAATGACAGTGTAATAGTTGAACAATTCTAATGAAGTAAATTGGTAAAATTGTAAATTGTTTCTTTTTTATTGTAAATGATGAGTTGTTGAAAATGCTAATACTTTTAAAACAAGAGATTGCTGTAATTTCATTTTAATTTATTTTTTGTTTCGGTAGCACAAAATAATAAAACATATTGTTTATCGCAGTCACAATATTGCAAACTTTAAATTTTCTATTGTGACAAGAAAACAAGGGACCATAAGAAAACATCTGGTAACCAAATGATGGAGCATGATTGCATCAGAAATTGGATCATAATTTATGGAGTAAATCAGAAGTGTGAGGATACTACAACTGAATCAACACTTACATCAAGAGTAAGCTGAGAAACAGTTCCTTCGAATACTGGTGGGTATGTATGTGATCCTATGGAAGAGAATCCCTATAAAACGACAACAAAAAACTTTTTTTTTTTTCATCTGCGAATGAAAATTTAGGCTAGCAAAACATAATAGGCAACGCAAGGCAAGGCAAGTTAATACACCGCGCATTTCGTACACAAGGCGGAGGAGCATGTACCACAAAAAGTATGTGTATGTAGATGCTTTTTCACTGAGGTAGCCACTTACGTGTTAGACAAGCCGTCACGGACGATGATCACTAGCACTGTGACTAAGTTTTACTATCTAACCAAATCTAACCCCTTTGTCACTGAAAATAAGCGTTAAACACCTATCAAGCAACACTTTGCTTTTCTCTTAAACAGAGAGGAGGAGCATCTGGCTGGCCAGGCAAGTGATTCCCACGTGTTGCTGTTTTTATTTTTACCCATAATGCCCTGCCACTACATGGGTTGTCAAGACAACGGCCAAACTTACGTCTACGCGGACATGGCGGAGTTGCTCAGTTTGTCGACAGAAATCGAGTTCCGAAAAGAATACTTTCACAGGAATTGGTTTGTCCCGTATACTGCCATTTTCGGCGTGCTAAATGCCTTGGTTAAGCTACGAGAAACATTTTCGATCAGCCAAGCTAATGTTAAAAGCTAGGATGTTTGCAAAGGACAGATTTGAATCCATTTGTTATTATGACTTGATTAGAAGGATAACTGTAAGATAATCTGTAAAGTAATTTAATGAGGAAAAAATGGAAAATGTTTGTATTTGTGACATAGATAGGGGGAAGTTCTCATTTCTCATTGATATAACATGGGTGCTGCTTGGCAACTGTTTAAAATGGTTTACCTCTATCTAATTATATCTAGTGTGTCATATCTAACGTTATACAAAATTTTTAAAAACAGGGCATTGGCATTATCATTATCATTATCTAATTTAATTATCATATTTTCAGTCAGTTTACCTGTTGCCTTTGTGTTTTGTGTCTTTCTTATTGGGATTGTCAGTTTAGCTGAAGAAAGCAGGCAGAAAGAAAACGAGGCTGCCATCCGCATCCAGAGCTGGTTCCGAGCCTGTAAGGTTCAGGCTTACATCAGGTAAGACCTACTCATTTATGGATGGCTCTTGCTTGCTTTATTACTTCATTTGATTGTGTTTATGTTGTTTGTTTTTACATGTTTTACATACCCCCAGTATATAATATCTTAAATCATAAAATTATGGCTGGGGCATAAATCAAATATATTCAATTAATCTTGTTTTTCGCCTTGGAAGACCAGTAGCCTTCTTTAAAGTACATACTTCTCAGTCTCTGTCATTATGGTTGGCAAATCAGCTGTTTGGAACTCTGCCTCTACTTCCTCTTATTATTTTTATCATTTGTCCATTCAGTTGAGGTTTTATTTCTATTTAGTTAGATATTAATAGAAACAGAATTGACCTCTCATAATGTTCTTGTGGTTCTCTCAAGGTAAGTTTGTTAACCATCCAAGATGTGTTTATTTTTGGGTTCTATCACCCAGAATTATGTAAAAATTAATATAGATAAAAAAGAAATGTAACAGCTACAATTTAGATATAAAACTGGCTTATTGGGCTATTTTTGGCTTGCTTATCTTTGCGTGGGAGTGAAGCTTGGTAAATGGCCTTGAGGAATAAATGTCACCTGCACTCTTTGCTCCTTTCACACACAGTGAAATAAATGTCTCCATCTCGGCTTCTGTTCTTATGCTGTGACCCAGGCCCCATTCTGCAGGGTCAGCAGACAAACTCCCAGACAGTAGGTTAATTCAGATTACTTTAGTTAATTGATCAATGCGTTAAGTGGATAATTAGCAACAGTTTTAGCTGCCTAAGTGCAACTCTGGGGTTGTGCTATCCCCACTATCAGCATTGATTTTCTGGGCATATAAATGGCCTTTTGGAAATTGATGGCCTCACTGGAAGCAGAGATTCGCAGTGGACTTTCATTTAGAGTGTGTTTGAAGATGAATACAAATGCATTGCTCCATCTAAAGGGGGTGAATGGCTTATCAGACATGATCGAAAACCCCGTAAAAATATTCTATATGGCTTTGTGTGAGTAATAAGTTCTAAACCTGTCCCTAGCAAATAATGGAGTGTCTTTAAAATTCACAATCGTTGCTACAATATGAGAACGCTACAAACATGTCTCATTTTCTTTTGTTTTGTCCAAAAAAAAGAGGCTAAATTACACTTATTTCTGCACAACTTGAATGTTGTATTTATTGATCACAACAATTTAAACACAGTACATTTTGTTACATTTAATCAAAAATCTTAAGCAAATATTTATTTCATCAAATGGTTTCAAAAAAGACCTACACCTAACACTAAATCTGGACCAAAACGAAGATAAAAGTGAACTTTTTCTCAGTTTTGTTTTGGTTTTGTTGCAGGCTGTGCAAGAAATGTGCTCATCTCAGTCAGATAGACGACATCACTCCCTTTTTTTAGAAATGATTTTTAACAACCAATAACACTTTTCTCCAATTTACAGCCATCTGCACAAGAATGCATCCATTATACAAAAGATATGGCGGGGCTTCAGAGCAAGGTCACGTTTCAGAC
Source organism: Gobius niger (assembly GCF_951799975.1). Taxonomy (NCBI): domain Eukaryota; kingdom Metazoa; phylum Chordata; class Actinopteri; order Gobiiformes; family Gobiidae; genus Gobius; species Gobius niger. The sequence continues at coordinate 20,564,464 of NC_136855.1, read as the reverse complement.
AAATGGTAAAGGTAAGCTAGTGCCCATAATGGTTATAGATATATTGATTATGTTATGATAGCATGCATTAGAAGTCAATTGCGTTATCCCTCAAGTCACTGCGTCTGACCTTAGGAAAAATAATTCACTCATTACACATTGAGAAATTAGCTCTTAAGAAACATAAATACGATAAGAGATCCCATTTACCATCAGAGCCCGACAACTCCTGGGAAGCATTTGAGTCAGAGGAACGTGCTAGCTTGTGTCTGCTTGTTCACTTTAGTAAAACAAGGTCCCATTTTCAACATATTGCTTCCAACTGCTTCTTAATTGAACAGATTGTTGATACCGTATCCAATACCCAGTGCTCTCACACATAATTTTCCCCTGGATTGAGTTTAGTAAACGTATCACAACAAGCTATTTATCATGCTTGTAAATTGACTGTTTGCTAAAGCATAACTGCCAGCCGCCGTTTGGGACGCGTTCAAAAAAGTGAAGGGGGTGGGGGGGGGGGTGGGTTTGAGGCCTGCGGTGTGAGGGGCTGTTGAAATAAACGATCAAGGATGTGTCACAGCACACATATGCGCTAAAAAGAGACTGTTTGGTCTCATTTGGCAGCAGACAAGCACTAATTTGGATCACTCTGAGTCGCCCCACTTGACTCTTTTGAATTAGCCGTGCGAGTTTCCTTTTCCCCCTCTCTTTATCATATGTAATCTGATGTCCACAACACCTCATCTGAAAAACATCAAGCTGAATTTATAACCCACTTTCAAGTCTTTGTCTCCCTCCTCTCTCCACTTCACTGTCAATATTAAATAAGACACGTTGAGAGATATGAATTCCCTTTTAAGACTGGCGCCTCAGTTTGCTCCTAAAATGTGCCCCCGGAGACTGGAGGATGTTTGGTGTTCTGGTGAATATTCCCGGGCCTTTTGTTAGTCGTTTCTGGCAGTGCAGTCATTGATTATGAAATCCAAAGGAGAGCGCTTGGCCGTCATACATCTCCATTAGCTCACTGCTTGACGATCATAGATTTTCTTGGCCCTTGTCACAGTTGCCGCATTAAGGGGCTACCGTCCTCCCCTTGATACAAAGACCCACTAAATACCTACCTACTCTTTCTTTCTATGCTCTGCCTTTCTCTCCAAAACACCATAGACATCTCTCTTTTTGTCTGGGCTTTCCTTTATTAAATTCCTTTTTGCTGCCCCCTTTCTCTCTCCCCTTACTTCTTCGCACTGGTGCTATCTGCGCTTCCTGTGTGCAATGTATTATGTATAAAGAGCGCTTTATCTTTGACGCCTGCTGTGGACAGATCAGAGGGCCGCTAGACAAGATGTAACGCCATCTTTTCCTTTGTGTTCACAGGCGGCATATTTTATCCTCAAGATGAATTTCTACGAGGAGATGGCGGTCAGGGTAAATATCACCCCTGTGTCCCGTGTTAGCCACTAAAAATCAGTGGAAAGGGACTGTGTTGTGGATAGGAGGTCATGACTCGTTCAGCCGTTTTTTCCCACCCTGATATTTATCACATGCAGGGCTTGCAATATTCAATAATTGCGATAACAATATTATTACGATATTTTACTAAATGGTTTCAACATATTATGTTCCATTAAATATTGTGTCACCTACCTAATATTGCGATATTGGTTGTTTGGTAATATATTGTGCAGCAATTACCACATGGTAATTTCATTTATGTAAAAATGTGTTTAAAAAAAAATCTTAACTCCTCTGATATCCACATTATTTAATCAGAAATTTAGATAAAATCATGTCTATGTGTCTATGAAATCTTGATCCATTGTGTATAATTCATCTCTTTTGCCTATACTTCTCTCATTTAAAATGCTTTATATGGAGAAAAATCAAATTATTTTCTCCTCTTCTTTCTACCTGTTGTTTTTTATTCAGGCACTTTGGGAAACTAGAAGGGAATGTATTTAGCGCATAATATAAACTAGTGTTTACATGCTGCACCTCGTATTTGTATTTGATTCAACAGCATTGATTTCACTAGTCAACAAAAGGTCAGCAAGAACTTGGGAGGTGGCAATTACTTTATTTAAAATGATCTATTGACTGGTTGATCAAGGCTAATTCTCATTTTGCTCTTTGTTGTCGTTCCCCATCTCCCACATCTCTCTCATAGTGTGATAATGCCGTACCTGCCATTGTTTTAATCTCTCAATTAGTCTGAAGGACATTCACCTCAGCGCACTAAAATGCTTCACTGATATTTGTGGGTGTGCACACTGGCTAATCTGCTGCCTCAACAATCATTGTCTGCTCCTGCGGCTAAAACATAGAGCACTGATAGCCGCCACATTTACTCGCTTTTGCATTTATGATTAATTGTATTTCATTGAGTAATTACTTAGAAAACACAAATGCTCACAAATAATTATATATAACTGCATGTTAAATATCAATTCACATTTTCAGTCTCTAGACAATGATTTTTGTTTTCCTGCAGATCCAGCAAAGGTGGAGAGGATATTATGTGAGAAAGTATGTCCATAGCTTCTACGCACGCAAGAGCTATTTGGAAGACATCTCAATGAAAAACGAACAAGTCAGGTAAAATGTTTGTTTTTCTTTATAACATTTTGTATATCTTTCCACAATTGTCAAAGCCAGTCAAGTTCAACATACATGGCCCACCATGTTGGCTATTTTGAGCTTTTTTTTTTTTTTTTTTTTTCACCAGCGTTGATGTGAACAGGGACTGTATAACAGAAAGACAAAGGAAAGGGAGGGAGAGAAGTCCTGTGCTTGGGGCTGTGAAAGAGATAAGTGAACTACGTGTAGAAATTAAAAAATTAGCCTCTGATTTGAACTGCGGCTCCTGCATTAATAAAACCCCCAGTGCTTCAGGGCTTACTGCAAGAGGTGTGCCATCTTTTATTTTTGCACCCCCCTGAAAAAAAATCACATTTAGCTAGTCACATACTTAATGTTGATCATATATTTCACAGGAAAATATCTTTAGGCTTCTTCTAAAATTAAATGTAAATTTGTTAAAGTGCTTCATGGATCACTGATTCCCTCAGATCCCCACAACTAATCTTCCTCCCTTCAGACTAAGGCCTGTTTAAGTATTTTTGTATCCTCATCTATTGAAAAGGCATTCATAGATTATGAAACTAAAACAAATTGCGTGAAACAAAACTGTTATTGTTATTTTCTCACTTCGTTGGAAAATATATTAAAACATTACAGAAGCCTCCTGTTTTACTGTGAGAGAGACCTTTTGCATTGCACAAACACCTTGACGCTCTCTAAGCCCCTCCCCCCTGGTTTGGGGTGGCGAGGTCACTTTCTCCCTAGTTAATCACATGTTTATTTAGTGCCGCTGGGGTCACAATCAATTAACATTGTGCCGACATTATTTAAAATATCCTTTTTGTGTCAGCGGCTTTCCCCAACAGCAGCCTGCCTGATCACTCCACACAGAGGTCTTTATTTCAATAAATTAGATCGGTCCTTTCCTCTGTCAATTTGGTGAACCAGACAAATACATTTCACTAATGGTTTCCATTCAAAGCAGAATGTTTATCAGGATGTGGTAACGATACAGGTAAGATACGATTAGAGAAAGATTTTGCAAAAGTCCCTAATTTTTCAAAAATCCAGCTAATGCATGCACTTTACAGTAACCTCTCCTCTCCTCTGTCCTCTCCTCGCCCTCCTCCCTCAATCTCAGCTCCTCGTCTCCTTCACTCCCTATTCTCAATATGTGGCGTTCAATGTCCACCCTCGTTCATCCCTTCCCTCCTGCTTTGCTTAATGAAGTCAAGACCTCGGCGCAGTCCCCTCTCTGCCACACTTTTCCTTTGGTATCCCAACAATTTATCACTTTGTCAGGGAAACACTTAAAGTTCCTGGGCTATAATAAGGGCATGCACGGGGACGATGGGGGCAATTAGAAAAAGGCGAGAGAGCTCACTTTGCATATTTACTAAATGTATCGGAGTCAACGCTGCTGCCTCCACCACGGCCCGTTGACGGCATGAAAAATTCCTCTATTTGCTGTAAACAGCTGGATAATTATTTGTGCCATAATCTGATAAATAATACTCAGCATGAACAGAATGAACACGTGGTCAGTCTTAGATTTGGATGGTTCTTGACCTAAAGTACAGCGGTTTCCTGATTCCAATCTATGTTTACTTGTTATTCCTTTTTTTTTCGTAGTGGGTCTATCTCAAGGACATTCATAAAAGGAGAGCTGCTGAAGTGCGGGCAGGCCTACATGTCGGCCGCTCCACCACATCTTCACACTCCGATATGCTATTACTCTTTGACTTCTCGTTCCTTTTGATTCTCTTTATGTGTACTATACAACTCTGATTGAACGTGTAGATAGAGTACCAATAGACTAAAGCCAACATAGAAACTTTTGATACCAGATGCTAGCACTTTTGATCTTCTAGATAAGAAATGCACATATACAGAGAGTTTATTTATTATTCTATGGAGTAACTAGTCACTTACTGGCTTATGGAAAAACCTCTACAGTGTGTAAGTCACCCATATCGACTGGCTTAGTACATTTCCCTAATCTATTGAATGATTTAACTTGAGCAATTAAAAGAGCCAATCAGGTCAAGTTGTCATTAAATATTTAGATCCTGGCCAATTAGCTGTGCCACTGCTGTCCGACAATGCCCCTCCTTCTATTATTCCTTGACTTCTTCTGAACCCAAATGTAAATTATTTAAAAAAAAAAGAACTAAACTATAACTGCTAAACTATAGAAATATAAATAAGTGAACAGGCTCAGGTGGAAATGTCACCCACAATACTGGTTATTTAAAATATGTCAGACACACCTGAATAACCTCAACTAGACTTTCATTTCAATACACTGGACTCGTTTACTCATGTTGTATCACAATATACCTGCGGGACAATGTTAAAATATTTATTCCGTAATCGGTATTATTCTTCAGCCACTCACTCCAATCACTTCTCCACAGTCTCTCCTCAGTGCAGCGTGGCGTACAGGGCTAATGAGGGTTGTATGTTGTGGCGGCTGGTTGGGTCGACACAGATCGAGGTGCCTTCAGCCGTTACAAATCTGTTTGGCTTTTGTCCACTACACAGCAATTAATAACACTGAGGCTGGGGGCAGAGAAGCAAAGGTCACCCATTCAGCTTGACATACACACACACACACTAACTCACACCAACCGTACCCCTGTGCACATACACGCGCACGACGCACGTGGACATTTCAGTGTTAAAATTCAATTACTATGGCAAATACGTAAAATGAGCCTATGGTTTCTTTCGACTTTCATTTCAAATCGACAGTGTGGAATTAAGTAAGGCGAGATCTTGGTGGTACAATCAAAATTAATGCCGCATTTTTTAAAGAGAAATAATTATATTGATTATAGATATTAGAAAACATGTACGCACAAAAAATAAAAAGCGAAGATTTTTTTTTTCTTCACAGTTTTGTGTATTTGCCACAAAAAAAAATTAATACCACCCATTCTAGCTTTCTACTAATAAGTTCAATTTACACTGAGTATGTATACTGACAAATAAAAAACATATTGGTTTTTGCTACCCATTATGTCCCACAACAAAACTTTCTATTTTACTTTAAGAACTAATGTTATTTGTAAATTAGAGAAAATAGAGGCCACACAACCCCCATTTTTAACCTTCCTACGTTTACAATATCTATGGATAATTTCTTGAAAACACACATACCTGTTTTAAACTCTCCAGCACACACGCTCACTGCCACACCTGGTCTTCTGCATATATATTTTTTGTTTATTTTGTAATTTAATCCAGTGCTGAGGACAACATGTGAATGTAAAAGTTCGTGGGTCCTTTTCCCTAAATGTGAGCTGCGGCAGAATGTGTTAACCGTATATTACAGACACTATTAATATTATAATAAAGGGATTTAAAATAGTGGGGAAAATGTATAGAGGTGCTGTAAACATTAGGAATGATGGAACAAAGAACTGTTGATAATCCATGGCTAAACACTTTGCTCTTGAAGGAATAAGATTACTCTGATCAGTGTGTGTGTTTGTGCGTGTGGTCCCGTGTGTGTGTTTCCACATCACCATGGCTTGGTGTTTTAGTAATTGTTTCCAATTCGCTCTTTAAGTTATTACCCCCTTGTAACAATAAGGCTGTGTGATTGCAGAATGAAATTGCTGTGTATGGGCTTTTAATGCATCCCATTTAGCGAGCTACGCTTAACAGATGTCACAGAAAGACCTGTCCTGGCTGCGCTGATGAAATATATCCATCATCCTCCTACTTATAGCTCCGCTGCCTTCAGTTTGCCCCTTTGCATCTCTGCACTCTCTCTGTCTTTTGCATTTTTACCTCTCTGTCTCTCTTAGAAGGTGTTTCATCCATCTACAAGGCTCTGTGCTGATCTATTTGTGTTATGACAAGATGATGTTGGCAAACAGATTCACATGCATCCTCCACTAACCATTTAACTAATAGATAAGTGTGTTTTGTGCATGTTTTTGCAGAAGAGATTTGGATGAACTTGAGGAACTGCGGAGAAGAGAGAGGACATGTTTGGAGATAGTGAAAGAGCAGACTACGAAAGTGTACCAGGCGCACCGTTTACACCATCTTCTTAGTACAAAGCAGGTCGGTAAACAGATGAGCATATTAATAGCTAAAGCTCACACCTGTATGTGTATGCGGGCCTACGTAGCGGTCCTCATGGCTCTGGGGATGTGCTGAGTGGAGTAGTTGAGTGTTTCCCCTGGCACAGGTGTGCTGGTGGTGTGCATGTGGCATGTTTGTGTGCGTGTGTGGCATCCATGCATCTCTGACTCCCCACTGGGATCATAATGAAGACAAAGCACACTGGTCACTGTTGATTCAGCAGCACCACTACTGAGTCTCTCTCTTCGTCGCTTTTTCTGTGCCTTCTACCGATCTCTCCCCTTCATAGCTCTGCCTACCACCTCCGTCATCTTCCCGAATATTGAAAGTTGTGGAATACTTCCATAAATGATTGTAGAAAGTTTAGTAAGTTCTTTCCATAACAACATTTGACCTTCAGATGATTACATATATACCTCTGCACATGATAAAGTGGTCTAAAAAGTTTATTGTCTACCTTGTGTCGATCTCTTCCCCACTATCTCCGTCTCTCTTCTATCTCTGCATATGGCAGGGGACTCTCTCCCTTCGTAGCTTTGACCTTGTCAGCCGTGAATAGATGGCTCTCTCACACAGTTCATCCTTCCTCACTCCTCGGACCCCAGCCCACACGCTCACACACACGCACACACGGCTTACCAAAAGGCCCCAAGTCCCTCTGACAGAGACAGAGATGCTGTGTTCCTGGGGTCAACATCATTGCTCTTCCCGTAGCTAGGTTGGTACATTTTGGCTTGCTTCTCAGTGTGTGCTAAGATGTGGGGAGCACTTTGTTAGTTTTATAGATTTAAGTCAGTGTATAGTCTTTAGCACTGACATATGTATATGGTACTATTTTATACATTTGTACAATCATTGATGATATAAAATTAATTCTATGTCCAGGAAAGTGAGTTCCCTTTGCCCATAATGTCCAGTTTAAATATATTCATTAACACATTTATAAAGTTAAGAGTTAATCAGCACATACTGTATTTTGAAAGTAATGCTCAGATTTCCAGGTTAATTTCTATCTAAAATAACCTTGTGATATTGCACACATAATGATATTCAGAACCAGAAGCCACGGCACGTTTTATTTTTTAAAGTAAGGCATCATTTTACAGTCATTACCCAGTGGCACAGTCCATAAAACCTGAATATTAACCTCTATTTTATTACCTTTGTCTATTTTTGTCCAAAAACTCTTGAGTATGCTGCTAAACATCCCATTGTGAATATGACATTCTCAATGTTTCACCGAGTCCATAATAGAATTGTTTCTTTTTTTCCTCTTTCATCAGTGCCCAGGGGTCTTTAACTCTCCATTCAGACGGGCCCCCCATGAGATGGAGCTGCTGCTGAGGCAGGTCAAGTACCAGGCCCCCACCAGGCTCACCCCCAGGGACAGGGCTTTTCTGTTGGGCACGCCTGGCCCAGCAGCCCCCAATTTTCCTGAGACCCTTGGATCCCCATGGATTAAACGCACACATTCTGGGAGCTCCTCAAGGCCCATACTGCCCCCCATTGTCAGCAATAAATCGCAGGTGAGCTCAAAGTTGGAGCAACCACAAGCAGTCAGAAGCATTAAAATCAGAATACAAAACTCATTCATAACAGAGGATAATATTTCCCTATGGGGACAATAAAGTATACAAACATACAAAAATATAAAAAGAGACAGTATGCCATGTAGTGAAGGAGTTTAGAAATATTAGGAGCTGTGTATAGTTTTTACATTATTACAATGGGCTTCAGCGAATCCTGTGCTTTTATGTATACATAAGTCTATAAGCATGTCATCATCAACATTGTATGTTCAGAGAATTTAAAGCAGTACTAAGTAACTTGTTTACCTTAATAAATCCTTTTCGTAGTTCCTGTGGGGGTAATACAAGTGCTGATGGTAGGGATGGGCGATACCACATTTTTGGAATCGATACAATACCGATACTTTTGGGGTCTTTTTTGGTGATAGCGATACCGATACCGATACTGGTCATTTCATATGGGTGAATGTATTTCAATCAATATACATTTCTAAAACTGGTTATTTTATATAATTAATTAATTAATTAATCCATTAAAATTATATTACTTTAACTGGTTAATTAAACAATGTTAATGTGAAATTAAATGCATAAACAACATTTAAAATTAATACTTAAATGACAAACAGAACCTAAACCAGAATGATATGACTGGTTCAGTTCAATCCTTTGCTGTTGTGGACTGTTTTGGCTCAGAACAAAGAAATAAATCATCCTTTTGTGTTGATAATTGCTGCCCCGCCTTCCTTTTACATATGTAAATTAGTATTGATACTTTTTGCCCAATATCGATACTTAAAAAGTAGCCGTTAGGTATCGATATATCGATACTTTGGTATCGATCCACCCATCCCTAGCTGATGGGATGATTGAGGGGTCTTTTATCTCCCCCTGGTGTCTCTGGCCAGAAAACCATGCTTGCAACTTTCCCTGCTCCGACCCGGAGACCCAATACACACTACTGGAATCACGAAGAAGAAGCTAACAGGCTAACGAGCAAAGCTAACTGCGGGCTAGCGCCACTTTAGCAGTATTTACAGCCAAATTTGAGTGAAAAAAATTATCTCTATGGGTTTTGGCACAATGTACAATATCCCTCTCTCCCTTTGTTTTTTTCTGACAGCGTAGTATTTACTCTCACGGACAATTAATGAGCAAAAAAGCAACATGCTACGACACCTGCAGTGGTGCTTATGGCCTCTAGGGGCATGAGTTTCTTAGTTCTGCTTTAAAGCAGTATAAATTACACAATGGAGACATTTTTTTTCGATCAAACTTTGCTGTAAATACTGTTTAAGTGGCGCTAGCCCGTAGTTAGCTTTGCCCGTTAGCCTCTTTGTGATTCCATTAGTGTGTATTGGTGGCTCCGACCCACAGTTGTGGTTTTCTGGCCAGAGACACCAGGGGGAGATTAAGGACCCCCGATCATCCCCTAAACACTTGTATTACCCCCAGAGGGACTACAGTAAGGATTTATTAAGGTAAACAAGTTATTTAGTACTGCTTTAAGACAAGATCAAAGCCTAGAATGTTATCAATTCCTAAAAAAATCCTCTTCACCTGTGTTTAGAAATCACTCTGTGCTTTCATTTATACTCTACTCTTCAATCATACAAAGTTAAAACTAGACAACTAGTTTTAACACAGCAGATGTGGCATGTATGATTTGCTGCTGTTGTTGTTGAACTGTGTGTGCAGACGAGTGGCACTGTAGCCCCAGACAAATTCCCCTTTGGAGTTAATAGAGTTTATCTAATCTTATCTTAACTGGACTTGTTTTTTCTTGTTTTTTTTTTATTGATGCCATCATTTCGCTCTCAATCCAGAGAGCCCTGTCAAGGCAGATTTTGGTGGAATTGCCTGACATGGCCTGGAACCAAAATGTCCTGGCTTTGGCCCAGGTGATTTTCACCATCCACACACTCATCGCCAAAATTGGCCATGAGGAGGCTCACTGGATGGAGAGCGAAACGTTGGGATCTGTCGATAAAAAAAAGAAGTCTCGTTCTCTTGTTTTAACTTTACAAAATTGAATTGATGACAGAATTTACACCCTTCTAGTACTACAGTATTTAGTTATTTCTTAGTTTAATTAAGGTAAACTTCATTGTCCCTGTAGTGAAATGTTTGTACTCTGAATTGGGCCCATCCTTCAATGCAGCTGTGGTAACCTGTCAGGAGCAGTTGGTGACCAGTGAAGCGCCCAGGGAAAGATCTCCAGATCTAGTCTGTAACCTGTGAGGCACAGCTCATATTTTCACTATATGCTCTGATTTCATGGAGGCATTTTTACATGTGTGCTTGTACTGTAGTGAGTTGATGAGGAGCCATTTTACCATGTGTATTATTTACACTCGGTCTTGCTTTTATAGCAAAATAGTCTCTCTTTTATTCATTTCTACTTATGTAAAACATAAGTGAGCAGAAATTAGACATGGATTTGTCTCATTTTATTAGCTGCTTTCAACACTCAGCCTCATGAATGTGTCTCTAGTTGGAATACTGAGGCTGAGTTCATTACAGTCTTGGCGCTAACATGGGGAGGAATGTCTGATGATTAATACACATCTTATTCTATTTTAAATTCCTGTGTTTGTAATGATGGTTGATTTTTCCCCCACTCAGCCCCATAGATCCCCTCACCCTGCCCTCTGAGATAACTATCTTGTGGTGATGGATCAGGTGGAGGTGCTGCTGTGGAAGTGGTCAGGCCAGGCCAATGATCCCACCGTGATAGAAGCAAGGACAGGGTCCCCCTCTCTATCGCTCCACACTCATCTTCCTTCCTTTAAATGCCAACCAAAAATCTCAAGGTCACCTTATTCTAAATAGCAACATTTACGTGTGCGCAAACAAGTAATATAATAATCAATATTGGCAAACACAGGGAGAAAAGATACAGCAAAAGACTACAGCAAATTTTATTATGGTTTCTTCCTTGATGTAATTGACTTTTAGTCCCCTTCCTGGCCTGGCTGTGTTACAATGAGACTGATTTTGTCCTGTTATTGTGGCACTGTGGTATTAAGACCTGTGGGACAGCTGAGAAAAAGAAATCTACTGCGATACTTATCTGAGTATTGTGTTTTCTGTCTGTTGTTTGTGTTGTGGTCTGAGCAGGGTTCACCCACAGAGCCAGGGGAAGTGTGGGAGCAGCGACTCAATTGTCCTCGACTGTCTTCGCATCTGCAGACCTCGTACACACTGCTGCAGGATGTGCAGAACGATTTGCGTCAACATAAGTGCGTAAACAGTCACCCTCATTTAAACATACTGTAGGATTTTGAACTGTGTCACAAAGAGCAGAGACACAATTAAAACTCTGAACACACAGGAATAGCACTTACACCATGCTCGAGGAGCACCAGATGAAACAAATTATAGGGAGAAGCCAAACTCGATTCATGTCTCCAAATTCAGATCATTTTCTAAATCTGGCATTTGATCCTGTACTTTCAGATTTCAGTCAACTGTAAAAGTAAAGTCATTGTTTACTATTATCATTTTTTTTCTCTCCTCCCTTTCTTGATGACTACAGCAGTAGTGCCTTTACACAGCCCATCTATGCCAACAAGACTCTGGAATACAGCAACTGATTTCCCCCGAACAGATTGGATTATTACTGGTCAGGTCAGACTTTTAATTCAGAATTTTCGTGTTTCTTTGTAATAAGAGTGAATATATCGTATTATAATATAATGGAGGAAGTTCATCCCTTCATGAATGAGACACTCATCTGCTACATAAAAACATGAAATCCCTGTAAGCTGTGGCTGACACAGCCTTATTTGATTGCAGAAGTTCTAAATACTCCAGTTTTATGATACATAATGCTTTCTTATTTCCTCCACAATACATTTGTTCCATTTTTTCAGCTTGTAAACCCCAGTTTTACATTCATCCACATTTTCCATAGTACAGTTTTTATTCTTTGTTCAACCAAATGAGTGTGACATTTTCATCAGTCATCAAGCGGGCTTGAGCTATAACTGTTTTGGTCTGAGAGAAGTCTCTAAGAGAATAGGGGAAATGCAGAGAATCAGTGCAGCCTAACCCTTTCAACTTGAGTTGCACAAATTTGTCAAAAGTGACAGCAATTTAATAAATCGCCGCTCTCCATCAAACGCATATGTGCACCCTCCCACACGTAGACACACTATTCCCAGTTATGCCCTCCGCTGCCCCCTTCCCATGTATACGTAAATGAGGTGTATGGCGAAGTGTGCACGTGCGTGTGAGCGTGGGCCCTACGGTCTGGTCCAGGCATTAGGTAATTGACTGTGTCTTTGCTCAAGGCCTTTCATGGATCACCGTCCTTTATTAGCTCACTTCCCAGCACGCACGCACACACACACACACACACACACACACACACACACACACACACACACATGCAAAGTTCCCAGCAGCTCCACCCCAGCTGCCTTACCCCCCACCCCCCCCACAAGCAGCACCCAAACCCAATTGCCCGGAAAAGAAGAGTGAAACAAGAGAGAGCCAGCAGGCGGCGAGGGAAGTACGAGCGCGCGACAGGGGTGTGCACTAACACGGCCTGGGGAAGTGCAGATAAATAAGGATGCAGAGTGAGTAGGCGGTCACCAAGGGTCTCCTACTGCTCACTACAACGCATTACCAGTGGAGCAACACATCTTGGCTATATTTTTAAACAAAAGCGCAGAATAGCTTTAGGCAGTTTAAAATCAGAGAGACCCACTCCAGTTTTTAGCAAACCAGTCTAGGACTGTTCCAAATATATGTATGTATATATATATATATATATATATATATATATATATATATATATATATATATATATATATATAAGATAAGAGAGATAAGATAAGATAAGATGGTACTTTATTGATCTCACAGATGGAGAAATTGCATTCGATGAGAGAGCATCCGGCAGCAGCACCCATTCAGTGCGCACCACTCTTTTTTTTTCCTTTGGTGAAAGATCGTTGTGTCGCGGCCGCCATCTTCACTGTTTTGGTCACAGGAGGAGCACTGGTTGATGGGAAACGATGACCACGGCAGTGGAGCTCTTGCGCTTGGCCACGAGTTCTTGGCCACACAGGTGTAGTTGGCCGTGTGGGACAGACGCGCCTGCTTGATGATCAGGTTGTGGTCCACGGTGATGAAGAAGTTCCTGTCCTCGGCCGGGTCGATGATCTCGTTGTCCTTCAGCCACTCCACCCGCATGACCTTGGAGGATGGAGAAACTGTAGCTGCCCTCTGTCTCCTCTGATCATCTGAAACGGTGCACCGCCTCCTGGGCTTGTCCCCGTCTCAGAGCGTGGTGTCCTGCACTGGTCAGCTCCACCTCGTCCTTCCTCTTCCTCCTGCACAGCTCCCTCCACAGTCTATCACCACCTCCTCGTTGGTCCCTTTTGTTGTTTCCTGTAGCTCCTCTTGTGACGCCTCCTCCGTGCTGCAGGTGTGGGGGCTCTTGGTGCCTCTTCACTGTTCAGTGTCTCAGAAGAAGATTATATATTTATATATATATATATATATATATATATATATATATATATCTATTATAGAAAACGCTATCTCAATGGCCGCCGCCTGGGCGCCGCCATGTTTATTTCCCATACCGACTTCGAAGCTAAGCAGGGAAGTGCCTGGTTAGAACTGGGATGGGAGACCGTTCCTCGGATGCTAAGCAGGGAAGTGCCTGGTTAGGACTGGGATGGGAGACCGTTTGGGAACACCAGGAAGCCTGGCGACAGTAGTGAGTGCGTGGTTGGCGGTGCTGCTGTCCGAGGACAACCCGCTGTCACAAAAACGCGAGTGCACGAGATCTGACTGCCGTGCGTGTGCGCGCATCCAAACAGGGCGATGTGTGTGTGCGCGCGTGTGTGTGTGTTCGTGCGTGTGTGTATGTATGTGTGCGCGCGCATCCAAACAGGGCGCTGTGTGCGTGTGTGTATGTGTGTGCGTGTGCGTGCGTGTGCGTGCGTGCCCAAAACCTGCTCAAACACGAGCCTCTAATCAAACGCGCTGCTCCGACTGATTTATCCTCCGTGTGAGTAAAAGCGAAAATGAAACTACAACTTAACGAGCGCATGGCCGGCACTGCGTAGTTTTTTTTCTTTCTTTTTTTCTTTGCTGCTGTACCATTTGTTTTCTATTTTGCTTTCACGTATTGTGAGCCCAGAGGTACATTTTATTCTAAAGCCGCTTTGAACGCATTGCCAATTTTATTGTAAGCTTATAAATACTGTCTAACAACGATCATTAGGCTATTTTAGTTCAAAACCTACTCATTCTTTTTTTGATTGTACACTCCCGTGATGCACCAAACCACGGGTCCTGCACCGTGACCCAAACCGTTAAAGCTGAACCCCTAATATTTATCAATAATTATTCCACTGTCTCTTGAATCCTGTTCCCCCAGTTTAGCGAAAATATTGTCGTTGTAGTTTATAAGAAAGGAGTACGGGTGCATCAAACACTCCAATTGCAGTTTGTTTGAAATTGTTTTTTGCCTTCATTCTTTTACTCATTTGTAGTGGCCATAGTTTTTGGAATGGGTTGGGAACCACTGGTCTACAGCTGAACTGTGTGACGGGTTGGACATTTCTTTGTAATCACTCACAATCTCAGAATATCAAATGTGGAGACTAGCGAGGCCCGGCCGAAGGCCGGGTCTCAGCTAGTATATATATATAAAGTTAACTGAATCAAAGCGTTGTGTCGTCCGGGTTTGCAAATATCCCCAGAAAATACTTACTCACAAAAATAAGTACTCCATAGTATATCATATATATCATATAAATGCCTATAGTTTACTTTGGAATGGCTAAAATAGCATATCATAGAGATCCTTTAACTTTAGCTATCAGACAGAGCTAAAAGAAGCCACAGTGCTGATTTGTTTGTAAATCAGGACTCCCAAGATTTTTTACATGGGAGCTGAAGGGATCACCAAAATCAATGACCTGGTCAGTACTTCTGACCAAACGTAAAACTTCAGTTTTGCTCTTATTTAGGTTTAAAGGGCCTAGATGCAAGTTGGTCATTTTATACTCACTACTGCCACTTCAGGTCTTATGCGTAACTGCAGGTTCTATATTAAACTTGCGCATGACGGCAATTCGGCCCCGAATGAACAACTTTTTGAGTTGTTTATTTGGGTTCATTGAGTGAGAATTTTAGAGGCAGTTGTGGTGAATATGTCTGGGCTCATTCTACACATTAAGACATTGCTGGAAAATGTAGGGGGAGGAAAATACATAATTTTAACTTCAGCCAGTCTTTCACTTCCTGGAGGCACCCCGCAAAGACTGATATGAACTGCTTTCTGACTTATGGGGCATTTTGGATGCCATCTGCAAAACAATGAAAGGAAAAGTGATATATAGCGAGAACAAAGCTGGGCCTAGTTGGGGAACTCCACAGGTGAGAGGGGTTTTTACCGATGAGAAGGGGCAATAGTCACAGAGACTTCAACCGTGATGATAACATCTCAAGATCCAGCGGTGAGATCTAAAAGCACCAAAAATCATATTGGGTTACTTAAAAAAAATAACCAAAAAAACACAACATTTAATGAATAATATTTTTTTTTTTAGACCTTTTGCACTGATACATTGGTTAGAATAATAACATTCATAATTTAATTTAGTAAGGATATATATATAATTCAAATTGAGAAAAAAAACTTGACATTTGTACTGTCACTTTCGGGGAGAGTTTGTGCGACACTTGCTGAATGGCTTTGGTGCAGTACGGGTGTGTTATTGTATTGCTGGCCTGCTGCATTTGGGATTGACTGGGATCGTTGTGCTGTGGGGGTTGTCATGCTGTTGTTCATTGTCCACTATTGGCTCCCACCATAATCAAGTAATTATGACACTTACGGTGGTGGGAGTTAATAAGTTTTTCTTCTTTCTACTCCTTTTTCAATTTTAAATATGTACAGGCAATTCAATATAAAACTATTTAAATATGGGAATATGTACATTATTTGAATATATATTGTATATTTGTGCAATGTGAAGACGACACATAATCATGCAAATTTGCATGAATTTGTCATGTATTAATAACTCAATAAATTCAATCAATCAATCAATCAATCAATCAATCAATCAATCAATCAATCAATCAATCAATCAATCAATCAATCAATCAATCAATCACTCATTCATAAAATATAAAACTCTGTTAGTAACTTGTGGCTATAAATAAAAATATTTGACACACTTAATAGTTGCTGATTTCAGTGTGGCCCACTTCTGCTGTCACCCTGTTTATGATTCTATCTAATCCACTTCTTTTTTCTGGCCTTCTCCTCACCCGCTCTGTGGTAATTAGTGCATTAGTCCTATCATTGGCATCACCCGCAGCTATGACAGCAGCCAGCACAAGTCCATGTCAGCGCTCAGAGGGGCCAGTGGAGTGGACAGCTCAGCCATGGTACTCATCATGTTCCCACTGCTGCCCCCCAGCCATATTATCTAGCATTGTTATCCCGCAATGCTCCTAATTATTTTCAAATCCTTGCCATGGCCCTCTCACCCAGCCACTGCCACTTTACCTCAACCTGCTTGTAATCATTCGCCAAAGCCTTGCTTGGGCTCTGGATGCAGCCTGCAGCGTTAACATTAGCATAGTTTGTTTTTTTCCACCATTTTTTTTCTTCATTCTCTAGTCTAAGCATGAGACTTTTGGTCATGTGCACATTCACAACAGACACTAAGTCTTAAGATGTTTAAATTCCATCAAACGCAAGTAAAAAATCTTGCAGCAATGTATGAATTTACATCCAACCATCCATCTTGTTTTCATATACCTTTTATGCATTCTGACTCAATACTTCTAAATAAATTCCCATTTAAAATTTGTCATTACAAGTTAATAATAATTACATCAAATAGAAATTTACATGAATATTTTAAAATGTTTTTTTTTTTAAGAAAGAAAGTCAGTCCAAATATACAATGGGAAAACCCTGTCTGTCTATGCTAATTTGTGATTTTGTTTTTAGCAATGGCACCAGTGGTTGTGCCTGTATCCCGAAGCAAGCTAATTAGAGGCTACGTGCTAATCAAGTAGACTGCAGTGAGTGGTCACGTCTGTGTCTGCAGCTGCTCCTAGGCTTTCTTTCTGCTCACATTAGACCAGCACCCATCACAACTGGGCAAAACCAGAATCAGAATCAACACATTGAACACAAACACTTAACACAAATAAAATGTTTATTAAACATTTAAAAACGCACACACTATTATAGGCAGTACTATCTCCCATATTATTTTGCAATAGAGCTTTCCAAGCAGTAGCAGACCATCTTCATTAAAAACAATTCTAGCATTTTGTATAAAACAAAAACCATGTAACAATAATGGCAAACCATGCAACATCTCATAACGTGAAATTAATTTATAATACTGTTATTCTTCACAGTTCAGTAAGACTTTTCCATTACTCACTTGATCGATTATTATATCCTTTACCTCACTTATGTCTTAAACCTATGCCCCAGCTTCATGCTGCTTTCACTGTACCATGTCCGTCCATCCATCCACTTCTACATTAGTGTCTTGATTGCTAGGAAAAAAAAAAGAATGCTAATTTTCCATGACATTTTATGGCTTGTGTAAAACTCTCCTGCCCCTTCATTTGCACAGCCATAAAACATTCCTTGTGCCACACTTCAACTGGGACCTCACGTTTATCAATTAACCCAACACTTTTCTTCCATTATGGATGCATTTAAGCCATAAGGCTTGCATATAGAGCAGTGGCAAAGGCCAAATGCACATAGGCCAATTACAAGGGGATGGTATTAGTTAAATGATTAGCGATCAATATTGTGTCCAGTAAAAACAATGTTTTCTGCTGAACGCCTGAAGACCTTTTTGATCAGGCTTACTAAGGTCACTGTTAGTATCGTTTTGTTTTTTTTCTGAAACGACTTACCACTGCTTCTAATTCAAATATGAATCTGGTTGGTGCAAGAAAATTTAAACCATTTTAGTTCCATTGTCAGGCCCAAGCGCTGCCTATCCGGGCTGGTGAAAGGGTCTTATGATCTCTCTCGGCGCTTATAAGCCTTTTGCTCTGGCCCACTCCTTTTGATCAGACTAACTGCTCAAATAAATAAATAAATCTTAAAGCACTGCCCCCAAAGTGCACGAAGCGCACAAAACAAGCACAAAGTGCTTGCCACGCCTCAAGCATACACCCACACACTCATCTCGTGCATGCTTCGTGCATGTACACATGTATTTGAAAATACATGTGTATGTGCCTGCGCTGCTTCACACACTGCTGTCCAAATGGAGCGCAAAGCGCTACCCACCCCTCAAACCCTCACCCATGCATTCCTCTCGTCATGCATGCCCTTTGCACATACATATGTAATGCAAAAAATTAACATTTAATTGTACAGAGCCCAAAATATTCAATGACGGAGATATGATCCAACAAAAAATACAGTTTGTCATAGAATCACAAAATTTGGTACAGACGTACACGCTATGGAACAAGCTACTTTTTGTGGAAAATAGTCTTGAGAAGTGAAACTTCGAAGGTTCAATCCATATTTTTTTCTCAGTGTTATCGTAGCGATGACCAGATCTCTCTATTTTATTCTAATGGGAAACTGTTGAAATTGCAACCTGGTGAAAAAGGATCTGGAGAAGTGTGGAATCATAAATTATCCAAATTGTATGGATAACCTTTAGGGATTTTTTTGTGGCACAGCCACAAACCTCAGTTAGATTTTGATCTTTTAACATACTGAAATATGCTTCAGTTTGCACATATATTCCCGATCTTCCACCTGGCGCAACAACAGCATTTCTCAAGACGAAGTTGGTATCTTGCTTACAAACAATGGTGCACCAGTGCATTCGCCTTAGAGCGCTTTGTGAAAAGGGGTATATATTTCAAGATTGATATTACACTGGATTCTAGAGTAAACTTTTAAATTTACCATAATATTTGGCAGACACAAAAGAACACTGTTTAAGACTCACTTTATGTCAGCAACCAATAAGATATGAACACACACAATTGGAAATTGCATTATTGCAACTGCCAGTACAGGATCAAGTTGAAATAAACGAATCAGTAATAATCAATAATAAAGTAATATTTACTATGTCTTGATATATTTTCTCCACTTACAGTTAGAAGTGTTTTTGTCTGTTGCGAGACAGCAGCATTTTATTGCATATTTTTAATGAAGCTCTAGACATGCTTCACTGAACTATACTGTGTGTAGTGCACTGTAATCACTGCCCGTCTCAATCTCCTGCCATCACTCTTGTTGCGTTTCCTTGCTGTCTTGTTTTCTTTTCAGGTCTTGTCTTCTCTGTCTTCTTTATCAGCATAGATGCAACTTCTTCCACTACCCCTGCCTCTATATTTCGAGCATTTGTGTGTGTACTATCAATACACGCAGAAGCTGGGGAACAAGACAAGAACATGACAGGGCTCTCATATTGGTGTTGGTGATAGAAGTCAGATCTGGCTGTGATATGTAAATGTTTGGTGAATACATGCATTTAAGAGTGGTGTGGTTTGAAGAGAATCAAATTAATATTCTTGTTACATGGCTGGTTTTAGACTTAACTTAATTAATTGTCAGTATAGACTAGGACTTAAGCTTTTAAAATTTTTAGATACATACCAGAACATCTCACGTATAAATCCATGGCTGCAGTGAAACCTACATTTTTAAACCTTTTAATTTTTGAAAATTACTTGAGTTCAGGGGACTATTACCTTTACTTTATGTAAATATAAGACTTAGTTTGCGCATAGTACCCTATTTGTGTTGTTTGTCTTTACAAATGCTTTTGCATCTTTTTTGTTAGCCATTTTACTGCTATTCAATTTTAGAATTCCACCTTTATCTACATAGCTGCTTCTATGCGCATGCTTACATATGTTTACATTATTAGAGGCTCATATTCTTAGTATCCAAGGAGGGGAACAGGTGGGGGTTGAAGCCGTGGACATTTCAGGGAAGAGAAAAAGCAATCACAAACACTTAAAGCTGCAAATGGCCTGGATGTCCTGTGCTAAGCAGCCTGTGTTGACTGATGAGCCTGTTAACCCTGGCTGAAACAACTCCAGCGCGGGGGATTAGACATGAGCGTTGGGCTGCGCTGTTCCAGGCCCGTTTTGCATAGGAATTGTGCATATTTAATCTAAGGTGTGCCAAGGTGCTCAGACAAGGGCCCTCACTCCTGTGTTTCTCATTATAGATGTGTAATAGCAGCCCGAGGCGAAGGGGGGCTTAATTCGCCTGCCTCGGCCCCTGGCTTAATCTTATCCAGAGTCTCGGGCCCTTTCCCTCCCTGCGCCTGTCTCAACCCAAATCACAGCCCAAGTCCCAGTTCTCCTTTTTATACAATGTCTCTTTTAGATCTCCCTGCATTAAAGCAACCTTCCTCCTTGATAGAGTCATTTTCTGGGACTTGAACACAAGCCCGCCCCCTCATAAAACGTTTTTTTTTTGTTCTTTCTAATTTAAAAAGGGTGGGCGCATCCGGTGGTCAAGTGCTCCAACCTGTGTCGTAAGTTCAAGTCCTGGCTCCGACGGTTTGCGGGTGTCTCTTCACCCTTAGCTGTTCTGTCTAAGGGAAGGGGTAGGCAATGTCAGGCCCGCACAAAGCCACTCAAGATGATTTTGACAAATTATGAGTTCAAATACCTGTTTAAGTACTGTCTGTATTTTTTTTAATTTCCTGGCAGACAACAATGCCCAAATGAGTAAAATCTAAAAGGTTTGGCATAGCCAGGTAATACTTTCTGTCTTTCTATTTTCCTACAAAATCAAAAAAGACCGATCTCTGTCCCTGATCTTGTCTATCATGAATTGTTGTTGGTGTAACTTTTATTTTTTCTGGGAGCACCTCATACACAAGAGAGGACTTCTGAGTGTCTGTGTCTGTCTTAGTTTCAACACAGACCTCATGCTGTTTGTATAATTTCTCATTTGTACTTGGCCACTACAGAGGAGAGCAGAAACATGCCCAGCGACAGGGAGATGGGCGAGAGCAAAACAAGATGATAACAAAAAGTGTCTTGGATTTCAGACACATATTTCATCAATCATGTGAATAAGTGCTGGTGATTATGCATGGCAGTGGCAGGCCGAGGGGAGCTGATTAACATACACCATAAAGGCAGCTTTCTTATCTCACACACTGATTAGTTTCTGCAGATAGCCTCTCGCTCCATGCTGGCTTTCGTGGGCATGTGACTTCATGTAAATGATAGCTCAAACCAAACAGCCGTGTGCAACGGAATGATTACAAAGTATAAAGTCATGTTAAGATTTTTAGGGTTGTTTTTTTGTTATAATCATTTTATTAATAGTAATAGTAGTAGTAGTAGTAGTAGTAGTAGTAGTAGTAGCGGAATGTCACTGCGAGGAATATTTACATTTACTGTTACTAAACAACCTAAAATGCTGTCTACTGAAGCCCTATATACAGTAGACACAACAAAGAATTGAGGTTTGCTCAAACCAGCTCCCAAGATGACAGCGGGAATTATTTTGACCAAAGCATGCTTTTGTGATCAATGAGACAGTTCAGTTCATACAAAAAGCAATTAACAAAAGGATTTAAAGAGGGGGTATTATGCTTTTTTCAGCCACATAGCACCAGTCTATAGCACACTACAATGATGACGAAACCTTCTGTTGGTCTGTCAATGCAGTAAATTAGAATAACTGCCTTGTATAAAATTGCTCTTTCAAAATGGCGGCAGCAAATGACTTGAAATAGGCCTCTGTCTCTTTAAGAACCTCTGACCCTTTCCGACACGCCCCCTCCACACGCTGTCTGTGGCATCACAACAACACTGCGCTCGTTGTCTCAACAGTATTGAAACTACGATCGGTGCATTTTAATTTTTATTGTTGGAAAGGAGCTACTGTTTATCACTTTGGGAACAATGGCCACACAGGATATTATTTGGAGACGAACCTTCCACACCGGACGCTTGGAAGGGGCTCTTGCCTGAAAAATAACTGCTGTTTGGAGGCTCTCTCTTTGCATCTGCCATGCCCTATGGATCTCTAACTATACCCCCATGGACGACACCAGGATCTGCAGGAGCCCATACGATTCAAAAGACGGACATTATCTGTGCAGGTGGACAATGGTTTTTCGAGGTTACCCGTTAGCTTGTTATAATCGACTACAGCTCATTGTTGATGAAAAGTCTGTAATAAACCACAAATGTGTAAAGCCAGGCTCATTGTGTGATCATCGTAAAGGCTGCTTCGAGTAGTTGCTGCTTTATTGATCTTATTTGTGCTTAATATGCTGCCTGTTTTCAATGAATGTTGTGAAGGTGAAGGTTGTTAGCTTGTCGCGGCTAATAGTGCCTTAGCTCCGGGAGAAAACCACTCGGCTACGACTCACTGTAGATGAAATGTGAGCAATAAACTACAAAATCAACAAGCCAGGCTCCGTGTGTGATCGTCATAAAGGCTGCTTCAAGCAGTTGCCTGTTTTAGTGACGTTTTCAATGCATAATATGCTGCTTTTATTCAGTGAATTTTCCCGTTAGCTTAACGCGGCTAGTAATGACGTTTAGAAGCTTCAAACACAGGATTATAGACCAGACATTGTGTCAAAAGCAAAATAACGATAAATTATCAAATATTCCGTGCCCAACAAAAGACCTACAATACAGCAATAAGAAATGCAAGAAACAAATTCTTTTCCACAATAATCACCAATCATAAAAATAACCCAAAAGTCTTATTATCAACGATAGAAAATGTTTTAAACCCTAATTTAAACAAAACTCCTTTTAACCCCACAGATG
This sequence comes from Gobius niger, assembly GCF_951799975.1. Lineage (NCBI taxonomy): Eukaryota > Metazoa > Chordata > Actinopteri > Gobiiformes > Gobiidae > Gobius > Gobius niger. Next base: position 20,541,470 of record NC_136855.1, on the reverse strand, counting down.
CCCTCTGTGAGGAGTTTGCAGACCACTTCAGAGGAAAGATAGACACTATCAGATGTAATATTTTATCTACCCAAAGTAACACGGTTCTAAATACATCTGATTGTCTATTTGTTCCAGAGGAAACACTAGACAGCTTTGTCCTGGTTAATGCTGAGATGCTTGATAAAGCTTTCTCCTCAGTGAGGCCCACCACATGTCTTTTGGACCCGGTCCCATCCCGTTTTTTAAAACATTTTATGGATCTTTGATGAATTGCTCTCTTCAGACGGGGGTCTTCCCGGCTGCGTTTAAAGGGGTGGTGGTGAGGCCCCTGTTGAAGAAGAGCAATTTGGACTGTAAAGATTTTGACAATTTCAGACCAGTATCCAACTAACCATTTTTAAGCAAAATCTTAGAAAAACTTGTCTTTATCCAACTTAATGATTTTATTACTGCACAAAATGTCCTTGAGAAATTCCAGTCCGGCTTTAGGGTAAACCACAGCACCGAGACAGCCCTCTTAAAGATTTTGAATGACTTTAGATTAAATTATAACTCACAGAAGGTCACAGTGTTGGTTCTTCTGGATGTGATGTCATCAGGAGACACGGGGTCAATTTTCACAGTTATGCTGATGATACACAGTTATACATCTCCGTGTCTCCGGATGACACCAGGCCAATTGATGCACTTTTTAACAGCATTTTAGATATCAAATTCTGGATGGCAGAAAACTTTCTCCAGCTTAACCAGGACAAAACTGAAATGTTAATCATCGACCCTGAGGCCCAGAGAGAGAGAGACTTTTACCCAAACTACAGTCACTGTCTATTAATCCTTCCTCACAGGTGAAGAACCTGGCTGTGATCTTTGACTCTGAGCTGGCGTTTATTCCACACATTAAGAATATCACTAAGATAGGCTTTTACCATCTAAAGAACATAGCCAGAGTCCGCCCCATTCTCTCTCGGGCCAACACAGAGACGCTAATGCATGCTTTTATCACCAGTCGTATCGACTACTGTAATGCCCTGCTTTCTGGTCTTCCCAAAAAGAGTATCTCAGGTCTACAACTTTTACAAAATTCAGCAGCTCGTGTCCTGACGAAGACCAGGAGGCGGGACCACATTACACCGGTTTTAGAATTGCTGCATTGGCTCCCCGTGTGTTTCAGGATCGATTTTAAAGTTCTTTTAATGGTTTGTTTTTATATGTCTTAATGGTCTTGGTCCTTCTTATCTTTCAGAACTGCTTTTACCTTACGAATCTTCACGGCCCCTTCGCTCCTCCGGCAGGGGTGTCCTAGTTATTCCTAAAGTCCACAAAAAGACTCATGGTGAGGCGTCTTTCCAATATTACAGCCCTCGCCACTGGAACGACCTGCCGGAGGAGCTCAGGGCTGCAGAGAACGTTCATGTTTTTAAGAGCAGGCTCAAGACCCACCTTTTTAGCTTAGCCTTTAACTGACTAATTTATTTATTTAATCCTAATATATAAAATGTATATATATGGGAGGTTGTCCCAGGCGCATTGTTTTAAATGTTGTAATCTGTAAAGCACTTTGTGATACCTTTCGGTATGAAAAGCGCTTTATAAATAAAGTTTGATTGATTGATTGATTGATTGATTGTTAAAAATATTAGCCAAAAATATCAGTGTTGTATATTGGCATCAGCATTGGCATCTTTCCTTCACTGGCTTCCAGTCCAATACAGAATCGATTTGAAAATTATTTTATTTGTGTTTATATGCCTCAATGGTCATTCTCTGCGTTATCTGTCCGACCTGCTCGTGTCATACTCCTCTGCACGTTCGCTGCGATCGGCGGACAAATCAGCGCAAACTCAGAGGAGACCCAGCATTTTCTGTTGTTGGTCCCAAACTGTGGAATGAGCTGCCTCTGTGTATTAGACAGGCTGACTCCCTTCCTGTATTTAAATCAATGTTTGTACTGGTCACAAGCACGTATATGCATAAAGGTGATTTAAAACCTTTGTCAAATGAAGGAAAACGCCAAGCTCCTTGTAAATGAGATTTAGATGTTTGGAGTGAGATTTTAAACTGGGGCAAAGTTAGTAACGTATGAAGGGCCTTTCTCTGTGCCTCATCTAGGGAATTATTACTCCTCTCTCGCACTCCCCTCTCTCTCAGATTTCTAATGTAAACTCATTTGGTAACCAGGCTGGGGTTGCGTGGACTGTCTGAGTGGCTGCATGTGAGCAGCGTGCCTGGGACACATTAGGGCCTCCTGACAGGGGCCTGGGTGAAATAAGTGAAATTAATGGAGCTCCTTTCATGTCGGACAAGGCCGCGGCACCCCTTTCACGCTGCGTACAGTCACAGAAAAGTCAATACTTTTTTATTACTCTCCGCTTGCCCTACATTCCCCGCTACAAGTGCTCTACTCACTAATTGGTTTCAGTTTGCACAGAAAGGAGAGCAAGGGAAAAAGGGAGAAAGCGAGGGAGAGGGCTCCATCCCAAAGAACACTGAAGCAAATAAATCAATCTCATATTTTTTCTTGGTGCTGTCTTTTTTTCATAGAGTAACGTGGCACAGCAGAGAGAGATGAGAGAGAGAGGGTAAATGGTTGGTTAGAGAACGCCGGCTCCCCAGAGAGAATAATGATATCAGGGGCCTGTTAATGGAGACGGGTGGTTAAAGTGGTCTGGGGCTTGGCCAGGTCACCCTTGGGGGTTTTTAACCAGCAACTTTTCCTCACTTGGCCATCACTGCTCTAGGCTGAGAGGCACAGTGGGCAGTGTCGCCGAAATACTATTTGTGATGAAAGTGTTTTATGGATATGCAACGAAATGGCATTCTGGGTTCGTGTCAATAAAACACAAACATCCAGCAACACAATGAGAGAATGGGACCCTCTGTTCACTTACTGTACTTGCTTTCAAAGTAAATAGGCTCTTCTTAGCAATAGTAATGTTTATATACAAATATTACAAAGAGTATTGAGAGAGGACTTAAATGAAATATTGTCTCATTATTGTTGGAAGCCTAATTGGTATACAATGCAAATCTGTTAGTGTCCTGAAACCACTGCGCGTGTACATGCGGTGTCCTGTCTGGCAGAATGCTGTTCACTGCAGGGCTAAGCCTTAGTGGCAGTGAGGTTAGCCTCTTTCAGAAACAGCATAGCCACAAATTGATGTGACACTTTGAACCCCCACCCGCCATTCCCCGCCAGCCCACCACCTCGAAACAAACGCACACCCGCGCTCCAATCAGCCCGCAGTTAGGGAGAGCGCATACCAGTCTGGTCCTTCTGCGCGCGTCCCGGCTTTCACAGCTCTGGAGTGCGGCCGAGGGGAGGTTGGAGGCTCCGCTGTGCGCTCCTCTGTGTGAGAACGGTGCAGGAGCTGTCACACAGGCCTGGCATCACAGTCCAGTTTGCCATCTCTGCGTCAGCCTGACAAGTGCCTGCTCCCTGCCCCGTGGCTAACTGTAACACGCACACACACACAAGCGCCTCCGTCACTGTCGCAAACTCAGATCATATCTCAATGCACTGCTCGCTAACAGGAGTATAAGATCAGTGCATTAACAAGCATGAAAAGTGACACAGTTTAAAGGAGACTCATTAAGTCTTGCAACAGAATAGCATAGCATACTAGTGTTACTAAAAAGCCTGAATTGATCTCTCTGTTCTTTTATACAAGTAGTTTTTGCAGAGGGGGGGCTCTCTTACAGCAGTTGTTGGCGTCAGATCGCACAGGGCTTCTGTTTATTACAAGGACAGGCTTGTCCCCGCCCCGAGGCGCCTGCCTTACGATGATTGTCATGGCGATGGAGTGTGAGTGACAGCCGGGATCACATGTGGTAGCCGCGGAGCAGGAAGCCCGCACAGCCTCAGTCCCTGACATTAGTTTGTCCTTCATCAAAACTTTCAACTCGTTTAGAACTACTCACTCACTCTCTGTTGCAATAAATCTCTCTGTTAGGTTCTAGCTCATGCCTTATGCTTGTATTTTTTCATGTTCTCTCTGTTTCCTTGTCAATATTTTTGTCTTTTTTTTTTATCCGTCATGTTACTTTTTTCCTCTTCCAACATCGCAGCATAAACCCCTTCCTTGTTAACGTGATTCTATGCCAGAGCAAGTTTTTATTGCTCCCCATATCTCTATTTTAATTTGTAAACTGATTTGTCATAATAAACTGTTACCCCGGATGCCCTCCCTCGGTTAAAGTGTGGAAAACAGGCTTGGATTTGCAGTGTCCTCTTTACATCTAGGTTGGCCATTAACGTGGTCCCAGGGCGACCTATGGAACGAATAGCTCTGTTTGTGCGCGCCGGCCTTGTGTGAATTACAAATAGATGTGTGTTTTGGCGGGAGAGAGAGTTGGAGCTTTTTTGTGCATCGCAGCAGAAAAGGAGGTCAGGGTTTGCACAGAGGCTCGGGCATTCATCATTAGCCCGCTGTAATGTTGGCCGTTACAGGCATGATTAAGAGCCCCGCTTAGTTCCAGCAGCCCATACACATGCACAAACACACACAAACGGAGAGCCAGGTAACGCTCCATTGCTGAGGTAGGGGAGAAAAACCCTTTAAACTCTATTAGAGCATCCCACAAGTTCATAACAGTTACATGTGTGTGGCTGGTAAATGGTGTCTGCGCGCAAGGTGGCTTCAGGGCCTGTGACAGAAATACTCATTAAAAAGCAATTTACCACTTTACATAGATGACAATAAACATTCATTTCCTTATTTTTGTGCTGAGTGTATGTCTTAACCACAAATGGCTACATAGATTACAACTTAAATGCACATGAGGTTTACTGAAACGCCTACATCTCACCAAGGGGATTGTGGGTTTACTTCTTTTAGGGCAACAATCTGCACGTCTTTGCTTTTGTATTTATTCTGGTTTCTTCTCATTGTACCAAACAGTAGCATGAGTTAGGGCTGAGTGATATGATGATAAAATAGGACAGGATTATCTGGCAATTTGGAGACGTCGTCACACATTATTGTGATTCAGTGACTTTTCTGGCTCTACGCTCAAACCTAGACACTCACTCCTCCTATTGGTCAGTTTTGTCATGCTCTGAGTGAGTGACGCAGCAACTTATTCAATCATACTCTCAGCCCTGGATTACATGACTCACCCACCAGTTGTTAAGACCTCAAATGCATACTACCTCCAACAAGAAGAACTACAACATAGATCATGTACACAATATACATTTATGGCTTCACTAAAACAGCACACACATTTATTTGTATTAAAGCTATAAATGGATAATGGTCTCAACTTATTTTCTCCCTTCATTAGGCCTACAGGGCTTCACAGCACCTTTATGTTATCAGTGACCACTATTTATCTGTCTACTAGGGCAGGATATGGCCAAAAATCTATATCATGATATAAAAAGGAAATATCACGATAATGCTATATTTGAGAATATAATTGACAATGGACAAATTACTTCAAAACCCCAGCCATACGCCTATTGGGAAGATTAATTCAGGGATTTTTTATTATTTACTTTTAACAGCATAATCTACTCAAGCAGTTTATATCCTTCATTTCATTTTACTTTTTAAGCACCTGTCCCCGTATTCTACAGTCAGTGTTCATGCTGCTCTGATGGAGCTGAGCGTCACATAAATTATATCGTTTCCACAACGATATAAAATATTACACGATATCAAAAAATTGCGATACGATATCAAAAAATTGCAATACGATATGACCCACCCCTACTGTCTTCAGGCGTTAAGAGAAAAAGACGAGGTGCAAATTAGTTTAAAAGACATTTTGAAAAGAGTGCTCATACAAATGCTTTTAACTCTCTTTTTTATCCTCTACAGATCCTCACCGCAGAGTTTGCCAGCTTCAATATTTTTGAAAATGTTTGTCATCCTTTGTAACTTTGTATGCGGAAAAACAAATAAAGTCATTTGAAGATGCCAAAATGTATTCTATAATTGTTCTTCCAGGAAAAAGGGCCCCAAGCTGAAGGGGGCAACATATGAGGCTTATAAATGTAATAAAATGAACTATACAAGCACAAAATAACGGCTTTCGTCATTTTAACACTTGATCCTTGATGCGTTTTGGGTTTGATGTAGGATTTGCACACATAACCTTAACATTCCCTCTTGCATTGGGCCCCTCTAGTGTCTGAAACGGCTTTGGATGATGTGTCTGGTAGTATTCCATGTTTCTGAAGCTAAACCTAAAAGTTAGCTAGCCTGAAGACTCAGCAGCCAACCCTATTATGCCCCATAAACAAACAATAACAGTAAATCTGCATGTAAATCCTTTGACGACATATCTCTCCATTTTCGCACCACCTGTTTTTCCGAGATTCCCTCTGTCTGTCTCGTCTCTGCGTTGCCGCTGCTCCCATGGGCCTGCGCTATAAGGCGTGCAATAGGCTCAGAGACAGAGCATTTAGTAATGGCTTCTTAATGGGCTTGTAGACAGCCACATTAGAGAGCGCAGGCAGCAGGCGAGGCTGGGCAGCGATATGCCAAGCCAGATGCCATGCCAGCTGTGGCAGTGCGCTCGCTCACTCACACTCTCGTTTGTAATCACATTTCTCATACGGATGGACGCCGCCGTGTGCTACAGAAGTGCAAGTTGACAGGCAGGCATTTATACTGGAGGATCATCAGCACATTTGCCTCCAGCCTCAAACCGGGGGATCTCCTCTTTTTTGTGCATCTGTCGCTGAAGATTCAAGTGGATACAATAGTCTTAGCTTGCTCTCTGAATGCTCAAATTATTATTGTAGAGTATTAATACAAATAATACATACTTCTCAGAAAAATAAAGGGAACACTTGAACAACACAATGTAAGTGTAAAGTGTACCCTTTATATATATTTCAATGTGTTGTTCAAGTGTTATTTTTTTTAGTAGTATACATTATTATACAATATAATATATAAATATGGACTACAGAAAAGATTTATAAAATATTGTGGGTGTGATTCTGAAAAGACTATCTGAATGCGTGACACTGTGTAAACTATTGGAATCACTGACGCACCCATTAGGGTCCCCAAAACTTTACAAGGAGTCTCCACACTAAGGTTCTGAAAACAGAGGGCCAAACTTTAAATAATTATAATGAAAAAATAAATATATTATTGCTCAACTATTCAAATTGCAATAAAATATGGAATATAGACTGTTCGCTTGCTGATAAAATTGGGGTCTGTAAGAGAAAATCTTAAACCACTCCTATGTAGTCAAAAGCAGCATATTCTGAAGGCTTTTGGTATCTAAGCTTTATTGGATGTGACGATAAAGGGTGAAAGGGAGCTAAGACTAAGACATTCAGCAAACAGTTGGAGCGGCCAATGACTCGACCTGCCAGGACTGAAACTGTAACAGTGTGCAGCTGCATGTGTTTCTTCCTTATCCGCTATACTCCGCTATTTGTTCCTACTGTCTTGTGTACGGTGGGAAAGTATATCAGTGGTAGTAGATCAGAACTGAAATGACATTTATGCCACATAAAGTTGTGAGCAATAAAATGTAAATACTCTACAAACACGCTCCTACAGTACTGAGTGTCTGAAAACTGCATCTGTTATACGTGCCCAATGTCATATGAGGGACAGTTTATAAAGAAAACTGCTTTAAAGACAGAGCAGATTAAGTCAGAAATCGTGTCTAAAAGAGGGTGGGGTGATTACATGAACAGATGATTGAATTTCATGCATCTTTAATGTGTGTGCAACTTGGGACTTCAATGTCATTGCCAAAGGTCCTGTAGGTCTCCAGTAGAGGGCAGCAGTGTCAGTGACTTCTGTCTGACTTTAAGACCTTGATCAGTACAATGGTCTGAGTGAGTGTGTGTGCGCGCAGCCAGTTATTGAATAGTCAGAAGGTGGGCCTTTGTTTCCTCATCTGATCCAATCTTGTTCCCACCAAAGCAAATTTCCCTGCGTCAGCGATGATAACAGTGATGAGGATGAAAAGACTCCTACACCATGTCTGGCTGCAGTGTGTAGGTGTGTGTTTATGTATTGGCAGCTCATAGTATTAAAGGTGCCTATAAACAGACTGGCAAGCCTTTACATTGTATTGACAGATGCCAATTGTAACAGGGAGGACTGACAGGTGCATATTGATGGACAGGACCTGCTGACAGAGACAGGAAACAATAGGAAAGTGAGTGCCAATAGCCACTTTAAAGGGGTGAAAGAAGGAAAGGGGTCAGAAGACTGAACTGATCCGAGTCTTCTAAAACTTTGGAAGTCACAAGAAAGACAAGCACAAAAAAGATTAGAGGGCATCAAAAAAGTACAATATTTTGTGTCATAAAAAACATTAATTGTAGAATTGATTGCATCACTTTTATGTTGAAAAGTTTGTTTGGGTTAGATGCACGACACGTCTAATTTAATAATCACTAATTTTTTCTGTAATATCTGTGATTATCTGTGCTACACCTCTGGAAACCTGTGCTTATCCCATTAGTGGTTGGGGACGGTTTAAATGAGGGAAGACATCTGGTGAAGACGGGAGGTTGATTGAACTTGGAGGGCACAGAACCTCAGCAACTTAACAGTCGTATAATATGTTCAGTCTTACCATTGATACTGTATAGAAGTTGCAAGGCTGAAGAAAAATGTAGCTTTTTTTATTTTTATTATTATATATTTTTAATTTGGATCGTCTGGTCACTGGTTCTGTTCAAACACATGCGTTCAGGTGTTGGCCTTAATCCTATTGTGTCTCAGCAGAAACCACAGTCCAGGGCACTCTCATCACTGTCACCTCCACAAACAATATAATCCTATCAGGAGCGGTGATGGAACTTAGGTGAGATTTATTTTTATACAGCACTTGTTTTTATACAATGGATTACATCGGCCAAGGAGGTTTATTTTGCCAATGGCGGATGGTTGCGCTTAATTATTCTACGTTTATTTATTTATTTTTAATATATATAAATGTATACAAAAGTGTTGTTCTACTTTTGTATTTAGCTATCCAAAATATATGAGTTTTGTGTGTTTTTCTTCTGCTTAATGTATCAGCAAGTGTGAACCAGTTTTGTCCGTCGTACGATATGAGCAATGAAAAATCCTAATATAGACAGAGATCTCTTTGACATCTATTTCTCCCAAAATCTGCATATATTTGCCTACTTTCCAGAAGCCTAAAAAGAATCCTAGCTACTTGAAAAATGTCTCCCCTTTTCCCCAAGTATTCCTAATGTGTTTTCTTCCTGCAGGGCACCCTTCTTGCATAATAATAAAAGCACTAGATTAAAGTGAGAGTTACCTGGCACAGGAAAAATGGCTGCCGGGGAAACACGAGCCGCACTGGGGAGCGATGAGGGTCAAAGCTACCAAATTGCCAAGAAATGTTCACTGTCGTACATTAAAGTATCCTAAAGCGCAGCATGTTAAAACTGTAATTGAGTGCTATTTCCTCTCTAAAGTGGAGTATTGTTGGTTGAATGGCGTATAAGAGCTTGATTGGCAGGTAACGAAAGAGGCTGAGGGCGGTCTGTCATATTGTTAATGTGATAGCTGATGCCTAGAGGATACACATAGTCACAAAATGGAATGGGCTTTCTCTATAGCACTGTTCATCTCAATCTTTTCTCTACATAGCGACCGTCCATATTTGGCTTTGCGGCATTTTACTGCGGGTTAATAATGAGAGGAGAGGTGAGCGACCCTGTCAGAAGTCTGAGAAACTGACCCAAAGACAGCAGACAGGGGCCGGGACCCCACCAACCCTGAGGGCAGAGGGATTGTGTGAGTGGGCGTCTGTATTAGAGGCCCACATAAGTGTGTATGTGCGCGTGTCCATCCTATTCTAATAGTGTGTAGGGGTCATTTACATAGCGCTACCTTTCTACGGGATAGGTGGCACACTGACTGGCCTGGTGTGATGTGCCCTGTCAGATGTCAGGTTGCAGATGGGATGGAGATGGGAGGAGTGGGTGATGGGGGGTAGGTCACACCTGTCTGGCCCCCTAAGGTGTCCAGTTACTAAGAGAGTTGTCAGCGCATCTGTGTATGGGGCTTCAACTGTTTGACATGTGCCAAAAAATACAGTATATCCCAACTACATGGTTATTTACCCAATCCATATCCGACATAGTATTTCTGATCAACATTTAGACATCATCATTCTATAGCTGCCAGCCAAGAAAGCACATAGGCTCTGATTGAGGTCAGCTTTGGACAATGGGAAACATTGTGTTGTTAAAGACAAAGACAAACAAACAATATAAAAGTGATCATTTTTGCTCAGTTATTCCACTTTTGGAATATGAAAAAAGCTGCACACTTGGACTAAGTTTTTCCTATACACAACCGTACTGGTACATCACTATGATAGTTGCACTTATGTATTTCCTCTGTTTTTGCAGAATCATCTCACACAGTGGTTTGTGTACCACAGGTGGTACTTAGGGACATCGGTATCACTTTATTTTACAGTACCTCGATACATTGTACCAACTAAATTTAGTACAATCTAAAGTGCTCTAACTTGTACCTATGTATGGGTTAGATACACAATGGAATAACTTGTATTAATACTTTGTAAGTAGGGTTTAAGGTTAGAGTTAGAGTTATGTCTTATTACTCCAATAATTATTATTACTCCAAACTACTAATACATATTATTCCATTGTGTATCTAACCCACAGTAACAAGTTATTACACATTGTTCCAGAGCACATTACATTGTACTAAATTTCGTACAGTATATCAAGGTACTGTATAAAGTGTTACCGGGTCATCTGCAATCTCAGGTTCATTTTTTATTGGAGATAATTTAATTGAGCTTTAATCTGGCTTTGTGTCCCATTTCAGATTCTATTTTACCCTTTTTAGTCCTGATTTGATCTAGATCTAGGCCTAGTGATACTTGAAAGGTCAAATATTTTATTATGTGGTACTTTGAGAACCTCTGAACAACTTGAAACCTTAGGCAGGAGTACAACCTTGATTGTGGACCGTGCTGAACGACAAACACTGACCAGTAAAATAGAACAAATTGAGACACCCTTGTTGGTTGATTACCATATTTTCTCAAGGACGATAGATAAACAATAAACTCCAAAGATTTATTCATTTATTTAACACACAGAGACCTCATAAACTATCATGCATGGCCCAGCTCCCCATCATAGAAAGCATTAATAATTTAGAATAAAACAGCCAAGCCACTGACATTAGCGCCCCTAAGTACCCCTCTGTCAAAAGTCACAAAAAGAAACCGGCCTTGCTTTGTTTATATGTGTGTGTGACATTTTTGTTTTTTGATAGCTTGTGTGATAGAGACACTAGCCTCCATTTGTCCTACTTTTTGCCAGATAATGAAGCTGTCATTCGCTGACACCGGGACAACTCCATTGGATTGGTTCAGGCCGCTGCTCTGGGACGCACTCACACAGACAGGCCTGTGAGCACTCCCCCCGGTCCCGGTTAAGCATATGTCAAATATAACCATGCATGGAAAGTGAGGTTGTGACACGTCTACAGTGTCAATGGAGGAGATACCACATGATCACATACACACACACACTCTCGCTGTGATATCTTTAACATGCAAACAGTCAGACCCAACAGCAGTGAGAGCAAATAAAATGAACTCCCCCTGAATGGAGTAAACCCTCTGCGAATACTTGTCTTCTCTATACAAGTCAATTTCACATGCTGCAGCTCAAGACAAACCTGAAGAGATTTGGAGAGAGACAGAAGCGTGATGGAGAGAAATAAAGGAGGTTAGAGAGTATAAAAGCGAGCAACTAGAAGAACAGTGAACAAGTGGTGAAAAACATGATCTGATCATTGGATGTATTGTCCTTAGTGTATGGTTTTGCACAAATGGAAGATGGCATGCCTCTTTTTCAACATTCATGTTTTCAATAGCACTTCCACATTGAGTTGCTCGTACATGAAATATGCGTTAAAAATAAAATTGCCTTTCCAGGTTTTGAGCCAGGTCAGAGGTCGGCAAAGATCATCTTCAAAAGAGCCACTTTCCTCATCAGACAGAGCTACAATTGTAATTTTATCTATAGACAACAAAACACAGGTCTATTTTTAGGTATTACCCCCACTTGGAACCAAGCACATTTTCTCCAGTGGCTTTACTCAAATCTAAAAGATTCTTGAAAAAAGTGTCACAATAGCAACAAAAATGAGACCATAACGAGTATGAAGGTGCAACAAAACAGCGACAAAAACGTGACCAAAAAAAAAATCCAGAAAAGAGGAATAGAAGAGTGACAAAATGCAACCATAAAGCAACAAGAGTGACAAAATGGACAAAAGAGTGAAAAAAAAGTGACAAAAAAGATCAGTTTAGATGAGTTTTGTAGATCATAGCTTTCAAATGAGGTGTTTCTCTAGTTTTAGCTCTAGTTTTAGATTTGGGTAAAACACTATTTTAGGAAAGGAAAGGACTTTATTTGTATAGCGCCTTTCACAGACATGATCGCAAAGCGCTTTATAAACTGACGGAAGCAACACCGCCAATCTGCGCCATCTGCCCTTCCGACCACCATCAACCTCTCACTCTCGCATGCGCACATACAGCTACTTGTTTTAGTGGCAGGTAGGGGAAACTGGTGGATGCGGGGGAAATCTACGACACGGGGAGAACATGCAAACTCTACATAGAAAGGCCCCGTCCTGCCCGGGGACTGAACCTGGGACCTTCTCTGCTGCACCACCGTGCCATCAGTTTGTCTAATGATACAAATACAATGTGAAGTCCAAACTGTATTGCTATTTTTTTTTAGTAAAGTAGTAAAGTAACTTGTTTACCTTAATAAATCCTTTTCGTAGTCCTTCTGGGGGTAATACAAGTGTCAATGGGATGATTGGAGGTCTTTCATCTCCCCCTGGTGTCTCTGGCCAGAAAACCACGATAGAGTTCAGGAAATCCCACAGTTACCATGGATATCCGCCATCTTCGCAGCTGTTAGCATACATTTCCATTGAATAACATAAGCTAAAACAGTATAAAAAGTGGAGAAAAAAGCCGCTGAACAGCTCCGTTAGCTGCTGAGTTACTGCTGGTAAATACACCTAATACACTGTGGTGTCCAAGTGTTTTAATGTGAACAATAACTTGGGTGCTGGATTAAAAGCGAACATGATGTTTGTAATACGTTGCTGTGACTGTCCATCAGTAACTCGTTGTCCTTAACCAGATCCTGAGCTATCTCTATATTTGTGTGGGAACCTGCTAATTGTGAATGTAAACGATCGCTGACAGGAAGTAGAGTCTGGCTGACTGTCCAGGAAGACGTCACGTGGGGAAACTGTGCATATAGCCTATACACACTAATAGAATCACTAAGAAGAAGCTAACAGGCTAACAGGCAAAGCTAACTGTGGGCTAGCGCCACTTTCAACAGTATTTACAGCCAAGTTTGAGTGAAAAAAATTATTTGCATTGTGTAATTGGATGTACAATATTCCTCTCTCCTTTCGCCTTTTCTGTCAGCAAAGTATTTACTCTCACAAACAATGAATACGTTAAAATATCGCAAAATGCTACGACACATGCAGTTGCGCTTATCGCCTCTAGGGGTACTTAGTGCTGCTTTAATCAACCCTTTATTATTTTCAATATTACTATAAATTGGACCATTGCTTTGTCTTATAGGAGAGTCAAATCAACCAACAAACCAATTTCAGCCAAAGCACAGTAATCTCATCGGCAGAAATAATGAAACTTCTGATTTCAAACAAACCCCTTATATATTGATTTCTGTCTGTGGTAAAACAAACCCTAATTGAAGTTCATGTAAATGGGAAACGTGATAATAGGAAAGGGGGGGGGGGGGGGGGGGGGATGGCGCTTTAGATTTTGATCCACTCCCTCTTCACAGCCACTCATCACTGTCTGTTCAGAGTGGGACATAATTACAGCTTTGAGTATTTAGCCCCATAATTTACTGCTTCTGTCACATTATTTACAAGTCGCTCTCTTTCTCTCATTGTCTCTCGGCAGGGGTCCACCGCTATAATCTTGTCTGTTAGGTCCAATCCATATTCCCGGTTATTATCACTCTCATTTGCTTATTAAGTGCTCCCTTGTTTTCTTCAAATAAAGTTATAATTAAAGATTTAGTGGAGCCAGCTTGAAATGCTATCGGGTCTTTGTGGAGTCTTGGGTGGGATGAGAGCGAAGTGTGTTTTATCATTCCGGAGGAGTTAATGAGGAAGTGCTCAGCGTGATGCTCTGTTTGTACTTGTGTGCGTTTGTGTGGAGATTTTCTAATTACGTCTCAGTGACAGATTCCTGGCCTCTAAATTATCCCATATACTGTATGCTGTCAGTTGTTTTGTCTTCCCACGGATTTATGCTAATGAGATAAAGCACTTCTACGCTCTATATAAGTTTGACTCGGCAGATTAACAAAGACCCTGTCGGTAATGCAAGATGAAGTTTGCATTGAAATCAGCTGGGAGCTTACAGATAATCATTTTTCATCTAGGGAGGATTGTATTTATACGATACTAACTACTTTTCAAAGGTGCAAAAAGCCCTTTTAAAGTATCACTCTTTTGTCACATCTGTAGCGCTGTTGCCTCAGCTCCCTGATGTGCCACGAACAACCTTCACTATCACCATGTGCACCTCCACTCCGGTTAAAAACATAAAAACATGAGCTATTAGGGAATAACCGACACTACTCTGTTACATTGTGGGAAATACATTTTGTAGCCACAGTTGCTCACAGGCGTTCCCATTCAACACCCCTCCAACGACCACAATGAAACAATCTTACACATTTACATGAGCTTGCAGAGTGATGTGTCATAAGAACTTAACAAAACTATCAACAGGCCAGAACTCAAGAACCCCTGATGTTATAAGAAAAGACCCTTTCTCAAGATTATTGCTAAATGTCATTAGTCCAATCAATCATCATGCAACATTTTCCTGACTTAAAGCCAAAAGATCGCTATGAACATTGTAGCTTCTTCATAGCGAAGTTTAGGTTAGTAACTGTGTCCCACAAGATGTAGTATACACAAGTACTTGAAATCTCCAAAGTCACAATACAATCTGCCAACTTCTGATTTAATCAAATGATAGACACATTAAACATACAGGTTACTGATTATAAGACCGAGTGTCACCGTCCACTACTAGGAAAATACCTTAGTTTAGACGAGTTGATATGTACCTGTCTGGTCTTTATGTGCGCGCTCAGTCACACAGAGTTGTTAGCACTTTGCACACAAATTTAAACATGTCGATTTTCTAAGCAGATTGAAATGTGTGAGCGAGTTCAGGCAGCGGAGCGTGAACACTGAAGTATATTGAGCCATAATCGCGACCCATAAGGCTTGCGGGCATTTGTTTAAAGACTATAAGTCTCAAGTGACATTTCTTCCAAATATTTATGTTGTCAATATCTTGAAAGCAAGGGAAAAGTCAGGACCGCGGCTCCGTAGATAGGAGTGGACCATAGCGGACAGGGGGACGACAGGACCTGGGATATGCCCGACACAGACCCCGCCACTTTTTAAACAATTTAAATTAGTCTTGAAATTGCAGGGGAAAGTTTCAAAACGGTGTTGATGTTAAATATAGTGGGTACATTTCCGTCTGTCAAATCAGCGATCGACGAGCCATATTGTTCACCATCAGATCACTCGTAAAAATACAAATAAAGTGAATTTAGATGGCCTAGCCTATATGTGTACATGGATCTCTCTGGTCACAATAATAATAATAAAAGATTTCATTTACTGTCCACCTCCTTATTGACAAAAAAAAAAAAAGAACTCTACGTGTTTATTTCTCACTCCAATTTAAATGTTCTAAATATCAGCGACATGAGGCCACAGTTTCAGACCCTGCACTTTGTCCAACAGTCGCTTTCGAGGGTCAGAAATGTTTTTCCTCATCTTTCAGTTTGTGTCTATCTCCGTACGCAGCCGAGGTTGTAAAAATAGACTTTATGCTAATCAGTGTTAATTTCGTCGACCAAAATATTTAGTCTTAATTTTAAGTGTTATTTTTGACGACTAAAATTGGACTAAAACTAAATCAAAAGTTTTTCATGAGACTAAAACTATGACTAAAATGTCCAGATATTTTAGTCGACTAAAATAAGACTAAATAAAAATGAAAGGGAGAGACAAAATCATCCAAACTTCTATTGACAGTCTGAAAGAGCCTCATATCATGTAAATTCACTGCCAAAGGATCAGCTCAGAGCTTTGTTCATGTGGAGCAGCTCCATGAAGTCGAGGAACAAGATTAAACATGATTATAATGAATATTATCAATGCAAAGTCGACTAAATTAGTCTTAAATTTAGTCAACTAAAATTACTTGCAATTTTAGTCGACTAAAACTAGACTAAAATTGAAGATATTTTTTTGACAAAAACTCGTCTAAAATCAAATTACATTTTCGTCAAAAGACTAAGACTAAAACTAAATTAAAATATGTTGTCAAAATTAACACTGATGCTAATATCGTAACAAGCTCCACGGTGACGACAAAAGCACTTCATATCATCAACTTTCCAGCGGTTAAAACAGTCCAAATCAGAGCGTTCTTTGTTGCTTTACCCTAACTATCAATACTGTTTGGTAGCCGAAATAAATTCCATTACCCATAATGCAACGGGCGACCCAAGATGGGCATTCGGCTTATTGTAAGGTGTAAGAACACCTTCGGAGCACTTCGACGTCCGCGCTGTAATATCTTCACTTTACTTTGTTATTATGCCTTACAATAAAGTTCAACATGTTTAATTTTGTATAGCTATACTTGGATCATGTAACTACTCACGTAACCATACGTGAAACCAAACGTGGAAGAGCTTGGTCGCTTCTAACTTTACCCCCGTTTGGCCCCATAGAGCAAAGGAGGTGAGGCTACGCTAACAATATCTTTGGTCTTTTTGCGTGACTGAGCACACGCACAAAGACCAGACAGGTACACATCAACTCGTCTAAGCTCAGGTAAGAACATAATCTCAGTATGGAAAAACGGTGGCCTGTTCCTTTAAAATGAATCTGCTTGTTTTATCTTCAATGTGCGTCAAGTTATATGGAACCGAGGAGGCTTTAAAGCAGTCCCATAATGCTTAACAAAGTTTTGACACTGACTCAACTTGAACATTCACTCATTCATCATTCACTTAACTTACTTATTGTCAGTTTCACAAGTTGTTTCAAAGACATCTTTAGTAACTTTGACAACTTTTCCTCCATTATAACTAATCTAAACTCTTGCTTCATCTTTTAAACTTACAGACTCTTGAGATGTGTTCAAAGAATCTTCTCAGACTTAGCCCCTATACTCCGGCACATTTCAATCCGTGAATACCAATCAGGCTGGTTTCCCGAGGCAGGGCCGCTCATCTTTTCTTACCTTCTCGTGACCCACCCTCTGGCCCCGGCCCTGTCTTTGAGAAACCGCCGAGTGGAGTACATTAGGACACGCCCCAGCAACACACTGATTACATATGCTGCTGCAGTAATGAGCGGAGCTGGACAGTGGAAGACTGCTGCTGTTTATGGCAACTCATTATCTGGCCCATTGACCAGAACTGTTCTACACATCACAGAGCCCCGTGTCCTCTACATATACTCAACTGTCACTTTGTCTGCCTCTACAAAAAGTGTGTGCGTATACGTGTGTGTGTGTGCGAGAGAGATGCGGGAAAGAAGACACTGTGAGCATAATGAAAACTTAAATAAGTCTTAATGATCTTTTACTTGCACATGCAGCAATAAAACTTAAGTGTATCTCCAATTTGAGTCCTCATGGTAGTCTTCGTGTATCTGTTTATGCGTCTATGCAGAGTGTGCGCACATGTACATGCACACGGCTATGATCGTCTGCCAAAGTAAAGTGTTTGCAGCCAATAGAGACAGGGGCGCGAAGCTCAAGGGCACATTTGTTTCAAGCTAATGATAGAATGTAAATGGGGCAAATTTCCTGTGCAAGAACAGAAGCGCCCGCACTCAAACACACGCTTTGATAGGCCCCCGCACACAGAAGTGGCGCGGCGGCAGTGGCATCGTGTTGATGGAGTGCAGAATCTCATTACACATCTAATAGAATAAGTGTAGTGTGCGTATGGGGAGAGGAGAGGAGCAGCCAACCTGATTAGCCTTATCACTTTATTATGCCGCTCCGCACGCAGCTCACAGGACAATTGCATTAGAGAGGAGCAGATGAGCTGAAGGCAAGGAGAACTCAGCAAACACAGCCTTAATTGATTCTTCACCAAATTAGCAGGGACAGGTGGGGGGGCTCTCGAGCTGGGTGGCTGCTGCTTGACTGGGGATGCTCCGTTGGCTTCGCTTGTAGTTGACTTGTTGACTTCTCCACTGAACACTTGACTGAGTTACAACTAAGGATGAAGTTTTAGCATTGGTAGTGTGCATGGCCCATTTAAGCCCTTGGTTAAGGTCCATGAAATGGCAAGTGATGAGGACGCCAATGGCCACATCTTAATACGAAAACATTAACCACTCTTCAGACCTGAACAATTAATGATATAAGGAAATGCTTTTTTCCAACTTCATGAAGGAACAACATTTGCTGCTTCAACAAGCAACACTTTTAAAATGCTACTTCCCAGTCCATCACAAACATGAGAACATTAACACAGTCCATTACAAGAATCTATAGTGTGAAGTGGTTGCCAGTCACAATCTGTGGCGGGTTGAGTCATATAGGGTATCCATTGGATCACGGCCGTGTCTATGTTGGCTTCTTCTGCAGTAGAAGGATTAAAAGTAAACCTCGGGTATTAAAAATTAAGTAGAGATGGTAGGCAATAGTACAATAGCTTACTTTTCCCACCTCTACCTCTGAAAATATGCAAAAAGGACATAGAAACAGCACATACAGTAGATCTATTTGTGCAGGTGTTTGTTGTATATAAAAAGTCTATAAAAGTCACTTTAATGAATGAGCCCCACATTAGTGTGCAGTTGAGCCTGTCCCGACAGTTTGGGTGTTATGGGGCGTTGGTAGAGGAGAAGGGGAACAGGGGCTGATGCAGGACACAAGGCGAAGAGTTTGTCTTTGTCTCTGTCGGTGCCCCAGGGGATTGTGGGAGAGTGGAGGTTAATGAATCTGATTGGTTGGTGGAGTTTTTCTGCTGCTACTGCGGTTTGCACACTCACAGAGTTGTACTTTTTTTTTATTTTGCCAAGTTTGGCTTTGACACTGCATCACACGAAGGACAGCGGAGCAGGCAAAAGTCTGCCTTAAATTAAATGAATGCAATGCTTCCTGTGTGATAGTGTATTTTCAGAGGTATTGCTGGTCAGAAGGTTGGTGGCCTAAATCCTGGTTCCTATCAAGGCCCTTTAACTGATTTCTTGAACTCAAATCATGAAAGAGGAAGCCACTGGAATTAAATGTCCTTGTGGTCCAAACTCATTCCTAACATATTTGTAGCCTCCCAATTGTAGCAAACTAGCCTGCAAGTTCATTAGATGTATGTTTTAACCAAAAATGTCTGAATTTTCAATACACTAAAATAAAAACTAATTTAGTTCCACGACTAGAAAAAAAAAATCACGTGCCGTCACTGAGCAAGACACCTCATGCACCTTGTTTCCAGAGTCAGAGGGCAGGAAAGTGTCATACATTATGTGAGGATTCAAAATATTCATTTCACAAACATAACTAAAAGCTTGAATGATGATCTTGCTGGAATTGCTGGTTGATTTGATCATATTATTGTTTCTTGTCTCTACCAAACCTAAATCCTCTACAGACAGTGCATGTGAAGTTATGGCGTCTGTGCGTGGACAGATTAGTCCCTGTACTGGAGTGTGTGTGTGTGTGTGTGTGGTGATGAGCGAGTGTACCAGGCTGAGGGGGAACGAGGGGCGTCACAGCAGTACGTCCTCTGCTCTCCCGGCAGGTCACTAGCGACAGATGTTCTCAGCATATGTGGCGAATTAATTAGCCGCTAGTAAACAGAGGGGGCCGGCGCCGTGAGCTGCCGGTCTGCACCACCGCCGCGCCGTGATGGGACACCTTTTGTCCAAATTCCTCTCTTCCCTCCATCCTCCTCTGATGCATAGTTAGGGAGAGCATCATTCTTTTTGATCAGTGGGTAAAGGGGGGGCCAGCGTGTGTTTTTTCCCAGGGTAGCTGTGCAAATGAGCGTGTGGGTATCTCGGGTGAGCCAGGCGAGGATTGTGGTGCGGTTCGTGTGTCGGCACCACATCATTTGGACATGGCAGCGAGCCTGTTGTTGTGACGAGAGATCCCCTTGATGACCTAATTGGTTGATTGAAGCGTGCTTCTTCATGTATGTGTGTGTGAGAGGGAGTGTGTATGAAAGGCCTCAGATTCCCTGAACTGGGAATGTTTTCACAGCCACAGAACAACTTGGCAGGGACCGGGTACCTTCAGAGAGCTGTTTGAATAAACACGTAGACACAAAGGGATCCCGGAGTGTAAGGCTGTGGAGTTCTTTAAATGGATTATTGCAGTCCTGTAAATGTCAGCTAAGATTGTGTT